>NC_034199.2:7906865-8536151 GCF_002021735.2 Oncorhynchus kisutch | reverse complement strand
AAGCAAAGAGGCACTGAGTTTAAAGGTAGGCCTTGAAATACATCCACAGGTACACCTCCAATTGACTCAAATGATGTCAATTAGCCTATCAGAAGCTTCTAAAACATTACATAATTTTCTGGAATTTTCCAGGCGGTTTAAAGGCACAGTCAACTTAGTGTATGTAAACTTCTGTCCCACTGGACTTGTGATACAGTGAATTATAAGTGAAATAATCTGTCTGTAAACAGTTGTTGGAAAAATTACTTGTGTCATGCACAAAGTAGATGTCCTAACCGACTTGCCAAAACTATAGTTTGTTAACAAGAAATTTGTGGAGTGGTTGAAAAACGAGTTTTAATGACTCCAACCTGAGTGTATTTCAACTTCCGACTTCAACTGTACATATATGCACACACATATATTTATATGTGCATATACACACCACTCAAAACAGGGACTTGGCAAGTGAGAGGGCAAATGGACATGTGCTGGCCACAGGTTTCCTCCTATCTGTGCAGGTGCATGCCACAGGCACACTCTAACAAAGATGTAACAATTACTGATGTTCCATCAAACACAAATGATTTGACAGGTTATGACAAGTTCATGGCATTGATGAAGATTGAGTTGCCCCGTGACAAGAGTATACTGTAGAGGGAGATGGGAGTGTAACCTCCAGGGGAAAAGTCAGACCTAATGTAATGAAACTTCTGCCAAGAAACAGGAACAACCAGTTAGAGGCGAAGGCACAAGTCATCATAACATCTTATATTACTCAGACACAGATTAAGCTTCATTCTGGACTAACAGGCTTGCACAATGGAAAATCTTCATTGAATGTTTTTCAGACATTACCATGAATAGTGTCATATAACTTGTTTGTGGATATGACGTGTGGCACTGGCATCTCCATCAAATTTTGTTAGAGATCACGGCTCTGCTTGCTATTATGCTAGCATATTGTCACGTTCTGACCTTTAGTTCCTTTGTTTTGTATTTATTTAGTATGGTCAGGGCGTGAGTTGGGTGGGCAGTCTGTTTGTTTTTCTATAATTTGGGTATTTCTATGTTTCGGCCTAGTATGGTTCTCAATCAGAGGCAGGTGTCATTAGTTGTCTCTGATTGAGAATCATACTTAGGTAGCCTGGGTTTCACTGTGTGTTTGTGGGTGATTGTTCCTGTCTCTGTGTTTTGCACCAGATAGGGCTGTTTAGGGTTTCACACGTTTTTTTGTAATCAGTTGTTCATGTGTATGTTTACATATTAAAAGAACCATGGACACTTACCACGCCGCATATTGGTCCTCTGATCCTTTTCGCCTCTCCTCTTCGGAAGAAGAGGAGGAAATCCTTGACACATACTATAATTATTTACCTATATCATGACCATGTAATATTGTGCTAACACTTTGACACCCTGTGTCATATAACCTGTCATAACACGGTCACAACCCATACATTTCCACCTGTGTAAATTTTATGGCTGGTTTTGACACCTACAGAAGTGTCAAAACCCACATTTAGTCAAATTATTTTTTTCCCTGCCAAGACGTTCCCTTTTGTTTGAAAGTTTGTTTCTTAAATCCTTTGTTGTAAATAATTATTTAGTCATGTTTTTTTCCCATCACATTTTAAATTAACTTGTTGAAAAAAACCACTCCATTGACACTGCCATGAAGCATTATTACCATCCTGTATCACTTTACTTGGATTAAGATAATACACTATGAAATGGTCAAACTTTATGACCATCATAATCATGTAAGTCAGACAGGTCTATCACGTACATGCCATTATATCAGTAAAAGAAAGTGTGTCTTGTCCCGCACCTGAAATCTGCTCCCGCGCACATCCCAGTATCAGCAACCGCATTTGGGTAGGTGCATGTCTGACATCAATGTGTGCGCAATTACAATGATCATTTACAGTTGAAGTTGGAAGTTTACATACACCTTAGCCAAATACATTTAAACTCAGTTTTTCACAATTCCTGACATTTAATCCTAGTAAAAAGTCCCTGTTTTAGGTCAGTTAGGATCACCACTTTATTTTAAGAATGTGACATGTCAGAATAATAGTAGAGAAACTGATTTATTTCAGCTGTTATTTCTTTCATCACATTCCCAGTGGGTCAGAAGTGTACATACACTCAATTAGTATTTGGTAGCATTGCCTTTAAATTGTTTAACTTGGGTCAAACGTTTCGTGTAGCCTTCCACAAGCTTCCCACAATAAGTTGGGTGAATTTTGGCCCATTCCACCTGACAGAGCTGGTGTAACTGAGTCAGGTTTGTAGGCCTCCTTGCTTGCACATGCTTTTTCAGTTCTGTCCACAAGTTTTCTATAGGATTGAGGTCAGGGCTTTGTGATGGCCACTCCAATACCATGACTTTGTTGTCCTTAAGCCATTTTGCCACAACTTTGGAAGTATGTTTGGGGTCATTGTCGATTTGGAAGACCCATTTGCGACCAGGCTTTAACTTTAACTGAAGTCTTGAGTTGCTTCAATATATCCACATAATTGTCCGTCCTCATGATGCCATCTTATTTTGTGAATTGCACCAGTCCCTCCTGTAGCAAAGCACCCCCACAACATGATGCTGCCACCCACATTCTTCATGGTTGGGATGGTGTTCTTCAGCTTGCAAGCCTCCCCATTTTTCCTCCAAACATAATGATGGTCATTATGGCCAAACAGTTCTATTTTGGTTTCATCAGACCAGAGGACCTTTCTCCAAAAAGTTCAATCTTTGTCCCCATGTGCAGTTGCAAACCGTAGTCTGGCTTTTTTGGAAAAGTGGCTTCTTCCTTGCTGAGGACCTTTCAGGTTATGTCGATATAGGACAAATTTAACTGTGGATATATACTTTTGTACCTGTTCCCTCCAGCATCTTCACAGGGCCCTTTGCTGTTCTGGGATTGATTTGCACTTTTCGCACCAAAGTACGTTCATCTCTGGGAGACAGAACGCGTCCCCTTCCTGAGCGGTATGACGGATACGTGGTCCCATGGTGTTTATACTTGCGTACTATTGTTTGTACAGATGAACGTGGTACCCTCAGGCGTTTGGAAATTGCTCCCAAGAATGAAGCAGACTTGTGGAGGTCGACAATCTTTTTCTGAAGTCTTGGCTGATTTCTTTTGATTTTCCCATGATGTCAAGCAAAGAGGCACTGAGTTTAAAGGTAGGCCTTCAAAATACACCCACAGGTACACCTCCAATTAACTCAAATTATGTAATTTAGCATATCAGAAGCTTCTAAAGTCATGACATCATTTTCTAGAATTTTCTAAGATGTTTAAAGGCAGTCAATTTAGTGTATGTAAACTTATGACCCACTGGAATTGTGACAGTGAATTATGAGTGAAATAATCTGTCTGTAAATAATTGGAATATGTATGTGTGTCATGCGCAAAGTAGATTTCCTAACAGACTTGCCAAACTATAGTTTGTTATTAAGAAATTTGTGGAGTGGTTGAAAAACAAGTTTTAATGACTCCAACCTAAGTGTATTTAAACTTCCGACTTCAACTGTAACATGGTCAACTAAAAAACATTGTTGAATTTTAGGCTATGGTGTAATGCAATGTGTGGTAGGTTTTGTGGATTGACACTTATGTAGGTGTAACCAGCCATACAATAATGTAATACATGGCATAACGTCTAAATACATGAATCATGACAGTATTACGACCATATAACAGGTTGACAAGTTACTGTATGTCAGCTGTTATGACATGTTGAGACGCTGGGTGTCAAGTGTTCGCCATATTATTGCGCACAACTGAACTACTGTCTTCAGACTGGTTCAGACCCATATCTTCACTACACCACCTATATTAAACCTGTGCTTGAATACACCGCCCCCATGTGGAACTTATGTCACTACAACCACTAGCTCAGGATCTCTTCAATGGTGATCAGTTTTTCAAATGAGACCTTTCTGAGAAAACAGCATGCCATTACTTTTGTTCTGGAAATTGGTTGCAATACCCTACCTATAATTATGAAGGACGCAAGTGCAATAACTCTTAGTCACAAAATGTATCAACAACTGAAAAGGCATGTTTAAAAAAGATATATATAAATAAAAGTATACTATAAAAATGGGAATACGATGGTTGCAACGCTCTGAAATTCTGTGTGCCAACAACAGTGTGTGTGGGTGTATATAAATGTTTTAATTAGCCAGTAAAGTAAGAAGGATGAAAATCATGGAAATACATTTAGCAATGTACAGTTCTGTATAATTCAATCAAAGACAGTCCATGGTAAAATCCACATCTGCTGTGAGTAAAGGACTGCAGGGGCTGTCTCAACAGTAATTAGCCCACAGAGAGTCCTGTCACTAGATACAAAATACCTGTCCAGAAAGACAGGTGGAGGCATTGAAACGCAAATTGGGCCTCCGACAGGTAGCAAGAGACTGTTCTAACACATACAAATAGGGAGCGAGACATGACGCCCATTACAGGGTCTCTAGATAAGATAGAGATTGAGAGGGGAGTGCATCCAGGCATCCAAGCCATTTTGTAGTGGCCACCCAAGGACCGCAGGTCAGCGTGAGAATTGCCTCTTGTCCCCCTTGCCTTTGTTGACGTGCTTGAAGATTTTGGCTTTGTGAGCGGGCTTGCCCTTCTGGTAGCCGAAGCCGCCACCTCCACCCCTCTTCGTCATCTTCAGTCCTCCTTTGCTGTGAACGTCTGGAGAAGAGTGCTGGGTTAAGGGAAACACTGTACTGCACTGAATTGACCAATTGAAAAGGCTTTTATCGTTACGACCTGGGAGGGGGGGGGGGGGTGCCAGAGGGATGGAATAAAGGATGTTTGACAACAGACATTGACAAACAAAGTAAGGCGATGCAACCCTTCAGAAACGACATTGGTGAAAATATGCCCAGGCACTTGGCCGTAGAAAAGGATACTGAGGTCGACGTAGGGAGGCACAGTAAAGCCGAAAGACTGTGCCACCATGGGGAGGTTGAGCGTGTTGACACTGTAGATCGCTTTGAGGGAATGAGAGTCGTACGCACGCACATAGGACTTGTAGGCCTCCTGGGCTGACTTGTGCAGGTAGTAGTTCTTCTCAATCAGCTTATTCAGCTGCAAATAACAAATTGAGAAAACTACAAAACCTTTCTGTGGATTTGTCATTGAGATTAAGGCTTGTCAGATAATTGCATACACTCCACTGCGTATTTATTTGGACAGTGAATTTAAAACTTTATATTTGGTTCTATAACACAGCATTTTGAAATAGAGATCAAATGTTTATGAGGCGACAGTATAGAAAGTCAACTTTTATTTGGAGGGCATTTTGAAATAGTGCCTTCAGAACATATTCATACCCCTGAACTTATTCAACAGTTTGTTGTGTCACAGCGTGAGTTCAAAATGGATTCAATATAAAAACAATTGTCCCCCAACTACACACAAACTTTGAAAACATTGCACACCTGGATTTTAAAACACTTGATAATTATTTATTTTTTGGGTTAAATTCTTCAAGCTCTATGAAGTTGATTGTTGATAATTGCTAGACAGCCATTTTCAAGTCTTGCCATAGATATAAGCTGATTTAAGTCAACTGTAAAAATTCTATGTAGTCTTTGTAAGCAATTCCAGTGTACATTTTGCCTTGTGTTCAAGGTTATTGTCCTGCTGAAATGTGAATTTGTCTCACAGTGGCTGTTGGAAAGCAGACTGAACATGGTTTTCCTCTAGGATTTTGCCTGTGCTTATAGCTGCATGTTTATCCTAACAAACTCCCTAGTACTTGCCGATTACAAGCATACCCATAACATGATGCAACCACTACCAAGCTTGAAAATATGAAGAGTGGTACTCAGTGATGTGTGAGATTCACCCCAAACATAACACCTTGTATTCAGGACAAAAAAAGTGAATTTCTTTGCCACATATTTTTGCAGTACTATTTAAGTGCCTTGTTGCAAACAGGATGCATGTTTTGTCATTTTTTTTCTTCTGTACAGGCTTCCTTTTCACTCTGTATTTTAGGTTAGTATTGTGGAGTAACTACAATATTGTTGATCCAATCTCAGTTCTCATATCACAACCATTAAAACTCTGTTTTAAAATCACCATTGGCCTCATGGTAAAGTCCCTGAGCAGTTTCCTTCCTCTCTGGCAACAGGGTTAAAGACGCCTGTATCTTTGTAGTGACTGGCTGTATTGATACACCACCCAAAGTGTAATTAATAACTTCACCATGCTCCATGTGTGTGGGGTGCAGAGATGGGGTAGTCATTCAAAAATCATGTTAACCACTATTATTGATCACGGAACGAGTCCATGCAAATTATGCGATTTGTTCAGCAAATTTTTACTCCTGGAATTATTTTGCTTGCCATACCAAAGGGGTTGAATACTTATTGACTCAAGACATTTCAGTTGTAAATGTATTAATTTCAAAAATGTTCTACAAACAAATTTCCACTGATGTCATGGGATATTGTGTGTAGATCTGTGATAATCTAAATTTAAATCATTTTAAATGCAGGCTGTAACAAAATGTGGAAAAAGTAAAGGGGTGTGAATAATTTCTGAAGGCACTGTATATGTTCAACCTTTTAGAAAAGAAAGCACAATGTATCTAGTCCTCTCATTTGTGTATTGAAGTGGTCAAAAGTTTAGTATTCGGTCCCATATTCCTAGCAACGCAATGATTACATCAAGCATGGATACAAACTTGTTAGATGCATTTGCAGCTTGTTTTGGTAGTGTGATTATCACAACACAAAATGTGGAATAAAGGGTATGAATACTTTGAAGGCATACTTTGAAGGCACTGTATATGAAAATACCCTCAAATAAAATATGTTCTTTACTGTCACCTCAAAACATTGAATCTCCAATCCAAAATGCTTGAGTATAGAGCCAAATTAAAAGTTTTAGTTTCATTACCCAAATAAATACATTGGGGAGTATGTAACAGAAGTTAACTCCTATTCAAAGGGAAAAGTTGCTTATGACTTGACCTGAATATTGAATTAGCCGTTGCAGTCCACGTGACAGATGTAATGTCAGTTAGCTCTGATTCACATGCAGAAATAAAATGTGGATGAATATCTTACCTGACCCTGGATATCAGAGATCTTTGCCCAAGAGAATTCAAACTCACTCAAAGGAACCTGTGGCAAGATGAAAACAATCTAAAATTTCATTTTATAACATATTGCTGCTGAAAGACTTAATCTTTTGCATGTTTTTCTTGGTTTTGCTGGGTTGAGGTAATGGGAGATGGTTGAGTTAGAGATGGTTGGGTTAGGGCCTTACCTTGGCTTGTTTGAGGAAGCGCAGGAAGCCCAGCTCCTCTGGCCTGAGGATTAGGAGGGCATGGCCTATGCCGTTGATCCCTCGAGCCGTTCTGCCCACCCTGTGGATATATTCCTAGGAAAAGAGGGAAGAAATAAGGAAAACAATGTGAATGCTTCCCTGAGGCATTGGCTAGAGATGCCTATAGGCTAGGTGTTATTTATGGCTAATGTCAAAGCTGCATGAAACAGTGAATCAAACTTCACTAGGTACCTTGGGGTCATCTGGGGGGTCATATTGGACAATCCAGTCCACCTCAGGGATGTCCAGGCCTCTGGCCGCCACATCTGTACACAGCAGGATGCCCGAGTCGGCGTTACAGAACTGGAAGAAGGTGGTGGTACGCTTGGTCTGCTTTTGCTTTCCCTGAGAGATCAAAGCAAAAGGAGATTAGACGTCAGCCACAGACAGCAGTGACCACAGAGGATGCCTGCTGAAGGCTTCCGCATGCTTCGGTTGACTAGGCGTACAGAACGTGCATGTTAGCATACTCCCTTAAAAAAGACCTTCGCAATGCTAGCTGTGCCATTAGAGATTCTGGGTTCGAGTCCAGGCTCTGTCGCAGCCGGCCACGACCGGGAGACCCATGGGACAATTGGCCTAGGGGAGGGTTTGGCCGGCAGAGATGCCTTGCCCCATCATGCACCAGCGACTCCTGTGGCGGGCCGGGCGCATGCACGCTGACACAGTCGTCAGGTGTACGGCGCTTCCTCCGACACATTGGTGCGGCTGGCTTCCAGGTTAAGTGGGCATTGTGTGAAGAAGCAGTGCAGCTTGGCTAGGTTGTGTTTCGGAAGATGCATTGCTATCGACCTTCGCCTCTCCCGAGTCAGTACGGGAGTTGCAGCGATGAGACTAGACTAACTACCAATTGAATACCACGAAATTGGGGAAGAAAGGGGGTAAAAAAATGTAATAAAAGACCATCGCTTGAAAAAGGAAAAAAAGCGGCAAGTCATGTTTGTCCTTCTTGAGATACCGTAGCCAAAATAGTCTGAATTAATCTAAACTCAAGAAATCTGTCATTGATTGACATTTTTGCCAAACATATTACAGCACGTTAATGTTTAATGCACAGAACAATATTTGTTCATATCATATTATAGCACATATCATTGTGCTTTAATGGTTTAAGGCCTTTAGACCCAATTGTGATTGTACCAGTCATCTCTGCAGCAGACAAATGAGAGTGTAGCCTGTAATATGTTGCTAGTCTTGGAACTATCTTGCTGTTACTCGAGACACAGATTATTTATATTTTAGTTTTGGCGTAAATATCGCCTGTGGTGTATATGGCTTGAGTATCTTTTAGACTCAAAGGGCCCAGAATAACTTCCTGAGACAAGTGAATAAAGTGAGTTGTGTGATGTTCAGTAGGCACTAAAACAGATAAACCATCAGAAACGGGATGGTACTATGTGAACTTGTCCTATAGAACACACAATTTTGTTTACTTACAACCTGGAGGGGTATACTACAAAGCAGGATCAAGGAGTTAGCCAGGTAACTTGCCTAAATGTTATAAAATACATGTTCTTTTATTTATTTTTTATAAATATAAAGATAAGCATGAAATGAGCATGGTTTAATTGACTCAAGAACCCAACAAGCATGATAGTTTAGCTTTCTTAATGACAGAGGTGACAACTCACGTGGATGGCCATGACAGGCAGGTCAATGTAGTTGAGCAGCTCGTAGTGGAACTTGACCGACATGCAGGATGAGAAGAACACCATCAGCTTCTTCTTGCGGTTCTTCTTCAGGAAGGTGAAGAGCAGCATGAAGCGCTTCTCTGAGGGACACACCACATAGCCCTGAAAACCAAGACAAGGTTTACATAACAGACCACGCATCCCTGAAGCACCAGAGAACCAGATCCCTGTCTGAAGTACACATTCTAACTGATGTGAGGTTTACCTATAACCTTGCCGTGGATGAGACACGGTAAGGTCTCAAACGACCCAATACTCGAACCAAAAACATTAAAGCTTTGCTACTTTGATACTTTGAGTCTTGGGCAAGTGACGACTATCCACTTAACTAGCTACAACAAGCTGACCCCCTGACACATCATGCATGAGTATCGTCACTGCAGCAGTTAGTCGTTTTGTTTACCTGCTCCAGGCCGTCCACGGTTGCATTGTCCTTGTTGTCGTCCACACCCACGTAGAGGGGCTCCTTCTTCAGGGAAATACGGGCCAGGTCCTCCACCTTACGGGTCTGGGTGGCCGAGAACAGCATCGTCTGCCTCCGCTCTGAGGAAGAATGCACGTTGAACATGTTAAGCACTGGGAGTTACACATACAGACAAAAAGCATCATCAAACTCCATGGTACAGTATGTGCAAGGACGGTTATAGCCGTGTGGGTACATACTTGGCAGGAGTTTGATGATCTGCTTCAGCTCCTCCTCGAAGCCGACCTCCAGGATACGGTCAGCTTCGTCAATAATCAGACACTGGAGGTTCTTATACATGAAGCCAGCAGTATTCTAGAGAGCAAGGGGGTGGAGAGAAACAAATGAAAAGAGTCCAGGACTGAATGTGTGCAAAAATCTAGGTCCCATTTAGACGACGAGTTCATTATTTGGTCGCCAGATTTGTTTTGTCGAGTGGTCGCAAATTAATTGTATTTATTTTATGGCAGACAAACTTGTCTGATTCACACCGGTCTCAGTGGACTGATCCATTGGAGTCTGCGGGGCACAGTCTAGCACAGGCATCACAAGCAAGGGTATTTGCTTTGGCATGCCAAGAAATTTGATAACATTTTGGAAATAAGTGAAATTGCATTGGTTTCAAAATTGCACAGTTTTTTTTCCATAAATGGCTACTGCTTTGGAAATGACACTGTTTGAGAGTATTCCTAAGGTCTAAAGTATGTGAAGATGTGTCTTTGGTATAATAAAAAAAAGTTGAGTCAAGGAGGGGCTGTGTGGCTAAGATGCACAAGGCGCGACTCTCCCCAGAATGTGCTCTCCTGCCAATTTTTGCACATTCATTGTTTCATAACTTCATTGTATGAATTGTTTGAGTGTTAGTGTCTATCAATTCCCCATTACTTATATATCACCAGTAGAAAATGTACTGTTAATCCCCATCATTTTTAATCTACAATGTTTGTTGGGTTATGGTAACTTCTGTTAATGCATTCAATATTATTACAGTCGTTTTCCATTCTCATTGTCGGAATGGACATGTTATTTGCAGAGCTCAAAACGTATTTAATTTCAGAGTCTTGTCAATTTATTAAATGTCTTTTGTTTGGAGCGCTCCTGTCAATGTTGAGTAAGAACGCACAACTGACTACGCGTCGGAGTAGGTGACCTGGCCTGTGAGAAAATGTAGAAATGTGCCCATCTGGGGATGTCTGATAGTATTTCTGATTGTAGTAACTCACCACCAAGGTGGAGCTTCTCAAATAGCAAGTTAGCAAAGTCTGTTTTTACTTGCATTGAATGACAAATACGGCTGTCCGACAATTTTTGTGTGTTGTGGACCGAGTGTGATTTGTTCTTTCGACCAATCGATTGGCCAAAATTTTTAAATGTGTATTTTTCCATATATAGACACACCCTATGTTTGAATAAAATAAACGATATGTAGGCGACTGAACTTGGCTGATAACTTTTAATCGCAGTGCTTAAAGTAAGAAATTATTGAAGAGGGAGCAGAGATCAATATAACCTAATCAGAAAGGGGGAAGAAAAACTGTTCCCGACCATCCTCCCCCTGCGGCTGGCCTTCGCAGATTCTGCCATTACGCTTCTGAAGTTTCCGTCAACCTTTTCCAATTGGAGTGCCAAGTTATCGTACCATTTCTACTAATCTGCGTGCCAGTTACGATTTTCATGGAACAGTTTAATTTATAATAAAGCCTTCACATCTCAAAATCAATGTCATGTGGTTCATCAAAATTCCACCTTAAAGTAACTTATATTGCTATTGCCAACTCTATGCGCTGCATGAGGCAAATGGTCACACCAGATACTGACTGGTTTTCTGATCCACTCCCTAACCTTTTTTTGGTGCATATCTGTATTCCCAATCATGCGAAATCCATAGATTAGGGCCTAATGAATATATTTCAATTGACCGATTTACTTATATGAACTAACACAGTAAAACCTTGAAAGGGTTGCGTTTATATATATATTTTTCAGTGTACAACCTGATCCTTAGTCAACATTGCGGTGCTCAGAGTTTACCTGGTCCCAACTTAGATATAAATGAATACAGTTATGGTTCTTATCACCATGGTTACCTGGAGGTGGTCAAGCAGTCTGCCGGGCGTGGCCACCAGGATGTTGACGCCATTGGCCAGCCTCTGGGCCTCGGCCGTGCGGTTGCTGCCGCCCATGATCAGGCCGAAGGTGTGCACGTGGTGGGTCATCAGCTCCTTCATCACGCCGTACGTCTGCATGGCCAACTCGCGCGTTGGGGACAAGATCACCACGCCTGTACCTTAGGATAGTGGGGAGCAGGGCTGCGTCTCAGGCACATTTCAGTTCAGTTCCTAGGCCCTTTCTTTAGATCCTACACCTTTGATGTTAGCAGAGCTAGTAAGACTGGATGGGTGAAAGGTAATGAGGGACATTGTGCCTAGTCTACAAGAGAGTTAAGTCAAAACATTGCCATATTTCTTACTCCTACCCATTCCTTTCATATCTGTGAATGCCTAAACAAAACAAAAAAAGGGGGGGGTCTACACACTCTACGGAGACAATAGAGACAGAGCATAGCGCAGTGTTGAAATGTCGTTTTTAGTCACAAAAAGGGGCGGCTCCTTGCAATATGCTTCGGGGGGGGGGGGGGGGGGGGGGGGGCAGTGGTGTCGCTTGGTTCCTTGATCTGATCAACAGGCTGCGCATCGAAAGTAGCATTGATAACCAAATATAACCTCAGCAACTGTTCAAACAATAAACCAAACATTGTAGCCTTACTAGAATCCACCCAAAAAGGTATTTTGTTGTGAAGTAATAACTACAGCTACACGGTAAAAACAGCTGGTAGCCATGTGCCTTCTCTATTTTTAGCTGATATGGGAGAGAATACATTGAAGATTATTATTATTAAATTATTTCACATGGGTGACATGTGGGATGCTAAGCAACCTACATCTTACTGGCAGGCACAAAACATGGTCATGTAAATCAAACATTAACTTTCATTACATGTAGGCCTAGCTATTATTTAAATACGCAGTTAGTTCTTTCGAATTAGCTTACAGTTGTGATGATGTTTTCAACAGGAAAATCTCTGCCATCACCCCCTTGTAAACTTTGCTATCTGGGAGAAATGCATGGACCGGCGAGGTATCATGATACCAAAATGTGTCCACTGCTCCAAAAATCCATAGATATACACGTGAAGCTTGAAGCATTATGATGCAGAATGTTTTTAACATTGAACCAATATAGACGGTTGAAGTAATCTACTAATCTTACCATTTCTGGGCATGAACTTAAGTTTGTAGATGAGCTCGATGGAAGGGATGAGGAAGGCCAGGGTTTTACCACTGCCAGTCTTAGCAGCAGCCAGGATATCTCTAGAAGAGTCAAAAGAGATATATATATATATATATATAAAAAAAAGGGGCAGAGTCATCTATCAAGTCAAAACAATATTAGCCTACTTAGTCCTTTATCAGTCCTGTAGGACTGATTCTAGGATGCAAGTCACCAACTCTTTTTTACAGAGCTCTGCTTTAGAGATGCAGGGATACGTGAACAGGTGGCGATTCTGCCTAACATGAAACTTGGGAGATAAACTGTAGGCGTACCTTCCCTCCAATAGGGGCTGTATGCTTTTGTGTTGGATCTCAGTCATGTGCTCAAAGCCCATCTCCTTCACACCCTTTAGAGTGTTCTCACTCACCAGAGGCGCTAGAGAGGCAAACGACGTGTCCTCAAACGCACCTGAGATACAGAAACCACAGTTAACAGTTCCCACCTCTGTGGGTTTTGGCATGGAAGGGCTCTAGTCTAGCACTAACACATAGGGATGGGCACGGTTATTCTAATATCCAAACTGACATTGGTATTCGAATAGGCCTACTTGCGAGAGCAGGTCTATTCATTAAAAAAATAAAAATCATAGGCCTAGTTTAACAATGAAAAGGCTTTGTCTCAATTAAATAAAATGATCTATGTGACATTGCTACACACAGATATACAATAACATTTGAAATGCTTAATTTAATAAAATAAAATGACGCTTGAATGTAATTTTCAAGACATGCGCCCAATAAAAAGACAGGCTTCCGTATAGCCTACACAAGTTTCACACGTTGCGTGTAGCTTGCTGTTGTTGGCACTACAGTCAGAGACACCATGTGAAGTGGGAGATCACTAATCAATGAAAAATGGATGTAAAATTCCAGAATTAAGTTAGATAAATGAGAAGGCGCAGGCTACGATGAGCAACCGACAGGTAGGCTGTGGTTTATTCTGAATGGAATGTTATAGACAAGGAACGGGGAGCGCAGTGAAATAGCCTCAACTATTCTAGCTGGCTAGCTAACGTCTGACTATCTTAGCTAGCTTCTTTACATCGTTTTGATGCAGTAGAGACAGGCACTGCCAGATGGGATGATAGATAACCTATGCCATTTACACATGTCTAACTAGCGTGAGTCAGTGGCTACTTTTTTGCCTCTCCCTCTGGTGTCACACACACCGCTGGCCCCTGCCCAACTTGTTTAAAAGTATAATTTTTTTAACTAACTTTTGTTATTATAAATAGTGAAATTATTTTAAATGCCCATCCCTACTAACACAGAACACAGCAAGTAGACTGACTGGGGATTACCTACAGTAAAGGACCATGGTTACCAGGAAGATAAAACACAGACTATTATACATATTTGTATGCTGGCAGAAGCTCAATTCTAAATAGTTCCTGGCCCATATCTAAGACTGAGAAATGATTGCTACACATAACATGCACAACTGACAAGGCTAACATTTGGTTGTGCAAAGGCCTCTATATCATTGAACATGGAATACCTGTCAAGCCAGATGGGAGCTTTGGTTCATCTTCCTCCTCAGTATCCTCAAACTTCTCTCCTTCCCCCATCTCCGCCCCATCCTCACTTCCCTCTTCATCATCCCCCCCCTCATCTCCCTGTTCAAGAGGCTGTGTGGGTTTGTCTGTGGTCTGATCAGCATCCTCCTCTGTCACATCCTCCTCCTTCTTCTTCGCTTTTTTCACACCTACATTAGAAACATTTAAATATCCGTTGACATGGACAAGATTCACTAACTTGGGAAACTGACACTTTTAGCCATTTACCTGTGAACGGTTCAACAACCATTCTAATAAATGACTGAGTGGTACACAACATTACCTGGCTGTTCAGTGGTGTTGAGCTTTCTTTTATTTTTCTTCTTGACAAAATGTTCTGTGTCCACCTCTGCCGGCCCATTCTCTTTTTGCTGCTTATTCGTGGGTTTGGCATTCTGTGGCTTTGATATGGCTGTGGCCACCTGACTCCTTTCATCACAACACTCCTCTGGAAGTCCGTTTGCGTCGTCTGTGAACAACGTAAGTTACACAGAATAATTCTATATATGTGTGATTTTAAAAAATCAACTAGGCTATCATTCAACGAACTAGCTAGGTGGCAGCAAACCTTAGCTAAGTGACTGACTGTTTTGGGAACTTCATTCAAATATGGCAGATATCAATAACCGGAAGAGATCAACGTCTCAAAGCCAACAATGTACTACAATGTTTCGCTTATGTCTACGGTTAGCTTTTTTTCTAAAGCAGTAGTGTAGTAGCTAGCTATAAAAACACCACAAGCTAACGGAATGGGGATCATTTTCTTTACGATCGTTGATTTAGCTACGTGTATGAACTAAAATACTGTCTTTAATGCGTGATTTCCGATATAGATCACTCTGCAGAAACATCCATCAGACATACTAGCTAGTTAAGGTAGCTAACAAGGGTAATAGCTACCTAGCCTTGCTTCGAGGTGGCCTAGCGCGATAAAGTGTCAAGTGACAATGATTTCAGTACTGGAAAAACAGTTACCATTATCTTCCTCCTGTTTCCGTTTCTGATGTAGCTTTCGCTCTTTGTTCTTTACGCTTCTTTTCTGGATTTTCTGCCGAAGAAGCCTCATCTGAAGATCTGCCATGATGGCAGCTGAGCACTCACACACGTGGAACTCTTCTTCTTCGGTGGCGTTTATCGGTGATTGGCATCCAACGTTATGGTGCATTACCGCCACCTACTGTACTGGAGTCTGGGCCAGGGATGAAATCAATTTGACCTGCCAGACCCGTTGCTCTTAATTAAAAAAGAGAACATAAGTTACCCCTTGCATTATTCCACATTTTTGTTGCGCTACAGCCTGAATTCAAAATCGAATTAATATATGTTTTTCTCAGCCATTAATACACAATACCCCATAAAGACAGTGAAAATGTTTTTAGAAATGTTTGCAAATGTATTGAAAATTAAATACAGAAACATCTTATTTACATAAGTATTCACACAATATTTTGTAGAAGCACCAGGGTAAGTCTCTAAGAGCTTTCAAAACCAGGATTGTGCAACATTTTCCCATTCATATTTGAACAATTATTCAAGGTCTATCAAAATTGCTTGTTGATTATTGCTAGACAACCATTTTTAGGTCTTGCCCACCACCAACAGGTGCCCTTCTTTGCGAGGCAATGGAAACCCTCCCTGGTCTTTGTGGATGAATCTGTGTTTGAAATTCACTGCTCAACTGAGGGACCTTACAGATATGTGTGGGTTACAGAGATGAGGTAGTCATTCAAAAATCATGTTAAACACTATTATTGAACACGGAGTGAGTCCATTAAACTTATGTGACTTGTTTAAGCAAATTGTTACTCCTGAACCCAAGGGGTTTAATACTTACTGACTCAAGACATTTCAGCTTTTCATTTTTATTAATTCATAAAAAATTTGACAAACACAATTCCACTTTGACATTATGGGGTACTGTGTGTAGGCCAGTGACAAAACAATCTGAATTTAATACATTCTAAATTCAGGCTGTAACACAACAAAATGTGGGGGAAATCAAGCAGTGTGAATACTTTTGAAGTTACTGCAACTAGCCTGGCTTGCTGACAATTCTGACCAGTCAAAAATTGTACCTTGTTTCTGGTGCATGTATTTCATGACACTCGTTTGCTACAACAAGTGGCAACTTTGTTTCAAAGTTTCATCATGGAATTGTTAAGCGGCACCATTATCGTGGAAACGTTTTCAACTGCACATCACGTGTTCTTGATCTTAATGCCCCGTCTTAAGTCAGCTGTTGTACAACACTTTCTAAAACTAGGTAGTTTTATCTCTGATCTAGGTCAGGAATGGTCAACTCCAGTCCTCGGGGGCTTGATTGGTGCCACACCTTTGCCCCAGCCCCAGCTAACACGACTTCAGTAATCAACTAATCATGATTTTCAGTTTAGAATGCAATTAGTTTAATCAGGTGTGATAGTTAATTCTATAGACAAAATTCTTATGAAATAGTATTCTATCTTTCAGTGAAAGGAGATTACAATAACAATGTCGAAGGTGAAGTATCAATGCATTGAAAACTGCAAAGGTCTACAACGAAATCCCAGAACCTCAGGAGAGCAGTGTTTAGAAGACTGGGTTCTCAAATCGGACTACCAAAGAGATTGATCCTGACAGCAGATGTCCCAAGACTTCCTGAAGTGCCACCACCAACAACGGCTGAGCAGCTACAACTTCGAGGAGACGTCGCCATGCAACACAGGGTGCAGTAAGCACATCATTGAGCTGGGAAGGACCTGAGCTTTCCTTGTTGTCAGACTTGGTCATTCCTGGGAAGTGAGAAAACCTACAGAGTACTCAGAATTGATGAAAGAGGTGGGTCTACAGCCGAGCATATAAATCATAGAAATAAGGGAAGTTTGTGTGGGAAACAATACTTGTGAATTTATTTTCATTATTGTACTTTTGGAATGGTTTTTAAATGATTTACTAAACTGTTCTCTCGACAGACAAAATTAAATGGGCCTATTTATAATATGAATTCAGAGGGCAGAAATGATTAAATATTAAAGCATTAGACCTCTCACTAAAGGCTTCAGTCATACAAAAGTTATACTTAAATCCAAACGGGTTCTCTAGCAAATTAGTAAGAATGTCTCACCCTGTGTTCAAGAAAGGCAGTTTTCCCTTTATTCAGATTACAACCTCTCACTTTCAGTAATTTGAAAAGGAAATCATCTCCCAAATATTGCTATTTTCAAAACAAGCCATAGAAAGTTGGTTGCAATTTCAATTTAATCCACCAGAAAAGACAGAACAAATAATACAACAAATATTGTGGTTAAACTCAAATACTAATTGATAAATAAGACATTCTATTTATTTTTTAACAAAGGTATAGTCTTCGTAAATTATATCATAAATGCGACTGGTGCAGTTATGTCATCATGCAGCTAACTAGAACATATGGAAATGTCTGCTCTACCCAAAATTACAACCAACCAATTGTGGCACTACCACAAAAATGTAAGAGGGAAGGGGGAGTAAGTAAGGAACTTGTCTGTTAGGCCTGCATTAAAGACCATAATTGGTTGAAGAAAATTGTGATAAAGTATAGCAGTTTTATTTAAGGACAAAACAATTGACAGCTGTGTCATTTGGATTGTAAAATAATTGGGAAGAGATTTGATGTACCGATTCCATTGCACATGGTTTATAAACTGATACGCAAAACGACGCCAGTGTTGTGCCGGCAATCTCCCCCTGCCAGAATTCCCCTCCCGTCGCGTGAATGTGCCACATACTCAATTCTTCATTGCTGCGACTTGCTTGCTTGTTGAGATTTACATACACTCAATTAGTATTTGGTAGCATTGCCTTTAAATTGTTTAACTTGGGTCAAACATTTCGGTAGCCTTCCACAAGCTTCCCACAATAAGTTGGGTGAATTTTGGCCCATTCCTCCTGACAGAACTGGTGTAACTGAGTCTGGTTTGTAGGCCTCCTTGCTCGCACACACTTTTTCAGTACTGCCCACAAATGTTCTATAGGATTGAGGTCAGGGCTTTGTGATGGCCACTCCAATACCTTGACTTTGTTGTCCTTAAGCCATTTTGCCATAACTTTGGAAGTATGCTTGGGGTCATTATCCATTTGGAAGACCCATTTGCGACCAAGCTTTAACTTCCTGAACTGATGTTTTGAGATGTTGCGTCAATATATCCACATAATTTCCCCTTCTCATGATGCCATCTATTTTGTGAATTGCACCAGTCCCTCCTGCAGCAAAGCACCCCCACAACATGATGGTGCCACCCTTGTGCTTCACGGTTGGGATGGTGTTCTTCGGCTTGTAAGCCTCCCCCTTTTCCTCGAAACAGTTGCAAACCGTAGTCTGGCTTTTTTTATGGCGGATTTGAGCAGTGGCTTCTTCCTTGCTGAGCTGACTTTCAGGTTATGTGATATAGAATGCGTTTTACTGTGGATATAGATACTTTTGTACCTGTTTCCTCCAGCATCTTCACAAGATCCTTTGGAAGGTCCTTCAGGCCTTTGGAAATTGCTCCCAAGGATGAACCAGACTTGCGGAGGTCTTCAATTTTTGACTTATTTCTTTTGATTTTCGAATGACGTCAAGCAAAGAGGCACTGAGTTTGAAGGTAGTCCTTGAAATAAATCCACAGGTACACCTCCAATTGATACAAATTATGTCATTTAGCCTATCAGAAGCTTCTAAAGCCATGACATCATTTTCTGGAATTTTACAAGCTGTTTAAAGGCACAGTCAACTTAGTGTATGTAAACTTCTGACCCACTGGAATTGTGATACAGTGAATTATTGTCACGTTCTGACCTTAGTTCCTTTTTTATGTCTTTATTTTAGTTGGTCAGGGCGTGAGTTGGGGTGGGCATTCTATGTTTTATTCTGTTGTTATATTTCTATCTGTTTGGCCAAGTATGGTTCTCAATCAGAGGCAGGTGTCAGTCGTTGTCTCTGATTGGGAGCCATATTTAGGTAGCCTGTTTTCTATTGTGTTTTGTGGGTGGTTGTATCCTGTGTTAGTGTTTTCACCATACGGGACTGTTTCGGTTGTTTGTACTTTTGTTATTTTGTTCAGTGTTCTGTTAATTTATTAAATATATCACTATGGACACTTACCACGCTGCACATTGAAAAACATATATGGGGGATTGGAAGTGATACAGACTATTACATCGATCGAAGCTACAATCTATCTTCAATATTAAAGCTGATCTACCCCCCTAAAAAATGAATACAAATCTTCTTCCTAGATAACAATGCTCCTGATGGTTTACTACACTTCAAATTAGCAGACCAACAGGTGGGTAGATATCCAGAAAGATGGATGGACTACCCTGGTGTTAATACAGTACAAAACAAGTCGCTCCCATTACACAGATCAGGTCAAATAGATTTATTAGGGAGATAAACAAGAATCAAGGTAGTCTCTGTAACCTACCTCAAAATAACAAAAGCACAGTGTAAGGGAAACTTTCTGATTAAGACCCGAACTGATACCATCCAGACCAAGGAAAAATTAACAGAAAATGACACGAAGTTATCACCAAATTGAGTATTTTTCTTAATTGGGATCCAAATTAAAAATAAAGCACAGTGTAGTCGTGGAAAGTGTTAAACTGTTATGTAAACATACTTGGCGACTTACAGTAGGGAGTGTATACATTTTCATATTATTGTTTTTTGTACTGGGGAGTGCTGGCATTGCAAGTGCCATGCTCTACCAACTGAGCCACTGAGTGTGTTGTAAAGTTCAGGAATCTCCCTGCAATTCATGCAGGTGCACCAGCAAGTTTATCCAGAGACCCTGGGATAGCTCTTTGGTACTCCATGATGTAAAAAATAACTCCAGGTAGATGGGAAGCGGCCAGCTCCAGCACCTCTCTGTCACATTGAATGATGCTGGAGAGACGAAGCAGGTACGGGGAGTAAAACATTTAATAAATAACGCACATGGACCGAGACAGGAACAGCGTCAGCAAACAGTTAACACAAACAAAGGACAATCAATGCAGAAGCGGAGAACAGAGCTGAGGAACTGACAAATATAGGGGAGGTAATAACAGGTGAAGAGTGAGTCCAGGTGAAAGATTTGTATTATATTGTGAAATGGGTAACAGTACCACAGGTGAAAGATTTGTATTAACCTTCATCTAGGCCAGCCTCTCTTTTTGCAGTCAAGCAAAAACACTTAAACCCTTTACAATGAAGATCTGTGAAGTTATTTTGATCTTTACGAATCATCTTTGAAAGACAGGGCCCTGAAAAAGGGCCGATTCATTTTTTGCTGAGTTTATAACATTTTTTGTACATGTTCAGATGGAATCGAGTTATCTTCAATTACCACAGCCACAAAGTCAAAATTGTGTGCACTGGGTTTCCACTAGATAACACAGCCACAAAGTCTCAGAGCGGATGTTGATGCCATGTCAACCAAGCAGCAACAACCAATGAGAGCTTGAGTTTCTGGGATGGCGTGTTCAGATCTTGAAAAAAAACTGCATTCTTGCCAGAGGGTTCTCCAAAAACACATGTACACACATAGTTACGCAGTGGAGGTTTAAAGGCCCAATGCAGCCCTTTTTAATATCAATATCAAACTATTTCTATGTAACAATTAAGCACCTTACTCTAATACATTTCCAAGAAAATAGGCAAAAGTAGCTTTTTAGCAAGAAACTATTTATTAACCAAAAATTTTGCTAGGACACCATGGAAAGCCGAAACTCCCACCCTCGCAAACCTGCTGATTAGAAGGTCCTGTGTAGAATCTATTATCAACCAGCAACTATCAGGAAATAACACTGCCCCCCCCAAATAAGCACACTTTTGCAGTGTTAGTTTAATCAGTTGTAAAATATGATATAAAACACGTAAAAAACATTTTTTTGGACTGCACTTGGCCTTTAAACATTATCTGTGTTGTATGATTATTGTTTAACCATTGATATGTTCGACTCCATTGTTTTTCAAACCTCTCCTTGGGGATCCCCAGATGTTTCAGAATTTTGTTGTTGCTCTGAACTAGCTCACCTGATTCACCTAGTCAAGGGCTTGATGATTAGTTGACAAGTTGAATCAGGTGTGC
Organism: Oncorhynchus kisutch; assembly: GCF_002021735.2. Classification (NCBI taxonomy): domain Eukaryota; kingdom Metazoa; phylum Chordata; class Actinopteri; order Salmoniformes; family Salmonidae; genus Oncorhynchus; species Oncorhynchus kisutch. Next base: position 8,514,702 of record NC_034199.2, on the reverse strand, counting down.
TATCTCTGGAATGGCTGGGGATCCCCGAGGAGACTTTTGACAAAGGCTGTTCTACTTCAGTTAATGCTGAAATGTTTATTGTCTACCAATGGTATGGCCATCTTTTTTTGAAAAATTCCACTGGTCAAAATATTTAGAATGTATAAAGTATAAATAGTCCTCAATTTAGATTAAACCCTGCAAAAATACTTAACTAATGATTAGTAAATGGTTTATAAGGATATATATTAAACATTTTATGAATCATTATTACATACTTTAAAAGGGGTTATACATTTGTGAATAACTATCTTACTAACATTTACAAATGTGGGAATAATGATTAATACATTATGAATAAACTATTTACTAATTCATTATAATGCTTTATTACAAGGTGTTATTTTAAAGTGTTACCATAACTTTTAGTTTTTCAGAAAGATAAGCTTAAAATGGGCATGGTTTAATTCACTCAACAAACAAAAACATCAACAGTTATTTCTGGTTGTTTATTGAAGTTAGCTGAATGTTTTTACGAGTTTGTTTCTCTGGTTTGAGGGGGTCTTGTGTGAAGCCTGGTCTTTGGGAACATCAGGAGGAGGCCAGAGTCAGAGGAGCGTAGGGAGCAGCCAGGGCAGTGGTAGCTGTGGGAGGTAGGAGGGGGGCAGAGTCATGTAGGGCCTTGAAAGTGTAAAGTAGAACTTTGAAGTTTATCCTCTCCTTCATTGGGAGCCAATGAAGGTCCTGGAGGATTTCATTACATTACTGGGAAATATCTGTTTTTTGTTTTCATACAATGAATTGTTCATAGTTACTATTTAATTAAGAGCTTTAGTAATATTACCACCTCACTGCAAACATTTTGTGCTTGCCCAATGCCTATCTACTTCAGTTCAACAAACACATGGGGGCAGCAAACCTTTATTGTCGGGGAGCTGGCCAGTGAAATGCATTCTCCTTACCATTGAACCTCACATTGAAAGGATCACTGATTTGGGAGGGAGAATTCACATTTTCCACCATTCTACTTTGCACCTATCCAATTACATGTTATCTTGTGGAAGAAAGGAAGGAATAATATAAGAAAAATACAATGACAATGGAATAATTCTCAATTATTTGAACAAATACCTGCTATTACAAAATACTGGAGGCTGTAAACAGATGTGCTAAGCAATTACTGAGGCAAGATTTCTGATCTTAATGTGTTACTTTATTTATAAGTGTCCCTGTTCGTTATAATACTCAGGAAATCATTTGGGGTATAATTAAGCAAAGGCACGAGGGGGTGTGGTATATGGCCAATATATCACGGCTAAGGGCTGTTCTTATTCACAATGCATTGAGTGCCTGGACACAGCCATGGGCCGTGGTATATTGGCCATATACCACAAATCAAGAGGTTCCTTATTGCTTAATTATACCCCAAATTAATATAATAATATACATAAATAATGTACTGTACAGTGCCTTCAGAAAGTATTAATTCCCATTGACGTACTACACATTTTGTTGTGTTACAGCCTGAATTCAAAATGGATTAAATAGATAATTTTCTCACACCCATCTACACAAAATACCCCATGAAGGCAAAGTGAAAACAGGTTTTTAGAACATTTTGCTAATTTACTAAAAATGAAATACAGAAATGCCTAATTTACATAATTATTCACACAGCGATTACAGCTGTGAGTCTTTCTGGGTAAGACTAAGAGCTTACCACAGCTGGATTGTACAATATTATTCTCTGGGATATGTGGGACGGTAGCGTCCCACTTGGCCAAAAGCCAGAGAAAATGCAGAGCGCCAAATTCAAATAAATTCCTATAAAAATCTAACTTTCATGAAATCACACATGTAAGATAGCAAATTAAAGCTACACGTGTTGTGAATCCAGCCAACATGTCAGATTTCAAAAAGGCTTTTCGGCGAAAGCAAACGACACTATTATCTGAGGATAGCACCTTCATAAACAAAAGAGAGAAAACATATTTCAACCCTGCAGGCGCGACACAAAATGCAGAAATAAAAAGATAAATCATGCCGTACATTTAACAAGCTTCTTCTGTTGGCACTCCAATATGTCCCATAAACATCACAAATGGTCCTTTTGTTCGATTAATTCCGTCCATATATGTCCAAAATGTCAATTTATTTGGAGCGTTTGATGCAGAATAACACCGGTTCCAACTTGCACAACTTGACTACAAAATATCTCAAAAGTTACCTGTAAACTTTGCCAAAACATTTGAAGCTACTTTTGAAATACAACTTTAGGTATTTTTTAAAGTAAATGTTCGATAAAATTGAAGACTGGATGATCTGTGTTCAATACAGGAAGAAAACAAACTGACTCTAGCTTTCTGGTCATGCACCTCTATCAAACATGAAGTGACCCTCGTTCAAGATGGCCGTACTTCTTCATTACACAAAGGAATAACCTCAACCAATTTCTAAAGACTGGTGACATCCAGTGGAAGAGGTAGGAACTGCAAGCAAGTCCCTTAGAAATCTGGATTCCCAATGAAACCCCATTGAAAAGAGAGTGACCTAAAAAAAAAAAAAATCTGAATGGTTTGTCCTCTGGGTTTCGCCTACTACATAAGTTCTGTTATACTCACAGACATGATTCAATCTAATCTTCTGGGGATGAGTAGCAGGCAGTTGAATTTGGGAATGCATTTAATCCAAAATTCCAAATGCTGCCCCCTATCCTAGAGAAGTTTTAAAAATTCTTCAAGCTCTGTCTTCTCGGTTGATGATCATTGCTAAACAGTCATTTTCAAGTCTTGCTACAGATTTTCAAGCTGATTTAAGTCAAAACTGTAACCAAGCCAACATTCAATGTTGTGTTGGTAAGCAACTCCAGTGTATATTTGGCCTTGTGTTTTAGGTTATTGTCCAGCTGAAAGGGGAATTTTCTCCCAGTGTCTGGTGGAAAGCAGACTGAACCAGGTATTCCTCTAGGATTTTGCCTGTGCTAAGCTCTATTTATTTTCTTTTTATCTTAAAAAACTCCATAGTCCTTGCCGATGACAAGCAAGCTCCTAACATGATGCAGTCACCAACCATGCTTGAAAATTGCTTGAAAATATGAAGAATGGTACTAGTGATGTGTTGTGTAGGATTTGGCCCAAACATAACACTTTGTATTCAGGATATAAAGTTAACTTCTTTGCCACATTTTTATTTTATGTTTTATTTTATTGTCTTGCTGCAAATAGAATGCATGTTTTAGAACATTTGTATTCTGTACAGGCTTTCTTCTTTTCACTATTTCATCCATTGTTGGTCCATCCTCAGTTTTTGTCGTATCACAGCCATTAAACTTTGTAACTGCTTTAAAGTCACCATTGATCTCATGGTGAAATCCCTTAGCAGTTTCCTTCCTCTCCGGCAACTGTGTTAGGAAGGACGCTTGTATATTTGTCGTGACTGGGTGTCACGCCCTGACCTTAGTTTGCTTTGTTTTATTTATTATTTTGGTTAGGTCAGGATGTGTTTTTGTATTGTCTAGGGTATTTTGTAAGTCTATGGGTTTTCACTAGTCTAGGTATTTATATGTCTATGGTTGCCAATATTGGTTCTCAATTAGAGGCAGCTGTTTATCGTTGTCTCTGATTGGGAACCATATTTAGGCAGCCATATTCCTTGGGTTATTTCTAGGGTCATTGTCTATGGTTAGTTGCCTGTGTCAGCACTATATTTAGCTTCACGTTTGTTTAAGTGTTTCTTCATTAAAATAAGACGTATTCATCTCACGCTGCGCCTTGGTCTCATCCATTCAACGAACGTGACACTGGGTGTATTTATACACCATACAAAGTTTAATGAATAACTATGCTCAAAGGGATATTCATTGTCTGCTTTTTTTACCCATCTACCAATAGGTGCCCTTCTTTGCAAGGCATTGGAAAGCCTCCCTGGTCTTTGTGGTTGAATCTGTGTTTGAAATTCTCTGCTCGACTAAGGGATCTTATATATAATTGTATTTGTGGAGTACAGAGATGAGGTAGTCATTCAAAAATAATGTCAATCTTAAACACTTATTTCACACAGTGAGTCCATGCAAATTATTATGTGACTTGTTAAGCAAATTGTTTCTCCTGAACTTACTTAGCTATGACATAACAAAGGGTTTGAATACTTATTGAATGAAGACATTTCATCTTTTCATTATTTATTAATTTGTAAATCCATAATTCTACTTTGAAATTATGGGGTATTGTGCCTAGGTGTTACGTCCGTCGGTAGTGGTAGAATGACCGGACCAAGGTGCCGCGTGGTAGGCGTACATTTTCTTTATTAAATGTTCCACCAAAAAAACAAACACAACGAATGTAAAGCTTCGGAGTGCAACACATGCAACAAACAAAGACTAGATCCCACAACCTAAATGTGGGAAAAAGGGCTGCCTAAGTATGATCCCCAGTCAGAGACAACGATAGATAGCTGCCTCTGATTGGGAATCACACTCGGCCATCCCTGACGATGTTCGTGACAAGAAAACACAGAATGTCCACCCAAATCACACCCTGACCTAACCAAAGAGAGCCTTTTTATTTCTCTATAAGGTCAGGGCGTGGCACTAGACACTAGGCCTCTCCTTGGTGAGAATCAAAGGTGCCAGATCAGGGAGTTGGGCTGGTTTTATGACTTAACAGCCAGTCATAAATAGTTTGCAGAAACTCTCCCTCTGGCTCTCTAGTATGGGAAGGTAAAAATCCCTTTTATGTGGAAAATGATCACTGGGAACTTAAAGAACAATCCTGTCACGTTGTTTTTTATTTTGTGATGGTATATCAAGGTAACTCTGAAAGTGTACGCGTCCTATGTTTCAGGTTTACATCTAAATGTTGTGAAAAAGTGTTCCTAGAACTTTGCCTAAACACACAAGGGGAAAGGAAGACAATCCCCTCTGATACAACTATTGGTACGTCTGAAGTATCTATTCTAACGAACACTCCAAGACCAGAGAAACTCTACTACTAAGAGGGACATTGTGACCTCTGGTGGACAACCAGAGCCTTACATCGAGCCACTACCTATAGACAGATCAATTGGTTTCAAGAGAGACGACAGTGAAAGACATCTGCGTGTAAATATATATTCCATTTCAAATCAGAATTAGTGGTGGTTAGGGTGCTAAGTATTCTGGTTACTGTGAGCGTAGTTTCCAAATGTATGTACGATAAATTGACTCTTGTTTGTCTCTCCCTCTCTTTATCTTTCCCCACCCCTTTCCATTGTGTAACAAGCCGCCATATCATGTCAGTCCACTAGGGACTTTTATCTCATGTAAGTGTGTATGGGTATTCTGTGTTATTATTTAGTTAGTTAGTAAATACATAATTAAGCCAACTTGTGTATTGGGCGATTCATCAATAAGGGCTAGGGTTCTTGCAGATCCAAGGAAATGCGACATTCAGAATGAGACTGATGCGGTAATAATTAATAATTGACTGTTATTGATGTAAGAGATCTCTATATATATTTTGAGTTTAATTCAGGTGATGTTAACTCGTTAAACAACTTCTTCCGTGGTGCCCCAAATTCCCAATGAGTTAATTGTTATATGATTAATTTAATAGAGTAACAATTTATTTGTATGTTTTATTTATTCATTATTTTACCAGGTAAGTTGACTGAGAACACGTTCTCATTTGCAGCAACGACCTGGGGAATAGTTACAGTGGAGAGGAGGGGGATGAATGAGCCAATTGTAAACTGGGGATTATTAGGTGACCGTGATGGTTTGAGGGCCAGATTGGGAATTTAGCCAGAACACCGGGGTTAACACCCCTACTCTTACGATTAAGTGCCATGGCATCTTTAATGACCTCAGAGAGTCAGGACACAAGTAAACATAGTTAGTTGCTCAAATAAATAACAGTCATCAAATTAATTATAGTCACGTCACGACAACAGGTGGAAGGTGTATGATTGCCATCCCCATTAGTGTGCCACCCTTCTCCAGGCCATGGTTGTGGCCAGGCCACGCAATGACATCAATCTAAACCTATGTTAGGCTTGGATTTGCAAGCGAAAAGGTTTTTCCCCAGGTGCATGAACAATGAGGACATTTACTGCGATGTCGATGAGAACTTAGGGAAAAATGCTCTAGACAGGCTTGATGCAAACTAGTGCCTGCAAATCGTTGTTTCTTTCATTTCTTTCATTTTCTGCATTTTATTACAGTGACCTACAGTACCAGTCAAAAGTTTGGACACTCATTCAAGGGTTTTCTTTATTTGTACTATTTTCTATAACCTCGAATACTAGTGAAGTCATCACAACTATGAAGTAACACATAGGAAATCATGTAGAAACCAAGAAAGTGTTAAACAAATCATAATATATTTTATACTTGACATTCTTCAAAGTAGCCATCCTTTGCCTTAATGACAGATTTGCACACTCTTGGAATTCTCTCAACCAGCTTCATGCGGTAGTCACATGGAATGCATTTCCATTAACAGGTGTGCCATGTTAAAAGTTAATTTGTGGAATTTCTTTACTTCTTAATGCGTTTGAGCCAGTCAGTTGTATTGTAAGGGGTGATATACAGAAGATAGCCCTATTTGGTAAAAGACCAAGTCCATCTTATGGCAAGAACAGCTCAAATAAGCAAAGAGAAATGACAGTCCATCATTACTTTAAGACATGAAGGTCTTAAAGAACTCTGAAAGTTTCTTCAAGTGCAGTCTCAAAAACCATCAAGCGCTATGATGAAACTGGCTCTCATGAGGACCACCACAGGAAAGGAAGACCCAGAATTACCTCTGCTGCAGAGGATAAGTTCATTAGAGTTTCCCAGCCTCAGAAATTACAGGCCAAATAAATGCTTCACAGAGTTCAAGTAACAGACACATCTCAACATCAACTGTTCAGAGGAGACTGCATGAATCAGTCCTTCATGGTCGAGAAACCACTACTTGGCCCAAAACTTGCTTGGGCCAAGACACACGAGCAATGGACACTTGACCGGTGGAAATCTGTCCTTTGATCTAATGAGTCCAAATTTGAGATTTTTGGTTCCAACTGCCATGTCTTTGTGAGACGCAGATAGGTGAACCGATGATCTCTGCATGTGTGGTTGCCACCGGGAAGCATGGAGGAGGCATGACGGTGTGGGGGTGCATGCCTGGTGACACTGTCTGTGATTTATTTAGAATTTAAGTCACACTTAACCAGCATGGCTACCACAGCATTATTCAGTGATACGCCATCCCATCTGGTTTGCGCTTAGTGGGACTAACAGTTGTTTTTCAACAGGACAACGAACCAAAACATACCTCCAGGCTGTGTAAGGGCTATTTGACCAAGAAGGAGAGTGATGGTGCTGCATCAGATGACCTGGCCTCCACAATCACCCAACCTCAACCCAATTGAGATGGTTTGGGATGAGTTGGACTGCAAAGTGAAGGAAAAGCAGCCAACAAGTGCTCAGAATATGTGGGAACTCCTTCAAGACTGTTGGAAAAGCATTCCTCATGAAGCTGTTTGAGAGAATGCCAAGTGTGTGCAAAGCTGTCATTAATGCAAAGAGTTGCTACTTTAAAGAATCTCAAATATAAAATATATTATTTTTGGTTACTGCATGATGTATTATTTCATAGTGTTGATGTCTTCACAATTATTATATGTAGAAAATAGTAAAATATAAAGAAAAACCTTTGAATGAGTAGGTGTGTCCAAACTTTTGACTGGTACTGTATGTTGTAATTATATCTGCACAATATATTTTTTGCATCAATGATTGTGAAAGATATCCTCAATGATCACACCTTTGATCACACATTGGATAGAAATTGACATTTTATTAGACATTTTTGTCAATCCTGATGTGTATGGAAGTGTATTGCCTAACGTAAAAAACAGGGTAATGTACTGTAATTTACAGTACTGTAGCATATTACATTCAAAGAGCAATTTTGAAACATGTATCTTGCATTTCTCTACTATTGGATTAACCGGTTGTTAAAACAATTACATTGAGAAAATATGATGCTGTGTTTTGGTGATTAAATCAATATTCTCATGGTATTTCACAGTTTTGGATCAATGGTTGTGTGGTGAAAGACTTTTCCATACTAAATGAATGCACAATACAAGCTTTTGTATATAAGACTTGCTGTGTTACAAGTGTTACCAGTTTGGAGTTTTGTACTTTTGAAAATTCACCACATTCTTGAGAAAATAGCACCAAAGCTGTATTTACTGTTCGTCAGCTATGAACATCCCTGAATGTGCATCTACAGCTGTGGAAATCCATCTCACTAAGATGCCAACTTCAATAGAATTCATAATGATTGATGGCATCCTTTATATAGAAGAACCCACCATCTCCCTCACTGGGAACTCTCAGATGAAGTGCTCTTGAGTCTGATCATGTGTCTCTCTGTCTGTGTGTCTCTCTCTCTCTCTCTCTCTCTCTCTCTCTCTCTCTCCCCCTCTGTGTGTGTGTGCATGAGGGAGGGAGTTATTTGTGTGTTGTTAGCCTAGCTATGCATGTTTGAGTGAAACATGTTCAATCGTTGATGAGGGTATACAATATACGTAAGGATGTTGTACTTCTGCACTTCTGGATTCTATGGGGTGGATGGTGTTTTCTAAAAATACACTTAACCTGTGATTTATTTACACTGAATTTTCTGTGCCCGTCGTTTATGATTAGACTTCATTCATTATAAGAAGTCAACTTTGTGTGGTTGTATGTCACTACAACCTTTTCAAGAAACAATTAAATGATAGAACTCATATGAACCATTATGAGACAAGTGCAGAGGTTTATTCATTCCAGTACGAGTGGAGTCAAGCTGCTATACTTTAGTAATTAGGGCCCAATCTATTGACTCTTCAAAGAATTCCCCTTTTAGCTATTCTGGGAGCATCTCTTTGCCAACAGTGCTTTTTTCTCATCTAAAATGACATTTTTCATGCTGCTTAAAAGCAGAGCTGGTTGATTTATCTGATTTGTGTTTTCACTGCCATCCTAACTATCTTTGTGAGATTAAAAGATGAAAGTACAATCATGTGTCTTCATTTAACGGGACTTAGTAGACTTCATTAATGACACACACACACACACACACACACACACACACACACACACACACACACACACACACACACACACACACACACACACACACACACACACACACACACACTCCACATTGAAAATATAACCACTGATTAGCCTTTGGTGATCGATCTATGGCTGCTGAGAAACATTGACACGGCTCTTAAATCCGATAACGTTGACCATTTTGGCTATAAACATTTATCTTTTACCAGTTAAAGGTTGCATTCTGCATTATACTATGCTTTTTAATTGATTCTTATGAATTCTCAAATAAATACTTAATAAAATATGTTTATAAAAGTTGTTGTATGCTGTTGATTGAAAATAAAATCCTCAGAACTTGAACCCTGTAGGGATTTCAACTATTGTAAATGATGTTTATTGCACTTTCATCTAGCCCAACTAGGAGTATCATGGGCTTTGTGCATCTGGGAAGGGATGTACACTCTCAAAGTATCCATGATGCATTCAGGACTTACTACAGCCCCATTAAAACCTGTTTGGGATAGGGGGCAGCATTTTCACGTTCGGATGAAAAGCGTGCCCAGAGTAAACGGAAGCTAATATATGCATAGTATTAGTAGATTTGGATAGAAAACACTCTGAAGTTTCTAAAACTGTTTGAATTATGTCTGTGAGTATAACAGAACTCATATGGCAGGCGAGAAAAATCCAACCAGGAAGTGGGAAATCTCAGGTTTGTAGTTTTTCAATTCATTGCCAATCGAATATACAGTGTCTATGGGGTCATATTGGACTTCCTAAGGCTTCCACTAGATGTTAACAGTCTTTAGAACCTTGTTTGAGGCTTCTACCGTGAAGGAGGAGAGAATGAGAACTGTTTGAGCCAGAGGTCTGGCAGAAGGCCATGAGCTGATCACGCGTATGCCAGTGAGAGGTAGCTGCGTTCCATTGCATTTCTAAAGACAAAGGAATTCTCCGGTTTAAACATTATTGAAGATTTATGTTTAAAAAATCCTAAAGATTGATTCTATACCTCATTTAACATGTTTCTACGCACTGTAATATAACTTTTTGAACTGTTCGTCTGAACTTTCACCTGGACTTGCCCCGCCTCGTGAGTTTGGATTTGTGAACTAAACGTGCTAACAAAAGGAGGTATTTGGACATAAATGATGGACTTTATCGAACAAACAAACATTTATTGTGGAACTGGAATTCCTGGGAGTGCATTCTGATGAAGATCATCAATGGTAAGTGAATATTTATAACGCTATTTCTGACTTTTACTGACTCCACAACATGGCAGGTATCTGTATGGCTTGTTTTGGTCTCTGAGCTCTGTACTCAGATTATCGCATGGTTTGCTTTTTCTGTAAAGCTTTTTTGAAATCTGACACAATGGTTGCATTAAGGAGAAGTTTATCTAAAGTTCCATGCATAACACTTGTATCTTTTATGACACAACATGTGGATGTTTTCGAGGCACAACATTACTGAACATAACGCGCCAATGTAAACTGAGATTTTTGGATATAAATATGAACTTTATCGAACAAAACACACATGTATTGTGTAACATGAAGTCATATGAGTGCCATCTGATGAATATCATCAAAGGTTAGTGATTCATTTTATGTCTATTTCTGCTTTTTGTGACTCCTCTCTTTGGCTAGAAAATGGCTGTATGTGTTTTTGTGACTCGGCTCTGACCTAACATAATCATATGGTGTGCTTTCGCTGTAAAGCCTTTTTGAAATCGGACACGATGGGTAGATTAACAAGAAGTTAAGCTTTAATTTGGTGTATTGCACTTGTGAATGTATGAAAGTTAAATATTTCCCAAAAATATTTTTGAATTTCACACTCTGCCTTTTCAGCGGATGTTGTCGAGGTGTTCCGCTAGTCGGCTTTCCAATTCATCTCAAAGGTGTTCGATGGGGTTGAGGTCGGGGCTCTGTGCAGGCTAGTCAAGTTCTTCCACATCGATCTCGACAAACCATTTCGGTATGGACCTCGCTTTGTGCACGGGGGCATTGTCATGCTTATTATGATAATGGGCATAATGCCAACACAGAGATGGCACTAGTGGGGCACCTATCTAGGATATAGCATAAACAGATGCATTATGAGTGTCTGATTAGGATGTTGTGATCTGTAACATGTTATACCTGAGTAAAGGATTATGCTTGAACTTTAAGTGAGTTATTCACGTACACATAAAAACAATGCTGAAACAGGAAAGGACCTTCCCCAAACTGTTGCCACAAAGTTGGGAGCACAGAATCATCTAGAATGTAATTGTATGCTGTAGAGTTAAGATTTCCCTTCACTGGAACTAAGGGGCCTAGCCAGAACCATGAAAACAGCCCCAGACCATTATTCCTCATCCAACAAACTTTACAGTTTGCACTATGCATTCGGGCACGTAGCGTTCTCCTGGCATTCGGCAACAGTCCAATGGCGGCGAGCTTTACCCCACTCCAACCGACGCTTGGCATTGCCCATGGTGATCTTAGGTTTGTGTGCAGCCAAGGAAGCCCATTTCATGAAGCTCCCGATGAACAGTTCTTGCACTGACGTTGATTCCAGAGGCCGTTTGGAACTCGGTAGTGAGTGTTGCAACCGAGGACAGACGATATTTACTTGCTACACGCTTCAGCACTCGGCGGTTCCGTTCTTTGAGCTTGTGTGGCCTACCACTGCTGTTATATTACTTCCATTTGTGTTATCAGATCAGTGTAGATGTGGGAGACAATCCAAGGATTTGGACTATCGAAACACACCCAAAGCTGTCTGATGACCCTATTTCACCTGTGTCAGGTTCCCTCTGAAACATTCATGGTGGTTCTCCAACTTCAGTCTGACTGAGCGGTGGGTGTGGGGCCGCTTTAAGGCACTGTCACGATGGAGTGCCTCACTCACTCCCTGTCACTCTAGGATGCATCACTGGACAGGTAAGGAGACCAGAACACCATTTCTCAGTGATTACTTTCCTTTGGATTATTACACAGTCTAAGAACTGAACTGGTAAAATCAATCGTTATTTCATTAGATTTCATTGATTGCACTCAAAAATACAAAACATATACAATGGTAAATGCCCTTGGATTAGCCTGCATTTGTGACTGACTGACTGGGATTTGAACCCAGGTCTACTCGGTCTCACAAGAGTGTTAGCTCTACTCGGTCTCACTGAGCTAAATCCAAAACCTTAGCTTTAGGGAGCCTTCCAAGTCTCAGGCAAGGTTACTCATTACGGGAGCTTGGTTTCAAACCACCCCCGTATATATTCGTAACCCTTGCTCACATCAGGTTGTACCTTTCTTTTGCGTCCATTCTGTGAGCTTGATAACACTGGGTTTTGAACACATTAACTGACAACCCAGAAATAGAAGTATGCGTTCATTGATAGAACCAGAGCACTCGCACTGTGAATGTCTTTGTTGGATTTGCAACACAAAAGGCTATAGCCTGCACATTTGCAACACACGACTACCTTGCCAAGTTATGGTTTATATTACGCTCTTCATAGACATGTTAAATGCAGTTGGGTTTCATATGCTAATGCACAGATTGTTTTTATGATCTCTCTTTATGATGTAATTAGAGTTTATCATCGATGAATATGTAATTGCAGCTCGGCGCTCCGTGCGGCACATCGCACCAGCCACAAACAATTTCCCTCTTTGTCACACACTTGTCATTGTAAATAAGAATTTGTTCTTAACTGACTTGCCTAGTTAAATAAAAAATAAAAAACACACTTGCTGAGCGGATAGGCCCTCACTGCAGGTTGAGTGAAGCACAGCTCATGCTTAATTCATCAATTCAAACATAATATGTGCACATTTCTCTCTCCGAGGGAGTGAAAGCTGAACCTCATGGGTTTGTTTGGAGTGTTCGGATATAGGGAGAGTGACATCAAGGGCACCCACTCAGTGTTTTTCCCCACCAGACTAAAAAGCTGCAGATGTGTTGGCCAGTCCAAAAACACCCCCTTGCAAGGGCTGAAGAGACTGTGTGTCCTCCTTCTCCAAGTTTTCTTTTCAGCCAGCTTCTTCAAATGCCACATTCTTTCAACACTCCCTTAGTTAAGCAAACTGCAAGGGGAGTGGCTTTGTGTTCTGTAACACTTTTCTTGGAGTAACACTTTCATTTAGGGTTCACAGGCTATTTTTTGTTTCCCTAAATTATCCTTCATATGCAGACTGTAAACAGCTGCAGGGGTGAATCTAACTAGGTATCTCAGTGCGTTGTTCCAATATGAGGGGATTGTGTTTTTGTGTTTACATGTAGAAAATAGCCCAGATCCCCATTCACTACCGCTCTCCTGCCTATGCTCATAAGCATATAAGAAAATGCTCATCCGTTCCTAGTAGCCGGTGATTTTAATGCAGGTTAACTTAAATCCGTTTTTACCTCATTTCTACCAGCATGTCACCTGTGCAACTACAGGCAAATTTATTCTAGATCACCTTTATTCCACACACAGAAAAGCACACAAAACTCTCCCTTGCCCTCCATTTGGCAACTCTGACCATAACTCTATCCTCCTGATTCCTGTTTACAAGCAAGGTCCAACGAAGAGGATGCTAAGCTACGGGACTGTTTCTCTAGCACAGACTGGAATATGTTCCGGGATTCATCCGATGACATTGAGAAGTTTACCACATCAATCACTGACTTAAATGCATCGACAATGTTGTCCCTACAGTGACTGTATGTACGTATCCCAACCAGAAGCAATGGATTACAGGCAACATCGGCACAGAGCTAAAAGCTAGAGCTGCCGCTTTCAAGGAGCGTAACACTAATCCGGACGCTTATAAGAAATCCCGCTATGCCCTCCGACCAACCATCCAACAGGCAAAGTGTCAATGAAGGACTAAGATTGAATCCTACTACACTGGCTATTGGGTGTGGCTAGCGCTAGCGTCATGTCAAACATGGAGAGCATGCAATACTCTGCTTCTTGTTTGTTTGTATACACGATTGTGAATTTGTCTGTGCATGGTACTCGCCACAAATCTTGGTTTATAGAGTTTCTGGGCTAGACTAAAAAGTGTCTCTGGTCCCAAAGACAGAGATTATGAGAGCATTTCATCAAGCACAGAGAGAGGCCATAATGCTGTTTGTTTTGTTTTATTGTCTTACCTATTCTCACATATGGCATCACAGCCAAGGGGATACCAAAGCAATTTTCTTTTGTGATCTTGGCAAGAGTTCACTGCTCAAATCCATTAAATTATGAAGAGTTTGTATGGTATATGGCCACAGTCTACATGAATATAATAGAATACGGGACTTATTTGTTAGACATCAAATTTGACTCCTCAAGATTTTAGTTGCGATATTGATGTGGAGGAATAGGTAGCAACACATCTGCCATGCTGACCCTCAACACTGGATCTCCCCAGGGGTGCGTGCTCAGTCCCCTCCTGTACTCCCTGTTCACCCACGACTGCATGGCCAGGCACAACTCCAACACCATCATTAAGTTTACAGACGACACAACAGTGGTAGGCCTGATTACCGACATCGACGAGACAGCCTATAGGGAGGAGGTCAGAGACCTGGCCAGGTGGTGCCAGAATAACAATCTATCCCTCAACGTAACCAAGACTAAGAAGATGATTGTGGACTACAGGTTAAGGAGCACCGAGCACGCCCCCATTCTCATCGAAGGGGCTGTAGTGGAGCAGGTTGAGAGCTTCAAGTTCCTTGGTGTCCACATCAACAACAAGCTAGAATGGTCCAAACACACCAAGACAGTCGTGAAGAGGGCACCCCTCAGGAAACTAAAAAGATTTGGCATGGGTCCTGAGATCCTCAAAAGGTTCTACAGCTGCAACATCGAGAGCATCCTGACCAGTTGCATCTCTGCCTGGTACGGCAGTTGCTTGGCTTCCGACCGCAAGGCACTTCAGAGGGTAGTGCGTCCGGCCCAGTACATCACTGGGGCAAAGCTGCCTGCCATCCAGGACCTCTACACCAGGCGGTGTCAGAGGCAGGCCCTAAAAATCGTCAAAGACCCCAGCCACCCCAGTCAGAGACTGTTCTCTCTACTACCACATGGCAAGCGGTACCGGAGTGCCAAGTCTAGAACAAAAAGTATTCTCAACAGTTTTTACCCCCAAGCCATAAGACTCCTGAACAGGCAACCAAATGGTTACCCGGACTATTTGCATTGTGTGCCCCCGCCAACCCCTCTTTTACGCTGCTGCTACTCTCTGTTTATCTTATATGCATAGTCACTTTAACTATACGTTCATGTACATACTACCTAAATTGGCCCGACCAACCAGTGCTCCCGCACATTGTCTAATAGTGTCTAGCCTTGCTACTCTTATTTTCAACTTTCTTTACTTACCTACACACATACACACACACACACACACCTTTTTTTCACTATTGGTTAGAGCCTGTAAGTAAGCATTTCACTGTAAGGTCTACACCTGTTGCATTCGGCGCACGTGACAAATAAACTTTGATTTGATTTTATATTGTCTGTACGTACTCTACTGATCAAGTGGGTGCATGGTTTACTCAAGGCCCTTTGAAGTCAATCCCAGTCATTTCACTACCTGTTCTATACAGATGACGAGTCTTAACTTGATCACTCTTCTCGAGGAGATTTTTCCTTCTGTATCAGGAAATTCAAATGAGCCTTGTGAATCCTTAAAAATGGGCAGTTCTCTTTCAATGCGGGGGCAGTTAACTCATTGGAATCAGGCCTGCTATCTAATAATATTCTCTCTAACTCGATCAAACGCTAGGCCTAAGTCCTATTACTGTAACATTAAAATGTACAAAAATGTATCTGAAATGCAGCTATACACATCAACAACCGTTGTTTTATATAGCTTAATGACACAAGTTAGATATTGCTCCACTAGGCTACGACATATAACTGTGAGGTGCATCCTAAGGTTACGAATGAGCTTTCAAAGTTGAGTCCAATCCTGCCCTGGGGTGCCTTCAGCGGGAACATATCGCTCTACCATGTTGGTGTTGGTTTGATTCCAACCCATGAACTCAAACCCCAGATACACTTGATTTAGTTAGGGAGTAGTCGTAATGTACACAATTGTTACCCGGCCGAAAATGGGGGATGGTCATGCTTTTTCAATTTCAGTCAGGGTGAAGGTTTAGTATTTTTTTTATTTAGTCCAGGGGAGGGTCATGTAATTTGTAGAATTAACTCCATTATAGTCTGTTAAACAGACTGGAATGAACTTGTAACGGCAGAAGAGGAGTAAGGATCGGACCAAGATGCGGCATGGTAAGTGTACATGATATTTTAATTAAAGAAAGCACTGAACACTGAATACAAAAATAATAAATGAAAACGTGACTAAACCAAACCGAAACAGTACCGTGTGGCGACAAACACAGACACGGAAACAAACACCCACAAACCAACAGTGAAACCCAGGCTACCTAAATATGGTTCTCAATCAGGGACAGCGATAAACAGCTGCCTCTGATTGAGAACCATATCAGGCCAAACACAGAAATAGAAAAAACATAGAAACACAAACATAGACTGCCCACCCCAACTCACGCCCTGACCATACTAAATAAAGACAAAACAAAGGAAATTAAGGTTAGAACGTGACATAACTCCATTATAGTCGGTTAATTAAACAGCTTTCAGAAACAAAATAACAAAATGGAGATCCCATCTCTGCTAAATATGTTCACTTGAACCAGTTTGCAGTCAACATTGTTCTAAGTAATTGAATTGCTTCAATGTGGAAATATAGACATAGCATTCACACTGATATAGGGGCTAGAACTACTGTAAATTTAATTATGGCTGAGCATGGACATGGACAATGTCAAACATTGTCAATAAGAAATATACATTTCATTATTGATAAGGCCTTAAAAAAAAGAGTGTGAATAATTTGAATGAAATTCAACAACTTATTTTACGTGGGCTATATCTAAATACACTTACAGGCACATCCAAACTTTTCACAGTAGCCGGACAAAGATCCAATATAACGAGAAAGGGAGAATGTCCACTCACTGATATACTGCTCCCAAATATGTTTATTATACATATAGGAACCATCTTACAGATCCCATTCACATTTCTCCAGAAGTTGCATTGCCAAGGATGTTCTCACCATAAAACCAGGACAGTGTGGATCATTCTAATAAGTTTGGTTTTAATAAAAATGGTTCTTTTGTTCGATTAATTCCGTCGTTATAGCTCCAAAATGTCCATTTATTTGGTGCGTTTGATCCAGAAAAACACAACATGACTACAAAATATCTAATAAGTTACCTGTAATCTTTGTCCAAACATTTCAAACAACTTTCCTAACAGAACTTTAGGTATTTTTTTAACGTAAATATTTGTTGAAATTTAAGATGGGATAAACTGCGTTCAATAGCAGATAAAAACAAAGTGGAGTAAGCTTTCAGGTCGTGCGCCCCTAACAAACAATACACTAGACTCGACCCTCGTTCTGAACAGCCCTACTTATTCATTACAAAAAGGAAAAACATCAACCAATTTCTAAAGACTGTTGACATCCAGTGGAAGCGATAGGAACTGCAACCAATTGCCTTAGAAATCTAGATCCACATAGAAAACCCATTGAAAAGAGAGTGACCTCAAATTTTTTTTTTTCCTGGATGGTTTGTCCTCGGGGTTTTGTCTGCCAAATAAGTTCTGTTATACTCACAGACATCATTCAAACAGTTTTAGAAACTTCAGAGTGTTTTCTATCCAAATCTACTAATAGATGTACTAATAATATGCATATCCTAGCTTCTGGTCCTGAGTAGCAGGCAGTTTACTTTTGGCACGCTTTTCATCCGGACGTGAAAACACCGCCCCCTAGCCTAGAGAGGTTTTAATATGAGGTTGCCGGTACTCACCTGCCTACAATACATACTGTAGATAAAAAGGGAACGTCAGCTCACTGTTTTGCTCCTCTCAAACTTGATCTTTTAGTAAAGCTTTGGTGATTAAGATTTATTTCCAAGTGGTCTCACAAGCCAAACCCTTTATCCACGGTCTTGACTAGCCTACTTGCATTGGGCAGGACAAGAAGAAAACAGCCTTTGTTGCCAGGAGGGGAGGCTACACTTGGTTTTTCATCCAATAAAACTAAATGGGAAAAAGCATACGTTTTTTTATGTTTCTAAATCCGAAGTATGCAGACCCCAAAAGCACATTACGCTTGTTTCATGTGCATATGGGCAGTGTGCGTCACGGATGGATAGGCTGTGTTTCTGCTGTCAAAAATCATTCCGTAACCAAATGGATGAGCGATGGCCGAGCGGTTATAGGCAAGGAGCAATAGATGGTATAAAATACAGTATATACATATGATATGAGTAATGTAAGATATGTAAGCATTATTTAAAGTGGCATTATTTAAAGTGACTAGTGATCCATTTGTTAAAGTGGCCAGTGATTGGGTCTCCATGTAGGCAGCAGCCTCTCTGAGTTAGTGATTGCTGTTTAGCAGTCTGATGGCCTTGAGATAGAAGCTGTTCTTCGGTCCCAGGTTTGATGCATCTGTACTGACCTTGCCTTCTGGATGGTAGCAGTGTGAACAGGCAGTGGCTCGGGTGGTTGTTGTCTTTGATGATCTTTTTGCCTTCCTGTACCATCGGGTGCTATAGGTCTTATGGAGGGCAGGTAGATTTCCCCTGTGATGAGTTGTGCGAACCGCACCACCCTCTGGAGAGCCTTGTGGTTGAGGGCGGAGCAGTTGATGTCTGCAACTCTACTTTGTCTCTATACTGACACTTAGCTTGTTTGATTGCCTTGCGGAGGGAATAGCTACACTGTTTGTATTCGGTCATGTTTCCGGTCGCCTTGCCATGATTAAAAGCAGTGGTTCATGCTTACAGTTTTGCACGAATGCTGCCATCAATCCATGGTTTTTGGTTGGGGAAGGTTTTAATAGTCACCGTGGGTACAACTTCACCGATTTACTTGCTAATAAACTCGCTCACCGAATCAGCGTATACATCAATGTAGTTGTCTGAGGCTATCCGGAACATATCCCAGTACACGTGATTGAAGCAATCTTGAAGCGTGGAATCCGATTGGTCAGACCAGCTTTGAACAGACCAGAGCACGGGTGTTTCCTGTTTTAGTTCCTGTCTATAGGCTGGGAGCAACAAAATGGAGTGGTGGTCAGATTTGCCGAAAGGAGGGCTAGGGAGGGCTTTGTATGCATCGCGGAAGTTAGAGTAGCAATGATCCAGAACACTGCCAGCCCGGGTCACGCATCCGATATGCTGATCAAATTTAGGGAGCCTTGTTTTCAGATTAGCTTTGTTAAAATCCCCAGCTACAATAAATGCAGCCTCAGGATATATGGTTTCAAGTTTCCATAGAGTCCAATGAAGTTCTTTCAGGGCGGTCAAGGTGTCTGCTTGCGGGGGGATATACACAGCTGTGATTATAATTGAAGGGAATTCTCTTGGTAGATAATGCGGTCGGCATTTGATTTTAAGGAATTCTAGGTCAGGTGAACAAAAGGACTTGAGTTCCTGTATGTTGTTATGATCACACCACGACTCGTTAATCATAAGGCATACACCCCTGACCTTCTTATTGCCAGAGATATGTTTGTTTCTGTCGGCGCAATGCGTGAAGAAGCCGGGTGGCCTTACCGACTGATAACATTTCCCGAGTGAGCCATGTTTCCATGAAACAGAGAATGTTACAATTTCTGATGTCTCTCTGGAAGGCAACTTGCTCGAATTTCATCTACCTTGTTGTCAAGAGACTGGACATTGGCGAGTAGTATACTCGGGAGAGGTGAGCGATGTGCCCGTCTCCGGAGCCTAACCAGAAGACTGCTCCGTCTGCCCCTCCTGCGGTGCCGTTGTTTTGGGTCGCCTACTGGGATCCGATCCATTGTCCTGGGTGGTGGTCCAAACAGAGGATCCGCTTCGGGAAAGTCGTATTCCTGGTCGTAATGTTGGTAAGTTGACGTTGCTCTTATATCCAATAGTTCTTCCTGGCTGTATGTTATAAGATTAAGATTTCCTGGGGTAACAATGTAAGAAATAACACATAAAAAAACAAAATACTGCATAGTTTCCTAAGAAATCGTACACACTGTATGTAAACCTTATTTTTTTATATTGTGTTATTGACTGTACGCTTGTTTATTCCATGTGTAACTGTGTTGTTATTTGTGTCACACTGCTTTGCTTTACCTTGGCTAGGTCGCAGTTGTAAATCAGAACTTGTTCTCAACTAGCTTACCTGGTTAAATATATAGATATTATATAAATATTAGGAGGAGCAATGTCGGAGTGCAGTTGACAGTGCATGTCAGAGCAAAAACCAAGCCATTAGGTTGAAAGAATTGTCCGTAGAGCTCCAAGACAGGATTCTGTCCAGGTTCAGGGGAAGGGTACCAAAATATTGGGAAGGGTACCAAAATATTTCTGCAGCATTGAAGTGGCCTCCATCATTCTTAAATGGAAGAAGTTTGGAACCACCAAGACTCTTCCTAGAGCTGGCCTCTCTGCCAAACTGAACAATCGGGGGAGAAGGGCCTTCAGAGAGGTGACCAAAAACCCGATGGTCACTGACAGAGCTCTAGAGTTCCTCTGTGGAGATGGAAGAACCTTCCAGAAGGACAACAATCTCTGCAGCACTCCACCAATCAGGCCTTTATGATAGAGTGGCCAGACGGACGCCACTCCTCAGTAAAAAACACATGACAGCCAGCTTGGAGTTTGCCAAACGGCACCTAAAGACTCTCAGACCATGAGAAGCAAGATTCTCTGGTCTGATGAAACCAAGATTGAACTCTTTGGCCTGAATGCCAAGCGTCATGTCTGGAGGAAACCTGGCACCATCCCTATGGTGAAGCATGGTGATGGCAGTATCATGCTGTGGGGATGTTTTTCAGCGGCAGGGACTGGGAGACTAGTCAGGATCGAGGCAGAGATTAACGGAGCAAAGTACAGAGAGATCCTTGATGAAAATCCGCTTGTAGCATCATACCCAGGATGACTCAATGCTGAAATTGCTGCCAAACGTGGTTCAACAAAGTACTGAGTAAAGGGTCGGAATACTTATGTAAATATAATTTTTCATTATTATTTTTATTTTTTGAAATCCGTTTTTAATCAGTTTTAGAATAAAGCTGTAACGTAACAAAATGTGGAAAAAGTCAAGGGGTCTGAAAACTTTCCGAAGGCACTGTATATGTCCAGTATATGAGCCAAAGCGTGATTGAATTGTCAAACACTATTTTAATTACACAGACTTTTCAAAGTATCTGAACATTTGACTTGCCATTAGACTCGATTTACATTCATTGGATCAAGATCGGCTTTCACTCCCTGGAGGCCCCAGTTCATATTTCATCTTGGCACAATCTTCAGGCCCTTTGATTGTCCACATTCCCCCATCTATATCATTATTCTGTTTCAGTCTATATAGAGGCAGAGGAATCCAAACACATGGGTAGTTGTGATTTTCAAGATCCCTCCGATGCTCCCTTAATTATGGAATGAAACCATACAATATTCATGATTTATCTGAATGCATCGTGAACATCCCCCATCACTATATTGCACATAGAAAATGTAGGTTTTGATGTGTACATAATTGCCTTGGCAAATTGGTCCCATTTTGTGTGTTTAGCAGGCTTCGGGACCTTCCACTTCCTTCAAAAGAATGCCAGCTCTCAGACATATTCTCAGTAGCCAAGACTTGTTCCAGCACAATTGTAGCTGTTTTTGCTGACATTCTGTGCACCAAAAGCCTTTTTGCATGATGTTTGATGTCTGATGATGTGTTGCGTTTTGACCATTCATGTTGGATAACGTTAGTCGCATTCAGAAGATGCGTGTCTGATGAGAGAGAGCCTAAAGGACTGACACATAATGAAAACATCCTCAATATGTGTGAAAAGCTGCAACAGCAAGGGGTGTATGAATTTGCTAGTCTAAGAGGGTTTGAAATATTCTAGCTGTTCGAGAATGCTAAACCTTCCATGTTTGACGGATGCATAAAAATATGCCCCACCTCAGATAAACTGATATCGCGTCTATATGATGCTTTCCAATCTGTTAGCACACCTTCTACTGATGCCATCAAGGCAAAATGGGAGGAAGAACTAGGGACTGACATCTCGGTGGCAGACTGGGAAGAGAGCTTGGAGTATATCCACACATGCTCCATTAATTCCAGACATCGTCTCATACAATTCAAGATATTACACAGATTACACTATTCCAAAACTAAACTGCATAGGATATTTCCTGACACATCCCCTACATGTGATAAATGTCAGGCTACGCAGGGTACACTACTCCACTGCTTTGCCCTATGCTCTAGCTTGCATGGTTATTGGTGTGGAATTTTTGGGATCCTCTCTGAAGTTTTGGAGACTTCAATAGATCCAGATCCGCTTCTGATAATCCTGGGAGTATCTGAGTCCCTAAACGGATTAACCAACCCCCAAAAACAACTAATCTCGTACGGTCTCATCTCGGCAAAAAAACTAATCTTGTTGTTTTGGAAAAGGAGGGAAGCGCCCTCTACCAAATTATGGCTTAGTGAATTGGCAAACACTGTACACTTAGAAAGAATTAGATATATTCTGAACAATAAATTATCAACATTTGATCAAATCTGGCAGCCTTTCCTCTCCTACTTGGACGAGTCGGCGCTGTGAATTTGTACTTTTTAACGCACTCTCAATTGTAATATTTGAATCTACCTTTGGTCAGCATGTGCTGGCCCTGCCACCCGAGCAGTTGGGAGGGGAGGGGGGGGGGGGGGTTGGGGGAATAAGCGGGGGGGGGGGGGGATAGGGGGGACATCTTCCCTCTTTCTTTCTACGTGTCCTTGTTTTGTATGTCGTGTTTTGTATTATTTGTTCTGCACCCAGAACTCTGGGTCTTGTTGTTCCTGTATGTTCTTTTATGTTTAGATAAGAATTGTATACCTGTCTTGTATACCTATACACCATTCTTGTGTGTGTTTAATAAAAAAAAAAAAAAAAAAAATATTTGAAATATTCTAGCTGTTCAAATAGCAACATTATCCCTGATATCAAACTGAGTCTTTCCATCAAGAAAAATATAACAACAGATATAACCACAGTACCTGTAATGTTTTTAAGTTACTGTATCACATTGTCTGCACAAGTCATGAATAATTGATACAGCACAGACCTCTTGTTACGATAGATTGCATGGCTTGGGAGCCAACAGTGTGTTTACTGAAATAAATGCAGTCCTGTGGGAAAACATAACGAGTTAGAGACTATGCTGATTACACTATTTACAGCAAGGACTCCTGGTTTCACTACGTTCCTCCATTATCAGTTGCCTTGCTCAACCACATAACTTTCAGATGTACGGATTCACCTTCACCTGTAAAAAAAAAAGGTCCGTGTTTTATGGCTGATTTTTAGCAGTAACTAACAGACATGGATTGAAATAGTATTTGTTTTCTTGGAGCATTTTATTTGAGCCTGCCTGGAGTGCCAGATGGTCAGGGTTTGGACTTACTATTCCACTGGTTCCATGCACCAGGCAAGCTCAGTCACGCACACTATTTGAACTCAGGCTTGGTAATTAATCAACTGATCTTTGGTTAGGGGACAGCCTGTGCTCAGGATGTGTTCTCATTGACAACAAAATATATGATTTTCACATACAAAGGCAGGTTTCTGGGGCCTTATTTATCCATCATGTGTAGGCACAAATATGTGCATAAACTATGTATGGGATCATTTCCACTCAAAGTGTGAGATTTGTCAATATGAACGTTTGCTTGAGAGTGTGTGTAGATTTTTGCACAGCCATGACCATGCATAAACACAGTGCCAAGTGGTGGAATAAGAGAACTCATTGTCAAGCGTAGCCTAGTGAATGGGGACAATATATCTTGAAAATGGCGTAGCTACACCCAACTTTGTGATCAGAATTTATTTACACCTTTTGCACCAACTAAAAATAAGACTAGTCGTAGCTAAATCCGGCGTAAGCAATGAGCTTTCATGAGATATGATGGTTGATGGTTGCTAGGCAGCGCCCGTTACTAGGCTGTTACCCGGGTCCTGGCAGTTCTGAAGTTTGCAGGCATGTCACTTTCATTCATTTTTTCTTAACCACAACTGGATGGATCAAATCATTACTGTGGGAATGACTTTCACTGAAAACAATGGTATTGGAATAAAGTAGGCTAAGGCACGAATCAAATTGCTACTTACTTTAACTCCCAAAGTCATCTAACCGTTTAAAATCATTTAAAGCAATAGCCCTGTGTGTGGTCAACTATAATTTCAGCATCGTTTTGATTGGGACAGCGCTGCTTTGAGACAAGCATGGGGACTCGTCTTGATAAATCAATCAATGTGAGATTTTTGTTTTTACTGAATCACCGTTTGGATAATTGGTTACAATTAGGCTGGAAAATGTTAACTAAATTGAGATGAATGCTCATGATGATAATCTTTCGTCTACTTTGCTCATCTATTAGTGCCGATCAGAACATTTAGCATATTTAACCATTTACATACACTCAATTAGTATTTGGTAGCATTGCCTTTAAATTGTTTAACTTGGGTCAAATGTTTTGGGTAGTCTTCCACAAGCTTCCCACAATAAGTTGGGTGAATTTTGTACCATTCCTCCTGACAGAGCTGGTGTAACCGAGTCAGGTTTGTAGGCCTCCTTGCTTGCACACGCTTGTTCAGTTCTGCCCAAAAATGTTCTATAGGGTCTACATGATGCTGCCACCCCGTGCTTCACAGTTGGGATGGTGTTCTTCGGCTTGCAAGCATCCCCCTTTTTCCTCCAAAAATAATGGTCATTATGGCCAAACAGTTCTATTTTTGTTTCATCAGACCAGAGGACATTTCTACAAAAAGTATGATCTTTGTCCCCATGTGCAGTTGCAAACCGTAGTCTGGCTTTGTTATGGTGGTTTTGGAGCAGTGGCGTCTTCCTTGCTGAGCAGCCTTATGTCAATATAGGACTTGTTTTACTGTGGATATAGATACTTTTGTACCTGTTCCCTCCAGCATCTTCACAAGGTCCTTTGCTGTTGTTCTGCGATTGATTTGCACTTTTCGCACCAAAGTATGTTCATCTCTAGGAGACAGAAAGCGTCTCCTTCCTGAGTGGTGTGACGGCTGCGTGGTCTCATGGTGTTTATACTTGCATACTAATGTTTACAGATACACTTGGTACCTTCAGGCATTTGGAAATTGCTCCCAAGAATGAACCAGACTTGTGGAGGTCCACATTTTTTTTCTCTGAGGTCTTGGCCAATTTCTTTTGATTTTCCCATGATGTCAAGCAAAGAGGCACTGAGTTTGAAGGTAGGCCTTGAAATACGTCCACAGGTCCACCTCCAATTGACTCACATTATGTCAACCAGAAGCTTCTTGAGCCATGACATACTTTTCTGGAATTTTCCAAGCTGCTTAAAGCAAAGTCAACTTAGTGTATGTAAACTTCTGACCCACTGGAATTGTATTACAGTGAATTATAACTGAAATAATCTATAAACAATTGTTGGAAAAATTACTTGTGTCATGCACAAAGTAGATGTCCAAACCGACTTGTCAAAACTATAGTTCGTTAACAAGAAATGTGTGGAGTGGTTGAAAAACGAGTTTTAATGACTCGTTTATTTTAACTTCCGACTTCAACTGTGTGTGTTCCTTTTCTTGAAGTGTATCTTATTGCTTTTTTTTTACTATCGTCCTGGACTGATAGGTTGAGCCAATCCTTATCCCGAAGTTATAGATCTGACTTGCCGACTTCCCTTACCTACATAGTTCTAATATGCCAGAGGCTGTTCACCTTGGAGACCTGATGTGAAAATGGGTACGGCCCGGTGAGAGATTTACACCCTCTCCCCCTGATTTTCAAGGGCCAGCGAGAGCTCACCGGACGCCGCTGGAACCACAACGCTTTCCAGGGATTAATCTTAGGAGAGTGTTCTTAATGTATTGTGTGTATGACTGTGTGTGGTGTGTGCATCAGTGAGTACATGTGTGCTCAGGTGCAGAGAATTAGGGCAGGTGGTCAGTCCAGGTCAAGTGTTCAGCAGTCTGATAGCTTGCAGATAGAAACAGTCTCTGAGCCTGTTGGTATCAGACCTCATGCTCCGATACCATTTGCCCAAAGGTAAGGGAGAGAACAGCTTGTGGCTGGGGTGTGTGGGGTCCTTGATGATGCTGCTTGCACCGTTTCGAGTAGATGTCCTATTGGTCCTTGCAGTCGTGGACGGAGCAATTCCTGTACCAGGCAGTGATGCAACTGGTAAGGATGCTCTCAATGGTGCATAGGTAGTATTTGGAGATACATGACAGATTTTTTTCAACCGCTGTAGGATTTAGAGACAATGTTGCACCATCTTGACAAGACTGGTGGTGGTGTTGGTCCAGGACAATTCTTACCTTGGAGAGTTGGAGGGTCCCTGTGTTAGGTGTCGGTATGGAGGAGGTGTTGTTGCTAATCCTCACATCCTGTGGTCTGCCTTTTAGGAAGTCCAGGATATAGATGCAGAGGGTGGTATCCAGACCCAGGGCTCTGAGCTTGGTGTCGAGCTTGGAGGGAACACTAGTGTTGAATGCTGAACTGTAGTCAATGAACTGCATTCTCACATACAGTGCCTTCAGAAAGTATTCACACCCCTTGACCTTTTCCAGATTTTGTTGTGTTACAGACTGAATTTAAAAATCGATTAAATTGAGATTTTGTGTCAGTGACCTACACACACAATACCCCATGATGTCAAAGTTTGTAGAAATTTTGCTGCATCATGTTATGTGTATGTTTGTCATTGGCAAAGACTAGGGAGCTTTTTTGGGGGATAAAAAGAAACAGAATAGAGCTGATCTTAGAGCAGAATAGATTTTCGACAGACACTGGGAGACAAATTGACCTTTCAGCAGGACAATAACCTAAAACAAAAGGCCAAATATACACTGGAGTTGCTTACCAAGTTGACATCTAATGTTCCTGAGTGGCGTAGTTAAAGTTTCTGCTTAAATCGGCTTGAAAATCTATGGTAAGACATGAAAATGGCTGTCTAGCAATGATCAACAACAAACTTGACAGAGATTGAATCATTTTTTAAAGAATAATGTGCAAATATTGTATAATCCAGGTGTGCAAAGCTCTTAGACGTACCACCTAGAAAGACTCACAGCTGTAATCACTGCCAAAGGTAATCACTGTAATCACTGATTCTAACATGTATTGACTCAGGGGTGTGAATACTAGATATTTCTGTTTTTCGTTTTCAAATTTGCTAAAATGTTTTCACTTTTGTAGTGTAATATATAAAATTCCCATCAACTGGATGAGTCACTTATGTAGTTGGATGGAAATTATCCAAACATTATGTTGAATATAATAATAAACTACATTAATCAATCTGACTCCATTATCATGAGACTGCTTTTGGCCCATAATCGTATCCAGTGGGTATAGCCAAGGTTGCGAGCCTTGCGTCACCACTCGGAATACTGTAAGATGCACATGTCTAGGTTTACCGCTATGCAATTTTTTTTTTACAAGGGAACACTAATGTTGAATGCTGAACTGTAGTCAATGAACTGCATTCTCACATACAGTGCATTCGGAAAGTATTCAGACCCCTTGACTTTTTCCACATTTTGTTACATTACAGCCTTATTCTAAAAATGGATTAAATAGTTTTTCTTCCTCATCAATCTACACACAATACCCCATAATGACAAAGCAAAAACATATATATATATATCTTTTTGCAACATTAGCCATCAGGATACTAGGAAGAGGAGTCTGTGTAGCCTGTCTTTTCAGGTTAGCTTGGAGCCCCCCTTTCCATCCTCTTCTTTGTCACCGGCATTGCCTTAGGTCATCTAGAGCAGGAGTAACAGGTAAACCCGATGTGCGCGGAACAAAGGAGCGGATGTAGTATTTCAGATCTGGGAGGCTGAGACATAAGTCTGTAGCTTCTGATTCATGATCCAGAAGTCTTTGTCCGTCGTAGCAGGAAATTATTGCACAAACATTCTGAGCAAAGTAATAATTAACACAAAAATTGGCATAAAAAAGCCAAATTTGTGCAGGAACTGGCAAGACCCGCACCCTCCTCAGTGCTACCGTCTTATTTGCTCTGTACTAGTTCGTTTTCAGCCGAATATGTTCAACTCATAGCTAGTTTATACAGTGACCACCTCACTTAGAAGGATATCTACTGACTGAAATGTAGCTAGCTAGATCACTGGCCAAGCAGTAGCCACTAACTAATTGTGGCTGCATAACCTATTCTTTGATACATTTGGGTTAACTTGCTCAAATCAAGCAACACACAACAGACCATTTGTGGAAAAGTAAAAGTAACGATTAGTGGGCTCGTTTTTTGAATGATCAGACAGTGAAACTAAATAGATTGATAGCTAGCTGGTGAGGCTATCATGTATTTCCCAATTTCATGTATTGCCCCTCCCCACCCCCAAAATGAAACGTTTCAGTGACAAACTGACTCTACAACATCCACAAGCTTTACAGCAGTTGTCTGAACTCTCTGTGGCGGATGTCCTTATTTCAAAGAGGTCATCTCACAAAACCAACTGTCCAGACCGAACCGTTGGAGATACAAACTAATATGTCACCAATATCGAAAGGGGAGACTCAATCCTCTGAGTTTTTATATATCTCCTATATCTACCTCATTTTAAAACATTGCTATGGGCACAGCCAAACAACAAGAAGTGATGGATTCGACTTCTGCTTTAATTCTTTACTTCTCATCAATCGATACACAATAATGAAACAGTAATGAAACAGTAATTGTTTTTTTTAAAAATCATGTCATTATGGGGTATTGTGTATAAAGATAAGAAACAGAAAAACTCCAGAGTTCCTCTGTGAAGATGGGAGAACCTTCCAGAAGGACAATCATCTCTACAGCACTCCACCAATTAGGCCTTTAAGGTAGAGTGGCCAAACGGAAGTCACTTCTCAGTAAAAGGCACATGACAGCCCACTTGGAGTTTGCCAAACGGCACCAAAAGGACTTTCAGACCATGACAAACAAGATTCTCTGGTCTGATGAAACCAAGATTGAACTCTTTGGCCTGAATGCCAAACGTCCTATTTGGAGGAAACTTAGCACCATTCCTACGTTGAAGCATAGGGGTGGCAGCATCATGCTGTGGGGATTTTTTTCAGTAGCAGGGACTGGGAGACTCGTCAGGATCGAGGGAAAGATGAACAGAGAGAAGTACAGAGAGATCCTTGATGAAAACCTGCTCGGAAGTCGGAAGTTAACATACACTTAGGTTGAAGTCATTAAAACTCATTTTTCAACCACTCCACAAACTTCTTGTTAACAAACTATAGTTTTGGCAAGTCGGTTGGGACATCTACTTTGTGCATGACAAGTAATCTTTCCAATCACTTATAATTCAGTGTATCACAATTCTTGTGGGTCAGAAGTTTACATACGTACACTAAGTTGACTGTGCCTTTAAAACAGCTTGGAAAATTCCAGAAAATGATGTCACGGCTTTAGAGGCTTTTGATAGGCTAATTGACATCATTTGAGTCAATTGGAGGTGTACCTGCGGATGTATTTCAAGGCCTACCTTCAAACTCAGTGCCTCTTTGCTTGACATCATGGGAAAATCAAAAGAAATCAGCCAAGACCTCAAAAAAGAATTTGTAGACCTCCACATGTCTGGTTCATCCTTGGGAGCAATTTCTAAATGCCTGAAGGTAATGTGCTTCTTCTTGAGCCACTCCTTTGTTGCCTTGGCTGTGTGTTTTGGGTCATTGTCATGCTGGAATACCCATCCACGACCCAGTTTCAATGCCCTGGCTGAGGGAAGGAGGTTCTCACCCAAGATTTGACAGTACATGGCCCCGTCCATCGTCCCTTTGATGCGGTGAAGTTGTCCTGTCCACTTAGCAGAAAAACACCCCCAAAGCATAATGTTCCAACCTCCATGTTTGACGGTGGGGATGGTGTTCTTGGGATCATAGGCAGCATTCTTCCTCCGCCAAACACGGCCTCCTCCAAACACAGTTGAGTTGATGCTAAAGAGCTCCATTTTGGTCTCATCTGACCACAACACCTTCACCCAGTTGTCCTCGGAATCATTCAGATGTTCATTGGCAAACTTCAGACGAGCATGTATATGTGCTTTCTTGAGCAGGGGGACCTTACGGGCGCTGCAGAATTTCAGTCCTTCACGGCGTAGTGTGTTACCAATTGTTTCCATGGTGACTATGGTCCCAGCTGCCTTGAGATCATTGACAAGATCCTCCCGTGTAGTTCTGGGCTGACTCCTCACCGTTCTCATGATCATTGCAACTCCACGAGGTGAGATCTTGCATGGAGCCCCAGGTCGAGAGATTGACAGTTATTTTGTGTTTCTTCCATTTGCGAATAATCTCACCAACTGTTGTCACCTTCTCACCAAGCTGCTTGGCAATGGTCTTGTAGCCCATTCCAGCCTTGTGTAGGTCTACAATCTTGTACCTGACATCCTTGGAGAGCTCTTTGGTCTTGGCCATGGTGGAGAGTTTGGAATCTGATTGATTGCTTCTGTGGACAGGTGTCTTTTATACAGGTAACAAACTGAGATTAGGAGAACTCCCTTGTGCTTCTAATCTCAGCTCGTTACCTGTATAAAAGACATCTGGGAGCCAGAAATCTTTCTGATTGAGAGGGGGTCAAATACTTATTTCCCTCATTAAAATGCAAATCAATGTATAATTTTTTTGGACATGCATTTTTCTGGATTTTGTTGTTGTTATTTCTCTCACTGTTCAAATAAACCTACCATTAAAGTTATAGACTGATCATTTCTTTGTCAGTGGGCAAACATACAAAATCAGCAGGGGATCAAATACTTTTTTCCCTCACTGTATGTACTGTATGTATGTATGTATGTATGTATGTATGTATGTATGTATGTATGTATGTATGTATGTATGTATGTATGTATGTATGTATGTATGTATGTATGTATGGAGCATAATGTATTTACAGTTTCATTCACGTTTTCAAGTTCTGGTGACAAATCTTGCATTCCGCTTATTGCATAGATTGTAATGGACACCTATGATGTGGGTAAAATACTTTTGTGAAGCTTGTTATGATTATTGTGAGTTAATGCTAAGTTATTTTCTAGCTATGTGTGGCGCAATGTTTGTTGACATTATACAATGTGTTCTGGGTGTCACATAAACATCTGTCAGATCAATGATGTTAAAACAAAATGAGGTGAGGGATGGTTCACTCATCTTTCGAGTAAACTTCCGGAAATGAATGAAGGGAAGTGAATGATTGTAGTCAACATGCATTCTGCAAACAGACCAAACTCATCTGGTCTCCTTTTCTTGTCTTTGGTTAACTCGAAAAAGCAAACATGGTGGTGCGCGCAAACTACCCATCGTCGGATTACTTTCGTTTTTAGAAAGTGTTCTACTCAATTATTTTGATCAATGGTCAACCCGTGATGGTCAACCCGTGATGTGATGAATTATAAATATTAATTGATATTAGCTAATTCATATTGTGTCAGCCAAGAGTTAGCTAAATATGACTGCTTGTGTTAGGGCCACCTTTCCTCAGTTAGTGCTAGGACTAATGTAGCCTACATTTTCCGGTTTGGATGATTGTGTTATGCTGTCTCTACTTCTGTGAATGTCTGAACATTGCATCCAAAAATAAGCTTGTCAAATTCAGGACAATTTTGTAAGGACTGTGTTTGTGCTCTGTGTTTGTGCATCAATCGAAACTGGACATTCTAAATAAGCTTTCTAATCACACCGGTTTGAGCTTCTGCTGCAGGGACCACTGTAGAATGATCACACCCATTTATTGGTACAGTGTCAAACGTTTTAAAGGCCACTATAGTCTGGCCATGTGGAGAAGTGCAGCTATAGTGAAAGCAACTGCACTTGTCCTCGTGACAATTACAATTTATTTAATATTCCCGCAGCTGTAACGTCATCAATCAAATCAAACCTTATTTTCAGAGCACCCGCCTGCCTGACGAGTATCACTACTCTGGACGGTACTGACTTATGATATATGGACAACTACAAATACCTAGGTGTCTGGCTAGACTGTAAACTCTCCTTCCAGTCTCACATTAAACATCTCCAATCCAAAATTACATCTAGAATCAGCTTCCTATTTCGCAACAAAGCCTCCTTCACTCACGCCGCCAAACATACCCTCGTAAAACTGACTATCCTACCGATCCTCGACTTCTGCGATTTCATTTACAAAATAGTTTCCAATACTCTACTCAGAAAAATGGATGCAGTCTATCACAGTGCCATCCATTTTGTCTCCAAAGCCCCTTATACCACCTACCACTGCGACCTGTATGCTCTAGTCGGCTGGCCCTCGCTACATATTCGTAGCCAGACCCACTGGCTCCAGGTCATCCATAAGTCTATGCTAGGTAAAGCCTTATCTCAGCTCACTGGTCACGAAAACAACACCCACCCGTAGCACGCGGTCCAGCAGGTATATCTCACTGGTCATCCCCAAAGTCATGCACTGCTTCTCATTGGGTGAGCACGATTTCCCCCATGTCACACTTCTTGTCTAAAACATGGGGAAACAGAGACATAAAGTCAACATTTGAAAGCATCTACAAATTCAATGTTTTACACAATATTGTATCATATTTTTAGTTACTGACCTGTTCGTCCACAGGCTTGATGTGCTGTAGTCTCCTCAACTTGATGCTGGAAAACAGAGACATTTGGTCAGTGGTATTTTTCAATTCTGTATCACCATCTTGATCTGGACAGAAGACACATTGTTTATCATAACACTTGGACAATGTGACAAGTGGTCCCTCAACACCCAATCCTCATGCCTCATTGTTTGTTCTGATGTTTCCCAATGAACAGTCTCGATCTTCCTCTTCTGCCATGGTGGATGAGCTACCTTTTCTTGTAAATTCAGGGCCATTTCTCTTTCCCACCCTCCTGTACTCCCTATTCACCCATGACTAAGTGGTCAAGCACGCCTCCAACTCAATGATCAAGTTTGCAGATGACACAACAGTAGTAGGCTTGATTACATGAGACAGCCTACAGGGAAGAGGTGAGGGCTCTGGGAGTGTGGTGCCAGGAAAATAACCTCTCACTCAACAAAACAAAGGAGATGATTGTAGACTTCAGAAAACAGGCAGGCAGTGGAGAAGGTGGAAAGCTTCAATTTCCTCTGCGTACATCACTGACAAACTGAAATGTTCCACTCACACAGGAAATGTGGTGAAGAAGGCGCAACAGCGCCTCTTCGACCTCAGGAGGAAGATATTTGGCTAAAACCCTCACAAACTTTTACGGATGCACAATTGAGAGCATCCTTTCGGGCTGTATCACCGCTTGGTACGGCAACTGCACCGCCCACAGTTGGGTGGTGCGGTCTACCCAACGCATCATCAAACAACCTGCCCTCCAGGACACCTACAGCACCGGATGTCACAGGAAAGCCAAAAAGATCATCAAGGACAACAACCACCTGAACTCCTGCCTGTTCACCCCACTATCATCCAGAAGGCGAGGTCAGTACAGGTGCATCAAAGCTGGGACCGAGAGACTGAAAAACAGCTTCAATCTCAAGGCCATCAGACTGTTAAATAGACATCACTAGCACATAGAGGCTGCTTCACTTTAATAATGTCTACATACCTTGCATTATCCATTTACCCATCTCATATGTATATACTGTATCTTATTCTATGCCGTTCTGGCATTGCTCGTCCATATATTTTTATATTCTTAAATCCATTCGTTTACTAGATTTGTGTGTATTGGGTATATGTTGTGTAATTGTTAGATATTACTTGTTAGATATTACGTAGAAGCACAAGCATTTCGCTACACCCACAATAACATCTGCTAAACACGTGTATGTGACCGATGAATTTGATTTGGAGAAAAACTGAAAAATTGAAAAACTAAGTGGAGAAAATGGAATTTAGGAAAAAAACAAATTGAATCAAGCCAAAAAGAAAATATATTTTGTAGGACGGTATGTATGAGGTGCTCAGATGGAAGGGGTTCCCCCTTTCTGGCCAGTGGGTTCTTCTTTCCACTTATCCCCCTCCACCCAGAGAGGACTTCATGAACTTCATCATCGTCCAAGTATGTTGTAAAAAATAAATGGGTATTTATTTCAAAAACTGTCTCATTGTCGTTTGTGCTCTATTATAACAGTTGTCATATTCTTTAGCATTGTTGTTGGAGAGTGTATAAAAGTGTGGTAGTCCAAGTGTAGTTATTTCTGATGAAATGTGTGATCTAACTGCTCCTCAAACCAAATATGGTTGATATAGTAGTGTATCAAAGTAATCAGACCAATTATTTGACTACATTTAGCTTTCACTATATTTAACTGCCTTGTTTAAATACAACTTTCTAAACTTCTTCAGCTACCACAACTACTTTCAAACAGGTAAAGCAAACCCCACACCTTTACTTTGCCATCTAGTGGTTTTTATTCTTATTGTTTTAGTGACTCACTGACTCCTGTTTGTGGGCTTTGCCGACAGAGCCATCGCTCAGCTAAATATTTTCCTTACTAGTGAGTGAAAATGGCTGACCCTTCCATTAGAGCAAAGCACTGTTACTTCTATGGTACTCTGGGAGCCTCATGTCAACTTTATTGTAGGTGAAAGGGGCTGTCAGAGCTAGATACAGCAGTTGATGTTTGTATGCTTTGTGTGTGTGTGTTTGTGTGTGTGTGTGTGTGTGCCTACTACTCTGCATCCTACTCTGCGCGTGAGTTGCAGTAGGGGTCTATAGTCTCTCCCATCTGTCCTCCAAGGAGCACTGTCATCAGTTGCCAGATGAAAACTGCAGGAGGCATGTGTGCGCACTCACACGCACACAAATAACACACGCAATGTGGATGTTGCAAGTTATTGCATATTATTGCATGTTGCAAGTTATTCCAGCACAGCCCCAATAAGCCACCGGATCATCTCCATTTTGTACGCAGCGTGGGCCACATTTGCAATTGACCCAAATTGTCTGACTTTCTTGCTGTGTAAATAACGGCTTTGCTACTTTATATGTATAGAGTGAGCGTAGCAGTCTCCAAATCCTTTATGTGTCCCATATTGTTAATTTCCTTGTAGCTGAATGAAACCACGGATAAGGGATGGAGGATAATTTAGTAATTAAATTGATTAACTATCGCCCCCTTACATTTATAAATCTTTATACATGCATGGTTGTGAAGTGATATAGACATTTGAAAATGCTTCCTAATCAATACTTTTTAATACTTTAAGACAGAATCACGTAGTTCAAAACAATGTTTTGTCACATTATAATAGATTGGCTATATTTGTTGAGCTGAGAAATGTAGATTTTCTTTGACAAATTGATTTAGTTAAATTGATCATACTGCAGTTAATTAAAGTTTTTTTTATCCAGCTCTCTGATGCACAAGAGGGTTATAGAAACGTTATAGACACTGGGATTGACCGCCTATTCGGCAAAAAGACTGACACACAAAGTCATCACTTTATCACACCTTTAGTCATTACTTCATGTCGTCATTAAATTGTAGTCTCTGTTATACAGACCATCAGTAGTGAAGGCCTACCACAACCCTCTCTGGATGCCTGTCAAATGAGCTCTTCTCAACATGAGTCCATTGAAATAAATTCCCTCTTGCATATTGTCAGTAAGACAAGGCAGTGACGTTTGGAGGAGACGTGAGCTATCTCTGCCAATCAGGAAATACTTCATTAATAATGCAGACTCATATCTGTGGACTCATCATGAACCAAAAATGGAGGCCTCTGAAACTAGCAGTGTACCATTTGGCACACCATTTGGCACTCCAAATGTGGCCTGCCGCCACTAGAGCGCACATTTTTTTATTTATTTTAATTTTATTTAACTAGGCAAGTCAGTTAAGAACAAATTCTTATTTTCAATGACGGCCTAGGAACAATGGGTTAACTGCCTGTTCAGGGGCAGAACGACAGATTTGTACCTTGTCAGCTCGGGGGTTTGAACTTGCAACCTTCCGGTTACTAGTCCAACGATCTAACCACTAGGCTACCCTGCCGGATGGATTTTTATCTGACCATTATGGATGTTCCTTGTCCGCAGCGTTTGGTTAAGCAGGAAAATGATCATATTTGTAAGAGATATCGATCTGCCATCATGAATAATTAAGGCAGATCTCAAATAGCTACTAAATTGATACAGTATATACTGAACACAAAAATAAACGCAACATGCAACAATTTCAAAGATTTTACTGAGTTACAGTTCATATAAGGAAATCAGTGAATTGAAATAAATAAATGAGGCCCTATGGATTTCACATGACTGGAACTACAGATATGCATCTGTTTATCACAGATACCCTAAATAAAAGGTAGGGGCATGGATCAGAAAACCAGTCTTCTTGCGTGACTACCATTTGCTCATGCAGCGGAAAACATCTCCTTCGCATTGAGATGATCAGGCTGTTGATTATGTCCTGTGGAATGTTGTCCCACTTCAATGGCTGTGCGAAGTTGCTGGATATTGGCAGGAACTGGAACACTCTGTTGTACACATCCATCCAGAGTATCCCAAGCAGGCTCAATGGGCAATATGTCTGGTGAGTATGCAGGCCATGGAAGAATTGGGATATGTTTCGCTTCCAGGAATTGTGTAAATTGGGGCTGTGGATTAACATTCTAATACATGAGGTGATGGCGGTGGATGAATGGACCTCAAGATTTCATCACGGTATATCTGTGCATTCAAATTGCCATCAATAAGATGCAATTTTGTTCATTGTCCGTAGCTTATACCGCCACCATGGGGCACTCCCTTCACAACGTTGACATCCCCTCACCCACACAAGTGGTCTGTGATTGTGAGGCCGGTAGGACTTACTTTCAAACTCTCTAAAATGACATTATAGGCAGCTTATGGTAGATAAATTAACATATCAATTCTCTGGCAACAGCACTGGTGGACATTCCTGCAGTCAGCATGCCAATTTCATGCTCCCTCAAGACTTGAGACATCTGTGTTATTGTGTCGTGTGACAAACGGCACATTTTAGGGTGACCTTTTATTGACCCATCACAAGGTGCACCTGTGTAATGATTATGCTGTTTAATCAGCTTCTGAGATAACCTGACACTTGTGGCAAAGGAAAAATGCTCACTAACAGGGATGTAAACAAATTTGTGCACAAAATTTGAGAGAAATAAGCTTTTTGTTCATATAGAACATTTTTTATATATTTTATTTCAGTTCATGAAACACGGGACCAACACGTTACATGTTGCGTTTATATTTTTGTAAACTGTACTTCCTGAGGTTCCAGTTGGGCATATCTACAGTGTGTTGAACTCAAGTCTTCTTCAAAAGAAGAGAAGCTCTTCATACCATTTTGTGGACACATTTAAAAACAGCTAATATAATTTATTTTAAATGCTTCATTGTACGCTCAACCACACTTGTATCAACTCTCCATCACAGTCAAAATTTGAGAGGGAGAGCTAGACTGCTGCTCTTTCTTTGTAGCTCACACGCTTTCATGCTAATCCCTGTGTCTCCTTGTCATCCATTATTGAATTGCCTGGACATCGAGTCAGAGAGATTAATTAAAAAGTAATTGCTGTTCATCTAATTTTGGAATTAAGGGAATTGGATCAAACTAGCTACTTTGCTGGTGCAGGGTCGCTTTTCATTACCTCTGTACCCTTGTTCTTTTTCAGTGAATTGTGTGAATGATTCACTTTTGTCCCCCTGATTATCATTTAACATTCACATTTAGAATTTGAGATGACATGCGGGTTCAAAAGAGGCCAAAGAGCCAGAATGAGTATGTGTTCTCTAAAAGCCTTTATATATGCAACTACCAACAGTATTTTAACTAGGGAAACTGATGTTAGGCCTAAGTGTACTCTTATGCCTTCTCAATATGAAAGTCAAAAGCTTAGTGTTTTGAGGACAGAAATTAAATGCCAACAATTTATTTCTGGGTAAGAGTTGCATGGATGTGTGACCTAATAAGATTGTAACTCATTCTTCTATTTTGAAGAGGAAATTCCGATGAGTGCCATCCGACTCAACCAGCTGTACAAAACATTGCCGCTCTGTCCGTCTTTCTTCTACCACCTGCATACCACAAACACCCTCTTCTCTGGCCCGCTGGAGATGTGCAGGCCAACCTCAGGAGGCTGAAGAAATTTGGCTTGGCCCCTAAGAACCTCACAAACTTTTACAGATGCACAACTGAGAGCATTCTGTTGGGCTGTATCACCACCTGGTACGGCAACTGCAACACCCGCAACCGCTGGGCTCTCAAGAGGGTTGTGCAATCTCCCCAACTCATCACCGGGGGCACACTGCCTGCCTTCCAGGACACCTACAGCACCCAATGTCACAAGGCCAAAAATATCATCAAGGACATCAACCACTCCACTATCAGAAGGCAAGGTCAGTACAGGTATATCAAAGCTAGGACCAAGATAGTAAAGAACATCTTGAAAAACAGCTTGAGATATCAAGGCCATCAGACTATGTACATAGACAAGGAATCAATGGTCACTTTAATAATGTTTACATAGTGTTTTACTCATTTCATATGTATATACTGTATTCTACTGTATTTTGGTCAATGCCACTCCGACATTGCTCGTCCTAATATTTATATATTTCTTAATTCAATTATTTTATTTTTAGATTTGTGTGTATGGTTGTGTAGTTAGATACTGCACATGGTGTGATTGTGATAACATACAGAAACTCAAGTCCTTTTGTTCACCCGCCTAGAATACCTCACAATCAAATGACGACCGCATTACCTCCCAAGAGAATTCTCTTCGGTTGTAGTCACAGCCGTGTATATTCCCCCTCAAGCCGATAGCACGACAGCTCTCAAGAACTACACTTGACTTTATGCAATCTGGAAACCACTGTCGTGACTTTACTGTAATATCAATCTGATGACTGTTTTTTATCTAATCAACTAACTATGTTTAATTGTTACCCAATTAAATTAATCATGTAACAATTAACTCATTAGGATTTGGGGCATCATGAGAGCGATTCTTTAAAGAGTTACCATCTCCCGAATTAAACTCTAAAGGTCTTTACCTATCACATTTATAAAGTGTCAATGTATTAATCATAATCTCGTGTCATATCATCATTCTGAACAGTCGTAACCTCCTTGCATCTGCAAAAAACCCAGCCTTACTTATGATTCAGTACTACACAAATTAGCTTAATTATTTATTTACTAGCTAACTAAATGGAAACACAGGATAAACATACACATGTAATACATTAGAAACAGTTCCCTATTGGACTGACAATAATTTGGCTGCTTGTTACAAAAGACATGGAGAGTGCGAGAGAGAGGGACAGAGACACTTAATGGTGGTACATTTTAAACACTACTCTCACTTATAGTACTCCCATACTTTGCACACGAACCACCGCCCACTTGCAGTAAGAAATCATGAATGTATTTATGTGACAATGCCTTGGTTCGCTGTGTATCTTTCTGAACGTGGCCGCCTTGGAAAGGGGGTTGGGCCTTTTCGCGCCATGCTGTAAGGCTCTGATTGTCCAAAAGGGGGTTCTCTGTTGTTCTTCTCTGCAGTCGTCCGGTATCTGGAGAACAGTACTACAGGTTTATTTTCTTTCCATTTGCTCTGGAAGATGCTTCTTTGAAGATAGGCTAGCTAGCCGTGTCGATGGTTCCCAGTGGGGTGATGAGCTTAGCACAATATGATGGTTTGAAAAGAGTAGTAGAATGGTCCCACTTAAGTTCGCTTTTCTAGATACTTTACTTAGGACAGCTAATCAGCCGTACCAGTGATTGTCCGGGAGGTGACTTTATTAACTCTCTCGTGTTGAGATTCAGAGTTTCAAACCACTTTAAACATGAGCTGCAGCTCTACGTCTCTCTGGTCTGATATGTTCACTCTTAACCCATCATTTTATACAGTTTGTTCAAAGGGTAACTTGTCACTGTGCAAAGTTATGTAAAACTAATATCTGTTATGGCTCCTAAAATCATTTCCCTCTCTTAATTCTTGGTGACAGGGGGGCAGTATTGAGTAGCTTGGATGAATAAGATGCCCAGAATAAACTGCCTGCTACTCTGTCCTGCTTGTGTTTGTGGCAGAACGCTGTTCTCAGATGATTGAATATTGTGCTTTTGCGGCAAAGCTTTTTTGAAATCTGACACAGCGGTTGCATTAAGAACAAGTTTATCTGTAATTCTATGTAAAACATGTATCAAAGTTTAGGACATCAAAGTTTAGGATGAGTATTTATGTTATTTGATGTGGCTCTCTGCAATTTCTCTGGATGTTTTGGAGGCATTTCTGAACATGGCGCCAATGTAAACTGAGGTTTTTGGATATAAATATCAATGTGTAACATTGAGTCCTGGGAGTGTCATCTGATGAAGATCGTCAAAGGTCAGTGATTCATTTGATGTATATTTCTGCTTTTTGTGACACCTTTCTTTGGTTGGAAAATGGCTGAATGCTTTCTGTGACTAGTTGCTGACCTAACATAATGATATGTTCTGCTTTCGCCGAAAAGCCTTGTTGAAATCAGACACTGTGGTTGGATTAATGAGAAGTGTATCTTTAAAATGGTGTACAATACTTGGTTGAGAAATTTTAATTATGAGATTTCTGTTGTTTTGAATTTGGCGCCCTGCAATTTCACTGGCTGTTTGCGAGTTGGGACCCCAAACGATCCCAGAGAGGTTAACAAAAACACTTCATAATCATTTTTTCATATTTCATGCACAACGCATAGGATGAACACTTTCCAAGTTACAGTATTTCCTATATGACATTTTTAATGACATCACAAAATAACAACCAAAACAAAATTAGTGTTCTTTGGATCGCCTCTGACCATTCCCCACGTTCTATGTTCGAAATATTGTTCCAGTATTTACTTTAGTACGTGTTAGAGTTTTGTCGGGAAAAGTATATGAAACAAAGGCACATTCTGGTGAATTTGGAGAGGGAAACCTGAATCTTCTCCCCTTGATTTACAACAGGGTGTGAGGTGTTAACCCCCACCAGTTCCCTCCTCCCCCTCTGCGGGTTATTATTAAGTTATTTATTGCAAAGATGATCTGAACTATTTGGATCCTTACAGGACAGTCACATATCCTGAGGCCGCATTTATTTTAGCTGGGTTTTAACAAAGCAAATTTGAGGAAAAACATTGGACCATTGCTACACAACTTTTCGAAATGCCGAAAGGCCCTCCCCCACACTCCCTTCAGCAAATCTGATCACGACTCTCGCTCCTCCTTTCCTATCGGCAGAAACTCAAACAGGAAGTCCCGTTCTTTGGACACTGACTCAGCCGCACCCACACACGTTTGTGACGAGACTGTGACAGTCAGATTGACTGCCGTTACCCTTGGAGATAGTTGGAAACCTAGACGCTTGGACTTAGGACTGTACAGTTTTTTTCAATTTTCGCCTAAAATGACATAACAAAATCTAAATACCTGTAGCTCAGGATCTGAAGCAAAGATATGCGTATTCTTTATACCATTTGAAAGGAAGTACTTTGAAGTTTGAAATTAATGTAGGAGAATATAACACATCAGATCTGGTAAGATCTACAAAGATAATACAAAGAAAGATAATACAAAGAAAAAACATGCATTTTTTTGTTTGTTTTTTGTTCCATCACCTTTGAAATAAAAGAAAAAGGCCACAATGTATTATTCCAGTTTAGGCACAATTTAGATTTTGGCCACTACATAGCAGCAGTGTACGTGCAAAGTTTTAGACTGATCCAATGTACCATTGCATTTCTGTTCAAAATGATGTATCATGTCTGCCCAAATGTGCCTAATTGGTTTATTGATACATTTTCATGTTCATAACTGTGCACTCTCCTCAAACAATAGCATGCTATTATTTCACTGTAATAGCTACTATAAATTTGACAGTGCAGTTAGATTAACAAGAATTTAAGCTTTCTGCCCATATCAGATATGTCTATGTCTTGGGAAATGTTCTTGTTACTTACAACCTCATGCTAATCTCATTAGTCACAGACCTCTTAGAGGTTAAAAACAGACTCTCCAAATCAAATCAAATCAAATGTTATTTGTCACATACACATGGTTAGCAGATGTTAATGCAAGTGCAGCAAAATGCTTGTGCTTCTAGTTCCGACAATGCAGTAATATCCAACGAGTAATCTAACCTAACAATTTCACAATAACTACTTTATACACACAAGTGTAAAGGAATGAATAACAATATGTACATAAAAAGTATATGAATGAGTGATGGTACAGAACGGCATAGGCAAGATGCAGTGGACATATGAGATGAGCAATATAGGGTATGTAAACATATAAAAGTGGCATTGTTTAAAGTGGCTAGTGATAAATTACATCAATATGGCAAGATGCAGTAGATGGTATGGAGTACAGTATTTACGTATGAGATGAGTAATGTAGGGTATGTAAACATTATATGAAGTGGCATTGTTTAACATGGCTAGTGATACATTACATCAAGATGGCAAGATGCAGTAGATGGTATAGAGTACAGTATTTACATATGAGATGAGTAATGTAGGGTATGTAAACATTATATGAAGTGGCATTGTTTAAAATGGCTAGCGATACATTTATTACATAAATTTTTGGCTGGAGTTGAGTGATGCACCTGTACTGACC
The DNA here is from genome assembly GCF_002021735.2 of Oncorhynchus kisutch. Lineage (NCBI taxonomy): Eukaryota > Metazoa > Chordata > Actinopteri > Salmoniformes > Salmonidae > Oncorhynchus > Oncorhynchus kisutch. The sequence continues at coordinate 8,471,959 of NC_034199.2, read as the reverse complement.
TCGCCTTCTGGATGATAGCGGGGTGAACAGGCAGTGGCTCGGGTGGTTGTTGTCCTTGATGATCTGTTTGGCCTTCCTGTGACATCAGGTGGTGTAGGTGTCCTCGAGGGCAGGTAGTTTGCCCCTTTTGTTGCGTTGTGCAGACCTCACCACCCTCTGGAGAGCCTTACGGTTATGGGTGGAGCAGTTGCTGTACCAGGCGGTGATACAGCCCGACAGGATGCTCTCGATGCATCTATAAAAGTTTGTGAGTGTTTTTTGTGACAAGCCAAATTTCTTCAGCCTCCTGAGGTTGAGCGCTGCTGTGCCTTCTTCACCACTCTGTTTGTGTGGTTGGACCATTTCAGTTTGTCCGTGATGTGTACGCGGAGGAACTTAAAACATTCTACTCTCTCCACTACTGTCCCGTCGATGTGGATAGGGGGGTGCTCCCTCTGCTGTTTCCTGAAGTCCACGATCATCTCCTTAGTTTTGTTGACATTGAGTGTGAGGTTATTTTCCTGACACCACACTCCGAGGGACCTCACCTCCTCCCTGTAGGCCGTCTCGTCATTGTTGGTAATCAAGCCTACCACTGTAGTGTCGTCCGCAAACTTGATGATTGAGTTGGAGGTGTGCATGGCCACGCAATCGTGGGGTGAACAGGGAGTACAGGAGAGGGCTGAGAACGCACCCTTGTGTTGAGGATCAGCAGGATGGAGATATCGTTACCTACCCTCACCAACCGGGAGCGGCCCATCAGGAAGTCCAGGACCCAGTTGCACAGGGCGGGGTCGAGACCCGAGTTTGGAGGGTACTATGGTGTTAAATGCTGAGCTGTTGTCGATGAACAGCATTCTCACATAGGTATTCCTCTTGTCCAGATGGGTTCGGGCAGTGTGCAGTGTGATTGCGATTGCGTCGTCTGTGGACCTATTGGGGCGGTAAGCAAATTGGAGTGGGTATAATAGGGTGTCAGGTAGGGTGGAGGTGATATGGTCCTTGACTAGTCTCTCAAAGCACTTCATGATGACGGAAGTAAGTGCTACGGGGCGGTATTCATTTAGCTCAATTACCTTAGCTTTCTTGGGAACAGGAACAATGGTGGCCCTCTTGAAGCATGTGGGAACAGCAGACTGGGATAAGGATTGATTGAATATGTCCGTAAACACACCTGCCAGCTGGTCTGCGCATGCTTTGAGGACGCGGCCGGTGATGCCGTCTGGGTCTGCAGCCTTGCGAGGGTTAACACGTTTAAATGTTTGGCTCACTTCGGCTGCAGTGAAGGAGAGCCACAGGAATTGAATTGCGACTCTACTTTGTCTCTATACTGACGCTTAGCTTGTTTGATTGCCTTGCGGAGGGAATAGCTACACTGTTTGGATTCGGTCATGTTTCCGGTCACCTTGCCCTGATTAAAAGCAGTGGTTCGTGCTTTCAGTTTTGCTCGAAAGCTGCCATGAATCCATGGTTTCTGGTTTGGGAATGTTTTAATAGAGTCTGTGGGTACAACATCACTGATGCACTTGCTAATAAACCCGCTCACCGAATCAGCTATTCATCAATGTTCTTGTTCGCTGCAATGCGGAACATATAGCAGTCCATGTGACTCTCCACACAGGAGGGGAAGAATTGATATGTATTAGGGTAGTACCATTTACACATTTATACTTACCGTAGTAGCGTAATGGGTGATGTGTGTTGAGCTGCATTGCAGATAAATGGTTGAAATTATCTCCCGTCTCATCATTACTGAATTGTCATACAGACGTGGTTCTGAAACCCAGGAGACATAACAATTAAAAATATGATTTACGCTGCGCTTTGTGTCACTATCTCTCTGTTAAAAAATAACGTTCCCGCTAGTGGGTTATTCCCTGTGCGACTACTGTCACTCTATTTTCTTTTTAATTACAAAAAGCCTTAAATAGCTCCAACGCATTAATCATTATTCTGTCAGGCTTACTCAGCCATACTGTGAAGTGTGGCAGTGGAAGTTCCAATCGCCTTGAATAATCTTGACTTGATGCTCTACTAAGGACACAGTTAGCTGTGTGAATCTCTCCTTCTTAGAGTAAATGGGGTTCAAGGTGAATCCATACTCACGAATCCATGCACATCTACACGAGTGATAATGTGTTTTATCGTTTTAAGGAAGAAAGAAACACAGAATACACACAGTTTGAATCCAGACAGTAAAGTATTTAAAATACCAACAGCTCACAGTAAGGTGTTTCCCATATTCTTTGATGTACTGTATTTTCAGAATTAGCTAGAACAGAAAACACTGAAAGACTAGCCTACTTATTAGCAGCACAGTCTTCCACATACACTGCAGTGGAGGCTAGTGACTTGAAAAATTGAGGAGGATGGGAGACTCATGGTATGGGCGCAGAACGCACAGAGACCACAAAGTGTGCTTCAAAAATCATCAAAGACTAATTATTTTAACCAAAAGCATTTAATTAAGACATTTATAGTACAATACTATGGGGAAGTGGAATGAGAGGGCTACTTACACCGTATTGGAAAGGGATCACAGCAGTGATTGAATGAGGATATGAGGTATGAGTTGAGGTGTTCAGAGGCCCTGTCAAATGAAAACCCTGTCAAACTGCAGCAACCTTATATTTGTTCATATAAATTATATTTAGACTAGATTAGGAGGGGGATTTCCTCTACCCAGGCAACACCTGATGGACAAATAACTCACAGGGCTGAGCTTGCTTTATGCATTTTTTCATCATGCAGGCCCATGCAACTGCAGGCCTTGTAAAAAAAAGGACTCACGTCTGCCATCACTATAATCACTATAATTTGGAATATAATCTAAAAATAGTATAGTTTTCATCCCATACAGCATGTCAGATTTCTAATGTTTATGTGTAGCCTAGGCTGCTGCAACACTTATATGAGTTTTAGCTTGTGTCTGTCCAGAGTGGTATGTGTTATGATCTTTGCTAAATAAATACAGGAGGAAAGTGAAAAGCCTACTTAAGCGCTCGCAAAAACATGTGCTGCATCAACCTCTCTAATCTAACTTTTAATGGATGATGTGATGGTAGCTATCAAATCATTCGGAATAGTTTTTGACATCCCAGAAAAGATTTTCAGCATGTAAAGCCTCGTAATGTTCAATTACAGGTGGCTTGATGATAGGCTCCCTGTTAACCAGCTATACAATTGATACCAGTTGGTATTGAATGCCCTCATCTTTTCATCATTCTTCATGATCTCAGGCAGAGGTCGACCTTCGATTTTAATTTGCACCTTTTCCGTGTACCCCAGAGAATGAAAGGGGATCTTCAACAAAAAGTCCACAACATTTTCGGCAGCCTTGACCATTCTACCATTCGGGCGGAGAAAACTGCACACTCGCACTGTTAGCTAGCTAGCTAGCTACTGATGTTAGCAAGGCAAATGTAAATTAATTGCACTAACTGGACACAAAATAAAGTTCTAAACCCAAGAAAACAATGTATAGTATACCTCCATCTCCTGTAATTGAAAAAAAAAACTAATTTGAATTGAATAATGTCCCAAAAATGCTCAACTATCACTCTTTACTCTTAATCTCTATCCAAAAATGTCACCAAGCTTCTCAACACATAGAACCCCCATAATGCTCTTTGGCACAATCCCAATTCAACACACTAGGTCCATTCATGTCCTCCAGAAGTGGTCATAATTACCATGTATGTCTATGGAAGGGGGTGAGGCCTACCAACCTCCTAGATTTTGTATTGAAGTCAATGTAGCCAGAAGAGGATGGAAGCTAGTTGTCACTTGTGCTCCCTGGCTGGCCTCTAGGTCACCAGGCTGCTCGTTATGGCGCACACCTGTCACCATGTTTGCACATAAGCGCATTATGACACTCACATGGACTCCATCACCTCCTTGATTACCTGCCCTAGATATGTCACTCCCTTTGGTTCTTTCCCCAGGCGTCATTGTTTCTGTTTCAGTTTCCTGTCTGTGTGTTGTTTGTGTTTCTCGTTTTGTTCATTTGTTTATTAAATTATGCACTCCCTGAACTTGCTTCCCGACTCCCAGTGCACACGTTACAGAATGACACCTCACCAAAAGGGAAGCATCAGGGAGTGTTTTTGTTTTTTTGGTTAGGTGGGAATGACGTTGGGTCCGGGAGCCGCTACAGGCGGCCTCAGACGGCTCATCTGGCTTTCATGCCTTCGCCGGATCGCCAGGCTCCCATGCCTCCTCTGGCTCGTCAGGCTCTCATGCCTCAACCGGCTCGTCAGTCTCTCATGCCTCAACCGGATCGCCATGTTCCCCTGCCTCAGCCGGTCTGTCAAGTTCCCGCGTCCCTGCCGGCGACAGGTTCCTGCACATCAGCGGGGGTGGCCGGTCGGCTCCTGGTCCCTGGGATCTTCCCTTTGGTTGGCGTCCTGCTGCTCCCGAACGTGCCGGGGAGGGGGTACCGTCAGTTGTGCTCTCTCTCCAGCGCTCTAGGTCACCATGCTCCCTGCGTCTCAGCCGGATTGACAGGTTTTCTGTGCCTCTGCAGAGGTGACCGGTGATTACATTTAGATTTTGTCTAACTGCCCTACACACAATACCCCATAATGTCAAAGTGGAATTATGTTTTTAGAAATGTTTACATATTAATTAAAAACTAAATCTTGAGTCAATAAGCATTCACCCTTTTGCTATGGCAAGCATAAATAAGTAGACATTTGCTTATCAAGTCACATAATCAATTGCATGGACTCACTCTGTATACAATAATAGTGTTTAATATGATTTTTGAATGACTACCACATCTCTGTACCCTACACATGCAATTATCTGTAAAGTCCCTCAGTCGAGCAGTGACATTCAAACACAGATTCAACCACAAAGACCATGGAGATTTTCCAATCAATTTTTCAGCAGGCACCTATTGGTAGATGGTTAAAAAATAAAAAGTTATTAATTACACTTTGGATCGTGTATCAATACACCAATTCACTAAACATATACTTTAAAACAGTTATGGAGTTTCAGGTCATTTCATGGCTGTGACACTGTAGGAGAAAACAGAGATTGGATCAACAACATTGTAGTTACTCTACAACACTAACCTAAATGACAGAGTGAAAAGAAGGAAGCCTGTACAGAATAAAAATATTCCAAAACATGCATCCTGTTTGCAATAAGGCACTAGAGTAAAACTGCAAAAAATGTGGAAAAGAAATTAACTTTATATCCTGAATACAAAGCATTATGTTTAGGGCAAATCCAACGCAACACATCACTGAGTACCACTCTTCATATTTTCAAGAATGGTGGTGGCTGCATCATGTTATGGGTATGCTTGTCATTGGCTAGGAGTAGGACACTTTTTAGGATAAAAAAAAAACGGAATAAAGCTAAGCACAGTAACAATCCTAGAGGAAAACCTTGTAGAAAAGGCCCATGGAGTTGGTGGAATAATCTTTTAATTCATTGCCATATACTCAGCTGGGCCAGGGGCGCTTTAATTAGGTCAGGTGGAAATGTCTGACAGATCTCAACTCCATAAAAGGAGGAAATTGCCACTGCCTGATCTCGCTGCTTTCTCTTCCTTAATAAACTCTGTCTGATCCAGAAGTTCTGAGTCCATGAATCCACCACAGTCTACTCAGTAAATATACCACTTTATGGTTAAAGGAATTCCTGCCTCAGTCTCATCCATTCCTCTGTCACCTGACACATGACCACCTGTTCACCTTCACTATCAGTCATCCTACCTGTCCAGCTATCCACACAGATTCCACTAATTTTTCAACCCGGTTCAGTCTGCTTTCCAACAGACACTGGGAGACAAATGTACCTTTCAGCAGAACAATAACCTAAAACACAAGGCCAAATATACACTGTAGTTGCTTACCAAGAGGACATTGAATGTTCCTGAGTGGCCTAGTTACAGATTTGACTAAAATCGACTTGAAAATATATGTCAAGACTTGAAAATGGCTGTCTAGCAATGATCAACAACCAACTTGAAAGAGCTTGAAGAATTTTAAATATTATACAATGTAGGTGTAGAAACCTTAGAAACATACACAGAAAGACTCCCAGCTGTAATTGCTACCAAAGGTGATTACACCTTAACATGTATTGACTCAGGGGTGTGAATACTTGTAGAAATTATATATTTATGTATTTAATTTCACATTTATTTAGCTGTTTTCACTACTCCATTATTTCTAGATTGGTGAGAATCCCCCCCCCCCCACACATTTAATACATTTTGAATTCAGGCTGTAACACAACAACATTTTGGATATATCAACTGGTATGAATACTTTCTGAAGGCACTGCCCTGTAGATGCAACAGGACTGACCGATATAAATCAGCTCTGAGGACATTACTCTTTCATGAAAGGCACATACTTCTGACTCACAAAGCTATAATTTCATGTATGTGTGGTTTTGAAAATCATTCCAGGTACTGTGTACACTTCCTCATACCCTGCAGGGTGCTGTAAAAATAAAGCTTCTCTCCTCCCTCCCTCCATCTCTCTGAGCGTGGTTTTCTCTTTTATAAAGGTAGAAGTAAATCCTTAGGGTCTCCTCTCACCTTGGCCCCATAACATCAACCATGTCCCTAACGACACCCTTTAGAGGCACAATCTTTCAATTATAATTAATGAACAACATATGAATAGGGAAAAAAGGCCCTGGAGAACACGCTTGAGAGCACACAGCGATACGCGTGATGAAATAGGAAAAATAAGGCAGACAAAGGAAGAGGTAAAGGAAAGGACGAGAGCGAAAGTGCTAGTGTAGTGCTGCACGGCGGATGCTGAATAGGTGTGACCTGGCCTTAATAAGAACCTGAGTGGTAATCACAGCTAGCGTCTAGAAGGTCAACCTGCCTACTTCACCTTTCCTCGGCTATGTGTGGATTGTGAGGGTGCATGCTAAACTACTTTCTCTCCATTTTCCAAGATGAAAAACACAGAAGTAGATGAGTCCACTAAGAAGAATGACATCTCTCTGGTTGTGACATGGCAAATGGAAATGCAATTAAACCATTAATTTTAAATGATTGGGCTTGATAGATTAGAACAATTGCGGGATACAATTGCATATAATTTAATCTAAATTCTCTGTTTGATTAACTTTGTGGGTTGAGTTTGCGAGGCCAAGGGAGTGAGTGTTATTTGCTGTGTGGAACAGAAATTTCCAGCAGACCTTATTTGATTACAATCATAAGGATAAAATTGGCCAACAACTTTGTGTCAGAGCAAGTTATGATCCCCCCCCCCCCCCAAAAAAAAACAAAACATTAAGGCATAAACCTACGTAAAGCCATCTAATACTTTAATTAAATAAAGCACCGTAAAGAGAATACATTAATGTCGGAGATTACTATTTCCATTTTACTGTTATTAATGCATAGTCTTATCATGGGAGAACACACGACTTAAAAGGATGTGGTTTGGCTACAAAGTAGGCTTGGATAACATTTTCTTTTTTGTATGAGGACGATAATTGTGGTAATATTTTTCCATTATGGGAATATATCATTTTTCCATTACAAGAAATAAATGAAAGCCAGCAAATGACTTCTTCTCCTCCTCATCCATATGAACAATTATATCCCAATATTCTAATTCCCTGTTTCATAGGGCGAGGAGAGAAAATATCCTGGCCCAGGGAAGACCCAGATGTAGACAGTTCAGTAACAAAAGTTTAATACAAAAACAGGGGGCAGGCAAATGACAGGTCAAGGGCAGGGAGAGGTCAATAATCCAGAGAAGAGTCAGAAAGGTACAGAACGGCAAGCAGGCTCAGGGTCAGGGCCGGCAGAATGGTCAAAACCGGCAAAACTAGAAAACAGGGACTAGAGAAAAAACAGGAGTACAGGAAAACCACTGGTAGGCTTGACGAGACGAATTGGCAACAGACAAACAGAGAACACAGGTATAAATACACTGGGGATAATGGGGACGATGGGCGACACCTAGAGGGGGGTGGAGACAAGCACAAAGACATGAAACAGATCAGGGTGTGAAAGAAAAACTGCATTGGCAGTGGTCATTTTTAATGAAAGGATTGAAGACAATACTGTCTAGTGCATAGGAAAAACTAAGCAGAGAGTGACAGATTTGAGTTCATGAGACAGAGCTCCTGTCCTACGAGAGGAGGGAGAGAAAGTGGTTGTCAGGCTAGGAAGGATGCAGTGTATCTGCCTCAGGTGAAGGTAGGCACAGGAGAAAACACTCTCTTTATGGTAGAGTGGGCACTGGGAAACCAAGCTGATTGGTTGATTGATTACTGATTGATTGATTGACAAAGTCTTTGGTACTTTAACGGTCCCAACGATTGATGTTGAGCTAAGACATGACAATTAACTCAAGATCCAAGAAGAGAAGGCATGAGAATGTCTCTCGACCTTCTCTTATACCCCCTCATGATAATCCTCATTTCAACGTTTCAGGAATTATTATTGCATAAATAACAAAGAAGATTGACGAGAGTGAATAACGTACAAATGAATCCATATGGGTAAATGTGAATAGAAAACAGCAAGGGCTGTAAATAAGACAGATTAAAGAGAATGTTTGAGTGGATAAAGTCTGTATTGTGCTGTGCTGTCATCATCAGGCTGAAACATAATGATTACTGTCACCTGGAGTTGTTTACAGAATATGATAGAGAATTAGATAACACTTTCAATGAAGTAGCCCCTATTACTATGTAACTACACAGTGATAACTATTTACATAGGTGTTACTATGTTATTACATGGTAATGAGGTAATAGCGCTGTCAGTTAGTACACAATTGGAACAAGGAATGTGTAATTACACATCCTCTTGTTGAAGGTTAATTCACGTGTAATTACTGATATTACAAATGTTATTGTTCCGCTATGTAACTAACGTTTTGTAATTACACATTTTAAAGTCACCTGACAATTACAATGTTAATAATGCAAAACAAAATGTAATACCAAGGTGGATAAATAGACTAGGACCTGGTAACAACAATTATATCAAGGCACACCCTGTCATTAACTCGTTAGTTTATTTCTATGTTATGACCTGGCTCAAAGGCTATGCCGAATAAAGTGTAAAGTAAAAACAATATTTTTTACATATACATTAGTGAATAATGGGGAAATGCTAGCTAGCTAAGGTAGCTTTACCACCCTGTGCAAGGACGTTTTACTAAAATGGTTTGAATATGAATCTTTGTCAAAGAAAAGTCCAACTTTAAAATGTTCTCCTGGTTAGCCTATTTTCTGCAAATGTTGTTCCATTATAACTACAAAGTAATAAAAAATATGGGTTACACAGGGGTCACAATTTGAAGACACACACACACACACACACACACACACACACACACACACACACACACACACACACACACACACACACACACACACACACACACACACACACACACACACACACACACACACACACGCACACTTAGTGACTGATATTCAAGGACATTTCAGTCTAAAGACTCCTGCAATGAGCCCATATGACACTATATAGTTACACGTGGCATTTTGGATGCCGATCGATGGACAGTGACCACTCACCTTCCCACCTCAACCTTTACATGCTCAAAAGGCAGCGCCTCTCTCTGTCGAAAACGGCTTTCAAGTTGGGGGAAGCATTCCTCCAAGCTCTTCAGGATGCTCTGTGAAAACCAAACAGATGAGACACTCATTCACTTATTGATGCTGAAGTTCAGGAGCGAGGCGAGGGCGTTGGGTGGTGGGCAAAAACTGGCCTAGATGTAGACTAGATGGCTTTTACAGCAACACCCAAACTGAAAGACACATTTCTTGTATTTTGCTCCATTTTGGTACTTTCACATTATCATGCTGACTCAATCGAAGTTGTAATTTTCTGTCCAGTTCAGAATGCCTCCAGCAACTATGGTGGATGTGTAACCAGAGCAGCTCAGCACTGCTCAGTTTGCCTTGGCTTGTTTCAGCACAGTAGTGCGAAAGTCCCTATTCTGTGTGGCCCAGGTTGGAACAAAACGGTGACATCGAGGTGCGTATAGCTGGTAATTTTGCCGTCATCCAATTTTGTGAGGATAAGGTCCCTCATGAAGACGCGCTCTAATAATTCTCAAATGTCACTGCGCTCAAACCCTGGCCGAAGTCAATTCTTGCTGTCACAGGCTTGGGAGGAGAGCCTGCAGGTAGCATTAATATTGATGGTGCACTTGTCTCTGTGATGACCAAAACGTGTGTTGGAAACTCATTTCCAGGGTCCATTCTAGGACAGATGATAAAGCCCATGTATGTTAACAAGTGTTATCCCATGTGTGTATCTTCAGATAAAGAAAAATAGTTTATTTGACGAATGCAAAAATGTAGTATTAGAATCGATACACAGGTTAGCGTTTTCCATCATGAATCTTGTTCTGGGGTCTCCCGAGTGGTGCGGTGGTCTAAGACACTGGATCGTAGTTGCTAGCTGTGCCACTAGAGATACTGGTTCTGGCGCAGCTGGCTCTGTCACAGCCGGCCATGAATGGGAGACCCCCAGGGGCTTGGCCCATGGGGTTTGGCCGGCAAGTATGTCCTTGTTCCATCGCGCTCTAGCGACTCCTGTGGCGTGCTGGGAGCATGCACACTGACCCGGTTGCCAGTTGTACGGTGTTTCTTCCGACACATTGGTGTGGCTGGTTGGGTTATGTTTCGGAGGACGCATGGCTCTTGATCTTCGCCTCTCCCGAATCCGTACGCGAGTTGCAGCGATGGGATAAGATTGTAACTACCAATTGGATACCACGATATTGGGGAGAAAAATGAGCAAAAAGTTAAAAAATAACCTTGACCCTAACCTTAACCACATTTCTAACCCTAATGCCTAACCCTAACCATAAAAATATAAACGCAACATGTGAAGTGTTGGTCCCATGTAAATAACCTTGACCCTAACCTTAACCACATTGCTGACCCTAATGCCTAACCCTAACCTTATAAATGAAGACCAAAAAGCACATTTTTGCTTTCGTGAATCTTTACAATATTATATGCAATTTTGACTTTGCAGTGGGCCGATCTAGTGGAATTCGTTCTGTTCTGCCTTCAGGACAAGATTCATGACAATAAACGTCAACCTGCAATCGATACTTTGAGACATGTAGTAACCCCAAAACATAGGTAGATGTCACTGCACCATAACATTGAGACAAGTGGAGTCATGGCATATAGAACACTGACGATGCACAAAACAGTGTGGCCCATGGGGTTTGGCCTCAACAGTTGTCAGGCCAGAGTACCTGAAGTACATTGAGCATTGAGTGTTGAAAAAAAAGAAGACAATGTGAAAAAAAGAGTCAGTTGACCGTTGAAAAAAGGAAATGTTAAATGTTTGAAACTATTGAAATGAAAGTGGAATATATAATTTTTCAGTGTTAAGATTTGTTATGTACAGTAGTTAAAAAATATATGTATTTGACCAGGTTGATGTATTTTGCGTAAATCTATCACAGCGGTTGAGAGAGACTCCCAGGCAAGTTCTCAAAATGTCTGCAGTCTGCTGTAGCTTATCGGCTATCCTGGCTGCCAGGTTCTCAGGGGGAAACTGTTTATACTCATTGAGTGCGTTCAGCAGGTCTCAGAGGCAATATGGCAACCACGTGCTCCTTTATACAGTTGACTGGTTCAGGCAGCCAGGCTCCCAACATGTCTATGGAGATGCCCACTGCCCAAAACCCAGTCCCTAGATGAGAATCTGGGTCATGCACTCCCTCTGGACCCTGGAGCAGGAGATTTATGTTGGGACCAGTTTAGAATAAAAAGTCCCCATGGGGGCCATCAGGTGATCAATGGTCTGGTTCCAATTCTCTGCTGTTCTACAAAAGTGTTCACTCCATTGTTTTGCTGCAAGCATGACTGGAGTGATATTTCACCACCGTATTCCACGGTCCATTCCTTTAAATGCATGAAATGGTAGTGCACTACTTGTCCATACTTCGGGAGAAGGGTAGAGAATTGGAACGTAACCCATAGATATGGTGGTGGAGAAGTGAGCAGAGGGTCGAAAGGAGAGGCCCTCAAAAAGAGGAGTGATTACAATGATGAGTGTGGTTCGGTGTGGAGGTGGGAATTTTTGTAATCTACTAAACAAAAATATAAATGCAAAAATATAAAATATAAATGCAACATGTAAAGTGTTGGTCCCATGTTTCATGAGCTGAAATAAAATATCCCAGAAATGTTCCATGCTGTATGCACAAAAAGCTTTTTTCTCTCAAATGTTGTGCACAACTTTGTTTACATCCCTGTTAGTGAGCATTTCTCCTTTGCCAAGATAATCCATCCACCTGACAGGTTTGGCATATCAAGAAGCTGATTTAAAAAGCATTACCGTTACACAGGTGCAACTTGTGTTGGGGACAATAAAAGGCCACTCTAAATTGTGCAGTTTTGCCACACAACACAATGCAACAGATGACTCAAGTTTCAAGGGAGTGTGCAATTGGCATACTGACTACAGGAAAAGTCCCCCAGAGCTGAATTTAATGTTCATTTCTCTACCATAAGCTACCACCAATATTGTTTTCGGGAATTTGGTAGTATGTCCAACCGGCCTTGCAACAGCAGACCATGTGTAACCACGCCAGCCCAGGACCTCTACATCCGGCTTCTTTACCTGTGGAATTGCCTGAGACCAGTCACCTGGACAGCTGATGAAACTGAGGAGAATTTCTGTCTGTAATAAAGCCATTTTGTGAGGGAAAACAAATTTTGATTGGCTGGGCCTCGCTCCCCAGTGGGTAGGCCTGGCTCCCAAGTGGGTGGGCCTATGCCCTCCCAGGCCCACTCAGGGCTGCGCCTCTACCCAGTCATGTGAAATCCATAGATTAGGACCTAATGAATATATTTAAATTGACTGATTTTCTTACACAAACTGTAACTGTAATCTTTGAAAATATTATGTTGCGTACATTTTTTTTGTTAAGTGCACATCAAGTATTTATCCCCCTTGGTGTATTACTTATTTTATTGATATCCAACCTAATTTAAATGTATTTACATTTTTATTTCATGCAATGGACATACACAAAATAGTCCAAATTTGTGAAGTGAAATAAAAAAAAAAAACGTTAAAAATAATTATTGACGGAAAAGTGATGCGTGCATATGTGTTCACCCGCTTTTCTATGAAGCCTCTAAATAAGATTTGGTGCAACCAATTACCTTCAGAAGTCACATACTTATTTAAATAAAGTCCACCTGTGTGCGATCTAAGTGTCATATGATCTGTCACATGATCTCAGTCTATATACACCTGTTCTGAAAGGCACCAGAGTCTGCAACACCACTAAGCGGCAACATGAAGACCAAGGAGCTCTCCAAACAGGTCAGGGACAAAGTTGTGGAGAAGTACAGATCAGGGTTGGGTTATAAAAGAATATCTGCAACTTTGAACATCCCATGGAGCACCATGAAATCAATTATAAAAAAATGAAAGAATATGACACCACAACAAACCTGCCAAGAGAAGAGGGCATTAATCAGAGAGGCAACAAAGAGACCAAAGACAACCCTGAAGGAGCTGCAAAGCTCCACAGCGGAGATTGGAGTATCTGTCCATAGGACCACTTTAAGCTGTACACGCCACCTAGCTGGGCTTTACCGAAGAGTGTCCAGAAAAAAGCCATTGCTAAAAGAAAAAAATAAGCAAACACGTTTGGTGTTTGGTCCTAATCTATGGATTTCACATGACTGGGTAGAGGCGCAGCCCTGAGTGGGCCTGGGAGGGCATAGGCCCACCCACTTGGGAGCCAGGCCTACCCACTGGGGAGCGAGGCCCAGCCAATCAAAGGTCCGGAACCTCCTGAGACGGTCCACGGTCCGGAGTCTCCTGAGACGATCCACGGTCCGGAACCTCCTGAGACGGTCCACGGTCCGGAACCTATATGGAAGAAGATACTCTGGTCATATGAGACTAAAATTGAGCCTTTTGGATATCAAGGAAAATGCTATGTCTGGTGCAATCCCAACACCTCGCATCACCCCAAGAACACCATCGATGTTTTTCATCGACAGAGACTGGGAAACTGGTCAGAATTGATGGAATGATGGATGGCGCTAAATACAGGGAAATTCTTGAGGGAAAGCTGTTTCACCTTCCAGCAGGTCAATGACACTAAGCATACTGCTAAAGCAAAACTTGAGTGGTTTAAGGGGAAACATTTAAATATCTTTGAATGGCCTAGTCAAAGCCCAGACCTCAATCAAATGGAGAATCTGTGGTATGACTGAAATATTGCTGTACACCAACGGAACTCTGGTGTACAGAGTAAATAAAATGATACAAACCCCCCCAAAATCAATTTTAATTCCAGGTTGTAAGGCAACAAAATATGAAAAATGCCAAGGGGGTGTGTTATGTCCATCGTCGGAATAAGACCAAAGTGTACATCTTTCTTTATTTTAGATGAACACCAAAAAACGACAAAAGATCGATGAACGTAAAGTTCTGCAGGGCTATACAGCAACTGTGCAAAAACAAGATCCTACAAACTCAGGTGGAAAACAGGCTGCCTAAGTATGAATCCCAATCAGAGACTACGATAGACAGCTGCCTCTGATTGGGAACCATACCCGGCCAACAAAGAAATAGAAAAGTAGAATGCCCACCCAAGTCACACCCTGACCTAACCAAATAGAGAAAAAACAGGCTCTCTAAGGTCTGGGCATGACAGTACCCCCCGCCCCCAAAGGTGTTGACTCCGGCCGCAAACCTGACTCTATGAGGGAGGGTCCGGGTGGGCATCTAGCCTCGGTGGTGGCTCCGATTCAGGGTGTAGACCCCGCTCCGCTTGCTGATCCCTCCACTTCCGTGGATCCGGACCGTGGATCTTCGCCGGAGGCTCCGGACCGTGGATCATCACCGGAGGAACGGGACCATGGATCGTTGCTGGAGGAACGGGACCGTGGATGGTCGCCGGGTCTGTAGCTCGTGGCTGGAGGCTCTGGACTGCCGACTGTCACTGGAGGCCCTGGACTGCCGACCATCTCGGAAGGCCCTGGAATGCCGACCGTGGCTGGAGGCTCTGGACTGCCGACCGTCGCTGAAGGCTCTGGACTGCCGACCTTCGCTAGAGGCTCTGGACTGCAGACCATTGCTGGATGTTTCAGGCCATGGATCGTCACTGGAGGCTTCGTGCCATGGATCATCACTGCAGGCTTCGTGCCGTGGATCATCACTGGAGGAGCCATGGATCGTCTCTGGAGGTTCCGGACCGTGGACCGTCTCAGGAGGTTCCGGACCGTGGACCGTCTCAGGAGACTCCGGACCGTGGACCGTCTCAGGAGACTCCGGACCGTGGACCGTCTCAGGAGGTTCCGGACCTTGGACCATCTCAGGAGGTTCCAGACTGTGGACCATCACCGGAAGCTCTGGACTGGGAACTGTCGCCGGAAGCTCTAGACAGTGAATTGTCGCCAGAAGCTCTGGACTGGGACCTGTCGTCGGAAGCTCTGGACTGGGAACTATTGCCGGAAGCTCTGGACTGGGAACTGTCGCCGGAAGCTCTGGACTGGGAACTATCGGCGGAAGCTCTGGACTGTGGAGGCGCACTGGAGGCCTGATGCGTGGGACCGGTACAGGTGGCACCGGGCTGATGACACGCACCTCAGGGCGAGTGCGGGGAGGAGGCATAGGACGTACTAGACTGTGGAGGCGCACTGGAGGTCTGGAGCGTAGAGCTGGCACAACCCGTCCTGGCTGGATGCTGACTTTAGCCCGGCAAGTGCGGGGCGCTGGCACAGGACGCACTGGGCTGTGAAGGCGCACTGGAGACACAGTGCGTAGAACCGCATAACATGGTGCCTGAACGGTGACACACACCCCAGGGCGAGTGCGCCGGAGGAGACACAGGATGCACCGGACTGGGGAGGCGCACCGAAGGCCAGATGCGTGAAACCGGTGCACATATGACACCGGACTGGTGTCACGCTCCTCAGCACACCTGATCAATGCCAGCACCTCTCTCCAGAATCTTGCGTCAAGCTCCTCACTCGACTCCCTGACTGGCTCTGGTTCACCCCTCGGCTCTGCCGCCCACTCCGTGTGCCCCCCTAAAAACATTTTTTTGGGGCTGCCTCTCGTGGTTGCGAAGTGTCCTAGATTCCTGATCTCGTCACCGTTCCTCTGTTGCTGCCTCTGCCTGCTTCCATGGCAGGGTCTTGTCCCCTGCCATTACCTCCTCCCAGGTCCAGGATATCCTCCACTCCTGGGCACGCTGGTGGTCACTTGGTGGTGGGATCTTCTGTTACGTCCGTCGTCGGAATGAGACCAAAGCGTGCAGCGTGGAAAGTGTACATCTTTCTTTATTTTAGATGAACACCAAAAACAAACCAAGATCAACGAACGTAAAGTTCTGCAGGGCTATTCAGCAACTGTGCAAAAACAAGATCCCACAAACTCAGGTGGAAAACAGGCTGCCTAAGTATGATCCCAATCAGAGACAACGATAGACAGCTGCCTTTGATTGGGAACCATACCCAGCCAACAAAGAAATAGAAAACTAGAATGCCCACCCAAATCATACCCTGACCTAACCAAATAGAGAAATAAACAGGCTCTCTAAGGTCAGGGCGTGACAGGGTGAGTACTTTCACAAGCCATTGTATATACAGTACCAGTCAAAAGTTTGGACACACCTACTTGTTCCAGGATTTCTCTTTATTTATGCTATTTTCTACATTGTAGAATAATAATGAAGACGTCAAAACTATGAAATAACACATATGGAATCATGTAGTAACCAAAAAGTGTTAAACAAATCAAAATGTATTTTATATTTGAGATTCTTCAAAGTTGCCACCCTTTGAGTTGATGACAGCTTTGCACACTCTTGGCATTCTCTCAACAAGCTTCATGAGGTATTCACCTGAAATGCATTTCAATTAACAGGTGTGCCTTGTTAAAAGTACATTTGTGGAATTTCTTTCCTTCTTAATGCGTTTGAGCCAATCACCTGTGTTGTGACAAGACAGGGGTGGTTCACAGAAGATAGCACTATTTGGTAAAATACCAAGTCCATATTATGGCAAGAACAGCTCAAATAAGCAAAGAGAAACAACAGTCCCCCATTACGTTAAGACATGAAGGTCAGTCAATGCGGAAAATGTCAAATGTCAATGCGGAAAATGAACTTTCTTCAAGCGCAGTCGCAGAAGCCATTAGGCGCTATGATGAAACTCGCTCTCATGAAGACCGCTACAGGAAAGGAAGACCCAGAGTTACCTCTGCTGCAGAGGATAAGTTCATTATAGTTACCAGCCTCATAAATTGCAGCCCAAATAAATGCTTCAGAGTTCAAGTAACAGAAACAACTCAACACCAACTGTTCAGAGGAGACTGCGTAAATCAGGCCTTCATAGTCAAATTGCTGCGAAGAACTCACTACTAAAGGACACCAATAATAAGACGAGACTTGCTTGGGCCAAGACATATGAGCAATGGACATTAAACCTTTGGAAATCTGTCCTTTGGTTTGATGAGTCAAAATCATGTCTTTGTGAGACGCAGAGTAGGTGATCGGATGCTCTCCGCATGTGTGGTTTCCACCATGAAGCATGGAGGAGGAGGTGTGATGGTGTGTGGGTGCTTTGCTGGTGACAATGTCAGTGATATTTTAGGAATTCAAGGTACACTTAACCAGCATGGTAACCACAGCATTCTGCAGTGTTACGCTATCACATCTGGTTTGCGCTTAGTTGGACTAACATTTGTTTTTCAACAGGACAATGTAAGGGCTATTTGACCAAGAAAGAGAGAGATGGAGTGCTGCATCAGATGACCTGGCCTCAATAATCACCTGACCTTAACCCAATTGAGATGGTTTGGAATGAGTTGGACTGCTGAGTGAAGGTAATGCAGCAGCGTTGCAGCAGCGTTATTACGTGGGAACTCCTTCAAGACTGTTGGAAAAGCATTCCAGGTTATGCTTTTGTTACTACATGATTTCATATATGTTATTTCCTAATTTTGATGTCTTCACTATTATTCTACAATGTAGAAAAAATAGTAAATAGTCGCTGTAAAAATAAAGATAAAGTTAAAATAAATAAAGTAAAAATAAAAAACCCTTGAATGAGTAGGCATGTCCAAAAAATAGTAAATAGTCGCTGTAAAAATAAAGATAAAGTAAAAATAAATAAAGTAAAAATAAAGAAAAACCCTTGAATGAGTAGGCATGTCCAAATTTTGACCGTTACTGTGTATTCATTAAGTATTCAGTCCCGTTAACTTTTTCCACATTTTGTTACAGTCTTATTCTAAAATAGATTAAATCCTTTCACCTCTCATCAATCTACACACAATAACCCATAATGACAAAGTGAATTTTGCAAATTTATTAAGAATAAAAATGAGACACAAAATTGAGCTCAGGTGCATCCTGTTTCCATTGATCATCCTTGAGATGTTTCTAAAACTTGACTGGAGTCCTACTGTGGTAAATTCAATTGATTGGACATGATTTGGAAAGGCACACACCTGTCTATATATTGGAAGGGTACCAAGGGTACCATTTCTGTAGCATTGATGAGCCCCAAGAACACACGGGCCTCCATCAATCTTAAATGGAAGAAGTTTAGAAACAACAAGAGTCTTCCAAGAGCTGGCCGCCTAGCCAAACTGAGCAATCAGGTGAGAAGGCCCTTTGTCAGGGAGGTGACCAAGAACCCGATGGCCACTCTGACAGACCTCCAGAGTTCCTCGATGGAGATGGGAGAACCTTCCAGAAGAACAACCATCTCTGCAGCACTCCACCAATTGGGCCTTTATGGTAGAGCGGCCAGACGGAAGCCACTCCTCAGTAAAAGGCACATGACAGCCCACTTGGACTTTGCCAACAGGCACCTAAAGACTCTCAGACCTTGAGAAACAAGATTCTCTGGTCTGATGAAACCAAGATTGAACTCTTTGGCCTGAATGCCAAGCGTCACGTCTGGAGGAAACCTGGCACCATCTCTACGGTGAATTGTGGTGGTGGCACCATCATGCTGTGGGGATGTTTTTCAGCGGCAGGGACTGTGAGACTATTCAGGATCGAGACAAAGATGAACAGAGCAAAGTACAGAGGGATCCTTGATGAAAACTTGCTCAGGCCTGCAGACTGGGGTGAAGGTTCACTTTCCAACAGGACAGCGACCCTCATAACACAACCAAGGCAACGCAGGAGTGGCTTAGGGAAGTCTCAGAATGTCCTTGAGTCTCTTAGCCAGAGCCCGGACTTAAACCGGATTGAAACATCTCTAGAGAGACTTGAAAAGAGCTGTGCAGCAACGCTCCCCATCCAACCTGTTAGAGCTTGAGAGGACCTGCAGAGAAGAATGGGAGAAACTCCCCAAGTACAGGCGTGCCAAGCTTGTAACGTCATGCCCAACAAGACTCAATGCAGTAATTACTGCCAAAGGTGCTTCAACAAAGTACTGAGTACCGAGCCTGAATACTTATGTAAATGTGATATTTCAGTTTTTACTTTGCAAACATTTAATTTATTTTTTAATCCATTAAAGGCTGTAATGTAAAATAATGTGGGAAAAGTCAAGGGGTCTGAATACTTTCTGAATGCACTGTATATGTATATACAATTCTGGACCAAATGTACAATATGTGGACACCTGCTCATCAAACATCTCATTCCAAAACAATGGGCATTAATATGGAGCTGGTCCCCCCTTTACTTTTATAACAGCCTCCACTCTTCTGGGAAAGCTTTCCATTAGATTTTGGAACATTGCTGCATGGACTTGCTTCCATTCAGCCACAAGCGCATTAGTGAGGTTGGACACTGATGTTGGGCGATTAGGCCTGGCTTGCAGTCGGAGTTCCAATTCATCCCAAAAGTGTTTGATGGAGTTGAGGTCAGGGCTCTGTGCAAGCCAGTCAAGTTTTTCCACACCGATCTTGAAAAAAACATTTCTGTATGCACCTTGCTTTGTGCACTGTCATGCTGAAACAGGAATAGGCCTTCCCCAAACTGGTGCCACAAAGTTGGAAGCACAGAATAATCGATGGTGAGGTTGTATGCTGCGTCATTAAGATGTCCCTTCACTGGAACTAAGGGGCCTAGCCCGAACCATGAAAAACAGCCCCAGACCATTATTCCTCCTCCACCAAACTTTACAGTTGGCACCATGCATTCGGGCAGGTAGCGTTCTCCTGGCATCCGCCAAACTCAGATTTGTCTGGCGGACTGTCAGATGGTGAAGCGTGATTCATCACTCCAGAAAACGTGTTTCCACATCTCCATAGTCCAACGGCGGTGAGCTTTACACCACTCCAGCCAAAGCTTGGCATTGTGCATGGTGATCTTAGGCTTCTGTGCAGATGCTCGGCCATGGAAAACCATTTCATGAAGCTCCCGACGAACAGTTCTTGTGCTGACGTTGCTTCCAGAGGTAATGTTGAATGTTGTGAATGTTGCAACTGAGGACAGACGATATTTACACTCTACGCGTTTCAGCACTCGGCGGACCCGTTCTGTGAGCTTGTGTGGCCTATTGCTTCGTGGCTGAGCTGTTGTTGCTCCTAGATGTTTCCACTTCACAAAAACAACACTTACGGTTGACCAGGGCAGCTCTAGCAGGGCAGAAATTTGACGAACTGACTTGTTGGAAAGGTGGCATCCCATGACGGTGCCACGTTGAAAGTCACTGAGCTCTTCAGTATGACCATTCTACAGCCAATGTTTGTCTATGGAGATTACATGGCGGTGTGCTCGATGTTATTAACCTGTCAGCAACGGGCATGGCTGAAATAGCCGAATCAACTCTTTTGAATGGCTGTCCACATACCTTTGTATATATAGTGTATAAATATTTTAAAACATACAATCAACTCGCAGTGAAGCAATTTTCTATTATATGAATATAATCCTGTCTGAAATAAATGTTGTAATATATAACATGTATCAGAAATTAATAAAACAAAATCAGATTGATAGTGAATCGATAAAAAAAAATTGGCTTACATTCCAGATAAAACTTTCCAGATTCCAGATGGGTTAAACGAAGATAACACTTAGAAGTTGCCATGTATGTGCCTCTTGTATTCTTTTATTAGCAGATGTAATATTCTCTCTCTGTCTCTCAGGGGCTTTATTGGCATGGGAAACATATGTTTACATTGCCTCTCACATATAAATGAGGTGTTTGGCATGGGCATTGGTGTTGACATATAAATTGGTCTGTTTGTTAATTAGTTATTCAACTATCTCCACATAAACTCATCTTTCACTGTAAAGCCAAACTTCAGCTGGTGAGCCAGCCCTCCTCCACAGCACCCTATTAAATCCAACATTTTATTTGAGATATTTAAAAAAATGTCACGTTCTGACCTTAGTTCCTTTGTTTTGTCTTTTGATTTAGTATGGTCAGGGCGTGAGTTGGGTGGGTTGTCTATGTTAGTTTGTCTATGATTTTCTATTTCTGTGTTTGGCCTGGTATGGTTGTCAATCGTTGTCCCTGATTGAGAACCATATTTAGGTAGCCTGTTTTCCATTGTGTTTTGTGGGTGGTTGTTTCCTGTTTAGTGTTTTTGTTTCACCTTTCAGGGCTGTTTGTTTGTCGTGTTTGTTGTTTTGTCTAGTGTTGCATATTTCATTAAATAATATGAACACTTACCACGCTGCATTACAAAAAAATATGAATTCTTTACTCAAATGGGTCCATAACACGCAAGAGAGAGGGAGATACACTGTAAACACCAAGACATTTTTCACTCAAATTGCATGTAGATTGAATGATTGATTGTGTTTTTGCATGTAGATTGAATGATTGAATGATTGATTGATTAAATGTTATGCTACACAAAGACAAAGAACTGTAAACCACCTGTTACGTCTGTCGTTAGTGGTAGAATGACCGGACACCAAGGTACAGCTTGGTAGGCATACATTTTCTTTATTAAATGTTCCACCAAAAAAACAATAAACAACACAATGAATGTAAAGCTTCGGAGTGCAGCACATGCAACAAACAAAGACAAGATCCCACAACCTAAATGTGGGAAAAAGGGCTGCCTAAGTATGATCCCCAATCAGAGACAACGATAGACAGCTGCCTCTGATTGGGAACCACACTTGGCCAAAAACAAAGAAACAGAAAACATAGAATGCCCACCCAAATCACACCCTGATGCTGGAGACTCCGGACTGGAGACCGTCGCTGGAGGCTCCGGACTGGGGACCGTCGCTGGAGGCTCCGGACTGGGGGCCGTCGTTGGAGACTCCGGACTGGGGATCGTCGCTGGAGGCTCCGGACTGGGGGCCGTTGTTGGAGACTCCGGACTGGGGACCGTCGCTGGAGGCTCCTTTCCCTGGATCATCACTACAGGCTCCGGGCCATGGATCATCACTGGAGGCTTTGTGCCATGGATCATCACTGGAGGCTTCATGCCATGGATCATCACTAGAGGCTTCGGGCCATGGATCATCACTGGAGGCTTCGTGCCATGGATCATCGCTGGAGGCTTCGTACGTGGAGCTGGAAAAGGTCTCACCGGACTGAGGAGACGTACTAGAAGCCTGGTGCGTGGAGCTGCCACAGGGCTTACTAGGCTGGGGAGACACACTGGAGGTCTGGTACGTGGAACCAGAACAGGTCTCACTGGACTGGGGAGATGCACTGGAAGCCTGATGCGTGGAGCAGGCACCGGATACACTGGGCCGTGGAGGCGCACTGGAGGTCTCGAGCGTAGAACTGGCACAACCCGTCCTGGCTGGATGCTTAGTTTCGCCCCGGAAAATGAGGGGTGCTGGTACAGGACACACTGGGCTGTGAAGGCGCACCGGAGACACAGTGCGCAGAGCCGGCGCAGGATATCCTGGGCCGTAGAGACGCACCGGAGACTAGGAGCGCTGAACCGGCACAATCTGTCCTGGCTGAATGCCCCCTCTAGCACAGCAAATGCGAGGAGCTGGCACAGAGCGCACCGGGCTGTGAATGCGTACTGGAGACACAGTGCGCATCACAGCATAACACAGTGCCTGACCAGTCATGCTCTCCCCACGGTAAACACGGGGAGTTGGCTCAGGTCTAAACCCTGACTCCGCCAATCTCCCCGTGTGCCCCCCAAATTTTTCATGGGGAGCTGCCTATCGGGCTTCCTTTGTTGCTGTGTCTCCTGGTCTCGCCGCCGTTCCTCCCTCACTGCTTCCATCTGTTCCCATGGGAGGTGATCCCTTCCGGCCAGGATCTCCTCCCACGTCCAGGATCCTTTGCCGTCCAGGATGTCCTCCCATGTCCACTCCTCCTGGCCACGCAGTTTGGTCCATTTTTGGTGGGATCTTCTGTTACGTCCATCATTAGTGGTAAAAAGACCGGACCAAGGTGCAGCGTGGTAGGTGTACATTTTCTTTATTAAATGTTCCACCAAAAAAACAATAAAAATCACAACGAACGTAAATCTTCGGAGTGCAACACATGCAACAAACGAAGACAAGATCCCACAACCTAAATGTGGGAAAAAGGGCAGCCTAAGTATGATCCCCAATCAGAGACAACGATAGACAGCTGCCTCTGATTGGGAACCACACTCGGCCAAAAACAAAGAAACAGAAAACATAGATTTCCCACCCAAATCACACCCTAACCAAATAGAGAAATAAAAAGTCTCTCTAAGGTCAGGGCATGACACCACCTTATAGAGCAAATAGATAAGCACACCTATAAAAGTAATTTCTTGGCATGAGAGATGAGAAATTAGCCATTGTTTGTGAAGAAAATTAGTAATTCAAACTTTTCATTTAAAATAGGGAAATTTACAGTATTTGGCTTCAGGAGCAACAGTCTCGAGTTGTTACATTTGCCTCGCATGAATGAGTTGAGTAACCAACAGTTTTTGCACAAGTAGACCGAGCTTTATCGCACGGGCATCATTGGCTGACAACCATACATGTCATAGTAAACTGGTAGCAACGAGTCCCCTGTCAGCCAATTACTCTCTATCCATCACCAACACAACATTGTTTGCTCAATACAAAGATAACGCAGATTCATAAAGGCACACTGTGATTTGTATGTATTAGTTTCTCTCGCTGCTGGAGCTGTCCAAGGTGCTGAAATATGAATGACGCCAGAATGTTCTTCGTCCCTCTTCTGATGATAAGGTAAGCAGCATCGATGTAATGTGAACGATTATTTCATACAGATGGATATTTCCATGCACAGATGTGATATTTGTCTTGTGATATTTGCAAGTTTGTGAGATGGTTACATTTCTGAGCAAACAAGCCGCACTGAGCAAACACGATTCCAAGGCAGGGAAAAGTGTAAAGACTCAGATCTCAATGAAGTGGAACATGTGAGAACCTGACTCTATAGTTTAGCCTACATTCGCATTAATGCATTCACATCTTTGTGTCTGTGGGCTATTCCTATTCAAAATGTAACAAAGATAAATTGTGTGCATGTGTTATAAAAAAACAAGCCTGGGAAAATGAAAACAATTCGGGCATGGACTCCCTAGAGTTTAAACAGAGACATTAAAGTGTACATCTCACCCAGGGCAATTGAATTGTGCATTTGCTTATTAATGACAATATTTTTCTGTGGATTTCCATGAAGGAACATTGCAAGTTTCAAAGTAAGGCCCCATCGCATCTACTGCAGTGAAACATTTAGAACAATATCATGGATGCTGACACAACAGTTAAACCCCCCCAAAAAATCTTGAACACTTACATAATGAACATACTGTATGTCAGGTGCTTACACTAACTGGGGAAAAACTGACAAGACCACCAGTTTATACCCAAAAGGTTTTTCTGATGGTAAGTTGGATGACCCCCAAAACCTCACGTGCCTTTTCTCAACACATGCTTTTACAGGCTCCAGGCCAGTGGGCTATTAACAATGTTCATGTACATATAAATCATTGTAGTTCAGAGGTACTGCCACCACAGAACCACATTCCATGGCTTTACAGCATCAGTGACCCCTTGTTGCCACTGCACTGATGCTTGACTTAGTGTATAATCACGTGATTACCAGTTCATTGGGAATTCAGTTCCCACTTGGACCATACTGCATGTCATTTTGGTTAACAGATTTGCAAAAAAGTGGTCTCTTCGTGTTCTGGATCATGCAATTGTGTCCTGGGGTCAAATGTGTCAAATGTTTTAGATTATGAGTACTGATTTAGGATCAGCGGTTCCCTAATCCTAGACCAGCTATTTTGAGATAATTGCTATGCACGGCTCTAGATAAACAGATCCATGGAGCATCCCGGTTTTGTTCCCACACTCTTAGAAAAAAGGGATCCAAAAGGATTCTTCAGCAACCCTTTTTGGTTCCAGGTAGAATGCTTTTGGGTTCCATGTAGAACCCTCTGTGGAAAGGGTTCTACATGGAACCCAAAGGGATTCTCCCTGCAACCAAAAATGGTTCTTCAAAGGGTTCTCCTACGGGGACAGCCGAAGGTTTAAGGTTTCAAATAACATCTTTTTTTTCCTAAAAGTGCATTTCATCATGTCATCTTTGTCACAATACCAATAGCCATGAAATTGGATACATACAGTATTTACATCAAGGTCTTTCACAATTTTACAGTTGGTCTCCTGAAAGATCATCATTAGAAATTATTTGGAGACTGTCATCTCCTTTCTCAGAACGTCCATGGGGATTCAATATTAACTCACAGCTGCATTCAGGAATCTGCCATCATGTTTATTTAATCTCAGATTTGTAATGAATTGTTTATTTAATGCAATATGTGGTCAGTTTATTTTTTGTGCATGGGTGAACCTTCACTAAGGAAACTTGCTATGAAACATTCAGGAGAGAATGCTTACAACTGCAAAACTTGCCAGCTTCCACCACAGACCCTGGTATGAATAAGACAAAGCTGCTGACTTTCTCAACTGAAATTATTTAAACATGCACAGTTGCATATCATAACAATTCTGTCCCATACTGGGAAGTATAATCATGAGTGCCTCATGTGCTAGTTTGATTTGATCAAACTTGGCAGCTGTTAATTCAAATCCACAGAATAGTCAGGGGTGAGTTTCCCAACGCTTTCATAGCTAAAGTAGCATGTCATTTATCTTGCCGATCTAGAATCATACCTCTTGTAGAAAATTAAAAGAAAATTGACTGTCAAACAAAGGTTGTATGTGTCTGTGAGGCTGGGTTGTGGAGACAAATAACTTGCAATGTACCTATGAGGCAATCTCACCCCCAAGTAGTTGAGTCTAAAACATCCAGAGAGTAATTTAGAAAAATAACAATTCATACCAATAGTTGAATCAACAGATTAAGATAGGAAAGTTGGACTACTTGGTAAGGTCACACTTCAACAGTGGCATTTTTTCTTGCATGGGATTTAGTCTTGTCCACTCTCAAGATTTGACAAGACTTTCAAGCACAAGTCTGAAGTTGAGATCAGAATAATACGACTTCGTCTTTCATTTGGATATTGAAGCTCTCTTGAAACTGTGAATGTGTCACTCCATTTCTATTTATTTTAGAATTAATCTCTATCTTTCATCTGTCTTCCTCTTCACATGTCGAAGAGCTCTGAAAGCAGGAAAACCGAGATCATTATCATCTCTTAAAAGGTAGAAAAAACCTAACAGGCTATTGGACTCTTTGAAAATGAGGGATGGCACAAAAAAAGCCTGATGAACGATTAAAAAGTGGGCTTGTCAAGTTGAGAAATGGAGCACTTGACGTGGCTGCCTTAAAATAGAACAAAGCTCTCTGTCTGTGAGGCAGTAAGAATGGCCCTAACTGATAGAGATATTGTGCAAGACCATGTAAGCTACTATAGCTCTCTACCTATGGAAGTGAGAGATTCAGCAGACAGCTCGGGAAGATACACTTGGCCCTAGGGACAGGATCAGTACTCTGGGGGACTGAGCACCAGAGATAGAGGCAGAGATCTCACGGACAAGGCAGAAGCCTCCCACTAATCCATGTTGTCACCCTGCATGGCCAGGACAGGATTATCACTTTTGTCACTTGGCTCCCCACAAATGTCACCTATTAGAGGAGCACATCAGACATAGATTTGGGTCACAGAAGGGCCCTGTACTCAGTCAACAAGTGGCTTAAATGGGAGTTCTTGAAAAATAACAATCTAGATACTGGTTTTGATGAATTAAGTACTTAATTTGATTGATAGCTAGTTTTGCTGTGTGAGCCGTTAATCCCTTCTACACTGTGTGTACAAAAAATTAGGAACACCTGCTCTTTCCATGACAGACTGACCAGGAAAACCCACTTCAATCAATGTAGATGATTTTCTAGACTTGAGACAATTGAGAAATGGATTGTGTATGAATGCCATTCCGTTGGCGAATGGGCAAGACAAAATATTTAAGTGCCTTTGAACGTGGTATGGTAGTAGATGCCAGGCGCACTGGTTTGTGTCAAGAACTGCAGTGCTGCTGGGTTTTTCATGCTCAAAGTTTCCCGAGTGGAATGCTTTCGACACCTTGTAGAGTCCATGCCACGACGAATTGATCTGAGTGCAAAAGGGGTGCAACTCAATACGAGGAAGGTGTTCCTAATGTTTTGTACACTCAGTGTATATCGCTACAGTACTGATTTTTTCTGTGAGGTGTCTAACCTATATCCCAGAGGACCATATGTTACAGTCTATACTGGAGCCCTTGTTAACTATGTACACGGCTCCAAAAAATAAAGGGAACACTTAAACAACACAATGTAACTACAAGACAATCACACTTCTGTGAAATCAAACTGTCCATTTAGGAAACAACACTGATTGACAAAGTTCACATGCTGTTGTGCAAATGAAATA
The DNA here is from genome assembly GCF_002021735.2 of Oncorhynchus kisutch. Classification (NCBI taxonomy): domain Eukaryota; kingdom Metazoa; phylum Chordata; class Actinopteri; order Salmoniformes; family Salmonidae; genus Oncorhynchus; species Oncorhynchus kisutch. The sequence goes on along the minus strand of NC_034199.2, from coordinate 8,444,217 downwards.
GACAAACAGGTGGAAATTATAGGCAATTAGCAGACACCCCCAATAAAGGAGTGGTTCTGCAGGTGATAAGCACAGACCACTTCTCAGTTCCTATGCTTCCTGGCTGATGTTTTGGTCACTTTTGAATGCTGGCGGTGCTTTCACTCTAGTGGTAGCATGAGACGGAGTCTACAACCCACACAAGTGGCTCAGGTAGTGCAGCTCATCCAGGATGGCACATCAATGCGAGCTGTGGCAAGAAGGTTTGCTGTGTCTGTCAGCGTAGTGTCCAGAGCATGGAGGCGCTACCAGGAGACAGGCCAGTACATCAGGAGACGTGGACGAGGCCGTAGGAGGGCACAACCCAGCAGCAGGACCGCTAGCTCCACCTTTGTGCAAGGAGGAGCAGGAGGAGCACTGCCAGAGCCTGCAAAATGACCTCCAGCAGGCCACAAATGTGCATGTGTCTGCTCAAACGGTCAGAAACAGACTCCATGAGGGTGGTATGAGGGCCCGACGTCCACAGGTGGGGGTTGTGCTTACAGCCCAACACCGTGCAGGACGTTTGGCATTTGCCAGAGAACACCAAGATTGGCAAATTCGCCGCTGGCGCCCTGTGGCAGACGTGACAGTCTGGAGACGCCGTGGAGAACGTTCTGCTGCCTGCAACATCCTCCAGCATGACCGGTTTGGCGGTGGTGTCATGGTGTGGGGTGGCATTTCTTTGGGGGGCCGCACAGCCCTCCATGTGCTCGCCAGAGGTAGCCTGACTGCCATTAGGTACCGAGATGACATCCTCAGACCCCTTGTGAGACCATATGCTGGTGCGGTTGACCCTGGGCTCCTCCTAATGCAAGACAATGCTAGACCTTATGTGGCTGGAGTGTGTCAGCAGTTCCTGCAAGAGGAAGGCATTGATGCTATGGAATGGCCCGCCCGTTCCCCAGACCTGAATCCAATTGAGCACATCTGGGACATCATGTCTCGCTCCATCCACCACAGACTGTCTAGGAGTTGGCGGATGCTTTAGTCCAGGTCTGGGAGGAGATCCCTCACGAGACCATCCGCCACCTCATCAGGAGCATGCCCAGGCATTGTAGGGAGAACATACAGGCACGTGGAGGCCACACACACTACTGAGCCTCATTTTGACTTGTTTTAAGGACATTACATCAAAGTTAGATCAGCCTGTAGTGTGGTTTTCCACATTAATTGTGAGTGTGACTCCAAATCCAGACCTCCATGGGTTAATAAATTTGATTTCCATTGATCATTTTTGTGTGATTTTGTTGTTAGCACATTCAACTATGTAAAGAAACAAGTATTTAATAAGAATATTTCATTCATTCAGATCTAGGATGTGTTATTATAGTGTTCCCTTTATTTTATTGAGCAGTGTATTTTGGACTTGCTTCATTGGCTCTAACTGGTGTGTGATCATCCCAACATTTTGGGAAGTTAGAATTCTATCATGCCACTGCAATGCACAAATGGTAGAAGTTAAACCATTCATCAGCTATACTTACGCAAATGAAGTGATGATGAATGCATTAGAGGAATACGTTGGGGTTCAATCCAGCAAACAGACATAATTTAATTCAAAACCCAATGGGTTTTTGCACAGGAATGTGATATTGTATGACTTAAAGTTGAACTTACAATTTTGTCACATATTTGGTGTTCATGAAGATGAATCAAAGGTCAAATGCCAAACATGATTCTTAGATGATCCAGTATCTGCTACACTAACGGTACGTGGGTAAAACCACTGAGGAAGCCAAGCCAGTAAAAACTTATTCCATTTAAGAATGATGGAGGCCACTGTTCTTGTGGCTCTTCAATACTGCAGACATTTTCTGGTACACTTCCCCAGATCTGTGCCTCGACACAATTCTGTCTCAGAGCTCTACGGACAATTCCTGCACTGTCAACTGTGGGACCTTATATAGACAGTAGTAGGGTGAGCCAAAAAAAGGGTGATTTTTTTGGCTCACCCTACTTGTAGACTAGTTGACCGACAATGCCACCCGCCTCTCTTTCATGTTGGCAAAACGGTCTATGGCTCTGTCCTACAGTGCACTTTAAGTTTTTGTTTTCATAGGCTACCTCTCTAAAATGCTTGCTAGCCTGACTTCCTCACATGGGGAACAATGAACCAGCTAAGTTAGCTAGCTAGTTAACAGGTGCCTACTAGGATACATCTAGGCTGCTACATATCGAACTTCAATCGTTTCAGGCCAGTGGCACAACATATTCATTTATGGTTAGATCAGAATCGCCACCATAATCATTGCCCTGTACAGAGAATTAAGTCCAAATCCCATCCATGGCTTAGGAAAGGGCTGATTTAGCAAACTAGCTACTACAGGACATCAACACAAGCGGATCAAAAAATGACTTGTTGCTTAGGAAGTGATTTGATTTGTGTGACGCTAAATCCAAACTGGCCTTCCTTGGCGGGCGTTTTGCTGCACCAGAACAACCCATAGCTAAGCCTAGCTCAATGCTGATTGGCTACTTATTATTATTATTTTTTTATCAAGGGAGGCCAAATGCTTACTGGCATCAATCAATCAAATGCTATTGCGGCAACATGTTATGCTCTTTTAGTCCAGACAGCATCAGAAACATGGGATACACTTACTGAGACAGCGGGGCGCTGTTTCACTCGCTCGGATGATTTCTCCAATGAGATTCAGCCACTTGCGAATTGAGGTAATATTATAAAAACAGAGAGATAGACAAAATAACAATATTTGTTTATCATATATATTTTTTTTAATGGTCAAATATTTGGGGAAGCCTGGCTTCCATTGACATCCATGAATACACACCACTGAACTACTAACAACGGAATCACAGAACAATGAGACAGTTTCTCTGGATGTATAAATCGTAAGCATCTGGTTGGCATTTCCACTCACTACCAAATATGGTGATGAGAGGAAGCCCAGCGGCAGGGAGCGGGAGAAGATGAAGCGAGACGGATTTTGGCCCGAGATTCAGCTATTTTTCTAATCAATTGAACATTTGATCTCAATACAGTTTCTTATTCTCAAAACTAAAATATTTAACAAACAGAGTGGACTAAGGTTTATAGGTTTATACCCCTTGACAAAGTTTAAGAAAAGGTCATTGTTAAGAAGGACTGCAAGAGTGAATTTAGTTATTGCACACGCGCACTTCATGGAGGAGGCGTTGCCAAACGGAAATATGCAAATACAGTGCATTCGGAAAGTATTCAGTCCCCTTTTCTACATTACAGCTTGATTCTAAAAGGAAAAAATATACAAATCCTCATCAAACACAATACCTAATAATATAAACCCCCAAAATATATATATCACATGTACATAAGTATTCAGACCCTTTACTCAGTACTTTGTTGAAGCACCTTTGGCAGCGATTAAAGCCTTGAGTCTACTTGGGTATGACACCACAAGCTTGGCACACCTGTTTGGCACACCACAAGCTTGGCACACCTCAAACTCTGTCAGGTTGGATGGGTAACATTGCTGCACAGCTATTTCCATCTCTCCAGAGATGTTCGATCGGGTTCAAGTCCGGGCTCTGGCTGGGCAGCTCAAGGACATTCAGAGACTTGTCCCGAAGCCACTCCTACGTTGTATTGGCTGTGTGCTTAGGGTCGTTGTCCTGTTGGAAGGTGAACCTTCGCCCCTGTCTGAGGTCCTGAACGCTTTGGAGCAGGTTTTCATCAAGGATCTCTCTGTACTTTGTGCCGTTCATCTTTCCCTTGATCCTGACTAGTCTCCCAGTCCCTGTCACTGAAAAAGATCGCCACAGCATGATGGTGCCAGCACAGTGCTTCTCCGTAGGGATGGCACTACGAACAAATCATCCGACCTCATGGCTTGGTTTTTGCTCTGACATGCACTGTCATCAATGGGACCTTATATAGATAGATGTGTGCATTTCCAAATCATGTCCAATCAATTGAATGTACCACAGGTGGCCTCCAATCGAATTGTAGAAACATCTCAAGGATGATCAATGGAAACAGGATGCACCTGAGCTCAATTTCGACTGAATACATGTGTAAATATGGTTTCTGTTTTAATTTTGAAGACATTTGCAAAAAAACATTGCTTTGTCATTATGGGGTATTGTGTGTCGATTGATGAGGAAAACAATTAATTGAATCAATTTTACAATAAGGCTGCAACGTAATAAAATGTGGAAAAAGTGAACGAGTCTGAATACTTTCCAAATAAACTGTACATGCTAGAACTCGCCCACTTCCTTGCTTGTTCTGCCCACTATGATTAATTTGATCCGACTGGCAGTAGCGACCTGTCATTCAGGGCAGGTGGAGCAGAACAGGTTTAGCAAACAAAACAAAAAAAACGTGTTGCCTGTTTTGCATGCTATTTTGACATTAATTTGTGTCACAATTCAGCTTGCGAACAATGTAAAAAAAAATTAAAAAATTCAATCAACATAGACAATCACCCACAAACAAACAGTGCAACCCAGGCTACCTAAGTATGATTCTCAATCAGAGACAACTAATGACACCTGCCTCTGATTGAGAACCATACTAGGCCGAAACATAGAAATACCCAAATCATAGAAAAACAAACATAGACTGCCCACCCAACTCACGCCCTGACCATACTAACTAAATACCAAACACAGGAAAATAAAGGTCAGAACGTGACAAGAGAGAATTATATATTTCAGCTTTTATTTCTTTCACATTCCCAGTGGGTCAGAAGTTTACATACACTCAATTAGTATTTAGTAGCATTGCCTTTAAATTGTTGAACTTGGGTCAAACGTTTCGGGTAGCCTTCCACATGCTTCCCACAATAAGTTGGGTGAATTTTGGCCCATTCCTCCTGACAGAGCTGGTGTAACTGAGTCAGGTTTGTAGGCCTGCTTTTTCAGTTCTGCCAACACATTTCTATAGGATTGAGGTCAGGGCTTTGTGATGGCCACTCCAATACCTTGACTTTGTTGTCAAGCCATTTCGCCACAAATTTGGAAGTATGCTTGGGGTCATTGTCCATTTAGAAGTTCCCTTTGTGACCAAGCTTTAACTTCCTGACTGATGTCTTGAGATGTTGCTTCAATATATTCACATAATTTTCCATCCTTATGATGCCATATCTAGTTTGTGAAGTGCAAGCCTCCCCATTTTTCCTCCAAACATAACAATGGTCATTATGGCCAAACAGTTTAATCAGACCAGAGGACATTTCTCCAAAAAGTATGATCTTTGTCCCCATGTGCAGCTGCAGACCGTAGTCTGGCCTTTTTATGGCGGTTTTACTGTGGATATAGATACTTTTGTACCTGTTTCCTCCAGCATCTTCACAAGGTCCTGTTGTTCTGGGACTGATTTGCACTTTTCGCACCAAAGTACGTTCATCTCTAGGAGACAGAACGTGTCTCCTTCCTGAGCGGTATGACGGCTGCGTGGCCCCATGGTGTTTATACTTGCATACTATGGTTTGAAGAGATGAACATGGTACCTTCAGGCATTTGGAAATTGCTCCCAAGGATGAACCAGACTTGCGGAGGTCTACAATTTTTTTCTGAGGTCTTGGCTGGTTTCTTTTGATTTTCCCAGGATGTCAAGCAGTGGCACAGTTTGAAGGTAGGCCTTGAAATACATCCACAGGTACACCTCCAATTTACTCAAATGATGTCAATTAGCCTATCAGAAGCTTCTAAAGTCATGACATCATTTTCTGGAATTTTCCAAGCTGTTTAGAGGCACAGTCAATTTAGTGTATGTAAACTTCTGACCCACTGGAATTGTGATATAGTGAATTATAAGTGAAATAATCTGTCTGTAAACAATTGTTGGAAAAAAGATTTGTGTCATGCACAAAGTAGATGTCCTAACCGACTTGACAAAACTATAGTTTGTTAATAAGATATTTGTGGAGTGCTTGAAAAACGAGTTTTAATTTTAGACAATGTTGGAATTATTTCATTGTTTTGCTTACAATGTGTATTATAATTAGCTCATGTGCTTTTCTTCACAAGGAGGTGATACTATAATGTTGTTGGGTCTGTAACCATGTTTGCCTGTGACAGTCTCTTCCCATTGAAATATCTTTTATTCAACATAATGTTCAGTAATGGACCCATGTAATTACAGTTGATATTGAGAGGGTTGTTTTGTTTGCGCAATGCACTGTCTGTGCGTGGGTATATTGCCTATAAAAGTGGATCCTCGTGATTGTATTTTCTTTCCTTTTTAGACCACATAGGGCTTACAAAATAATACTATTTTGTGTAGTGGCTTTGGTGGCATATATCTAAATCATTTGGTTGAGTTTGCCCCACCAAGATTTATATGCTAAAATTGCCAATGGTGCATGTGTGGAAGTACAACGCTAACTTCCATATCATCTGAGGCAGGTGTCCGTGAAATGTGTTATAGAGCAAGCAAGCCCAACAAACCAAACAAACAAAGGGAGAAACCGGAGCGACAAATGTCAAAAGATAAGCCTGGCCTACTTTCCTTCAAAGGTGTTTTCATATATATTTTTAGCAGCAAGGCCTCTCTCGGGAGTACATACAACATGCTTTTACCACTAAAAGGATGACTAAAAGGAGGCGAGAGATCTACTTCTTGGCTGATACATTCTTTATGAAGCTGGGCGCTTATAGGGAAATGTGTAAATCTCCTACTTGTTTCATTGTGGAGAGAGATAGTGGTGAGAGGGAGGTTCAGCGGTGCTTTTTGTGGGTAAAACAGTTGCACAGGTGTTTAAATCTCTCTGCATGGGGATCTTTGCTGAATCAGCTTTTATCAGTGTTTAGCCAATGAGTTGAACAAGATCTGGTCTGAGGAAGTTTGTTACTACATGCTTCTCCTTCAGTCTATTCACTGTAGGTTGATTCTTACAGACCAGGACTGGCCCATACACGTTGGTGACATAAAGCTCTTCACACTCTTAACCAACTCTGTTTATCTCACTCTACTTTGCATATACTTGGGTTCACCTTCTAACAACCCATATTGATCCAGTTTATCTGACAGCACTAACACCTCTGTCTCTACCTCACATACTAAAAATGCCCTACACGTCATCCACGCCTTAACACTCTGTTGTCACTTCCACAATCTTGATCTAATCCCTCTGTCCATTCCTAGTCGCAGTTGTTATGCAGAGCCCTACAGTGTAAGCCAATCACAATTATTATGAAACTGGTCTCGTTCTTGTCCTTTTGCTTCTTCTAATCTTCCAAGACAACTGGACCACCAATGGGGAGTGCCATTATGACACTGGAGGTTGTCTTTCCCCTAAGTCAAAGACAAGATCTGAAATGTGAGATCCAGCTGGGGAGAAGCTGTATTAACCATCCGTTTTATGTTTATACCGTATGTTCCACAGCCATCCACCCCATTACAATAATCTCCCACACTCCAAAGATGCTCTCTGAAGCATGCACACGCAATCTCTGAAATGGCTTTCAAGCGCAGAAAATGCTTGAGGAACAAATCCGTAGGGACGTGGGTGCTTGTGTGTATGTTACCCGTCCCATTCACCAGCCTTGCATTCAAAACAATATTTGGTCAGAGAACATTTCAGAGATATCTGTGGCGCCTCTTGTGAAAGTCATCCACCTCGACAAATGTGTTGCATTTAAATAAGCAATGGCTGGTTGGCTTCGATGTTGACTTGTGTTGATTCTTGTTTTCAAAACAGTTATAGCTTATTTAAAGACTAGAATGGAGGTTTAAATTCTATAGTTGCATAAACATATTCAGTGCATTCAGAAAGTATTCAGACTCGTTGACTTTTTCCACATTTTGTTACGTTCCAGCCTTATTCTAAAGTTGATTAAATGCAAAAATCCTCATCAATCTACACATAATACCCCATGATGACAAAAAAAAAACAGGTTGTTAGATATTTTTGCACAATTTTTAAACATAAAAAACACATACCTTATTTTCATAAGTATAAGTAATCAAGCCACGAGGTCGAAGGATTTGTCCGTAGAGCTCAGAGACAGGATTGTGTTGAAGCACAGATCTGGGAAAGGTTACCAAAACATTTCTGCAGCATTGAAGGTCCCCAAGAACACAGTGGCCTCCATCATTTTTAAATGGAAGAAGTTTGGAACCAAGACTCTTCCTAGTGCTAGCCACCCGGCCAAACTGAGCATTCGGAGGAGAAGGGTGACCAAGAACCCAATGGTCACTCTGACATAGCTCTAGAGTTCCTCTGTGGATATGGGAGAACCTTCCAGAAGGACAACCATCTTTGCAGCACTCCGCCAATATGGCAGAATGGCCAGACGGAAGCCTCTCCTCAGTAAAGGCACATGACAGCCCACTTGGAGTTTGCCAAAAGGCACCTAAAGGACTCTCAGACCATGAGAAACTCTGGTCTGATGAAACCAAGATTGAACTCTTTGGCCTGAATTCCAAGCGTCAAGTCTGAAGGAAACCTGGCACCATCCCTACGGTGAATCAAAGTCAAATCAAATCAAATTCTATTTGCCACATGCGTCGAATACAACAGGTGTAGACCATACAGTAAAATGCTTACTTACAAACCCTTAACCAACAATGCAGTCAACAACAAAAAAGTAAGAGATAAGAAAAACAAATAATTGAACAGCAGCAGTAAATAACAGTAGCGGGGCTATATACAGGGGGTACCGGTTCAGAGTCAATGTGTCTATGTGCGGGGACATCGGTGTCGAGGTAATTGAGGTAATTATATACATGCAGGTAGGGTTATTAAAGTGGCTATACAGCAGTGGAGGGGGGGTGCAAATGGTCTGTGCAGCCATTTGATTAGCTGTTCAGGAGTCTTATGGCTTATGGGTAGAAGCTGTTCAGAAACTTTTTGGACCTGGACTTGGTGCTCCGGTACCGCTTGCCATGAAGTAGCAGAGAGAACAGCGTGGCTGGAGTCGTTGCCAATTTTAGGGCCTTCCTCTGACACCGCCTGGTATAGAGGGAATAGGTTTTGTCATGCCCTATTCATGACTGTCTTGATGTGCTTGGACCATGTTAGTTTGTTGGTGATGTGGACGCCAAGGAACTGGAAGTTCTCAACCTGCTCCACTACAGCCCTGTCGATGAGAATGGGGGTGTGCTCGGTCCTCCTTTTCTTGTAGTCCACAATCATCTCCTTTGTCTTGATCACGTTGAGGGAGAGGTTGTTGTCCTTGCACCACACGGTCAGGTTTCTGTCCTCCTCCCTATAGACGGCCTCATCGTTGTCGGTGATCAGGCCTACCACTATTGTGTCATCAGCAAACTTAATGATGGTGTTGGAGTTGTGCCTGGCAATGCAGTCATGAGTGAACAGGGAATACAAGAGGGGACTGAGCACGGACCCCTGAGGGGCACCCGTGTTGAGGATCAGCGTAGCGAATGTGTTGTTACCTACCCTTACCACCTGGGGTGGCCCATCAGGAAGTCCAGGATCCAGTTTCAGAGGGAGGTGTTTAGTCCCAGGGTCCTTGGTGTTGAATGCTGAGCTGTAGTCAATGAATAGCATTCTCACATAGGTGTTCCTTTAGTCTAGGTGGGAAAGGGCAGTGTGGAGTGCAATAGAGATTGCATCATCTGTGGATCTGTTGGTGCAGTATGCAAATTGGAGTGGGTCTAGGGTTTCTGGGATAATGGTGTTGATGTGAGCCATGACCAGCCTTTCAAAGCATTTCATGGCTACAGACGTGAGTGCTACGGGTCGTTAGTCATTTAGGCAGGTTACCTTAGTGTTCTTGGGCAAAGGGCCTATGGTGGTCTGCTTGAATCATGGGCGTATTACAGACTCGGTCAGGGAGAGGTTGAAAATGTCAGTGAAGACACTTGCCATTTGGTCAGTGGATGCTCATCCCCGTAATCCTTCTGGCCCAGCGGCCTTGTGAATGTTGACCTGTTTAAAAGTCTTACTCACATTAGCTGAGTAGAGCGTGATCACACAGTCATCCGGACCAGCTGATGCTCTCATGCATGTTTCAGAGTTACTTGCCTTGAAGCAAGCATAGACGTTATTTAGCTCATCTGGTAGGCTCGTGTCCCTGGGCAGCTCTCGGTTGTGCTTCACTTTGTATTCTGTAATAGTTTGCAAGCCCTGCCACATCCGATGAGCGTTGGAGCCGATGTAGTACGATTCGATCTTAGTCCTGTGGTGGCAGTATAATCCTGTGGGGATGTTTTTCAGTGGCAGGGATTGGGAGACTAGTCAGGATCGTGGGAAAGATGAACGGAGCAAAGTACAGAGAGATCCATGATGAAAACCTGCTTCAGGACCTCAGACTGGGGTGAAGGTTCACCTTCCAACAGGACAACGACCCTAAGCACACAGCCAAGACAGCGCGGGAGTAGCTTTGAATCTTTGAATGTCCTTGACCTGCCCGGCCAGAGACCGGACTTGAACCCGATCGAGCATCTCTTGAGAGACCTGAATATAGCTCTGTAGCGACAAATCCATCAAAACTGACAGAGTTTGAGAGGATCAACAGGGAAGAATGGATAAACTCCCCAAATACAGGTGTGCCAAGCATGTAGCGTCATACCCAAGAAGACTCGATGCTTTAATCGCTACCAAAGGTGCTTCAAGAAAGTACTGAGTAAAGGGTCTGAATATTTATGTAAATTGGAATGTTTTTTAATTGCTAAAATTGCTCAAAATCTGTTTTTTGTCTTTGTCATTATGGGGTATTATGTGTAGATTGAGTAGGTAAAAAAAATATTTAATCCATTTATGAATAATTTTGTCATGTAACAAAATGTGGAAAACTCACAGCGTCTGAATACTTTTGAATGCCCTGTGGCATAACTTACAATACAATATTCCATCAAAACAGCTGGGCAAAATGTATACAATGTGCTCTGTAAAAAGATTACCATAATTTCTAAACCAGATGAGTTCTAAATGTCTGCACCTGCGCAATACCCCAGGTGGGGCGGCAGCGTAGCCTAGTGGTTAGAGCATTGGACTAGTAACTGGAAGGTTGCAAGTTCAAACCCCTGAGCTGACAAGGTACAAATCTGTTGTTCTGCCCCTGAACAGGCAGTTAACCCACTGTTCCTAGGCCGTCATTGAAAATAAGAATTTGTTCTTAACTGACTTGCCTAGTTAAATAAAGGTAAAATAAATAAAAATACTATGGTGGACATGCATAATGTTGAATGCATTGGAGTATAAGGTATGGAGAAAGTGTCTGTGGGACTAAGGATGGATCAGAATTTAGATACCACATTTAGGTACCACGTTCATCTGTACAAATAATAGTACGCAACTATAAACACCATGGGACCATCATACCGCTCAGGAAGGAGATGTGTTCTGTCTCTTAGAGATGAATATACTTTGGTGTGAAAAGTGCAAATCAATCCCAGAACAACAGCAAAGGACTTTTGTGAAGATGCTGGAGGAAACAGGTACAAAAGTATCTATATCCACAGTAAAACAAGTCCTATATCAACATAACCTGAAAGGCCACTCAGCAAGGAAGAAGCCACTGCTCAAGAACTGCCATAAAAAAGACAGACTACGGTTTGCAACTGCACATGGGGACAAAGATCATACTTTTTGGAAAAATGTCCTCTGGTCTGAGTAAACAGAAATAGAACTGTTTGGCCATAATAACCATCGTTATGTTTGGAGGAAAAATGGGGAAGCTTGCAAGCCGAAGAACACCATCCAAACCGTGAAGCACGGGGGTAGCAGCATCATGTTGTGGTGCTTTGCTGCAGGAGGGACTGGTGCACTTCACAAAATAGATATGGCATCATAAGGACGGAAAATGATGTGGATATATTGAAGCAACATCTCAAGACATCAGGAAGTTAAAGCTTGGTCGCAAATGGGTCTTCCAAATGGACAATGACCCCAAGCATACTTCCAAAGTTGTGGCAAAATGGCCTAAGGACAACAAAGTCAACGTATTGGAGTGGCCATCACAAACCCTGACCTCAATCCTATAGAAAATGTGTGGACAAAACTGAAAAAGCAGGCCTACAAATCACCTCTGTCAGGAGGAATGGGCCAAAATTCACCCAACTTATTGTGGGAAGCTTTCTTGTGGAAGGCTACCCGAAACGTTTGACCCAAGTTCAACAATTTAAAGGCAATGCTACCAAATACTATTTGAGTGTATGTAAACTTCTGACCCACTGGGAATGTGATGAAAGAAATAAAAGCTGAAATAAATCATTCTATCTACCATTATTCTGACATTTCACAGTCTTAAAATAAAGTACTGATCCTTACTGACCTGCAACAGGGATTTTTTACGAGGATTAAATGTCAGGAATTGTGAAAAACTGAGTTTAAATGTATTTGGCTAAGGTGTATGTAAACTTCCGACTTCAACTGTATATGAGGGATTACTCGGATCGGATATATGTGCTGAGATATGTGGTATCCTATTTTCTATGTTCATGTTGACAAATACTGACTGTACATTCAATATATTAAGCTATATTGACTCCAGATATGCTTTCTTGGCTGAGGTCCAAATCCGGATCTTGATATGTTTTTTGATATGCTGAAAATAAGTAAGATTTCTGAGTTTTCAGCATATGCTCAATAATTTGACAAATATGAAATCCATATTTTTCTTTCATGCTCAAATCATTTTTGGATTCCCTCCGGATATCATACATGGTATGCCCAGATATTGACTCATTAGATTAATAGCCCAGTACTGGACTATTAATTAATGGATTAATAGCCCAGTACTGGACCTTTGAGACTATCACAGTGCAGGTGCATTTATACGGAGACTTGATTACACACAGGTGGATTGTATTTATCATCATTAGTCATTTAGGTCAACATTGGATCATACAGAGATCCTCACTGAACTTCTGGAGAGAGTTTGCTGCACTGAAAGTAAAGGGGCTGAATAATTTTGCACGCCCAATTTTTCAGTTTTTGATTTGTTCAAAAGGTTTGAAATATCCAATAAATGTCGTTCCACTTCATGATTTTGTCCCACTTGTTGTTGATTCTTCACAAAAAAATACAGTTTTATATCTTTATGTTTGAAGCCTGAAATGTGGCAAAAGGTCGCAAAGTTCAAGGGGGCCGAATACTTTAGCAAGGCACTGTATATACTGCTTTTTATACCATCTATTGCATCTTGCCTATGCCACACAGTTATCACTCATCCATATATGTATCTGTATATATTCTCATTCCATCCCTTTACTTAGATTTGTGTCTATTAGGTAATTGTTGTGGAATTGTTAGATGACTTGTTAGATATTACTGCACTGTCGGAACAAGAAGCACAAGCATTTTGCTACACTCGCAATAACATCTGCTTAAGGAGATACGCCTCATATTTTGTGTTATATGTTATTCTACCTCAAACCTTTATCCTCTCACCTGAATGGGGATAGATGAGAGATCCATCTGATCATGGCATAAAGTTGGACACAGTTGTGACAAGGGAAATCGCCATCAGGAATTAGACAGAATGTGATGCTTTTTTTTAGGCAAATCTGACCTTACTAAACAATCCCGTAAATCTGAGGGTCTCTTACAGCAAAACAAAAATGTTAAAATATGAGACACCAAACCCATTCACAGGGATGGTTTACTCTCTAGGTTCCACTAGTCCGTACTGATCTAGGTAAATTCTATTTCACTTTTAATGCCTCCCAGTCTTGGAATAGCCTGCAGAACTCCTTGCATGTGGAGTCCCTGGTGCTGCCAGGGCAGTTTAAGACTAGTGTTAGATGTGTTGAATGAGAGCTGCAGTTGTTTTGACTGGATGAATAGATTGTTGTGCCTGTAGTGTTGAAAGTTAGTGTTACAGTGATCATTTTGTACTGCTGTGCTCTAGGCACATTTGAAAATGAAACCCTGGTCTCAATGGGTTTCCCATGACTAAATATAAGTTTTTTAAAAACTAAGAATATTATGCACCGATATGAACATTTTGGCCTATACCGATATCCAATATTTTCGTTGCCCCCCCCAAAAAATGATACCGACAACAGATATTTAAAATTGTAATGGCCTTTTAAGCATTCTAGTCAGTTAAATACACACACACACACACACACACACACACACACACACACACACACACACACACACACACACACACACACACACACACACACACACACACACACACACACACACACACACACACACACACACACACACACACACACAGATTCCTCCTTTGTCCCACCCCCACACATGCAGTGACCTCACCCAGTATAACCAGCACGTCCAGAGATGCAACCTCTCTTATCATCACTTATCATCACTTACCTCCATTGTACCCGCACCCCACCATACCCCTGCCTGCACATTATGCCCTGAATCTATTCTACCAAGGCCAGAAATCTGTCCCCAACGCACTAGACGACTAGTTTTGATAGCCTTTAGCCGTACCCTCATCCTACTCCTTCTCTGTTCCTCGGGTGATGTGGAGTTAACCCAGGCCCTGCGTGTCCCCAGGCACTCTCATTTGTTGACCTCTGTAATCGAAAAAGCCTTGGTTTCATGCATGTCAACATCAGTAGCCTCCTCCCTAAGTTTGTTTTACTCACTGCTTTAGCACACTCCGCCAACCCTGATGTCCTTGCCGTGTCTGAATCCTGGCTTAGGATGGCCACCAAAAATTCTGACATTTCCATACCCAACTACAGCATTTTCCATCAAGATAGAACTGCCAAAGGAGGAGGAGTTGCAATATACTGCAGAGATAGCTTGCAAAGTTCTGTCATACTTTCCAGGTCTATGCCCAAACAGTTCGAACTTCTAATTTTAGAAATGAATCTCTCCAGAAATAAGTATCTCACTGTTGCTGCCTGTTACATACCCCTCTCAGCTCCCAGTTGTGCCCTGGACACCATATGTGAATTGATTGCCCCTCATATATCTTCAGAGTTCATTCTGTTAGGTGACTTAAACTGTTTAACACCCCGGCAGTCCTACAATCTAAGATAGATGCCCTCAATCTCACACAAATCATCAAGGAACCCACCAGGTACAACCCTAAATCCGTAAACATGGGCACCCTAGATATTATCCTGACCAACTTGCCCTCCAAATACACCTCTGTTGTTTTCAATCAGGATCTCAGCAATCACTGCCTCATTGCCTGCATCCATTATGGGTCCGCGGTCAAATGACCACCCCTCATCACTGTCAAACGCTCACTAAAACACTTCTGCAAGCAGGCCTTTCTGATCGACTGGCCCGGGTATCCTGGAAGGATATTGACCTCATCCCGTCAGTAGAGGATGATTGGTCATTCTTTAAAAGTAATTTCCTCACTATCTTAAACAAGCATGCCCCTTTCAAAAAATGTAGAAGTAAGAACAGACCTGACTGCCCTTGACCAGCAGAAAAACATCCTGTGTCGGACTGCAATAGCATCGAATAGTCCCCGCGATATGCAACTGTTAAAGGAAGTCAGGAAAGCAAAGGCTAGCTTTCTCAAACATATATTTGCATCCTGTAGCTCTAACTCCAAAACGTTTTGGGACACTGTAAAGTCCATGGAGAACAAGAGCACCTCCTCCCAGCTGCCCACTGCACTGAGGCTAGGTAACACGGTCACCAACGATAAAACCATGATAATCGAAAATTTCAATAAGCACTTCTCTATGGCTGGCCATGCTTTCCTCCTGGCTACCCCTACCCCGGCCAACAGCTCAGCCCCCCCCACAGCTACTTGCCCGAGCCTCCCCAGCTTCTCCTTCACCCAAATCCAGATAGCAGATGTTCTGAAAGTGCTGCATGACCTGGACCCGTACTAATCAGATGGGCTAGACAATCTTGACCCTCTCTTTCTAAAACTATCCGCCGCCATTGTTGCAACCCCTATTACCAGTCTGTTCAACCTCTCTTTCGTATTGTCCAAGATCCCTAAAGATTGGAAAGCTGCCGCAGTCATCCCCCTCTTCAAAAGGGGTGACACTCTAGATCCAAACGGTTATAGACCTATATCCATCCTGCCCTGCCTCTCTAAAGTCTTTGAAAGCCAAGTTAATAAACAGATCACTGACCATATCCATGGGGCACACTGTTCACAACATTGACATCAGCAAACCATTTGCCCACATGATGCCATACATGCTATCTGCCATCTGCCCATTACAGTTGTAACTACATATCTGCTTTCTGCACACGTAGCTTTCATTGTGTTGCATTTGCTCTACTTTGAGAAATGTCCTCTAGGCTTAAAAATCCTTCTTCAACCTGTCTCCTCCCTTTCATTTACACTGATTGAAGTGGATTTAACAAGTGACATCAATAAAGGATCATAGCTTTCACCTGGATTCATCTGGTCAGTCTATGTCATGGAAAGAGCAGGTGTTCTTAATGTTTGTATACTCAGTGCATATTCTCGGTTATTGCTCGTAAAGCTCCTAGAATACTACAATCTGGAGAGCTAAGGATGTTAATGATTTTCCAGAGTACCATATTGCCTCTAGTGTCAGACTGAGTTTCTTTTAACAATACACACCAAGTATTTGCATTAGGGTTGCAAATCTACCTGTAATTTATTTATTATTATTTATTTATTTTCAGTCATTTTGTTAGGGATAGGGGGCAGTATTCGAAAGTTTAGATGAATGAGGTGCCAAAAGTAAACGGCCTGTTACTCAGGCCCAGAAGCTAGGATATGCATATAATTGGTAGTATTGGATAGAAAACACTCTAAAGTTCCAAAAACTGTTAAAATAATGTCTGTGAGTATAACAGAACTGAAGGAGAATTCATCCGGAAAATATTTTTTTGGAGCTCACCACTCATTGAAATGGCTGTCTATGGGAATGTCAATGGAATACCTCCCAGATTGCAGTTCCTAGGGCTTCCAGTAGATGTCAACAGTCTTTAGAAAGAGTTTCAGGATTGTTTTTTGAAAAAAGAGCTAGAATTTGTAGTTTTTTTAAGTGGCTCCCATTTTGGCTGTAGTATTGTGGCGCGCGTGAATGAGAGCGCGCACTTTGCTATTTATCTCCAGAAATGAACATACTATTCTCCGTCTTAAATTTGATGATTTATTTACATATTAGAGTACCTGAGGATTGATTAGAAACGTTTGACTTGTTTCGACAAAGTTTATTGGTAACTTTTGGGATTCATTTGTATGCAAATGGGGATATAAAGAAGGACTTTATCAAACAAAAGGACCATTTGTTTTGTAGCTGGGACCCTTGGGATTGCAAACAGAGGAAGATCTTCAAAGGTAAGTAATTTATTTTTCGCTATATCTGACTTTCCTGACGCCTCTGCTTGTTTGGAAAATGTTTGTAATGCTTTTGTATGTGGGGCGCTGTCCTCTGATAATCGCATGGTATGCTTTTGCCGTAAAGAATTTTTGGAATCTGACAAAGCGGCTGGATTAACAAGACGTTAAGCTTTTAAATGATGTAGGACACTTGTATTTTCACGAATGTTTAATATTAAGAATTTGATATTTTGAATTTCGCGCTCTGCTAGCGTCCCATATAGCCAAAGAGGTTTTTAAACTGAAAATCTATGTTAATCTATTGTAACTTTGATAATTTATACTTAACATTTTTTTATTTGTATATAAAACTTTAAGGACACCTGCTCTTTCCATGACATAGACCGACCAGGTGAATCCAGGTGATCCATTATTGATGTCACTTGTTAAATCCACTTCAATCAGTGTAGATGAAGGGGAGGACACAGGTTAAAGAAGTGTTTTTAAGACAATTGAGACATATTGTCCATGAGTTTACATCGACATAGTAAAATAAATAACTGTAAAATACAGTAAAGGATATTTTATGCTGAAACTCTCATATTACACACCAATGGTATTAATTTACTAAGTTAATGGTTTATATTTAGGATAATGTTTTACAGCTTTGTCAATCATTTTTTTAATGTAAAAATCATCTTATTTAATATATTTGACATGTGATAAGGCCACACAGAAGGCAGAGATAATTACAGGAATACTGTGATAATATGAAGTACCCAAAAGTGCCATTAGATGTTTTGTGATAGACTACATCAAATCCTTGAAATATACCAAAATTCTGATAGAACAGTTTATTGCTGTTATAATCACAGCCATTTAAATGCACCCAGGGAATAGGTCTTCATGTCACAAAGGCAATCTCAAGTGTGCACACTTGCTTCAAATAGAATTGGTAGTAAATCACCATGAAGATATTGGGTGAGGCGGTGGATCCAGTGTTTACAGATCACATGTCGTATGATGAAGGGCCCATTATACACCTGAAGAATCTATGTAATTTGCCAAGTGTAACGTAAAAAAGTGGACGCCTCTGGATATTTAGAGGTAGCTTAGTGCTGATGTAGATTTAGCCTCTGCGAAAATGGATTGTCTTCAGGGCTTTAATTGGAGAGTGAGAAAGTGAGAGTGGTAGAGAGAGAGAGAGAGAGAGAGAGAGAGAGAGAGAGAGAGAGAGAGAGAGAGAGAGAGAGGAAAGGAAAGGGGGATACATAGTCAGTTGTCCAACTGAATGCATTCAACTGAAATGTGTCTTCCACATTTAACCCAACACCTCTGAATCAGAGAGAGGAGGGGGGTGATAAAGGTAGAGGTAGAGAGGGGGAGGGGGGGGTGATAAATGTAGAGGTAGAGAGGGGGAGGGAAAAATGAGAGAGGAAAAGAGACGGGTAAAAGGAGAGAGAGTGGCTTGCTTCATGGTTTGCCTTGATGATTGGTAATGTTTGTAGTCAACACATTAGCACATTGTAAATCATTAATTGTGACAACAGGAAAGAATCCATGCTGCAATATCAATACAGGCATAGTCAATGAGCATTTTTTTTAATGCACACTCACATACACAAGCACACTCCTAGAAACAACATTCAAGTACAAACATACAGTCACATGTGTATACTGTATGTAGGCAGATGCACACAAGCACACAAAACCAACACACAAATGAGTTTTGTGATAGTTTTTACTCTATTCCCACATGATTCCTTAAATGGGAGGAGTATTTTAACAAACACACTGCCCTCCTGTGGTGTCTAGGAACTCATTTGTATTCTGAGGCTCAAGCCTCATGTACAAAACCCTCTGCTCAAAATACTATTTTATTGATCAAATTGTGGCAGTAGATTGTGGTCTAACATAATGCATATTTATTGGACTTTTCCTTCAATTAAAGGTTTAGACCTAGATTTAATCAACTCACACTTTTTCTTCCGAAGCTCCTCTGTGATTGGACTTAAAGGCCGCTTCATACTTGGACTAAAGACATGTCGGTCAAAACTACATATCCTTTATACTCCAGGGAAATGTGTGTAGACAGTCGCTGCGATTGTCGGTTTCCTCGTCGGAGGGCAGAGGCAGACTAAAAAAGTTCAATCCTGTCACAGCATTTGTTGTCATGGCTACCTGACTGAGACAGCAATTCTCAAATTCTCTGGTAGAATGCTTTGCTTTTATTTAGTCACACTCACAACCTTAAGCAATGTTCTGTAATGGAGGAAGACAAGTTTAAATGTTACAACTGCACTGGGCAAAAACTGGTTGAATGAACGTTGTTTGCACATCATTTCAACAACAACAAAAAATCTATGTGATGATGTTGAATAAATGTGAAAAAAAAGTCATCAACGTAATAGCATTTCGTCTTTTAACCTAAATCCAATGACATGGTGAATGTTTTTTGTTGATTTCACATTAGTTAACAATTCAACCAAACTCGATGTTGAACTGACTTTTGAGCCCAGTGGGTAGCAACAGATTTGGCCCGCCCACAAAGGGTAAAGGAAAAATGATTCTCTCATTGAAATGCATTCATGCTAATGCGGCGCTAAATGGCTTCTAAATAATATTTTCAAATAACCATGTGTTATATCTATAACAGTTGATGCCTGATCTGTGATGCACAGAGCCAGCAAGTCTAATTGAAAATTAATAACTTTTACCACTTATTTCAAGTTACGAAGCTGAGGTGCTACAATTCTAATTAAATGCAATAACTGCATGCACGCGGGTGTCCTGTGCCACTGTAAAAACAGACAAGTTTGCTGAATCCGTATCTAGTGTAAGTGGGAACATTACCATCGTTTTTTGCTTTGCTTCTTCTCCACTGCAGTGTATTTCTCATGTCTAGGACTAGAAATATATCATGCACATTAACTGGTCGGATAGCCAGCCAGCTAAGCAAAGTTACTAGTCTCTAATTTCGATGAGACAAAATTAAAACAAGGAACGTTCTTCAAGTGTCATGTATACCTAGCTAGCTACAGTATATAGTTTAAGGCAAGGAAGAAGCAGTGTCAATCTTCATCAGCATAAATCTCAAAATATTGATGAGAAAACGACACCACCACTTTGTTGCACTTCAAAGAACCGAGCCAGCTAGTTGTCGTCGATGACCGATCAGGTTTGTAAAACCTAAACATGTGTTTTATGTTCGGGACGGACTGCACGGCCGAAAATCAATGATCAAGTTGCTACTTGTTGAGCATTTTGAATGTAACAGCTTTCAACCAACCCAAAGTCAGCAAGCTAGCTAACAATTTTTCATAACCCATTTAGCTAAGGTTGTAAGCTAGTTTGATCTAGCCTGCATTATACTTTTTGCCGTGTTTGTCGATATGTATTGCTAGCTTGCTATGCAGTGCCTAGCTGCCCATCCAAACAGCTAGCAATGGTCAGCTGGCTAGCTAAATATTTCTAGTGCAAAAAATATATTCTTCAAGTTGAAGTTGGATGTTTGTAGTGCAGCCAGTTAAGATGGCATAAATATGCCTTAAGCCTAAAAACATAACATAACATTTCACATGTTTTTTTTTCTTCAATGTTCTGAAGCTTACTTTACCCTTCGTGGCCATTGCTAAGCTAAACAATTGGCCTCACATCACGATGACACAAACATGTCTTCCTCCATCAGCTCGCCATGAACTTGTAAATTATATTGTTTTGAGTTATAATGATTAATAATAAATAAAACTGTGCTCAAGTTAAGATGTTGTCAGCTATGCTCTGGCCATTATTGATGTAACATACAGCAGTTGTGCTGTTTGGACCATGAGGCAGCCTGTCGTTTATATTTTTTCATCACGACAACGATGTCGGACAACAATAGAATGTTCACGGTGTCACTGCGGCAACTGTCTACAGACATGTCGATAAAAACCAACCTTAACACACCACATTCCTCTGCATCAGCCAATCCATCAATGTGTTCTAAAATGCTGCAGATTGGCAGTTGATATACATTCCCTTCATCCCTCAGAGTATGATTATGCATATCCCAATGTTTTGTAATACAGCCATGCACCCCTGGCCTGATATGTGACACTTTGTTGCTTAATCCATGGGAAATAGAGTGAACTGAAATCAGATTGATGCTTGAGTCAGTGGCCTAAGTGCTGCTCATGAATCATACTGTCAGTCTGCCTGCTGGGATGAGTGAGACTCCCGTCTTATATCTCTCTGGGGATAGAGGCATAGAAATATAATCTGTAGAATGGACATCCCCATTCAAGTCATGGACAGGCTTTGCTCCGTTCTAGTCATTCTATTTCTATGGATGGATGAGTGATTGTGTACCCTCACCACCAGGGGGCACTCTGACATAATCTGATTTTAGATGCTGTAATACCGTAGAAGTTGTCCCTAACATTTACTGATCTAGGATCAGCTCCTCTCCTCCCACTCCCCTTAAATCCTAACCATAAACCATTATGGAGAAAAACACTAAAGACCTTAGATCCGTGAATAGAATATTTTGCCTGTGGTCGTGTTATCTAGTGGAAACCAGGTCCATCACATAGGCTCCATGCATATCATATTAATCTCAGCATCTGATGGGAATACCAAATCAAGTGGATGAAATCAATATTTAGTGAAGGAGGGAGACAGAGAGGGAGAGAATCTTACAGGGATAGTGTTGAGAGGGAAGAAAGCGGGGTGAATTGTAAGACACATGCCTGTAGTTTGTTAGTTTTCCTTAATTGTATATCCCTCGGGGGAAATTAGTATTGGATCCTACACAGCAAGCAGATGTACCCTGTTTTTACCTTGGGACATACATGACTGTGTTTTGCTGAAAATGCCTGTGCCCGGTTTCCCAAAAGCATTTTAAGGCTAAGTGCATCGGTAGATCCTTGGAAAATGCTTGTAATCTAATGCCTGCCTCAAACTGCTCGTAGAACAGCTAAGTGCGTCAGAGGTTTTTTTGCCCTCCTGCGTCACTTTATACACAGAAGATCTCCACTATCTTTATTTAACTAGGCAAGTCAGTAAGAACAAATTATTATTTACAATGACCCCCTACCTGGGCCAAACCCTAACCTGGATGACGCTGGGCCAATTGTGCGCCGCCGTATGGGACTCCCAATCACGGCCGGTTGTGATACACACTGGAATCAAACCAGGGTCTGTAGTGACGCCTCTAGCCCTGAGATGCAGTGCCTTAGACCGCTGTGCCACTCGGGAGCCAAAACACATAATGACATGGTTTCTCCATTTCTCTGTGACACAGATAACTTCAGAACAAAGTTGACTACAAATACAAAGTTCCCAATGTCTTTGCAATTGATACAAACAAGTGAAGTATAAAAATATGCTTAAAATGAAAACTGAGATGACTGCATTAAAATGTAAACAGTAAGCTATAGGACTATTTCAAACACATTGATACATGTGAAGTTCGGACACTCATTCAAGGGTTTTTCTTTACATTGTAGAATAATAGTGAAAACATCAAAACTATGAAATAACACATATGGAATCAATTAGTAACCAAAAGTGTTAAACAAATCAAAATAAATTTGATATTTTTCAAAGTGGCCACTCTTTGCCTTGACAGCTTTGCACACTCTTGGCATTCTCTCAACAAGCTTCATGTGGTAGTCACCTGGAAGTGCTATGATGAAACTGGCTCTCATGAAGGAATTGAAGAAACCAGAGTTGCCTCTGCTGCAGAGGATAAGTTCATTAGAGTTACCAGCCTCAGAAATTGCAGCCCAAATAAATGCTTCATAGACTTCAAGTAACAGACACATCTCAACATCCACTTTTCAGAGGAGACTGTGTGAATCAGGCCTTGGTGGTCGAATTGCTGCAAAGAAACCACTACTAAAGGACACCAATAACAAGAAGAGACTTGCTTGGGCTAAGAAACATGAGCAATGGACATTAGACCTGTGGAAATTTGTCCTTTGGTCTGGATTTCAAATTGGAGATTTTTGGTTCCAACAACCACCATGTCTTTGTGAGTTGTGGTGTGGGTAAACAGATGATCTCCACATGTGTATTTCCCACCGTACAGCATGGTGGAGGTAGTGTTATGGTGTGGGGGGGCTTTTCTTGGGACACTATCTGTGATTTATTTGGAGTTCAAGGCACACTTAACCAGCATGGCTACCACAGCATTCTGCAGCGATATGCCATCCCATCTAGTTTGGGGTTATTTGTTTTTCAACAGGACAATGACCCAACACAGCTCTAGGCTGTGTATGGGCTATTTAACCAAGAAGGAGAGTGATGAAGTGCTGCATCAGATGACCTGGCCTCCACAATCCCTTGACCTCAACCAAATTGAGATGGTTCGGGATGAGTCAGACCACAGAATGAAGGAAAAGCAGTAAACAAGAGATCAGCATATGTGGGAACTCCTTCAGGGCTGTTGGAAAAGCATTCCAGGTGAAGCTGGTTGAGAGAATGCCAAGAGTGTGCAAAGCAAATGGTACTACTTGAAGAATCTCAAATATAACATAGATTTTTATGTCTAACACCTTTTTGGTTACTACATGATTCCACATGTGTTATTTCATAGTTTTGATGTCTTCACTATTATTCTACAATATAAAAATAGTAAAAATAAAGAAAAACCCTTCAATGAGTAGGTGTTCTTTTGATCAGTAGTGTATACCTATTTGTGAGAGACTTTCCACAGAGGGGTCATATCAGTGTGTATCCCGAACTGTTCGGACTCTACATACAATTTTATGAAAAGACCGATTTTCGGGATGTCTCATGGTGTGATATGGGGGATTGAGACTCATTCAATGCAAAAACCAGATACTGTATCTCTAACTTAAACTGACTGACATTGTAGTTACTCCACATTACGAACAGAATTGACAGAGTGAAAAGAAGGAAGCCTGTACAGAATGAAAATATTTCAAAACATGCATCCTGCTTGCAAAAAGGCACTAAAGTAATACTGCAAAAATATGGTAAAGCAATACAACCCATTACTGAGTACCACTCTCCATATATTCATGCATACTGGTTGCGACATAATGTTATGGGTATGCTTGTAATAATTAAGGACTTGGGATGTTTTAAGGATAAAAAATAAATGTAATGGAGGCAAAATCCTAGAGGAAAACATGGTTTTGCCTGCTTTCTTCCAGACACTGGGAGATGAATTCACCTTTCAGCAGGACAATAACCTAAAACACAAAGCGAAATCTACACTGGAGTTTCTTACCAAGAAGTCAGTGAATGATCTTGAGTGGCCGATTTACAGTTTTGACTTAAATCTGCTTGAAAATCTATGGCAAGACTTGAAAATGATTGTCTGACAATGATTAACAGCCAATTTGACAGAGCTTGAAGAATACATATTTTTTTAGATTTTTATAATTGACAAATATTGTACAATCCAGGTGTGCAAAGCTGTTTGAGACTCCACAGCTGTAATCGCTGCCAAACATGTTTTGAGTCAGAGGTGTGAATACTTATGTAAATTTGATATTTCTGTATTTCATTTACCCCCCCCCCCAAAAAAATCTAAATGCCTAAAAACATGTTTTCATTTTGTCATTATAGGGTAATTTATGTAGATTTATGAGAGAAATGTTTTTCATTTAATCCATTTGAATTCAGGCTGCAACACAACAAAATATGGAATTAGTCAAGGGGTATTATAAGGGCACAAGGCGAGACCCGAATGCAGACACAGGAGGCAGATGGTTGAGCTCCGATATTTATTATAACAAAGGGGGTAGGAAAAAGGCAGGTCTGTTACAGGCAAGAGTTCATAAACCAGGTCAGAATCCAAACAGTACCAGGCGATAGGCAGGCTCGAGGTCAGGACAGGCAGGGGTTCAGTAACCAGGTCAGAGTCCAAACGGTACAAGACGATAGGCATGCTCGAGGTCAGGGGCAAGCAGAGGGGTCAGGCAGGCGGGCTCAGAGTCAGGACAGGCAAGGGTCAAAACCAGGAGGGCGAGAAAAGAGAGACTGGGAAATGCAGGAGCTGAGACACAAAAACGCTGGTTGACTTGACAAACAAGACGAACTGGCACAGAGAGACAGGAAACACAGGGATAAATACACCGGGGATAATACACAAAGCCTGAAGGGGGTGGAGACAAGCACAAAGACAGGTGAAACAGATCAGGGCGTGACAGGTATGAACACTTTCTGAAGGCACTGTAAAAAAGACAGTAAAACAATCAATCATAAGTAATAAGATTTTGAAGTGTCTGTCCTATATCTAGGACATAATAAAGGTCAGGAAATATTTTTGATTTGTTGAACACATATTTAACGCCTTAAATTTGTTGGCAGAAAACTACCTCCATACTTCCATTCATTTGTATGGATTACCTTCAGACTTGTGAGTCTCATCTTTCCATATGAGTTAGTAGGCCAAACCGTTGTGACGCTATAGATGCTTTCGTGAGAAGAACAATTTTCGGGATGTCTCCTAGATGTAGCGCTGCCACTTTCCACCGCAGATGCGTAAGGGCGACATAGGTGGATGTGGTGGATTGAAACGCACCCTATGCAGATAATGTATCTCAAGCTTAAATTGATAGATTTTGATGGGGATTTTTTTGTTTCGTTCATTAGATTTACACACTTCAATAGACTCATAATTAGCACATATTTATGTACAGTATCTTCAGAAAGTATTCACACACCTTGACTTTTTCCACATTTGGTTGCGTTAGAAAGTGAGACAAAATGATTTAATTGTATTTTTTTGTAAATGATCTACACAAAATACTCTGATGTCAAAGTGGAAGAAAAATTGAAAAATATAACTTTTTAGGCAGAGTTACAAAGAAAAAGCCATATCTCAGACTGGCCAATAAAATGAAAAGATTAAGATGGGCAAAAGAACATACGCCGTACAGAGGAACTCCAGCATCCAGGAGTTGCCGCTTCACTGTTGACGTTGAGACTGGTGTTTTGTGGTTACTGTTTAATGAAGCTGCCAGTTGAGGACTTGTGAAGCGTCTGTTTCTCAAACTAGACACTCTAATGTACTTCCCTTCTAATGTCTTATCTCACCTCATTTGCTCACATCGTATATAGACTTGTTTATACTGTATTATTGACTGTATGTTTGTTTTACTCCATGTGTAACTCTGTGTCGTTGTATGTGTCGAACTGCTTTGCTTTATCTTGGCCAGGTCGCAATTGTAAATGAGAACTTGTTCTCAACTTGCCTACCTGGTTAAAGGTGAAATAAAAAATAAAATAAAAAACTTATCCTCTTGCTCAGTTGTGCACCGGGGCTTCCCACTACTCTTTCTATTCTGGTTAGCGCTAGTTTGCTCTGTTCTGTGAAGGGAGTAGTACACAGTGTTGTGTGAGATCTTCAGCTTCTTGGCAATTTCTCGCATGGAATAGCCTTAATTTCTCAGAACAAGAATAGACTGACGAGTTTCAGAAGAAAGGTCTTTGTTTCTGGCTATTTTGAGCCTGTAATCGAATCCACAAATGCTGATGCTCCAGATACTCAACTAGTCCAGTTTTATTGCCAGTTTAATTACTTCTTTAAATCAGCACAACAGTTTTCAGCTGTGTTAACATAATTGCAAAAGGGTTTTCTAATGATCAATTAGCCTTTACACTCCATACTAGCCATTATTATGAGCCGTCCTCCCCGCAGCAGAACCTACTGTATAGAATCACCTTTGGCAGCGATTACAGCAGTGAGTTTTTCTGGGTAAGTCTCCAAGTGCTTTCCACATCTGGATTGTACAACATTTTCCAATTAATATTTTCAAAATTCGTCAAGCTCTATCAAATAGACAAGATGGCGCCAACGGAGATGGGCGACATCTTACGAGTTCCAACCCAACTTTCATACTATTATCACATAAGATCGCCAATCACTTCTGGACATCAGATTGAGAGTTACTAACCTCTATTTCGACTTCAACTCCGACTCAGCTGTTCCACTGTTCCTACTGGACACTTTTCCTTTGTTCCATGGGCTACCAAAATCCTGCAGGCTGGTGTGCTGCTTCAAGTGTGAAGAAAACCTTGAGCTTTTGCTTACCTGATATAGAATGCCTCCTGGTAGACCCTTTTATCTACCTAGAAAGTTATCATCCATAATTATCACGGCTGTCTACATCCCTCCACAAGCAAACACCACTCTGGCACTCAACAAACAGCATTTCTGTTGGACGGAGCCTTTAACGCAGGAAGACTTAAAACCGTCCTACCTCACTTCTACCATCACATCTCCTGTGCCACTAGGGCCACTAAAACTGTAGACCACTTTTTTTCTACCAACAGAAACGCATAAAAGCCCTCCCTCGTCCTCCCTTTGGCAAATCTGAATGCAATCTCCTTCTTCCTGTTTACAAACAAAAGCTCAAACAGGAAGTACCCCAGTGATACGCTCAATATGGAAGTGGTCGGATGAAGCAGCAGGGGGTGGCAGGGTAGCCTAGTGGTTAGAGCGTTGGACTAGTAACCGGAAGGTTGCAAGTTCAAACCCACGAGCTGACAAGGTACAAATCTGTCGTTCTGCCCCTGAACAGGCAGTTAACCCACTGTTCCTAGGCCGTCATTGAAAATAAGAATTTGTTCTTAACTGACTTGCCTGGTTAAATATATGTCTTTATAAAAAAAGCAGATGCAAGGTTTTGCTAGTACAGATTAAGATGGCACCGACAGAGATGGTCACCTCACTTCTAGTCCTTAGGAAACTATGCAGTATTTTGTTTTTTTCATGTATTATGTCTTACATTGTTAGCCCAGAAAATCTTCAGTGTTATTACATACAGCCGGGAAGAACTATTCTATATCAGAGCGACGTCAGCTTACCAGCACCTATGACCAGGAATACAACTTTCCCGAAGCGGATCCTTTGCTCGAACCACCCAAGGCATTCAAACTCATTCCAGAGGCCCCAGTAGGAGAGGTAGACGGAGCTGCCTCCTGATCAGACTTCAGAGGCAAGCACACCATCCCCTAACCAGAACCCTGGATAGATGGCGGCATTCACACAAAACTGAAAGCGTGAACCACTGCATTTAACCATGGAAAGATGCCTGGGAATATGGCCAAATACAAACAGTGTAGTTATTCCCTCCGCAAGGCAATCAAGCAAGTGAAACGTCAGTATAGGGACAAAGTGGAGTTGCAATTCAACGGCTCAGACACGAGACATATGTGGCAGGGTCTACACGCAATCACTGACTACATAAAGAATTACCAGCCACGTTGTGGACACCAACATCTTGCTTCTAGACAAACTAAAGACCGGTTTGAGGATAATACAGTGCCACTGACGTGGCCCGCTACCAAGGACAGTGGGCCCCCCCTCTCCTTCTTCGTGGCCGACGTGAGTAAGACATTAAAACGTGTTAACCCTCACAAGGCTGCTGGCCCAGACGGCATCCCTAGGCGCATCCTCAGAGCATGCACAGACCAGCTGGCTGGTGTGTTTACGGACATATTCAATCTCTCCTTATCTCTAGTCTGCTGTCCCTACATGCTTCAAGATGGACACAGTTGTTCCTGTACCCAAGAAAGCAAAGATAACTGAACTGATCAGTGACTATCGCCCTTAGCAATCACTTCTGTCATAAATGAAGTGCTTTGAAGGACTTGCCAAGGATCATATCACCTCCACCTTACCTGTCAAACTAGACCCACTGCAATTTGCATACCGACCCAATAGGTCCACAGACGATGCAATTGCCATCACCCTGCACACTGGCCTATTCCATCTGGTCAAGAGGAACCTATGTAAGAATGCTGTTCACTGATTCAACACCATAGTACCCTCCAAGCTCATCAATAATTTTAAGGCCCTGGATCTCAACCCCGCCCTGTGCGATTGGGTCCTGGACTTCTTGACGGGCCACCTCCAGGTGGTGAAGGTGGGAAACAACATCTCCACTTCGCTGATCCTCAACACTGGGGCCCCACAAGGCTGCATGGTCAGCCCCCTCCTGTACTCCCTGTTCACCCATGACTGTGTG
The DNA here is from genome assembly GCF_002021735.2 of Oncorhynchus kisutch. Taxonomy (NCBI): domain Eukaryota; kingdom Metazoa; phylum Chordata; class Actinopteri; order Salmoniformes; family Salmonidae; genus Oncorhynchus; species Oncorhynchus kisutch. Next base: position 8,415,088 of record NC_034199.2, on the reverse strand, counting down.
GCCATGCATGCCTCCAAACTCGATCATCAAGTTTGCTGACAACATAACAGTAGTAGGCTTGATCACCAACAATGACAAGACAGCCTATAGGTAAGAGGTGAGGGCGCTCGGAGTGTGGTGTCAGGAAAACAACCTCTCACTCAACGTCAACAAAACAAAACAAAGGAGATGATCATGGACTTCAGAAAACAGCAGAGGGAGCACACCCCTATCTCCTTCGATGGGACAGCAGTGGAGAAGGTGGAAAGTTTCAAGTTCCTCGGCGTACACATCACAAACAAATTAAAATGGTCCACCCACACAGAGGCTGAAGAAATTTGACTTGTCACCTAAATCCCTCACAAACTTTTACAGATGCACAATTGAGAGCATCCTGTCGGGCTGTATAACCGCCTGGTACGGAAACTGCTCCGCCCTCAACCGCAAGGCTCTCCAGAGGGTAGTGGTGTCTGCACAACACATCCCCATGGGGAAACTACCTGCCCTCCAGGACACCTACAGCACCTGATGGTCACAGGAAGGCCAAAAAGATCATCAAGAACAACAACCACCCGAGCCACTGCCTGTTCACCCCACTACCATCCAGAAGGCGAGGTCAGTACAGGTGCATCAAAGCTGGGACCGAGAGACTGACAAACAGCTTCTACCTCAAGGCCATCAGACTGTTAAACAGCCATCACTAACACAGAGAGGCTGCTGCCTACATACAGACTTGAAATCATTGGCCACTCTAACAATTCGATCACTAGTCACTTTAATGCCACTTTAATAATGATGTTTACATATCTTGCACAACTCATCCCAGATATATATATATATATATATATATATTGATGGTATATTGTATTTTATACCATCTATTGCATCTCGTCTATGCCGGTCGGACATGGCCCATCCATACTTTTATATGTACATATTCTTATTCCATCCCTTTATTTAGATTTGTGTGTATTAGGTAGTTGTTGTGGAATTGTTAGATTACTTGTTAGATATTGCTGTACTGTTGGAACTAGAAGCACAAGCATATCACTACACTCGCAATAACATCTGCTAACCATGTGCATGTGACCAATAACATTTGATTTGATTTGACTGGGATTCATCATATAGCGTTCAGGAATTTACCACAACAGTCACAGGCTTCATCAATAAGTGCATAAGACGAAGTCATCCCCTCATTGACTATAAGAACGTATCCAAACCAAAAAAACATCGATTACAGGTAATATCCGCGCTGGGCTAAAGGGGGATTGGAAATTATGCAGACAATTACATTGATAGAAGCCACAATATATATTTATATATATATATATACATATCTCAAAGCTGATCACTGACGGTGACGAGTCAGCCTACAGGGATGAGGTCAGGGACTTAGCAGTGTGGTGCCAGGACAACAGCCTCTCCCTCAACATCAGTAAGACCAAGGAGCTGATCGTGGAATATAGGATAAAGAGGGGAGAGCACGCCCCCATCCACGTCAACAGGGTTGGTGTGGAGTGGGTCGAGAGCTACAAGTTTTTTTACACTTAAGATGGTCCACACACACCCGCACAGTCGTGAAGAGGGCACGGCAGCACCTCTACCCCCTCAGGAGTCTGAAAAGATATGGCATGGGCCCTCATAAACTTCTACAGCTGCACCATCGAGAGCATCTTGACTGGCTGCATCACCGCTTGGTATGACGAATGCACTGCCAAGCGCTACAGAGGGTGGTGCGGACAGCCCAGTAATTCACTTGGGCCGAGCTCCCTGCCATTCAGGACTTCTAGATCAGGCGGTGTCAGAGGAAGGCCCAAAAAATTTCCAGAGACCCCAGCCACCCAAGCCATAAGCTGTTCACTCTATTAGCGACACAACAGAAACACACATACACACTACATACACTTTTGCACTCATCATTTGCTGCTGCTACTTATTTTTTTATTTTCCTGTTATTATTTTCTATCCTGATGCCTAGTCATTTTATCCTGCCTTTCTGTACATATCTACCTCAAATACCTTGTACCTCTGCTCATTGATCTGGTACTGGTACTCTCTCCAGTATTTTATTTTATTCTGCTTGTGTAACTATTTTATTTTTAAACTCTGCATCGTTGGGAAGGGCTCGTAAGCAAGCATTTCACAGTAAATGTAATTAATTCAGACTGTAAATCAACAATGTGGGAAAAAGTCAAGGGGTATGAATACTTTCTGAATGGACTGCTTCTCAATCCACCACATCCAACGATATCGCTCTCCCGCATCTTAGATGAAAGGTGGCAGAGCTAGAGCGATGTTTGTCAGACCATGAGACTTCCCGAAAATTGGTCTTCTCACGAAAATGTCTGTATCGTCCGAACGGCCAACAAACTATTACGACCACTCTATTGAAAGATGAGACTCTCATGAACAAGCTGGTGTTCTGCATTTTGCGTATTATGTAACAATTGATTTAAGAGTTTGTAATTTCGGAGCGTTTTACTATTAGTGCTCTAAGTTACTAGTATATGAGTTTCTGGCTTTGAGAAATAGGTGCAAAACATTTAATAAAGAATGCTGCTGAGAGCAGTGCTTCCCTTTCTTTTGATCCTATCAGTATTCACACATGCTCCAACAACGCACTTAGTGTCTGTTTTCTCTGCGTGGTGTTTTGGGAAACGTGTGTATTAAGCCGTTTTAGGAAAGGTGCAGATTCCATCGCCTAGATTCCATCGCAATTGGGAAAACAGGCCCTGGGCAGTACTAGTTGTACACACTTATAGGTGTGATTGAAAAATGTCACTGGGGAAATATAGAGTTATAATATTACGCCTCCCCACATTAAGTTCATTTTCTAACAAGAAAATGAATAATACAGGATCATTATGGAAAATATTGGAAACTGAGCTTTCATTTAATACATTTTTGCTAATGTTAGCTTTACATCCCAATTTAAGGTCAACTTTAAATAAATCCTTTCCCTTGGGTTGGGTATTTACTACAAGTGCCACCTCCACAAATATTGGTTCTCTTTAAAGATGAGCAAAAAAGACTGTATAAAATAAACAATTCAAATACTGAGCTATAATTGTATGCTCATCAAATTGGGAAAAGTATATTATTTTATGCTAGCACAATTGCTCAGAGAAATTTTGTTTAACTTTTTTTCTCAGATAGGGGTGAAAATTATACTCCAGCACCCTTTACTTGCAGGGATAACGACACTGAGCCTTTTTCTAAAATGTTTTATGAGATTGGAGAATACATTGGGAGGGATCCTAGTCCATTCCTCCATACAGAATCTTGCCAGATCCTTGATATCCTTTATCTGCTCTTAAGGACTGCCCTCGTCAATTCAAACCCCGGGTTTTTAATGAGGTTCAAGTCCGGAGACTGAGATGGCCATTGCAAAATGTAGATTTTGTGGTCAATTAACCATTTCGTTGTGGATTATAGTTGGGGGTGGGGTTATAGTCTTGCTGGAAGATCCACTTGTGGCAAAGTTTCAGCCTTCTGGCAGAGGAAACCAGGTGTTTAGCTAAAATGTCCAGGTACTTGGTAAAGTTATTGACGCCGTTGACCTTAACAAGGTCCAGGACCATTGGAGGCAAAATAGCCCCTTAACGTCAAAGATCCACCACCATATTGTACAGCACATATGAAGTACTTTTCTGCATATGCTTCCGTTTTTCGACACCAAACCCACCACTGGTGTGCGTGGCCAAAGAGCTCTATTTTAATATAATCTTACAATATCACGGCTTGGAGTTTGCCAACCGGCATTGGCACTTGGATTGGAACTGGCAATGTTGAGTTCTTTGAGTCCGGTCTCGAGACCACATATTAAGTGTCTTGTTCTTGTCTAGGTGTCAGATACAGTTTTACTCAGTATTGATGTAATTTCTTCCCGAGACCAGCCGAGACATGCAGAGTGAAAAAAAAACTAAATTATCAGCTCCCATTCAGTCAGCGTATAAAACCACTTCTGTAGCACACTCCTTTCATGACACATACATTTGTTATCCCCTTTTGAAACCTGGGCCTTCTACTTCACTGGTAACATTACTGTCCTTTACGTTCTTTGAAAAATATCTGAATTTCCTCGGTAGGGAACGGGAAGAGTGGGGGAAATTGTAACATATTTGGTATTTTTAGCCATTATAGACTCGATTTGCTCTGGTCTTGTTCTTGAATTAGTCTCGCTTTAGGTTGTCTTGAACACAACATTGGGAACTGGTGCTGGAGGAGAAATGGTCTTAGGTCCCTCCCACTATGTTCTCCAATCTCATAAAACATGTTAGAAAAAGGCTCAGTATCTGGAATATTTAAAACAGGGGTGCTGATAATTTGTTCACCTATCTTAAAATATGTGTACATTACTTGTTAAACAAAATCTCTTTCTCTGAACAATTGTGTTCAATGTCATTTTCTAAAAAGTCTGATTGTACAATATACTGTAGCTCAGTATTTTAAATATTTATTTTAGACAGTCTTTATCAAAGGTGCAAATAATTTTGGAGGTGACGTGACTGTACATTACTCTAAAACACAACAATACAGTTTGGGGTCTATAATCATAAAACACAGCGTTTCCCAAACGTGTTTCTCGGGACCCCAAGGGTTGCACATTGTTTTTTTCCCAAACACTACACAGCTGATTCAAATGATCAAAGCTTGATGATTAGTTGATAATTTGATTCAGCAGTGTAGTGCTAGGGCAAAAAACTAAACATGCACCCCCGTGGTCCCGAAGACCACGTTTGGGAAATCCTCATATAACATAATCATATTTCATATTGCCTCCATCAATATTGCTTGGAAAATAATCTTGTAGGATATAGCCCACCCAGCACATATACTTTTGCTATTATTTCAGGTCCAACTCACCATCCATTGTGCTGGAATGGAATATGTTGTATCCATAGATTTTCCTTAACCTGCAACCATATAAAATACCGTCATAGCCCTAGACTTATTCCCTTAGGAGAGTGACACTTTGCCAAAAGTGAAATATAAATGTATCCTTGGCCAATTGGGACCTTCCTGTCTCATAAAAAATAAGTGCACCCCTGTTTGGAGTGCACACTGTAGCAACTAGCTGTCTAAGCTTAGTAACTTAGCATCTTCCTATCCTTTGTCACGGCCCAGTATTTTTCTTTCCACATGCAGCTGAGACACTCTCAGCCTGTTCATCTGGCTCTATTTATTTTTCTGTTTTCTGTCACGACGTGGTAGGCCATTCATTGCCATAGGGTGCTATTCTGCTTTCGCTGGCATGACGGACTACAGCGAGAGTCTTCATAGACCATCTGTATCCTGCAGCCTCCTAGCGTTAAGACGTTCTATCTATCCTCACTGAAAGGAAGGAACACTCTAGTCTATACTATATGACCAGTGCAGATGTGGCAGGGAAAATGTCTTGTTGTGCTGCAGTTATATATTAAATCGTTTTAGGATGTCTATATTAGACAGCTGTGGTGCTCAAACTTTTCATGGCCCTATATACTCCTAGCAGCTCCCTGTGTAGCATCTTTGATACAAATTCAGCTGGTTTTAAGCCCTCAAATATTTGCATCATAGTGCTTTCTCAAACTATCATACAGGTATTGTGAGATATAATATTTGATTGACTGATGCAAAGCCTCCATTTTCCACATTTTCTCAAAGGTCCAGATCAAAGTGCTCAACCTTACCTTGGTTTGTTAATGATCTCTGTAACATTGACTATTGCTTGTATGACACCACCTTGTCAATGCCTTCCTGCCATTGTTTTTTTGTATTCAGTTTAGTCTTCCCTCAATGGAAAACCATTGTATTCAGTTTAGTCCTTTGCCCCTCCATATGGAAAGGGAGTAGATTCAACATTCACATGCTACTCCATGCTGCAACACTAGAGCAGATAGCTACAACTAGCTGTTTTTGATCTCCTCATGTTCTTGATGAGAATCGTACATACTTCACCTATTTTTCCCCCATGGCGGCGTGACAGAGGCCAGTTACCTTAATCCACCCCCTCTATGAGGTGATTATTTACCTTCTCCTTGGGCGGGGTATTAATCTGACCTCGTCTGTATACGCTTCCTGGTGTATTTGTTTTGGACTTGCATATGAGCAGTCATCTGCCCACCTTAATAACATCTCTGGCTGAGGTACGCAAAGGGATATTTACCCAGGCTGATGCCCCATCTGGCTGCTCCATCCTAATCTTATAAAAATCAAATAGGAAAGAAAATATGTATTAAATATCAAAGAACGAACTGTTCATATCTATGGAAATGTACACTGTATATGTCTCTTGGTCGAGGATTTCTGCTACACGGATGTTTCTCGTCTCCATCACGTTCACCTCAGACGAGCTGTGAGGCAGGTATCAGGGCATCAGTGTGTGTTTCTTTGAGAATTCGCCATTACATTTTCATGATGTTCTCAGACCTTTTTTGTTGTTGTAGTCCTAATCTAGCAGACTTGATTCAACAAGTCAAAGGCTTGACAAATTGAATCAAGTGTGGTAGCACTGGAACAGATCAAATACATGAACTACTCCCCGTGGAGAAGTCAGACAAATGCTAGCCTACCCGTTATCTGTTCCTTGGGCCCCTATAACTCAATCCAAAAAGGTGAGGGTATGAAAATCATTCCAAGGGGTCAGTGAAATGTTGATTCCACCCACATCTTTATCCATCATGTCATGTTCATTAGACCTGCCTGAGCCTTCAGATCGTTGAAGCAGCGACTTAGTAGTTCATCACCATTTAATTGAAGGGACATTATCGCCAGTAGCATCACAAGGTGTTGCCACGATGAGGTGTCCACTAATAATCAAAATGGTCTCATTACAGTGTCGTTATGCATCACATAGCCATTATGCTTGTTACCTGGTTATGATCGCTTGGTGAGTAAAGGCAATTTGCTAGAATTGCAAATCTCTCCATGTGGCTAGATGATAGAATTAATGTTCTCTCAGGTGTTGTTTTGGACAAACAATTTATTATGAGAAATAGGAGTTGGAGGAATAGTTCATTCGGCCAACCAGTCGCATTCTCTTGTATTTTCTCTTTGAAACCAAGATTCTCAATTATTTTCAGTGCAGCGTCTAGACCTCAGAGGTGAATAGTGAATGTGCTTTGATGGTTAGCTTCTATACAGAGCCAAAGCTTCAAAATTCTTCAGACAGTGAGATGAGAAAGAACTGTAGAGATACCAGTTTCCATAAGTATCCAGCCATCCATTCGCCACGTGGTTTTGACAGCATTTAACAAACTTACTTGAGAGGAAAAAGTGCCACATGAAGTTATTTGTATCTACACTCATCACATAGAATTTTGTAAGAGTCAAGAAAAATCTATAGCTAGTCATTGAGCATACTTCAAATTGTGAATTAAAAGTTTGTTAGATACAGTCTAACATAAACAAATAGAAAAATTGTGAAACAGGACATTTGATTACAGTCCTTGTGCTTGCTTGTCAGTATGTGTCAGAGTTAATAAGATATATATGGTTTAAAGGTCTCCCATTAAAATGATCAGAAGAGTGCAGTAGCGAAGCTCACTCTGAGGCGTTTGTGCCTCTCATTGTGGATCTCTTCCACTTTCAGTCATTTGAGGTCGCCTTAGCGGGAGGGCGACCACGACTAATAAAATATCATCTGAAATCCAAAACGAGGCCCTTGTTGTCCCCCATCCTGTCACAGTGGCTTTTAAGGCCACTGCTATCAGAAGATGGGTCTTTATAGAGCGATATACTAAAGAAGGAAATGGTTGCTTTAGATCAGATAGGCCTAATATACTGTAAAACCTCAAATAACATATTGTACAGTGCCTCATAATAAGTATGTCAAAGTTATGTGAAGCGAGTTTCTTGAAGATCATACTCTCTTCAACAAAATTGGTCATGATAGCCATTGTGAGGTCATAAAGTATAACAGCTCATATAACCAGTGCCCATAATATGTGATGACATTCAAATACTTACAACTTATTACTTGTAATAACATTGACTTTGCATGTTATTACATGTTCCTCCTCCTGCTAAATTACATTTGTGTGGGCATGTATCTCTTATCAGGAGAAACACTTCCTTGACTACCTCTTGGAATTGAGGGAGATACTATGTAAATCATCCTAATGTGCTTTGAATTGAGTCAACTACACTGATATATACAGACATATCCTCCTGCTAAATGCCAGCTAGCCTCGTTCAATCAATATCCCCACATTAACCCCCCAAAAAACCTTTCCGTAGTGAGAGGTGAGGGTCGGAGTCTTGAGTGTGTATTGCAATCAATACCTCTCTCTCTAAACAGCCAGTCCATACATGACTTGTTTTCTCAAACAGATGAAGGTCTGCAGTGCACTCTCATTTCCAAATGGGATCTCAGGCGCGGTTTACAGTATTATAATTTTCACACTCCTCATGTGATTCATTGAGTGGCTGTAAACATTCATTAGAAGGCTATAAACGCATTAACTCTGCTGCAGTGTGTGTGTGCATTCCTTGTTTTGTGTCTACCGAAGTCGACACACACACACACACACACACACACACACACACACACACACACACACACACACACACACACACAGAACATGTGATTTCTAGCTACCTGTTTCACATCCTTATGCATGTTTGTGCTAGGGTTGCTCTTCCTCTGTTGCTAATTAAACATTGATAACATGCCAGCGAGAGGCAGACTAAATCGTCAAACTAAATCAGCATGAGTTGAATTCAAAAACTAAAACTGAGCAGTAGCCTTGCCCAGACAGAGCGGAGATGGAAGGAGGGAAGGAGAAAGAAATGTGCAGAGCTGGGCTACTCAAGCCCCCAGCATTAAAAGCTCCTGCAGAAAGAATCCCCTTCTTTGAAGTGGAGATACTTTCTATATATAGTGTATGTGGACACCCCTTCAAATTAGTGGATTCGGCTATTTCAGCCACACCCGTTGCTGACCAGTGTATAAAATCGAGCACACCGCCATGCAATCTCCACAGACAAACAGTGTCAGTAGAATGGTCTTACTGAGGAGCTCTGTGACTTTCAACGTGGCACCGTCATAGGAGTATGGGTTTGGCTGATGCCAGGAGAACGCTACCTGCCTGAATGCATAGTGCCAACTGTAACGTTTGGTGGAGGAGGAATAATGGTCTCGGGCTGTTTTTCATGGCCACTTAGTTCCAGTGAAAGAAAATCATATTTATTTTTTACATTTAACTAGGCAAGTCAGTTAAGTATAAATTCTTATTTACAATGACGAACTACACCAGCCAAACCCGGTCGACGCTAGGCCAATTGTGCACTCCCAATCATGGTTGTAATACAGCCTGAATTCGAACCTGGGTGTCTGTAGTGACGCCTCAAGCACTGAGATGCAGTGCCTTAGACCGCTGTGCCACTCGGGAGCTCAGACAGAGCATATGCCACAGCATACAATGACATTCTAGACAATTCTGTGCTTCCAACTTCGTGACTTGGGGAAGGCCCTTTCCTGTTTCCGCATGACAATTCCCCCATGCACAAAATGAGGTCCATATAAAAATGGTTTGTCGAGATCGGTGTGGAAGAACTTGACTGACCTGCACAGAGCCCTGCCCTCAACCCCATCGAACAGCTTTGGGATGAATTGGAATGCCGACTGCGAGTCAGGCCTAATCGCCCAACATCAGTGCCGTACCTCACCAATGCTCGTGGCTGAATGGAAGCAAGTCCTCACAGCAATTTTCCAACATCTAGTGGAAAGCCTTCCCAGAAAAGTGGACACTGTTATAGCAGCAAAGGGGGACCAACTCCATATTAATGCCCATGATTTTGGAATGAGATGTTTGACAAGCAGGTGTCCACATACCTTTGGTCATGTAGTGTATATTATTAATCTCATATGTGAGAGGCAGAATGAGAAAGTGCAGTCTCGACTCACTGTGTACTGTCCCTCCTCCATTCCCTTGTGTTCCTAGTGAGTCAGAGTAGTAAGGTCTTGCCTCCACGATCCACTCCTCAAGGACTCTCCACGCCGACCTCCCTGTTTCTGAGCACACATCGGCTGTGTACTCATTCGAATGGGGCTTGGGGTTACACTTGCTACTGTGGAAATAAAAAGTATTCTTATAGATCCTATTACTTTTACATGTAATACTTCTGTTTCTGGTACTAGAAGGATAGGTTTTTTTGTGGGTACTGTGTCCTTACCAACAATTGTAGATCATTATAAAGACCTGCTGAAAATGGACACTCAATTCACATACACGTAGACTATTGTTTTGAAAGCAAATATCAATGCATGTTTTGGTCTGTGTGTGGAGAAGGTTGGGGAGGGGGTGCAATGAAATATTGAGTACCTCTGCTCCGAGGTTCTCTCGCTTTAGCTCAACTGAGGGACTTCTCTCACCCTCAAATCACATTCATATACAGTACGTGGCTGTATCAACATCTAAGACAGAACAAGATCTAAATCAAAGATGTTTAGCTTGTTATGGAACTTTATTATGCCCTGTAGGTTATAGCCTACTGTAGAATTACAACTTATTATTTATAGTGTCAACTTTCTTTCCCTTATTTCTTTCATTTCCACCTTTTGACTACATGAACACCACTTTTCATTCTTCCTGAGAAGTAGAAAGTAACGCTCTCTTCTCAGTACTTCCCAGAATGTGCCTTTGTCTTGCCTTGAAACCAAGTCTCCACTGAGCGGGCAATATGGAGCAGTTGGTTTGAGCTCCTTAAAATGTATACTGGCACTATGTGAGGTCGAACCCTGCTACAGTACAGGAAAAAACGAGACGAAATGCAACGAAAGGTGTGGAAGGGAGAACCCAGTTCGACAAGAGCCATGAAATTGTGGTGGGACATCAAAGCCCAAATCAGAGCAGGAGCAACATTCGAAAACAGAGTACAAGGCCAAAGCCCAAATGACTCCTGGCTAAATGTTTAATGAGTGTTGAGACAAGGCTAACTACAGTTGATGTATGCTGTACCCACTCCTGTAGGATTACTATCAACTAGTGCTGCATGGTTTAAATAATACAAAGTCTATCCAGAAACAAACTAACATTGGAGAGTGAAAAATGAAAGACAAAGGCTCTGTCAAAGTATTGTTCATCAAAAAGGCCCCAACATTTTTTTTCAGGAGCAACTTACCTACATATCCTATTTTATATGTTGCCCATTCCAACTTGGCAATATCAGGACGTGTGTTGTCCAGTACCATGTTAATGGTGTGAGTCATTTTTCATGGGTGAAATATGATTTACCTCTCTCACAACCGTAAAGCAAGTGAAAAACATTTTTAGACAGTGGTGTCGTGAAGACAGTGAAACGAATGCGAGAGGAGACATAGTAAAGAATGTAGTGAATCGAAGGGTGGACTCTGGGAGCGAACCCATGTCTCTGCGGGCATTAATATTAATCCAGTTAAAGTTATGCTCCTAAGGTTTTGTATAATTGCTGCCATTCGTTTTGAAAGTAGTGCTCACAAGCCAAAACGGTCCCCGAAAATTGTTCACAATTGTGTACTACATCATCCATTTCGTATGAACGTTAAAGAATTGCAAAAAAATACATGTTTGTCCAATTTGTACACTATGTTATGAAATTGTATGTGCTTAAGGTCCCGGACTGCATCTATAATAAACACACCCATACATACGATTTTATGATTTTATGTCTGTGCAGTCGGCGTCTAAAACCACATCTTTCCACTGATGGCTCAATCGCTTCCCTCACAACTCATTACGCTCCGACTAGGCATCAAAGCAAATAAATGAATGATGAAACAAAAACAAAAAATGGGAGTCTCGTGTTTCTATGAGGAAGATCTTCAAAAATAACTTTTGAACTAAGAGACTAGCTCAAATCTGCTGAGTTTATCTCCTGGGTAGCTGCAGTTGTCTGTGCTTACCAAAGAAAACAGAGGCATCCTGGCTTTCTTGGTGAATTATGCCCTCCAACTAATGCAAAACAGAGCGTTTTCATATGGCTTTTTCCTTGCGCCAAATTCTCTTCATTTCCAATAAATTGGTTGGGTTGCCTGTGTGCAGCTGAGGCTGGTGATATGCGCAGGAAGAACAACAGTAACAATGGATGTGAATCCCCGAGTGAGCCCCTCTCATACCCAGTGGTGAGGAGCTACGACCATGTCTACTGCTGCATGGTCTGAAACAGCTCTAGGGATTTAGAGCTTGGGGCCTGCTGGTATTGCTGTTTAATGAAATAAATATGGCTAGAGTATAATCTCACATACCTCTAAGGTTGTAAACAAGTTACTCACCGAGGTACATTCCAAATCAGGTAAACAACACTTAGGTATGTTAATAAGCATACACCATTCATAAAATACAATAACTTGTGATGTACAAATTGGTCAAGGACCGTTCAAATGAGTCGTGGACCATTCATGAACCACTATTTTACTCTGTTCAGAAATAATGAACGGAAACTTATGAAGATACTGTTATGTTCCTCAGACTCTTGGCTTTGTCGTGTTCCATTAACTTGATTAAATAATTATGTATCTTCCCTTTGTGGGCTCTTCGGCATGTGGGCTCTTTTTATCAACTAACCTATAGTGCCCTTCAATTCTTGTCTTGGTCTAGTAAATAACCCCTTTATTCAATCAAACCATTAATATCAGCGATGGATTGTGCCTATTCTCTTATACCTGTATGGTTGTGGTAAGATACAAAACTATGTTAATGTTTTCATACGTGGGAGCATGCTTTAAAAGCCTTCCAAGGAATCAAGGACCTGATGCTTTTGTAGGAGCCACAGTTACCAATGGCCTGAGCTCAGCATCAGAGGCCTCTACAGAGTTTTTCCCAGAAATTCAGATGGAAACCTTTCTTTTGATGGTTTCCTGGAAACTGTGTGCCCTCAGATGGATGGGTGTTTGTGTCAAAGTCCTTAGCAGTAATGAATGTCTGTAAGGTTAATGGACCTCTGATTTGGGTTTGTGTTTATCACACTCTTGTTCAAACTAAATGGGTACTTGACACAGAGCGGCTGGTTGTAAGTTAATTGAGGCCATTTACTTTTCGAAATGGAGAGAGATGAGTGTTGAGTTCTAGGTAAGGGTAAGTGAAAATGGCAAAGAACGACCCATTTCAAACAGAGTACACACATCCATTAACTTGCAGGTGATGGGTACAAAAAAATAAACCAGTGAAATAAAACTAGAAGCCTGACGAAGACCTTCGGGTCAAAGCGCTTCGATCATTGCATTCATCAGTGTGCGGGTATCTATCTTTATTTTATAAAATGACTGACAGTGAATTGAACCTGGGTCGTCCTTGCGTAACAAAACAAGCAAGGTGAGCAAAGCAGTTACAAAGCTGATCTAGTATACCTTAAGTCATTTGAGAAATGCTACAGCTGACCACACAATACTTTTGATTTTGAAATGTTTGTGAGGTATTGTTGTTTTTGGTGGTTTCTTACTGTAGCCTGTGACTTATACCTCCCAAGAAGCACACCAATGTTCAAGGACAGTGATTTCTCAGGTACACGGGTGGATTATGAATCCATTTAAGCTCTGGGAAACGTGTCTGACAAATAACAGTCGATCCTGAACTAGAAACTAATTGTCTGCTGTATACTCCGACTAGGTGATGTGGCCCTATCTTTGAGCGGAGGTGTACACCGCTCTCGGGATGTGACGACATTAGGATAATCTGTCCAGTTAATTGTGTCTGGGGCTGGGCTACAGTGATGTAAATCTCTGCTGCCTGATTGGCTTCTTGGAGCTTGGCAGACCAAGGAAGGCAAGAAGTGATCAGCGGGGCAGATTAACTTAACAGGAAAGGAAGAGGCAGACTAACAAAGTTGAGGCCTGCTCTGGTGGCCTGTGTCTGTGGGGACGGCTCTGTCGCCATTCAGGGTGACAGTGTGGTTAATGGAGAAGTCCGTCACTTCTTTGTCCCGCCCTTTTGGCCGATTGGCTCCCGAACTGGTGACTGCTTACCAGACTTAACCATATTGGAAGGTATTGTAATTGTAATCATGAGCAGATATGTGTCGTGTTGATTCAGGATTTGAAAGACAACTGAAACTGGTGAGGTCTAGACTAACTCCAAACAATGACTCACACAACACACAAGGAGCCAAGCAGCTGGGCTCAGCTGCTATAGGGCACAACTTTTTTCATAAAGAATGCATTATGTACAATGATGCATATGACTTTCAAAACCTTGGGTCCTCCCAAGATACTGTGTGAGTATAAGAGTAATACCTCACCACAGCATGACTCCTAATAGCAAATGCTCATTCATGTGTGGGCCTATATAAGTCTGTTATGTTCAAAGACGTATTGCAAGTCTTCGTTCATAAAATGGACCTTATATAAAAAAAATGGGTGTGGGGGGGGCACGTGAGAAGAAAAGAGAAACACGGATCCATCTCCAATCACATACAGTATGTTGAATAGAATCATAGCACTAACCTTTTTCACATTGTCAGAGAGAAGAGAGCGGATGAATTTTCATGAACAGAGCTCAATCACAAAGTGCTGATGCTGTGGATTGTGGGTACTAACGAGCTTGCTGTGGTGCCCATCTGTTCATGTGAGGCTGTGATAGATTAGTCAGACGCCACAGGTGCTCTGCTGAAAGCAGTAGGTCCCATTCGAGGTCAGCTGGCACCGTAGACAGTCTTAGATTTTAATTTTGTATTTGCTGTTTGGGGTTTTACTTAGAAAGGGCTTGAAGCTTATTCAAGGCAAGCATTGTACTTTCCAAAGTAAAATGCTTTATACTCAGTGTATGAGTAGTATGGGACATGGTTTTCACTATTCCAGTGTGATTGTGAAGTAACGTTTTGGAAATGGTCATTCTGCTTCCATTTGGGCAAACTCAACTACAGGTGGAATTTTTGGGGGACTAAGACAAAACTAAAGGGTATTTGTAATGAAAAGTAATTCATCTCTGTCAGGGAGAAACTTGGGCTGTTTATTGTCTTTCTTCTGGTACCTTGCAACCTCTCTCCTCACATCATTTTCCAAAATCCATGGGAGGAGAATGGACCATGGATGTTCTTCTCCAATGTGTTTTGGGATGAAAGCAAGAGGATGCAAGGAATCGAAGAAAGACTAATTGAGATAAAGCCCTGGTGCAGTGGAGTGCAATATTCATAACCTTTTCAAACAATCACTTCAGAGTTTGTCTCTTAACCTCGAGAAGAAATTAGCAAGTTCCTATGTCATCTAAAGTGTGATAGATGTGCCAAATGTACTGGCAAATTGTTATGTGAACATATTAGTCTTTCTGCTGCATACAGTATATGTGGCACAGTCAGGTGATTTAGTCCCTGCTGACATCTAATTTGTGCTATACATTATTGTTTGAAAAATACTGCCTACAGCATGTGTCTACATGGATGTATGCAGCGTGTCGCTGCAGCAAGATACTATTGCATTTTAGTTTAGTTACTTCTGAACAAATTAAGCTTTATATAGTTTGCTACAAACTAGCAAACTTCAACAACTTGCAAACTTTGGAAGCATGATTCCACCCCCGGAGACATGACCAGATTAAAAGGGAGGAAAAATAAAATATGAACACATTTTATAACTGGTTTACCAAAATGATTAGGACCTTATGATGTCACAAGTTACTAATATATGCCACCCGTTTCAACTATGGGACAAAGGAGTGAGCCCTGCATTTTTTGTACATATGTATCTAATCTGATGTAAAGCAAAACAAAACCTTTAAACTGGGCAATCAGCAGTTGAAAATTAACAAAGCAGCATCCCGCCCCTGTTTTGGTAAAAAGCTGAGGGATGTGGCAGGAGAAATGTAACCACCCTCAAATTCATAAACAGAGCTTTGGATGCATCGACTGATCCTTGCATTTGATATCAAAGTTACAGTTTTGACGCTATATAGTGTTTGTTTATATTTACTTTGTATACAAAGAAGCTTATATTTTGCATTCTGATGGGGTATGGCAGTCATGAGGCATTTAGATGTTATATTCTTCAAGATTCAATGGGTACATATAATTAAGTCCAACAATTGAAGTAACAACTGCGGATTGCCCCTTTGACTTTATCGGATGAATCCACCAAGTGTTCACTCCAATATAAACACCCCTGCGGACCCAATTTAGGTCTACCGATGGGCATACTAACACAAAATGGCTTTCAGCTTATCTCCATTTATTTGGCTCAATCAAAGT
Organism: Oncorhynchus kisutch; assembly: GCF_002021735.2. Classification (NCBI taxonomy): domain Eukaryota; kingdom Metazoa; phylum Chordata; class Actinopteri; order Salmoniformes; family Salmonidae; genus Oncorhynchus; species Oncorhynchus kisutch. The sequence goes on along the minus strand of NC_034199.2, from coordinate 8,398,969 downwards.
GTTTAACTAAATGAGGGTTTTGAATGCATATATCAACAAAAATGTAGAATTTAATTATTTTTATGTATTGACTTCCTCTTTAGAACAATGTGTCTTTGCGCATAGGAGTGAGCAAGTGATGTATGATGTAGTGTACTTTGATTAGATGCGGAATAGGGCTTTTGAGCAGACTTAGCTTCTGTTCACATCACTGCAGCCTCGTGAATAGGAAGAATCTTGGGAATGAAAATGCAGTAAATCCATAATTACAGGCTTGATAAACAATGCCTATGTCTCACTTTATTTCTTAATGGGCCCGACTGCCTCACTGGTTCATAGCCCTAACTCCGCTCCTCACAGGGACATGACAGATGCCCATGAGGCAGGTCAGGTCCTTTGTCTTAGAGGTTAGAAATGACAGAGTTCTTTGCTCAGGAGTTGGGCAGGGATTGGCCAGGCTGTCTGGGTATAAAGAGGCCCATACAATGAGAGATGGAGAGCAGAGGTGTACAGCCAACCAGAGGTCCTCCTTCAGACACAGAGATCGAAAAACCAACTCACCGTCATCATGAGCCATAGCCCAGAAAGGATGTCGTCTTCCCGCCGCCACTTTGAGGACATCAGCAGCAGCTCTACATCCTACCAGGTCAGGGTGTCCAGCCCTTCCCCCACCCGACGAGATGCCCGTACTCGATCCGCCATCTTCACCCACGGTGATTCAAGAGGTGGCACAATGGCCCGAAGGACCATGTCCACCACACAAAGATCTGGCGTGGCTGGTGGGACAATGTGTGCTGGTATGGTGGCGCACGCAGCATTGAGAGACAGGAGATGGTCGTCCTTAACGACAGGCTGGCTGTTTACATCAACAAGGTTAACTCATTGGAGCAGCAGAACAAGCAGTTGGAGATGGAGATCGAAGGCCTCCAGAATCGCTTTGTGAAGCCGTCTGGCCTGCGCTTGCTGTACGAGCAGATACAGTGCCTTGCGAAAGTATTAGGCCCCCTTGAACTTTGCGACCTTTTGCCACATTTCAGGCTTCAAACATAAAGATATAAAACTGTATTTATTTGTGAAGAATTAACAACAAGTGGGACACAATCATGAAGTGGAACGACATTTATTGGATATTTCAAACTTTTTTAACAAATCAAAAACTGAAAAATTGGGTGTGCAAAATTATTCAGCCCCCTTAAGTTAATACTTTGTAGCGCAACCTTTTGCTGCGATTACAGCTGTAAGTCGCTTGGGGTATGTCTCTATCAGTTTTGCACATCGAGAGACCGAAAACATTTCCCATTCCTCCTTGCAAAACAGCTCGAGCTCAGTGAGGTTGGATGGAGAGCATTTGTGAACAGCAGTTTTCAGTTCTTTCCACAGATTCTCGATTGGATTCAGGTCTGGACTTTGACTTGGCCATTCTAACACCTGGATATGTTTATTTTTGAACCATTCCATTATAGATTTTGCTTTATGTTTTGGATCATTGTCTTGTTGGAAGACAAATCTCCGTCCCAGTCTCAGGTCTTTTGCAGACTCCATCAGGTTTTCTTCCAGAATGGTCCTGTATTTGGCTCCATCCATCTTCCCATCAATTTTAACCATCTTCCCTGTCCCGGCTGAAGAAAAGCAGGCCCAAACCATGATGCTGCCACCAACACTTTTTATGGAAATCTTTAAGAAATGGATTTCTTCTTGCCACTCTTCCATAAAGGCCAGATTTGTGCAATATACTACTGATTGTTGTCCTATGGACAGAGTCTCCCACCTCAGCTGTAGATCTCTGCAGTTCATCCAGAGTGATCATGGGCCTCTTGGCTGCATCTCTGATCAGTCTTCTCCTTGTATGAGCTGAAAGTTTAGAGGGACGGCCAGGTCTTGGTAGATTTGCAGTGGTCCGATACTCCTTCCATTTCAATATTATCGCTTGCACAGTGCTCCTTGGGATGTTTAAAGCTTGGGAAATCTTTTTGTATCCAAATCCGGCTTTAAACTTCTTCACAACAGTATCTCGGACCTGCCTGGTGTGTTCCTTGTTCTTCATGATGCTCTCTGCGCTTTTAACGGACCTCTGAGACTATCACAGTGCAGGTGCATTTATACGGAGACTTGATTACACACAGGTGGATTGTATTTATCATCATTAGTCATTTAGGTCAACATTGGATCATTCAGAGATCCTCACTGAACTTCTGGAGAGAGTTTGCTGCACTGAAAGTAAAGGGGCTGAATAATTTGCACGCCCAATCTTTCAGTTTTTGATTTGTTCAAAAAGTTTGAAATATCCAATAAATGTCGTTCCACTTCATGATTGTGTCCCACTTGTTGTTGATTCTTCACAAATAAATACAGTTTTATATCTTTATGTTTGAAGCCTGAAATGTGGCAAAAGGTCGCAAAGTTCAAGGGGGCCGAATACTTTCGCAAGGCACTGTAAGATGCGAGTCCAGTGGGGCCTGGCCCTCGCCGATGAGGAGGCCATGGTCGGCCAACTGGAGATGATCAAAACTAAATATGAGGAGGCCCTTGAGAAGAGGAAGGTGGCCGAGCTTGGAAATTGAAGCATTCCTCCTGGATGTCGACGAGGCCACCTCTGCACGCATCGCTTTGGAGAAACAGCTGGAACAGTTGGAGGTTAAGCTCATGTTTCTCCAGAGGGTGCAGAAACAGGAAATTGAAGAGCTGATGGCTCAGGTCTATTCTGGTCATTCCTCATCCCAGTGCTCCTTCGCCCTCCCTGACCTATTGGCTGCTCTCAAACAAAATCAAAGTCAGTACAATGAAATCGCAGCCAAAATCTTGGCTGAAATGGATTCCTGGTACAAATCAAAATTCGAAGACATTACCAACAAGACGACAAAGCACGTCGACAAGGCCCGAAGCGTTAGAGAAGAAATTACGAGCGCCAGGAAGGATATCCAAAACAAAGAGTGTGACCTGGATGCTCTGAATGACGCTCTGGAAGCAGAGGTCAACAAAACAACGGAGAGGTACAAGAGGGAACTGGAAGACTTGCAGGCGAGGATCGAGGCCCTGAAGCTTGAGCTGGAAACCACCAAGGACAAGATTGCTCACCACCTGCGCGAGTACCAGGACCTTCTGGACATCAAGATGGCTCTGGAGATTGAGATCACGACTTACAGGAAGCTGATTGAAGGTGAGGACTTGCAACTCAGCAGCATGGTCAAGAACCTGTTTTGGATGAGTGGCAGAATGAGTGCGATTGAGCTCAGAAATAAGCAGTGTTGGGATTAGTTTCTTTAAAAGTAATATAACATATTACTTGATACATTTAACAAAAAAAAACTGGTTACTTTACAAGTTATTACTTTACTTTCATGAAAAATGTCAAGATCTCAACCAACGTTTGTTTAACTGTTCGAGGGAGCAAGACGAGCTGTGCACGCTCTACCAGAAATAGCCTACATATTAACTAAAGGTTTGATCACTAGTTTCACCTTTCATTTGTGGCGGTGATTTCCTGTACTAGTCTACAAGTACTGCACTATCATATATTTTCATTCAAAATCTCTTTCGAGCTGCCAGTTCTGGTTATAGACCGCACGTACAGGGACCTATAGAGACGTATAGAGGGCACACTTGCCACTAGATGGGAAAGCCCTTTATGGGATTTGCTATCACAGAAGCGATCAATGGCAAAGAAACACGCTGCCGGTAGAGATATGACTCTGAAAGTAACGCACGCGTTGTTTGACAAAGTAACTACCCAATTTGAAAAAGTTTCTTTCCTCTGTTACTCATGAAAGTAATCTGATTACATAACGCATGTGTGTGTGGCTGGAGGAGTGGCATTGAGTGGAATTGGTGGAGGTAATGGCAACGGAAATGGTAGGGGGCAATGGAAAGGGAAACGGTGCAGGTGGAATTCGAAACAGGAACAGGAACAGGCAGTGGAAGTAACTGAGAGGAATTACGGTCCTCATCAGAACTGTGAAAACAGAGGACGACATGCTGGAGCGCAACATCCAAGAGAAGAGCTATACTGTTGAAGGTGCAGCAGATGACACGAATGAGGAACAACTGAAAGATAATGTCACCTTTTCTCAATCTTTAAATAAACCCTTACATCCCAAGAGCTTTGCAATGAGGACCCATGCCTGGCCTGTCACCTGGACATGAGACCATAAACTGCCCCTGTAACTATGTAAAGTGTGCCTTTGTGTGCCTTCAATTTGCTTAAGAAACAAATCAAATTCTCAGTATTAAAAAGACAATGGGCCTTTGGCATAGTGACTTCAATGCCAGAGTGTCAGTGTGTGTGCACATGCTGATGGAGCCGTCTTCATAACCCTCTCTCTGATTAATAATTAGAGAGAATCGGTAGAGGAAAGATTAGCATATGTCTAGAGTGGCAGATAAGATGAGCGTTTGGCTAATAAAAGACTAGGATCTCTAAGATACAAAGAGGCAGAAACTTGTTAGAATAAAGGGCTTGTGTGTGACTCCTTGTTGGAGGGATGTAATTATGGTGTAGGTTGATGTGTCAAAAAATAGGCGACTGTTTTTCCTACCAATGCCATACCTAAATATACAAGGGGATGGCTGAGCTGGAGCGTATTCAATGGTGTGCAAGTGCAAGATGCTGAACATTAAAATAGAAACGTCTGTGATGATCTACACTAATCTGGACTGATGTTGGCCTTCAAACACTGACCAACAGTTATGGAGCAGTGATGGTACCAACTAACTGAAAGATTGGTATTGAGAGAGAAATGTAACCTAAAATAGTATGGAAATGTCTTAAAACCTACAATGATAAATATGTTCAATTGTTTGTCAAGAAGCTTATGCAAGACCAAAGGGTGGAAGGTTGTTGTCTCAATACAATTGTGTAAGACTTTGTAAAAAAAAAAATCTATCAGTGACTGCTGGATTTGGCCATCTGCGGGCTGTGATTTTGATGTGGTCTTGATGGGCCGTGAATTAACAATTGTCATGATTATACAATTTAACATCCGTTTTGAGAGAAAGAACAAACAACAAAAGACTAATGTGTTTGGCATGAATTCTGCCTAATGACAGCATGGTGTGTTGGGATCCAACCCAACCATCCGGTTGCCTATTTGGACTTAATGAAGCATTCTGAAAGGGCTTACCCCCGGTTCCTTTAGCTCCCTAATTAAGGAGTCACTGCTGGTTCGGGTTCTATTCATGTGTTCTATAGTGGTGCACTCCTAAGAGCACTTGGAATGGAATTGATTACATGATGGAGCATGATACATATGGACACACAATATCATTATTCACGATTCAGCACATGGCTAAGTTTGTATAGGATGACATTATAGCTGAAACCCAGTTGATTGTAAATCAGACTTAACCACATGCTTGCCCTCATTGGCGGAATAAACCGACTCTCCCTGAGAAGTTCAGTGTTGTTAAACCAATGAGCACAAACAGAGTCAGGATTGATTAGACAATTTATCATTTTCAAGCAAAGACAACACAGCCAGTAGGTTAACTAAACGCTGTCTGTTTGGTACTGAGATCTCCAAGATTCATGGCATTCGTGAATTATGTCATTATAGCAAAATAGGGTGCATTTAAATCCATGGTAAACGACAATAGAGCAGGGAAAAACAGATAATTTTGAGCAGGGAAGATGCCATACTAGTGTAAAACAAGCATATGAGGTATCATTTCAAATAATACCAAATACATAGACATATTCAGTATAGTCCTTTATGTCAATATGTGGAATTAGGTACGTATTCAAATGAAACAACCGTAAACCTAATGCCAACCCAAACCCATTTCCACAGTTTTAAAATGATCTATACTGTAGCTATATCCTCTAGTCCCATTGTGACGTGACAATCAGTGTGAGCCATGGCTAGCCGACACTGCTTTGCGGTTCTACCGTTAATAAACTCCATTGAATTTCACTTGAGAGCCGCATCTGAGGACCTTGTTATCCGCCCCTCCACCGCCCGATCATTTAGCCTGTCACAGAGACAGCCCCATGGCTCAATGAAGATGAAATATTATCCTTACAGCGACAGGGTGGCTGAAGTACTGGGATGAGTTGAATGGCAAGGCGACACATCACCCCATCACATTCACTATCACGTCAACACTGTCACTTCCCAAAGGTCCACCCTCACGTTCCACTATTCACAACGGCAAATGGCGAGGAGAAACAAGAGCTGAAGTTAACACAGGTGGGAACAGGAATACTGTGAGGTGTGGAATATTAACAGAACACTAATACGACATTCTGGAAATGGCGAAGTCGCGGATGGCCCTGGGAGTGTTCGTCCTCTGTTAAAGACAGAGCTCTTTACTTACCATATGTTCCATGTTTACAAAAGTGTTCAATCATTTTGGCTAAGATGAAGGATGTATTTTATTTGGATTGTCACTCATTCATACTTGCTATGCAGAACACAAGTTCTTTCTGCCTATTTCCCTCGCAGTTGCGAATCTGTTCCCTCTCTCTCATTTTAGAGCTTTCTCTACATCAAGGAGGAAGCAAAATAATCAGTCAAAGACTTAGTTAACGTGTGTTATTTATGCCACCTTTGTTGAGGAGGATGACTAAGAACAAATGATTCCCTTTTCACTTCTCTGTTTTCTCCCTGACTTTCACATAAAGACCTTCATGGCCCATCTTTTGTTCATATTGGGTAAATTCAGATTGGGGAGATGGTGAGTACTTGATCATATGCAATCTTAGTCATTGTCTTGAACAATGGCACCTTGTATGTGGGTAAAGTCTCCCCACTGGAAGAGGTGACTTTTTTAAAGAGATGGGTATGAATAAGGAAGAATTTGAGAATCTTTAACTGAACACCGGAGGCTCAGACACTGAGTCAAAACACACTGGGAACATTAGTAAAAAAATACATTTTAGTTTAAACATCAGCCAATTAAAATTGTTGATGTTCTGCGATTACTCAAAAGTTTAGAGGTTATGCTGGTACATTGTGGTATAGTGCGAAACAACCAAATGTAAGCCTTTAACCATCTGAACATTTTATATACTGAACAAAAATATAAACGCAACATGTAAAGTGTTGGTCCTATGTTTCATGAGCTGAAATACCATACGCACAAAAAGCTTATTTCTCTCAAATGTGTTTATATCCCTGTTAGTGAGCATTTCTCCTTTGCCAAAATAATCAATCCACCTGACAGGTGTGGCATGTCAAGAAGCTAATTAAACAACATGATCATTACACAGGTACACCTTGTGCTGGGGACAATAAAAGGCCTCTCCGAACTGTGCAGTTTTGTCACAACACAATGCCACAGATATCTTAAGTATTGAGGGAGCGTGCAATTGGCATGCTGACTGTAGGAATGTCCACTAGAGCTGTTGCCAGATTATGTTAATTTCTTTACCATGAGCCGCCTCCCAACGGCATTTTAGAGAATTTTGCTGTACGTCCAGCCGGCCTCACAACCGCAGACCACGTGTAACCACGCCAGCCCAAGACCTCCACATCCGGTTTCTTCACCTGCAGGATTGTCTGAGACCAGCCACCTGGACAGCTGATGAAACTGAGTATTTCTGTCTGTGATAAAGCCTTTTCAGTTGGAAAAAAACTCATTCTGACTGGCTGGGTCTGGCTCCCAAGTGGGTGGTCCTGGCTCCCAAGTGGGAGGGCCTATGCCTTCCCAGGCCCACCCATGGCTGTGTCACTGCTCAGTCATGTGAAATCCATAGATTTGGGCCTAATGAATTTATTTAAATTGACTGATTTCCGTCTATGAAGTGTAACTAAGTAAAATCATTGAAATTGTTGCATGTTGTGTTTACATTTTTTGTTGAGTATACAATATTCTGCCCATATTTATATTTTTAAAGAACTTGTATTAACGGATGTTTTGGATACGGTAGGCTATAGTCCTACATAGGCTACTGTAAAAAGCATTTTTGTTATTCTTACAATAGAAACACCATGAAATTAATCAATTTAATTAAGCTAAAATACCAAAAATAAATGGTTAGTAATAAAGGCCAGGATCACCTTGTTTTCATCAAGAAAATACATAATCTCAAACTGCAGCGGTCATATTATGTAGTAGATGGAGTAGAATTGCTCAAAGATGTCTTCTGGTGGCTCGCATGAGCATTAAAGGTAAGCACACTAAACTGAGGTATTACAAAACTTTAAATTGAGGAACCAATGCAGTTGCACGTGATCAAAGACTACATGTAGCTGTTGCCATCACATATCCTGGTACGTTTATCCCTATGCTAATTTCACCAGGTTGCCATGATTATATCCGGTTTAAATTCCATATCAGCAAATTAAAATCATTGACATAGTAGACAGTGTTGTAGTACTCAGTCCGTCCTTGATTGTCTCGGTCTTGACGAGGTCTCAGACAGTGAGAACTTATAATTTCTTCCCGAGACCAGCAGCAGAGACCAGCGGAGTAAAAAAAACTAAAATATCAGCGCATAAAACCAGGCAAAATATATACACTTCTTTCTTGAAACATTAAAACAGTGTCTTAGCAGCCTTTATATCTATTATAGACATGTTTGCGCAGTGGCGAACCTATTCAGTGTGTGACAGGTTTGTGATTCTGAAAGGACAGCAACCATAATACCAGCACACTCATGTAGGAGAGTGAACTTTTTGTAGAACACAAAGGGCAAGTAGCCTACACTCACCAGTGTAGGCTATATGCAGGTATAAACCATATACCCACAATTTTTTTTCTTCTGTTGAATTTTACCCCCTTTTTCTCCCCAATTTCATAGTATCCAATTATTAGTAGTTACTATCTTGTCTCATCGCTACAACTCCCGTATGGGCTCGGGAGAGACGAAGGTCGAAAGTCATGCGTACTCCGAAACACAACCCGACCAAGCCGCACTGCTTCTTAACACAGCGCGCATCCAACCCGGAAGCCAGCTGCACCAATATGTCAGAGGAAACACCCTGCACCTGGCGACCTTGGTTAGTGTGCACTGCGCCCGGGCCGCCACAGGAGTTGCTGGTGCGCGATGAGACAAGGATATCCCTAGCAGCCAAACCCTCCCTAACCCGGACGACGCTAGGCCAATTGTGCGTCGCCACACGGACCTCTCAGTCGCGGCCGGCTGCGACAGAGCCACTATTTTTCAATGGGCATTGTGTATACTCACTTCTTAATCCCTACTGATGCATGTAAAAGTAGTGTAGTGGCGGTATAGGATTGATCAATTATGTAGTACAATAGAGAAATCATGCACAAAGCAGCCTACACAAGCGCAAAGCACGTGAAATATATTCACATGCGCTCCGCACATATTGCCAACTTTAAACTGAATGTAATCTGCAGGCAGCAAGAATGTGCAGCTCTCAACTGGTTTTGGCATGGAGCAGCTCACAGAGGAATGACATCGGTAGCCGGTAGGGTAGGAAAGACGTTTCAACGTTTGATATCTAGCAGTAAATGAAGGCAACAATGGGTATGCAAAGCAGGTATTGAAAAAGTTTAGTCTGAAGTGTTCTTTAGTAGGCTATTTGTGATGTGCAATTGTCATCATGCACGGTTTGGGGAGTAGACATGGATGGGTCACATGAATGGGCCTGGTGGACAGAGGCACACCCACTGGGGAGCCAGACCCTGACAGGCCCACCCAATCAGATTGATGTGGTTTAAGCATTGTTGTGAACTTAGACCATAAAATGTTACACACACACACTGTGTAGAAAGTTCACCTGTTGTTGCCTTCAACCTGAAATGAAAACACATCAAATTGGACTTTTTCCGGCTTTATTTGCACACAGTAACCCACAATATCCAAGTGAGAAAAAAACATGAAAAAGATCTCTGAAAAGTAAAACAGTAAAATACCCTGTTGGATATGTGAACACCCACCTTTAAAATTGCATTTGCAAACTTGAGGTATAACCAACTACTATGGGCGGAAAGGTACTTTCAAAAGATTTACGAGAAAGTTGTGGAAAGGCACTAGTCACATGTGTGTGTCTTTCCACTGAAATGCTCACAGGTCAGGCATAACCTGGCTAATAGGATAGTGTATCTATTTATGTAGCAAGCTAAAAACAAGGAGGCTAACTTGGTAGCTAGCTAGCTAGCTGCTAGGAGGATGACATGCCATTGAAGGAGTGGGTGAGTGACTGACTTTTTCCCCTTACATTGTTTTTTGGTTGCCATACACAACTAGAGAGGTGTTCTTTGGTTAGCTAGCAAGAACTTGAACAACTGTCATCCAGTTAGCATATCTCTTGCGCTCTCAAATTCACTCTGGCTATTTACTCCGATCTCAGAGCGCTCTCGTCTCTCAACAGCAATAAAAAAACACAGTTCCATTCACCAGATGATGATCATTTCAAACTTCTTGTTGAAAGTTATTCTTGAAAATGGAGAAGCTAACAAATTAGCAACAACATTCTCTTTGATAACACCTGCTACAGCAGCTGCAAACAATCTGACAACAAAAGCTAGACCATGGGAAATCTACAGCTCGCTATCGCGCAGTGACCTGTTGGCCTTCAATTAGACAGAAGTTTCAATACGTTTTGTGAAAATGGTTCCACCCATTAAGTAAAAATGTGATTGGCTGATTCCACTGTCACTCTAAAATGTTGCCCTAATACAGTTGAATGGCAGACACCTTTATCGAACTTTATCGAGCTAGCTAGATTTATCGCTGCAGAGACCAGCATAGAAAAATCCTGATTGGATCCATTTTTCTCTTCAGTGTTAACCCTTTCATTTTCAACAAAAACTGAAGAGATTAAATCAGAACATACTTTAAAATAATAATATAATTATCATTATTATTATATTATTATTACCATTATTTTATAAATCCTTAGCCCTTCTATGCCGGTGTAGAAGGCCTATTGTTCCCCACTGTCTTTGGTTAAGTACTAATTTGTAGAGTGCCTCTATTTTCTCTCAGCATGCATTTTGTTTCACTATTTTGAATGTCTAAAAAATCCATATGTTGTTCTGAAATATGAACACAGAAATACTGGACATTTTGATCTCTTATTATGGTGGTGATTTGACAAAATTACAATCATGGTCTTGAATTGGACTCACATTTTTCTGGTCTCGGTCTTGACTCGGTCTCAGACCTGTTGTCCCCATTCCCGGTCTCGGTCTTGACTCGGTGTTGCCCCCACCCCCGTTCTTGGTCTTGACTCAGACTCGATTTGCTCCGGTCTTGGCTTTAGTTGGTCTCAAACACAACATTGGTAGTATGACGTGATAGAATAGTGTCCTTAAAAGCAGTCAAATGGCACCATCCGCTAACTAAAGTTACTTAAACACACCATTTTTCAGATGAATGATTAGCTTACAGAGTTGTTCACAGTGTTCACCTTGCTCCTGGTGAGTTTTGCTGTTTGCAGCAAGTTCGAACCCCAGCTGTAGTATAGTTTTTTTCTTTGAAATGTAGAATCACATTTATTGTCTTAGTGTGTTGTGAAGAGAAGTGAAGTGCAGCCAAAACCTTGTAAATGAAGATTGCCAATACATTTAATGAGGAGATTCTTGTCGGAGTCCCTGTTGCAGACCGACACATAGGTTACTGTCACATAAATCATCTTCCTGCTATAGTACAGGCCAGAAGTATTCAACACTTACCCTACAAGGTCTGGAGCATGCTGGTTTTCTGTTCTACCTGATAATTAATTGCACACACCTGATGTCCCAGGTCTAAATCAGTCCCTGAACAATGAAACAATGCAGTGGAACTGGCCTCGAGGTCCAGAGTTGAGTTACATAGAAGTGTAGGCTTACACTTACGTACATGTACAATGTTCTATGTGCATTACTATAATCACCCACTTAGTCACATATGCGTGGACCAGCAGTGAACATAGTTTTCCTTAACAAAGATGCTTGAAGCGAAAGGGGCTTGAACCCACAGTTAATGAGCATTGTTGTTTGCATTAAATCACAGAGACCTCCTGTTGCACTCATTGTGTGCCACCAGGAAAGCAATGATGATTCTAATAGTCCATAAGGATCTTTATATTTTATTTTTTACATTGTACAATAAACTTGAATGTTGTTTTAGAGACCTCCTTTATCTTTTCTCCATAAAAGCACATTGATATTATTGAAACGGATTATCAAAAATGTATTTACTTAAACTTATTTAGGATTTAGTCATATATGTGAAAATGAGCCTTAAGAATTGGTAATGTTAGTAAGTAGCCTAGTTATGGATGAAATAATCATGAAACCAAGTGAAGGGGAACCAAAGTAATTCTTGAGTTTGGAGGTTTAAATATAGTATATCCCTTTGGTGGCCAGGTTGACCTATTTTAAGAAATGCTATTGGTTTGTGGAGAAAAAGTTTAAAATCTTTCATAGTCTGATGCAAAAATTGTTACAGGAAATAATCAAGGCCACCTGGTGAGGTTAGCATAGGGCTAAATGTACCAGGTAATGTGGTGGGAACAGCTAACATGTAGCCTTTGATCAAGTGCAACTACATGGACGATATTAATTGGCTGATGCTTAAACTTAAACTTGCTCTAATGTTTGAAAGTATGGCCACACTGGGTCTCAGCTATCTGATGTAAATTTCTTAAGTCTATATGATAAGACATAATCACAAAGTAGCAGTAATTTTCCTCAAAGACTGCTTTCTTGTCACACTCACAAAGACGGAAGGCTGCAAGGCTCTCTCACAGCTTTCAACATCGCCATCGAGTCTTGAGGTTTAGGTGATAAAGATATCACTTCTATTTTTAGGCTGCCTCTTCAGCTTTCGGTCAGATAACGTTCAGGCTCTATTCAATCTCTCTTTGATGCTACTGAAGTGTATGTTTTCCTTCTTGATAATCTGTTAATGTTTGGAAACCTGCTACTCTATTTTCCATTCACCACCTTTTAATTTTTTCTAAACCCATGGTTACACGAACAGTATTTCATACATACAGTATTTCAGTCCCTGAACTGGACCTGCATCACTAGCCTAGGACTTGTCGTCGAACCACAATAATGGTAGTGGTTAATCGCAATTCTTGTTTCTCCACTAGCTTTGCAACTCTAAGTTCTCCCCTCCTCACAGAGACCGCCTGTTGCTGTGTCTGATGTGTAATTTCATGATTTCCTGAAATCATTGGATTCTAATTCTGTTCAATGCACATGTTTTTATCTCAATATCAAATAATTTCTGGGGAAAAAATTATTCAAAATTTCTTCTTAGCAAAGAGACATTTCTAAAGCAATAATTTTGCTTGGACTGTCTGGGAGTGGTCTGAGTAGGGAAGACTACTGTAGCCATATGGCAAAGAGGTTTGGAGCTCTTTCTTATTGGTCTCCATCCCAGCAAAACAGGCTGACATTTTAGGAAGTCTTTTCAAACAGCTCTTACACTAAAAGGGCATAATCATAATTTTCATAGTATTATTCCAACCTCAAAGTGGAAATATACTGGATATACTGTATACTGAACAAAAATATAAACACAACATGCAACAATTTCAACGATTTTACAGATGTACAGTTCATATAATGAAAAATGGGCAGGGGCGCAGCCATCGGTGTACCTGGGAGGGCATAGGAACACCCACTTGGGAGCCAGGCCCAGTTAATCAGAATTTATTCTTCACCACAAAAGGGCTTTATTACAGACAGAAATGCTCCACAGTTTCATCAGCTGTCCGGGTGGCTGGTCTCAGATGATCCCACAGGTAAAAAAGCCAGATGTGGAAGTCCTGGGCCGGCGCGGTTACACGTGGTCTGCGGTTGTGAGACCGGTTGGAGGTACTACCAAATTCTCTAAAATGATGTTGGAGGCGGTTTATGGTAGAGAAATGAACATTAGATTCTCTGTCAACAGTTCTGATGGACATTCCTGCAGTCAGCATGCCAATTGCACGTTCCCTCAAAACTTGTGTTGTGTGACAAAACTGCACATTTTAGAGTGGCCTTTTATTGCCCCTAGCACAAGGTGCACCTGTGTAATGATCATGCTGTTTAATCAGCTTCTTGATATGCCACATCTTTCAGGTGGATTGATTATCTTGAGGAGAAATACTCACTAACAGGGATGTAAACAAATGTGTGCACAAAATCTTTGCGAAATAATCTTTTTGTGAGTATGGAACATTTCTTTGATCTTTAATTTCAGCTCATGAAACATGGGACCAACACTCTACATGTTGAGTTTATATTTTTGTTCAGTCTATAAAAAACAGGAAATCGTGTTTTTGACTGCAATGGGCCTTTGGGCTTGAGGAGAATGAAAGCACTGCATCATTATGTTGGCTCGTCATGATTGTAGCTGGAGCTTATGTTTTGATTTCGCGTCATACATTGGAACCTCTCTCTCTCTCTCTCCCACAGAACTACAGGAGTAAGATCACTTGATTGTGACTTAGCATTTCCAAGCATTTCAGCTTAATCTTTCTGGATATAGAAAAGATTGCGAGGCCTGTTAAGGATGTACAAATCATCCTGTAACATATAACAGATCCCTTTAAGTATTCTCAAAGTCTGCATACAGACAGGCAGTAATTCAAAACCATTCCCAAAATAAAGACAGATTAGTTACAGTAACTGCTGTAACTGTGGAAAAAAGCAAGAAGGTTTAGTACGTTACACTCATAAGCATCAATGTGGTATTTTGCAAATTAACATACCAATTAGGGACTGAAGGCCAAAATGTTGAGAAAGACAATTTTAATGATCAACGCCACAGAAGGGTTGTGTGTCGAATAGTGTCTGTTTGAAACATACTGTTGGAATTCCTGTGTAGGGAAAAATGCAACCATCATAAATCTTCAACGAGATCAGCATATTTTCTCCCAACTTAAAATTTCACATCTCTGCACTAATGTCCACAGCTCAAGGTTAAAGTCGGTCGCTTCTTCCAACGTTGGCAACTTTGATGAATTGGGGTCTGAGACGGGGATATTTTCAAAGTCGAGTCCTGAATGTCGCTATGGTAATGAGTATCGTCGCTTTGCTTTAAACTACATCTGAAGCTGGAGCCTTCACCTGACATTTCACTTTAGGGCCTGTAGGTTACATACACAGTAAATATTATGTACCGTAAAGGAACGGATTGATGGTTGACATTACTCCAGCTATATTAATGACCTCAAATGAAGGTAAATAATGTCAAGTGTAACAATTGAAACACGCTCTCTAGCAGCACAGGGAGATGATTGAACGTCTCCTGGATTGATCATTTCTAGGAACCCATTCATATCAACTCTAAAGCAGTGTAAGAAGTCAAGTAGCAGTTCATTTCCTCCCCCAAATTGACAGAGTCATGCATCTTGGGCTTGTCAGCAGCAGCAGTCAGAAGAACACATCAAGGCTACGTGAAGCAGGTCTGGGTGGCCACATTAAGCTTTAATGGTATCTGATATCTCTTATTTCCTCTTGGGGTTGGGGGATAATTTGATGGCAGTATGCTGTGGCACAGCAGGCACCAGCAGGTTTCAGCGGGCTACATCTTGCCACAGGGATAAACAGCTTTGTAGACGCTTCAGCGCGCCAAGCTCTGGGTCGAAGTTGCCCATAGGCACAGACACAAATCGATGAAACTAGACACCATCAACAAATTGAGTATTCAAAACATAAATTGTACACAGCTAATGGACATAGCTTTCATGTTATTCACTTATTCATTAGCTTGTCCATGAACTAAGGCCTCGCAGAGTTAAAAAAACAAAAAACAGGAGGAAAACATTTGCTGTGTGATGCTAAGAAATCTAGTAGTTCTACCACAACAACCAATCTATGAATTAACTGAATTATAAAGAAACATCCACAATTCTTCTCCGCTACCGTGCAATAGCACTCTGTTTCTGCTTCAGTCTTTGATAGATGGACAGACAGACAACTTTCTACTCTCTTTTCATTCGCTCTTAATTAAACGCAATGTTGCCACAGAGATGAATTGGCCGATAACATGGCTGGTTTGTTCTCGAACTCGATTTTGCTCCGTTAGCCTCCCCAAATGAGTCTTGTGAACTTTTTTGGGGCCATAAAATTATGGAAAAAAATGTGTTACTCCAGTTAATTTGACTACCTCTGTCTGAGTCAGGTGTTTTCTTTCTCTTATGTTCTGAACATGTTCTGAAATGCAATGCCTGGAGATTGATCTGTGTCTCCACATCTAGTGGAATCAACGCCTATTTTCTTAGTTGACTTGACAGATTATGTGAGAATAAACAGATGACTTTAGAAGTTGGCATTGTACATTATTCTGAACTAGCTACTAAACCAATGTTGCAGAGAGACAGAGTGCTTTTTTTGTCTTTTTTGTCTTTAGTGTTTCGGTCACTTGTTTACACATACAAGTAACTAAAGTGGTTTGGTAGCCGTAAGTGAAGTGTTTAGGTTTTATGTCCCAGAGCTACAGTAGCTTAGTGGGCTTGTGCAGTCTTGAATCACGCTTACAGCCTGTCTGTACATTGTGGCAGTCAAAGTCACTGTCAGAGCCAAGCTGTGTGACTGTGCAACCTTGTAATTGCAGACTATGATTGAGGAACTACAGTAGCCAAAAAACAGAGCACTTCACCAGGAAATGACTCTGCTTCTAAAAAGCCATTAGTCCAGACTGTACCTCAGATACACTGTACTGTATGCAATATTCTCCCAGAAGACACATTCAAATAATGGAGTTCAGCAATCATTTCCCTTTGGAGATGCGAAATTATCACAAAGTCTGCAAATTGAGCCACAAATCATGAGGGGAACAGTTTTCTTAAGGATGACTACTTTTTGGGAAATTAATATTCTACAAATCTGCATCGGATGAGTTGGCCGTTGTGCCAGTTTATGGCAGCGTTATGCCTGGCATAACACTATTTTGGTCACCCTCTGACACATGCAAGAAGGGATGGCAAGAACCTATTGTGAGGGCATGAAGACATTGTCCAACCAGAAACAGATTAAAAGGAGCAGTAGGCTAAAAGATAGCATCCTATGTCATTAGGTGGGCTGAAAGTGATTGGTCCATGTGACACCCAAATCCCTTTGGAATTATTATTAAAGTAACACTCCTTGTAGCATCTTTGCCCTTCCCCTCCTGTTGTGCAGGTTGCTTTTACCCTCCTGCCATAGCTTCCCACCATTTTACACAAGACGCAAGCTGCACCTCTATGATAAGGCCTTAGAACGTACAGTGAATCAGTAGTGCATCAACCATGCACACAGCTACCGGCGCTAATACGGATTACATCCCTGCTTGACTTATCTGACACTACTAGGTTATTCAGTCATTGTCTTCGCAATGCTCATTGCTGCTATTGCAAGAGGAAAAAGGACACGTCCTTTCAACATTGTACTTTTTTTATTGAGTCAATCCAGAGCCATATCTACGTATCTATGGCTCTGGGTTAATCTAGATTTAAACATTTAAGACCCGTTTCTAGTCTTGGCTGGCACGATTACGTTCAGACATTGCTGTAGTCAGGTTTTTGGATTCCATGAATTAAATTGAGAGGGGTTAGTGGGCCAGGGAAACTCAGCATGCATCAATTCTCGTCTCAGCAGTCAGTGAGGTATAGCGGCCTCCTACAGCTGCACGTCGAGGTGAACATTTAGTTTTAACTCAAATAGATCAGTTTAAGATTGTGTGAATTGTTTAGAAGCATTTCGGTCTGGAATTAAATAACGATAATGGATTACATTTATGTACTTGCTTTTCACTCAGTCTCAAAAGAATTAGCATTTAATAGAGGTAACTCTCTCCGTCTATCATCAATGTGTAGCATGCATCTGGATGGTGAGCGGCAGCCATGTTGTGCCAGAATGACTCATCACAGCAGAGAGGCTAGGAGTGATTGTCCCAGTTTGGGGAAGATTGGATAGAGTAAGCTGGGAGTCATAGTAGGAGTTAAATGAGGACACTAATTATTTCCCCCAAACCTTTTTATGATTTATCAGACTAATGTTATGTCGTTTACCTTAATTAATGATTGGATTTCATCCCCACTCACTTCATAAGCGTGAAAAGTTATTTTCTATAGACATGAATCAGGTTTAAATGCAAATTCACTTTAAATAATGACTACACAAATAATACAAAACATCACTTTTGGTCATTGGTTGTATGCATGGGATGCAGCCTAGTCACCGTCCCTGACTACGATGACTAATGCACTTACTTTAGGGGCACCAAAGTGTGTTTTATCTCTATAAATTCAGACACTAAGATTACAATCACAAACAGACCATGAATAGATTTTTAAGCAACCAAAAGACATCTCCTCCTGCAGTCCCCTTCTGTTCAATATGTGGTGTCCTGGATAGCTACTGAAGCACAGCATTCATCTCTGCTTTAATATGACGGAAATGTCAAGCGGTCCTGATTCAAACCAATTGATTTATTATCACTCAAATTCAGCTCCTGGGACATTTATTAGCATTCTGTATTCCGTCAATTCATCATCTACCTACATACACATCCACCTAAGTCCTCACAAAATATGGGCCCTGTACAGTTAGATACTGTATGCAATATAGCAATCTTTTGGGAGCCGAAAACCAAATTGAGTTAGAATTTACTGGGAAGTATTAACATTCTTCCACAGATAATGCTGACCAACAGTAAGGAAATGGTAAAGCTCCATTAAGTTAAATTAACTTGAGAGGTCTTAAGTTAGAGAAGTTGAAATAAGGATGCTGTAAAAGTTGAGATTTGCACTGAATGTAATAACAGAATAACAGAATGAACATCAGGCAAAATACTGGCCTTCTGTAACAGAGGCTCAAGTATATACTGTAATCTATTGTAAATTATTGAAAGTGATATTGATATAAGTTCACAATGCAATTATTTACACCGTTAAAGTATAGGTTGTAAGATGTTATATTGGTTATAAATTGATAAATAGGTTATGGAATGATGGTAGTTAAGACTCTAACATAGTCATAGCCTGTCATCCAAAGATTTCATGTTTAAATTTTTCATAACCTCACATTAGCCTCACATGTCATCCTGGATGCCACTCTCTCCTTCGAGCCCCACACCAAGTCCATCACCAAATCCACCTTCCTCCACCTCTCCCAACTCTGACCGTCCCTCACGGACCCGGTAGCCGACACCCTCATACACACCTTTGTTTATTCACATCTTGAATATTACAATGGAGTCCTATTTGTGGTGTCCAGAAAAGCCCTGGATAGGCTCCAGAAAGTCCTCACACGTACCAAACCTTGGGAACACATCACCCCCACTCTGCATCACCTTCAGTTGCTCCTAGTCAAATTCCGAATCTCCTATAAGATCATACTGCTCACCTACAAGGCTCTATCTCCTGTTCAGTCTGGCTTTTCCCTCAGCATTACTCAGCCCTCGCTCAAGCTAAGTTGCTTTTATTCATTTGAATTGTAATTGTTTATTCTTGATTTTGCTTTTACACTCTGCTGTACAGTGTCCTTGGGTTTTTTGAAAGGCGCTTTACATGTGTTCTAATTATTTTATTATTAGTATGTGTGCTGTACTGTAACTAAACTCCCTAGAAAAAGAGTAGCCTCTAACAGTAGTTTTCTCCATTACAGATGAACAGGCAAGTGAAAAGATTTGAATTTGATGGGTGCAGGCCTCTTAGTTGATGGAGTGTGACACTGATTGATTGCAGTCCTGCATCACTGGATCGACAACTAGCAAAACAGCAGGTACACCGTTACCTCACGTTAAATCGAATCAAAATGTATTTGTCACATGCATCGAATACAAGTCGAATACGACTTTACCATGAAATGCTTACTTTACAAGCCCTTTCCCAACAATGGAAGTTAAGAAGTCAGACACATTTGCTAAATAAAAAAAGGATATGCATATGCAATGCATTTGAAAGATTTTTTTTTTAACGTTACGGCCTTATTCTGAAATTGATTCAATTGTTTCCCGCCCCCCTCATCAATCTACACACAATGCCCCATGATGACAAAGCAAAAACAGTTTTTTATAAATGTTTGCATAACTGAAATAATGCATTTGCATAAGTATTCAGACCCTTCACTCAGAGTGCTTTGTTGAAGCACCTTTGGCAGCGATTAAAGCTTCGAGACTTCTTGGGTATGACACTGCAAGCTTGGCACACCTGTATTTGGGGAGTTTCTCCCTTTTATCTCTGCAGATCCTCTCAAGCTCTGTCAGATTGGATGGGGAGAGTCACTGCACAGCTATTTTCAGGTCTCTCCAGAGATGTTCGATCAGGTTCATGTCCGGGCTCTGGCTGGGCCACTCAAGGAAATTCAGAGATTTGTCCCAAATCCACTCCTGTGTTGTCTTGGCTGTGTGCTTAGGGTTGTTGTCCTGTTGGAAGGTGAACCTTTGCCCCAGTCTGAGGTCCTGAGTGCTCCGTAGCAGGTTTTCATCAAGAAACTATCTGATCTCCAGTCCCTGCCGCTGAAAAACTTCCCCACAGCATGATGCTTCCCCCACCATGCTTCACCGTAGGGATGGTGCCAGGTTTCCTCCAGACGTGACGCTTGGCATTCAGGCCAAAGACCAGAGAATCTTGTTTCTCATGGTCTGAGAATCCTTTACAAACTCCAGGCGGGCTGTTGTGCCTTTTCTGTGGAGTGGCTTCCATCTGGCCACTCTACCATAAAGGCCTTATTGGTAGTGCTGCAGAGATGGTTGTTCTTCTGAAAGGTTCCCCCATATCCACAGAGTAACTCTGGAGCTCTGTCAGAGTGACAATCGAAGAACTTGGTCACATCCCTGACCAAGGCCCTTCTCCCCCGATTGCTCAGTTTGGTCATGCGAGTCTTGGTGGTTCCAAACTTCCTTTGAAACCTCTACAGGATCGGTGTCCCTATTCCGGGACGGTTGAGCTAACATGACTAACTATTGTGATTAGCATGACGTTGTAAGTAACAAGAACATTTCCCTGGACATAGACATGTCTTATATGGGCAGAAAGCTTCAATTATTGTGACTCTAACTGCACTGTCCAATTTATAGTACATATTACTGTGAAATAATACCATAATGCTCTGATTTGTCATCCTGAGGGTCCCAGAGACAAAATGTAGCATAGTTTTGTTTGATAAAATCTATTTTTATATTCAAATGTAGGAACTGGGTTCTACAGTTTGAACCCCTGCTGTGCCTGGCTCCACACACAACCCGTCCAGCCATCTAGATGTGTGAAAGTTAGTGTATAAGCTAATGACTCATCACGTATGACATTCCTGTAAACTACAATGTTGTGTTACCATGTAATTTGTGCATGTTCTCTATAGTTATGTACATGAAAAGGTATCAATTGATCAATTTGGCAGATTTGGACAGACTTGACACAAAATATTGTCCAGTATTGCAATGCTTCACTGGATCAATCTGACACTTTGCACACACACACTGCTGCCATCTAATGGCCAAAATATAAATTGCGCCTAAACTGCAATATTATATTATGGCCTTTCTCTTGCATTTCAAAGATGATGAAAAAAACATATGCATGTTTTTTGGTTTGCATTTTATTTGACCAGATCTAATGTGTTATATTCTCCTACATTAATTTCACATTTCCACAAACTTCAGTGTTTCCTTTCAAATGGTATCAAGAATATGCATATCCTTGCTTCAGGTCCTGAGCTACAGGCAGTGAGATTTGTGCAACTCATTTAAGCCGAAAATGTAAAAAAAGGGTCTGATCCTTAAGAGGTAGAATAATGGATGCCACTATGTTCTTGTTTTTGCTCTGTCATGCACTGCCATCTGTGGGACCTTATACAGACAGGTGTGTGCCTTTTCAAATCATGTCCAATAAATTGAATTTACCACAGATGTACTCCAATCAAGTTGTAGAAACACCTCAAGGATGATCAATAGAAACAAGATGCACCTGAGCTCAATTTTGAGTCTCATAGCAAAGGGTCTGAATACTTATGCAAATAAGGTATTTCATTTTTTTTATTTTTTTTTATACATTTGCAAAAATGTTGTGTAGATTTTTTATTTAATCTGTTTTAGAATAAGGCTGTAACGTAACAAAATGTGGAAAAGGGGGTCTTAATACTTTCCGAATGCACTGGTTGGAACAGAGTCAATGTGAAGGGGTACAAGGTAGTTAAAGGTAATTTAAGTAATATATACATTTAGGTAAAGGTAACAGTCAGTAGACAATCAGGATAGAGTATGTGAAGAGTAAAACACTGTGAAAGTGTGTGTGGCGTCAATACGCATGTGTTTGTTTTGTGAGAGTATGTAGTTGCATGTAGTCCATTTGTGAGTATGTGTTATACAGCCTGGATTCAAACCAGGGTGTCTGTAGTGATGCCTCTAGCACTGAGATGCAGTTCCTTAAACCACTGTGCCACTCGGGAGCATGTATTCTATGTGTGTGTACGTGTGTGTTGGAGTGACGGTGTTGTATGTATGAGTGTGTGGGTAGAGTCTAGTTGGTGTGCATAGAGACGGTGCATGAGAGTCAGTGAAAGAAAAGGGGTGTTAATGCAAATAGTCAGGATAGCGATTTGATTAACTGTTCAGCAGTCTTATGGCTTGGGGGTAGAAGCTGTTCATGATGCTTTTGGTCCCAGACATGGCGCTCCGGTAGTGCTTGCCGTGCAGTAGCAGAGAGAACAGTCTAAGTAATTTTTCTCTCATGGCTAACTACCAGGAAGTTTGAAAAGACAGGCTGAGTGGGCAGGGAGCTTATATTCATGAGCTCACCTTGACTGACAGCTCTTTAAAACGTCTATATCAAGAAACTTGGATGCAGTGAGCAGTGTTTCAGTAAATTCCTCTCAAGCTAATTTGGTGATACAAAAAGCAACTCAAACAACATTGAAATTGCATCAATGATATTTCCCGCTTCGAATGTCTCTTGTGATGCGATTCCCAACAGCACTGATGGATGTACATCATTGGAGTCAAGCTCCCTGCCATCCAGGACCTCTATACAAGGCGGTGTCCGAGGAATGCCCTGTTCTAACTGAAAAAATGTATTGGTGATATTTTAGTCACTCAAAATGTTATTTTACATGGGAATCAGAATGAATGTAAGGGACCTTTAATGATGGCGTTAGAGTCGTGCGTGGCCATGCAGTCGTGGGTGAACAGGGAGGTTGTTGTTGCCTACCCTCACCACCTGGGGGTATGCCTGTCAGGAAGTCCAGGATCGAGGTGCAGAGGGAGGTGTTCATTCCCTGGGTACTGTAACGTACTGGGTGTCGTGAGTATGAGGTCAGATGCAGGGAAAACAGAGTTCAATATAGTGCTCTTTTAATGCACACATGGTAAACCACGGCCACCCCACTAAACACTGGGTGCTCATAACTAAAATGCCCCAGACACGGGGAACGAAAACAGTCCAGCACTATATACGAACATACAACAACACGTTCGTCTGTAACAAACACCAGGGTTACAGTAATCTATCCCACACAAAGAAACGGGCGGGCCGGATGACTAATAAAGCCCAACTAATTACAACCAACTCAAAACAGGTGTAACCAATAAACACATAAGGAGGGGGAGAAAAGAATCAGTGGCAGCTAGTAGGCCGGCGACGACGACCGCCGAGCGCCACCCGAACGGGAAGGGGAGCCACCTTCGGTCGGAGTCGTGACAGGTTCTTAGCTTAGCTTGGAGGGCACTATGGTGTTGAACGCTGAGCTGTAGTCAATGAACAGCATTCTCATGTAGGTGTTCCTTTCTTCCAGGTGGGAAAGAGCAGTGTGGAGGGCAACAGAGATTTTGTCATCTGTAGATCTGTTGGGACAGTATGCAAATTAGAGTGCGTTCCGGGAGTCTGCGAGGATGGTGTTGATATGAGCCAAGACCAACCTTTCAAAAAATGTCATGGCTACAGATATAAGTGCTATTATGGGATGGTAGTCATTAAGAAATGTTACCTTGGCATTTTTGGGCACAGGGACTATGGTGGTCTGCTTGAAACATGTACAATACGAGTCAAATGTTTAGACACACCTACTCATTACATTTTTTTTTTTTTTACTATTTCCTACATCGTAGAATAACTACAGAACTCTCAAATAACACATACTGTATGTAGTAACCAAATAGGTGTTAAACAAATATTTGAGATTATTCAACGTAGCCACCCTTTGCCTTAATGACAGCTTTGCAAACTCTTGGTATTCTCTCAACCAGATTCATGAGGTAGTCATGGAATGCATTTCAATTAACAGGTGTGCCTTGTTAAAAGTTAATTTGTGGAATTTATTTTCTTCTTAATGCGTTAATGCGTTTGAGCCAATCAGTTGTGTTATGACAAGGTAGGGGTGGTTTACAGAAGATAGCCCTATTTTGTAAAAGACTAAGTCAATATTATGGCAAGAACAGATGAAATAAGCAAAGAGAAACGACAGTCCATCATTACTTTAAGACTTGAAGGTCAGTCAATCCGGAAAATGTCAAGAACTTTTAAAGTTTCTTCAAGTTTAGTCGCAAAAACCAAGCACTATGATGAAACTGCATCTCATGAGGACCGCCACAGGAAAGGAAGAACCAGAGTTACCTCTGCTGCAAAGGATAAGTTCATTAGAGTTAACTGCACCTCATATTGCACCCCAAATAAATACTTTACAGAGTTCAAGTAACAGACACATCTCAACATCAATTGTGTTTTGAGACACAGACACAGAGCAGGTGAACAGATGATCTCTGCATGTGTGGTTCCCACCATGAAGCATGGAGTAGGAGCTGTGATGGTGTGGGGGTACTTTGCTAGTGACACTGTCACGACTGTACCTAACCATAAACACCAATGCCTTTCTTAAAATCAATACACAGAAGTATATATTTATAAACCTGCATATTTAGCTAAAGTAAATCCAGGTTAGCAGGCAATATTAACCAGGTGAAATTGTGTCACTTCTCTTGTGTTCATTCACGCAGAGTCAGGGTATATGCAACAGTTTGGGCAGCCTGGCTCATTGCGAACTAATTTTCCAGAATTGTACGTAATTATGGCATAACATTGAAGGTTGTGCAATGTAACAGCAATATTTAGACTTATGGATGCCACCCGTTCGATAAAATACCGAACAGTTCCGTATTTCACTGAAATAATAAACATTTTGTTTTCTAAATTATATTTTCCGGATTCGACCATATTAATGACCAAAGGCTCGTATTTCTGTGTGTTATGTTATAAATAAGTCTATGATTTGATATTTGATAGAGCAGTCTGACTGAGCGGTGGTAGGCAGCAGCAGGCTCGTAAGCATTCATTCAAACAGCACTTTCGTGCATTTTGCCAGCAGCTCTTTGCAATGCTTCAAGCATTGAGCTGTTTATGTCTTCAAGCCTATCAACTCCCGAGATTAGGCTGGTGTAACCGATGTGAAATGGCTAGCTAGTTAGCGGGGTGCACGCTAATAGCGTTTCAATCGTCACTCGCTCTGAGACTTGGAGTAGTTGTTCCCCTTGCTCTGCATGGGTAACGCTGCTTCGAGGGTGGCTGTTGTCAATGTGTTCCTGGTTCGAGCCCAGGTAGGGGCGAGGAGAGGGACGGAAGCTATACTGTTACACTGGCAATACTAAAGTGCCTATAAGAACATCCAATAGTCAAAGGTATATGAAATATGAATGGCATAGAGAGAAATAGTCCTATAAATACTATAACTACAACCTAAAACCTCTTACCTTGGAATATTGAAGTCTCATGTTAAAAGGAATCACCAGCTTTCATATGTTCTCATGGTCTGACCAAGGAGTTTAAACGCTATTTTTTTTATATGGCACATATTGCACTTTTACTTTCTTCTCCAACACTTTGTTTTTGCATTTAAACCAAATTGAACATGTTTCATTATTTATTTGAGGCTAAATTTATTTTTATTGATGTATTATATTAAGTTAAAATAAGTGTTCATTCAGTATTGTTGTAATTGTCATTATATACAAATACATTTTTTTAAATCAATCGGTATCGCCTTTTTTTGGTCCTCCAATAATCGGTATCAGCGTTGAAAAATCATAATCGGTCGACCTCTACATAGGATATCACATTTATTCAGATCACATTGATAGGATAGTCTCGAATGGAGCTTGTCCAGTTTATTCACCAGTGATTGCATGCTCGCCAAAAGAACGGAGGGTAGAGGTGGTTTGTCCACTCGACAACTCTTCCTTCTTTGAGTGTCGGGGATGTGGGCTTGGACCGGGATGAGCATTATGTCATTCGCCTCTGACACATTGAAATAGAAGTCCTCGTCCAAATCGAGGTTAGTGATTGCTGTTCTGATGTCCAGAAGCTCTTTTTGGTCATAGGAAATTATGGCGGAAACATTATGTACAAAAAAAGTTCAGATCAGGGAAAAAAATTGACAAAATAGCACAATTGGTCAGGAGACCGTAAAACGGCTGCTATACCCTCCAGCGGGAATATTTTCACAAAAAAATTAAAAGCTGTCATAAGGTGTTTTATTGCACTGGGATTCTGATGACTATAGATGAATGCATAATTTAAGCATAAATTATGTTAACACTGTGTAAATGGCGTTTGTTCTATTGTATTCATTTTATTTGGTCATGTTTGTGGTTTTGTCTCTGCTGCTGTCTGACACTGAATATCCGATTGGAGATCTATCTATGAAATATTTTTTTATCATAGTTCAATCTGATACAGTTTTTGACAAATACTACACTGCAAAAGGCAACCGGCTTTGTTTAACTGGTGAGAATTTTTATTGATGCACACCTGTTCTCTTCGCACACCTGTCCCCATAACAGGTTTTATTTCCAAAACTAGCGAGCACATTCTGTTAAATATCCCTATTATGCAATCAATAGTATCTCCCACCATGGACGTCAAAGGATAAGAGGCCTTGGTTACCCCGATAGGCCAGATTGGTCTGGTCAAGATGGTCCGACATCTGATGGAGAGAGGAAAATAAAGAGGGAGCACTATATTTAGTGTGTTGAATTTATGACGTTTCCCTCTATGCGAGGAGCCCTCCAGCCCTGTGCTGACGAACACAAAGAGCAGGGCTTGGCATAATGTTTTTGTCGAAAAATGGACCTTTCTTCCTTTTTATCGAGTACAGAAGACCAAGAGACGACACCCAATGTGTGCCGTGCACGCGCGCACACACACACACACACACACACACACACACACACACACACACACACACACACACACACACACACACACACACACACACACACACACACACACACACACACACACACACACACACACACACACACACTCGCTCTCTCTCTCCTCGTACCCTTGCATTAAGGAGCAAGGGCAAACGGCTTAGTGGGTGTAGACAATAGGATAAGGAGATTACATTTCTCCCCTCAAAGTGATTAAGATTTCACTTTAAAAATCCTCTGTATTTTTTCTTGAACTACTGCCTGAGTATTACTGATGTTTACCTAGCCTGTGATAGCCTAGCCTCTCTTTAACCTTCATGGTGATATGTAATGTCTGGGATGACAAAAGCTTTGAATCACCAAATAGGTGAGTTGGGGTTTGTATGCAACTTTTCACACGACACATTATTTGAACTGTCACGTTCTGACCGTAGTACCTTTGTTTTGTCTTTGTTTTAGTATGGTCAGGGTGTGAGAAGGGCAGTCTGTTCTTTTTTCTATAATTTGGGAGTTCTGTGTTTGGCCTGGTATGGTTCTCAATCAGAGGCAGCTGTCAATCGTTGTCCCTGATTGAGAACCATACTTAGGTAGCCTGGTTTCACCTTTGAGTTGTGGGTGATTATTTTCCGTTTCAGTGCTTGCACTATTCGGGACTGTTTCGGTTTTCATTTTGATTCTCTTGTTCTTTTGTATTTTGTATTCAGTCTCATTAAATTATATTATATTATGGATACATACCACGCTGCATTTTGGTCCTCTGATCGTTCCTACTACTCCTCCTCGTCAGAACTATGATATAAATGCCAAACCTATGCTAAAACTATAATATCACACGTCAACACCAGAATAGGGAAACAGACACCAAGCCAAACAACCACACATCCTGCCCGACAAAGTATGTGGGAGACTGAACAACCTTTCCTCCTGAAAAAGCAGGAAACAAATAACATTCCCAGAGGGAATAACATTCCCAGAGGTGCAAGATAGGGTTTGGATAGGGTTTGGTGTGGTTAATGAGGAATACGGAGAGCCATAGAAACACAAACAACATGACGGCCAAACTATGTTGATTTTACACAGGAGGGAAACTCCTCCCTCAGGAGCTATTTTTTCCCCCTGTGGCTGATCCAGCATATTAACAACCCACTGCAATGAAGGACTAGAAGGGAGATGGAGGGAAGAGAGGGAAAGTCTGAGGAGGTAGACTTGGGATAGCCTGGAAGATATGTATATTTAAATTACATTCACAATTAAAGGACTTGAAAGGCAAACAGCACCACTTATAAGCAGATGGTTTCCTGGTTGCTCAGGGCTTAGTGTGCGAGATGGATTATTTATTATTCCTGCTCTGTCACTGGAAATCAAGTCGCCCCATGTAATAGATGCCAGGACCTCAGAGGACCTGACATTTAGTGTGCTGTACCCTAAAGTGGGTTTTTGTCTTTCAATGGTCAGAGTACTTGTATTGGACCCAGTCACCCAGCCCACATCTGCTGTGTGTCATATCTGCTCTCTCAAAATATGGAGACTATTTTGTTGAACTCTTGGACTCCTTAGCTCCATCAATGAATTTGAGAGTGGTTATATTTCCCAGGTTAATAAAAACTGAAAATAACTATGTAGCTTCCTGTCCAGGGGCTGTACTTGTACATCAAAGCTGCCTCACACTGCAGAAATAGGATATATGCTCCTGCCCTGTGGGCTGTTCTGGCTCTGACAAGGCTTACTCTAAAATAAAGCATTACTGATCCGATTGCATTTGTATTTATTGTGCATCCTGGGGTCCAGCAAAAATGAGGCAAAATTTAGGCAGTTATGCAATTTTAAAAACATTGTTGACGCCAGCAACTGTTTTGTCTTTGGAATTTTACTACTGGTAGATGGAGGTGCTGGTGGTTCTTCACCATTAAAGTGGGCTGTCAATGGTGGTGTCACCCAGCCTTGAGCTACTGTAGGGTAGGATGGTGTTGAGAAGGAGGGGTTGGTATTGATCCATTAAAACAGCTGTCCTCATGTTTTCTGATTTGTGACAGGCGCTTGCAGAGAAAGGACTCAATTGGAGGTTCATTATCAAAGGTTAAATAGACAGTGTTGGAAAAAGTACCCAAACGTACCCAAATGTGAAAGTCAAGCAGTAAAATACTACTTGAGTAAAAGTCTGAAAGTATCTGTGTTAAATTATACTTTTAAGCAAATGTAAATTTAATTGGTAAAATATACTTATGTATCAGAAGTAAAAACATAAATTATTTTAAATTATTTAAACAAACCCGACGGCACCATTTCTTGTTTTTTTATTTTTATGGATAGCCAGGGGCAGTCCAACTCTTGATAAGTGGATGATTTGGACCATTTTCCTGTCCTGCTAAGCATTCTAAACGTAATTCTGGGATTCAGAGAAAATGTTTGGAGTAAAATGTACATGATTTTCTTTAGGAATGTAGTGAAGTAAAAGTATAAATTGTTCAAAATATAAATAGTAAAGTAAAGTACAGATACTTTAAAGTACTACTTAAGTAGAAAAACTCCCTAGAAAGGCCAAAACCTAGGAAGAATTCTAGAGAGGAACCAGGCTATGAGGGGTGGCCAGTCCTCTTCTGGCTGTGCAGGGTGGAGATTATAACAGAACATGGCCAAGATGTTCAAATGTTCATAAATGACCAGCATGGTAAAATAATAATAATCACAGTAGTGCAACAAGTCAGCACCTCAGGAGTAAATGTCAGTTGGCTTTTCATAGCTGATCATTGAGAGTATCTCTACTGCTCCTGTCTCTAGAGAGTTGAAAACAGCAGGTCTGGGACAGGTAGCACGTCCGGTGAACAGGTCAGGGTTCCATAGCCGCAGGCAGAACAGTTGAAACTGGAGCAGCAGCACGGCCAGGTGGACTGGGGACAGCAAGGAGTTATATATATACACCTGTTCTGAAAGGCCTCAGAGTCTGCAACACCACTCAGCAAGGGTGAGCAAGCGGGCACCATGAAGACCAAAGAGCTCTCCAAACAGGTCAGGGACAAAGTTGTGGAGAAATACAGATCAGGGTTCGGTTATAAGAAAATATCTGAAACTTCCCACGGAGCACCGTTAAATCAATTTTTTTTTATGAAAGAGTATGGCACCACAACAAACCTGCCAAGAGAGGGCCGCCCACCAAAACTCATGGACCAGGCCAAGGAGGGCATTAATCAGAGAGGCAACAAAGCGACCAAAGATAACTCTGAAGGAGCTGCAAAACTCCACAGTGGAGATTGGAGTATCTGTCCATAGGACCACTTTAAGCTGTTCACTCCACAGAGCTGCGTTTTATGGAAAAGTGTCCAGAAAAAAGCCATTGTTTAAAGAAAAAAATGAGCGCACACGTTTGGTGTTCGCCAAAAGGCATGTGGAAGACTCCCCAAACATATGGAAGAAGGTACCCGGTCAAATGAGAATAAAATTTAGCTTTTTGGCCATCAAGGAAAATGCTATGTCTGGCACAAACCCAACACCTCTCATCACCCGGGGATGTTTTTCATCGGCAGGGACTGGAAACTGGTCAGAATTTAAGGAATGTTGGATGGCGCTAAATACAGGGAAATTCTTGAAGGAAACCGGTTTGTCTTCCAGAGATTTGAGAGTGGGACGGAGGTTCACCTTCCAGCAGAACAATGATCCTAAGCAACACTCGAGTGGTTTAAGGGGAAACATTTAGATGTATTGGAATGGCCAAGTCAAAGCCCAGACCTCAATCCAATTGAGAATCTGTGGCATGACTTAAATATTGATGCACACCAGCGGAACCCATCCAAAGATCCCAGTGGCTAGATGTGTCAAGCTTATAGAGTCATACCTCAAGAAGAGACTTGGGGCTGGGGGGGGGGGGGTTGGAATAGTTATGCACGCTCAAGTTCCCTGTTTATTTTTTGTCTTATTTCTTATTTGTTTCACACAAAAAATATATTTTTCATCTTGTGTAAATCACAATGATACTACAAACCCCCCCCCCAAAATCTATGAAATATAGGTGAACAAAATAGGTGAATACTTTCGCAAGCAACTGTATAAGTTGGCAACCTGTGTGAGGTGTGAAAGTGTGAGGTGTGTGAGGTGTGAAATGGAAATGTATTTTTTTGCATATCCCAACTCCCCCTGAGATACCCTCGGAGATTGGTGTCACAGCCAGGGATCAGCCATTAATGACGGTGACCCTGCAGCAGTTAGGGTTAAGTGCCTTGCTCAAAGGCAGATCAAAATATATTTTCCACCTTGTTAGCACGGAAATTCGAACGAGCAACATTTTGTTTACTGGCCCAGCACTCTAATCGCTAGGCTACCTGCTGAATCTACAGTACGATGCTAAGATAGATAGCTTGCACGCTAACTCCAAACAAACATCCAAAGTCCTTGAAGGAGGCCTTGGCAGAAGATAAACCAGGTGGCTAACAACGGAATACCTTTTAGGTCACAATGCCCCCCAAAAAAGCAGCTAACTTCCTGCAATTTTACACATTTTGCTATGGTGCTGAGAGAAAAGTTAGATTTTTAAAATTCTAATTAAAGCTAAAATATAGGGGTGTTGATTCTGACTGTGATAAAGACACTGGATTA
This sequence comes from Oncorhynchus kisutch, assembly GCF_002021735.2. Taxonomy (NCBI): domain Eukaryota; kingdom Metazoa; phylum Chordata; class Actinopteri; order Salmoniformes; family Salmonidae; genus Oncorhynchus; species Oncorhynchus kisutch. Next base: position 8,367,396 of record NC_034199.2, on the reverse strand, counting down.
TGAGCTGTCTTGTTTTCTAAATGAACAAATGAAATAGGCAGTGGCCTGGTGCATATAGTCATAGAAGCACAGTGGCTTATGCCTCTATAGAGTACCACAGTATGAGTCATAATACCTATAAAACCTAGCGGTCAAACAGGAAAATATTTCCAACATTTATTTTTCCCATATGGGATTTTAGAAGCACTTAAAATAAGCGCTGTGTTTCATGTAGGCTTACCCTGATGTGACCTTTTGATAACTGTGTAAATCTCTCTGGGACAAGGTGACTTTTAACAATATATTCGCCAGTATTTACCCCCCAAAAATGAAATGCTAAATTAGCTGCTAAATTAGCTGCAAATCGTGCCAGAGCTAAGAATCTCTGGAATAACTATTTAAATGTTAGCTAAATGTATTAATGTATAAATTGGCTACATTTCTATAAATGGACAATTCTGAACTGTCTTGAGCAGGTTTAAATTGACACAATATATGTTAGCAAAGGTGTCAGCTGGAGATGATGTGCATGAGCTTGCAGGGATTTGTAGTTTTGTCTTCGTTGATGCTAATTAGCATTTTTCAAATCTGAGACTAAATAGAGCAAAATATATTGATAAATCACATTGCCCGAGAGAGACGTCACGCCAGGGTAAGCCTACACAAAACAAGCCCTTATTTGAAGTTATTTTCTAAAATCCTCTAAGGGAAAAATGATTGAAATAATTTTCCTGTTTGACCACTAGGTTTTATGCAGTCATATTCATGGCTTAAAAGGTGTGTGACTTTCAGTTAGTTCATTTTTGCATCCCCTGATAGTGAATGTCATTCCAGTTAATCTGTTCTGTTATATTTCACCAAATCTGACGAACCCAGTGCACTGCTTGCTATGAATTTTATCTGATAGCGTTTGCAAAAAGACAAGTAATGTTCTGTTTGGAAAACTGACAAGTAAAGAGCATTCAAAAATGAAAAATCATATTTCTTTGGCTCAATCTGATTGGGTGAGCCTGGTTACCCAGTGGGTGGGACTTTTAATATTTTTCAAACTTCCGTCTGTAAAATGACACTGCTCGTTGCCCACCTGTGCTCTGTTACCCTACCTAGGGGTCTGTACTATTTGGCATCATGGCCAGATTGATGGGTTGGGAGATGTGTATCTTGTTTGTTTCCCCTTCTACCCCTTCTCAATTGTATATCTTCCTCATAACTTCATGAACATTAACCTCTCTCTCTCTGTCTCTCTTTCTCCCTCCCTCTCTCTAGGGTGTACCGGATTTAGGACCAGACAGGAACTGGAAAGGTATTGCCATCTCTCTGCTGGTCATTGTGGTTGTGCTGTCGCTCATTGGACTATTGTTCTTCTGTCCAAACGTAAGCACCTGGAGTAAAACATAGTTTTTTTTTGAAAATCATCAAAATCATCAAAATATTAACAGAATTTCAAAAGACCTTGGTTCTAACTTCTCACCATTCTCAATTAATGCAGTTTTACAAAACAGACCAAGAGCTACTTGCTTAGAATTTAGTCTTCCAATTTAAAACTAACACCTTTCATTTAATCCCCATTGACATGAAAAATATCTTTAGTTAAAATTGTAACACTCCATTGCCCTTGCAAATTAAAGGATTTGAATGCTTGATGTGAATATTTTCATAGGTAATTAAATATAAATATTGTCACTACTTCTGATTATTGCTGCTGGACTTGATTAAGGTCAAGCTGTCTCTCCACTGACCGTCCACTCAATTCATTAGGCCATTTAAATGGTTGATTTCATATAGATGATGATACAGATGAAGGACTTGCCTTGAGGTTCGGATTATCATACCTGCTTTTGCTTACCGCTTTTATTCACAATTAAAATTCCAATCTTGGATTGTATCAATGTCCTTAGTTGTAATTGTTGCTGTGTGAGTCACTTGAAAATCTTTAGGGAACTAAGCATTACTTACTAAGCATTTGAGTACAAGTCGTTTGTATGTCGACTTACAGACCCATTTTGTGAAATTTCATCGCAGATGACGGCTCCAAGTCTCTAGGCACCCAGTTGACCCTAGATGACCTCTTTCAGCGAGAGTTCCAGGTGCATGACCCTGATGCCAAGTGGATCAATGGTAGGTTTATGTAGTGCACCGCACATATTCATAACTCTACATAACTAATGTTATCGGTCAAAAGTTTTAGAACACCTACTCATTCAAGGGTTTTTCTTTATTTTTACTATTTTCTACATTGTAGAATAATGGTGAAGACATCAAAACTATGAAATAACACACATGGAATCATGTAGTAACCAAAAACGTGTTAAACAAATCAAAATCTATTTTATATTTGAGATTCATCAAATAGCCACCCTTTGCCTTAACTCTTGGCATTCTCTCAACCAGACTCATGAGGTAGTCACCTGGAATGCTTATCCAACAGTCTTGAAGGATTTCCCACATATGCTGAGCACTTGTTGGCTGCTTTGCCTTCATTCTGCGGTCCAACTCATCCCAAAATAAAAATAAAAGGAAATAAAACCTGTTATGGGAATAGGTGTGCGGCGAGAACAGGTGTGCATTGATAAAATTCATAACAATTAAACAAAGCCGGTTGCTTCTTACATTGTAGTATGTCAAATATTGTATCAGATTGAACTATGATAAAAAATATTTAATAGATAGATCTCCGATTGGATATTCAGTGTCAGACAGCAGCAGAGACAAAACATGACAAAAGAAAATGAATACAATACAACAAACTCCATTTACACAGTGTTAATATAATTATGCTTAAATCATCATCATTAATCTATAGTCATCAGAATCTCAGTTCAATAAAAAACCTTATGCCAGCTTTTTATTTTTTGTGTGAAAAGATTCTGCTGGAGGGAATAGCAGACCAACTGACCAACTGTGATATTTTGTCAGTTTTTTTCCCCTGATCTGAACTTTTTTTGTACGTAATGTTTCAGCTAAAATTTCCTATGACCAAAAAAGCTTCTGGACATCAGAACAGCAATCCCTAACCTCGATTTGGATTAGGATTTTTTTTGTCCAGGCCCAAATCCCCGACACTCGAAGAAGAGTTGACGAGTGGAAAAACCACCTCTACCCTCCGTTCGTTTGGTGAGCGTGCAATCACTGGTGAATAAACTGGACAGGCTGCGTTCGAGACTATCCTATCAACGTGATCTGAAGAATGTAATATCTTCTGTTTCTCAGAGTGGTGGCTGAACATCTAGCTGGTTTTTCTATACATCGTCACAACAGAACTGCAGCGTCAGGTAAACTCAAAGGGGGTGGTGTACGTCTCTTTGTAACATTGTTAAGGAAGTCTCGAGATTCAGCTCGCCTAAGTTAGAATACCTCATGATAAGTTGTAGACCATACTATTTACCAAGAGAGTCATCTATATTTTTCAGAGCTGTCTACTTACCACGACAAACCAATGCTGGCACTAAGACCACACTCAATGAGCTGTGAAGGGCTACACAGAAGGATTACCAGGACTCACACTCAGAGCATGCGCTGACCAGCTGGCAAGTGTCTTCACTGACATTTCCAACCTCTCCCTGACCCAGTCTGTAATACCTACAGTACCAGTCAAAAGTTTGGACATGCTTACTCATTCAAGGGTTTTTCTATATTTTTTGTGATTTTCTACATTGTATAATAATAGTGAATATGTCAGAACTATGAAGTAATACAAATAAAATTATGTTGAGAACAAAAAAGTGTTAAACAAATCAAAATATATTTTACATTTTAGATTCAAAGTAGCCACCCTTTGCCTTGATGACAGCATCCCTACAAATTTGGCCTGGTTCAGGGGCCTAACCTGAGTTTTGGCAGATTGCTGCGTTGCAGGGGACCCCCAAGGCCAGCTTGTTGCCCATTCCCAGCTGTGAGTTGGCGAGATGCAGGAACCAATGGGCTGCCACAGGGCCCAGATCTGTGGGGTGGGCAGAAGAGGAAGGCTTCACTTTCTTTCTGCGCATGTCACACTTCTACCGCATGGTGGCGACTTTTGTCTAGTCACCGTTGGCTATTAAAAATAGAATCCAGTAGAAATGGGTGATTTGATAGTGAACTGAAGCTTGTGTCCTCTCGTAAAAATAGACAGCCATAAGGGTGTAACCATGCACGCACATTAATTCTCCGCTATGAGAAAGAAAGATTATAATTATATTAATGCCCCTTAGATATTCTCACAGACCAGAAAAAAAATCATTTTCATAATGAATAATCCGATGCGTGTTGCAAGCTTGATATCTTTTTACTTACTATATAACGTATTGGATCACTAAAAAATATAACTTTTACATTACCATGTAGTTTACCAAGAGAATGGACTTGACGGGGATGTGGACATACTCAGTATACACATACAAGGATTAGCTTACTCCAATACATTTTAATAGAAAGTTTGCAAAAATAGTTAAGATCTTGCTACCATGGAAAGGAGAATACTTGTCGATTTGTGGAAAGATCACCCTGATTAACTCTTTAGTCACATCACAGTTTACCTATTTGCTTATGGTTTTGCATAAACCTAGCGACCTGTTTAAATGATATGAGCAAAAAATATTTGATTTGATTTGGAAATGGCAAGCCAGACAAAATTAAAAGGGCCTAATGTCTCACACCATGTTCAAGAATGGCCTTTTTCCCTTTATTCAGATTACAACCGCTCACTTTCGGTTATTTTAAAACTAAATAATCTCCAAAATATCGCTCATATATCGGTAGCCTGAATTGTGGCACAAATGTACTATTTGTTCGTAAATTAATGGAGGTGTTTTCAGTCTGATAGTCTTTAATAAATAATTGTTTTGACCAAGTTAATCTGCTCATGTTGTGTGTGTGTGTTCAAATATTTGTATGTGTAAGTAAACAAAATAAATCCTAATACCAGCTGCACTTTAAACGTTTGTATAATAAAGTATTGGTTGATTTTAATACTTCTGACAGCCAAAATTCTAACTCCACCCATAACTTTTGGACTTTTAAACATTCCCAGAAGGCATGGATTATTATAACCTACTGCCTAGGCCTAACACCTATTGGTGCAATCGTTTCCATGATGCAGTATTAGCCGGACAATAGACTCTTCAACCTTTACAAAAGGATAGCTCGGCTAGGTGTGAAACTTGTAATGTATTAAGTACTCTAAACCTCATGCAACCGCAAAATGTCAGATAAAGCTTATACTGTACAGTATTTCTTAATCGGCATCTTTATGCTTTCGTTAGTAGAATAATGATAAAAATACTCTTTCAAAATGCAAATGTTTATTTCAAATATCAGCAGGACAATAGACTCTTGCCGAGTTTAGGGACGTTAATGAGAATTTTATTTTCACTGAATCTCCGTTTGTGTATTGGTTAGCCAACAATTCGGGTGTGGAAATATTAGGATGATTTTTCTCTTCATTCGCAGTCACTTAGTAGCTTACTACCGATCGGTCACGTTGTACAGCTCCATATTTTCCCTAACAAGAACCCTGAGGGTTTTCTTCTTCATTTTTCTTGGAATAGAAACACCATAATATTAATCAGATTAATTAAGGTACATTTCTTAAAATAAAACTCATATACTCATGTTCTTACAAAAAAACTTTTAAATTCTCTAGTACAGCCAATATTAAAAACAGTCAAATGTTTTTCAAAGATTCCCTCTGGAGGTCAAACTAGCAGTAACTAACATTAATGGAAACAATGATACTTAAATAATGTGCCATAGAATTCTATGGCAGCTCGCCAGGTGTGCTGCAGTACAACGCAACTTTTAAAGGAAGAACCACTTTAGTAATGCTGGTGTGGTTAGCTTGCCTGGGGCGTTCATTTAAATCATCCAGAGGGGCCAGGAGTGGTTCATCTTCTCCACATGGCCATGAAATACTTAAGCTGCTCCGGCAGCTAAGCAAAAACATGAAAGAAAATAAACTCTATTACACTCATTTTAACCTTATATCCTGAAACAGATTCAATTCAAGCCCTATTGAAGCCTAAAAGGCAAAACCGAGCCTTGAAAGATGATGGATGATAAAGGTAACATTGGTACAATCACTGTTTACATACCACCAGCGGAGTGTAAATGAATCATACCACCAGCAGAGAACAATGATAGAATACAGTAATCTATGGGAGTTCTTGATCAGTTGGGAACCAGCACTCAGTTGTGAATCGTTCCCTGCGCATACATTCGGTACACCGGAGCCAGAATAGTATGGGATGCACCATCTGCAACAATTAACACCTCATGTCCAGAAGATCAGAAAGGGATTTCATTCATTATGTTCAAGCTTGCAAATCACTGCTGCGTTAGTTTTTTTGTGTTTACAGTATGTGAAGACTGGTGTTGCTGAAGTACGTATTTTAGCACTGTCAGGCTATGGCAAGTGTCAGAAGCAATGTTGCAGATATGAAAAATGTCAGACCAATTTATAACACTCTCAAATGTATGTATAATTTCATGCGGATTCTGAAGGAGTCTTTCTTCCCAAAATATAATGAATAAAGCATCACGAATACCACCTTTCATGACAAAGCACTCCTCCCCTTCTGAGTCTGTCTAAGAGTTTGAGTTTGGCTTGGCTGTATAGGTGCTGTCAGCTTGTCACTTTAGTCAGCATCTCAGTTTTCTGACAGGCTAGGAATGCTGCTGTCTTCTTGCAGTCATGCTCTGTTCTCCACTCCTAAAAGATGGGGCCTCACTATTCATCCTTCAATTCCACTACTCATGGCTGCCTGAGTGCAAACCCCTGATGTACTATTACTACTTCATTGGCATTCTTAGCCGATTCAGACTTTTATTTTAATGCACGAGGCAGTTTCAAAAAGTTTGTTTTCCTGCAAAAAAAGTCTCTATTTTCTTAAAGGCACAAAAGAAGAACACACTACAAAAAATGTATGAGTTCAAATGTTTTTGCTGGAAAGTGAAACCTTGTTTAAGAATTCTTTGTGTATTCAACAATTTAGGTTTCGTTGGTGGTCGAGGCTTGAGTTTGACTTTGCCAATAGCCATACCTAGACCCACCTAGCTAAGGTATATCACGCCTGTCTAAAACAGCAACCATGCATTTTGCTTTGAGCTTTAGTTCATAGACTTTGAGACTACAGAGGAAATTGCAAAAAATATCATAGCAAAACTCTTGCAGATGCAGAAGTTGTCTTGCACAAGTTTAAATGTTCAAAACATGGCAAAGGCTTTAAACCACATCACATTAAAAGATGTCGCTGCAGTGGATAGTGGCTGTTTTATGGGCTCCTGACCAAAGCTGCTATTTGTGCGTTTTTTATGCTGTTTTTTGTACATAATGTTTCCACCATCATCGGTGGACGAACATCTTGGAAGAGGGTTTGCTGACTTCTTTCTCAGGGAAGTGCGGGGGCTGATATCCCAAGGAACACTCAAAGGGCGAGAGACCAGTGGCCGAGCAGGGAAGGGTGTCATGGGTGTATTCCACCCACACAAGTTGCTGGCTCCAGGTGGTGGGGTTGGTGGAGACGAGGCATCGAAGAGCTGTATCCGGGTCCTGATTTTTCACGCTCCAACTGACAGTTAGATTGGGAATAAAAACCAGAGGACAGGCTGGCCGACAACCCAATAAGAGTGCAGAACGCCTTCCAGAACCGGGATAAGAACTGAGGACTACGATCAGAGACCATGTCGACCAGAAGTCCATGGATCCGGAAGACGTGCTGCACCATGAGCTGAGCCGTCTCTTTGACTGAGGGCAACCTGGGAAGGGGAATAAAATGGGTGGCTTTAGAAAACCTATCCACCACAGTCAGAATTGGAGGAAGACCAGAAACAAAGCCCCAAGGAAATATGGGAACAGGGGTGGTGAGGAACATGGGTGGTTGAAGAAGGCCAGCAGGAGCTTGCTGTGGAGTCTTATTTTGTGCACACAGTGCAGGCGGTGACGAATGCTGAGACATCAGGAAGTATGGAAGGACACCAAAAGTGTTGTTGGATGAAAGCCAGGGTCCAACGGGAGCCTGGATGGCAGGTCAGTCTCGAGGAATGTGCCCATTCCATCACTGGGGAATGCAGAGTCTGGGACAAACATCTTGTTAGTTGAACACTGCACCTTACGGATCAGGCTCTCTGTACCCCAGACGAATGCAGCCTCTAGACAGGAGGTAGGGAGGATGGTCTCGAGGGCAGAGGGAGTAGCCCTGGGGCTATACAAAAGTGAGAGTGCGCCAGGCTTCACATTCTTGGACGCTGGGTGGTAGGAGAGAGTGAAATTGATACTGGTGAATAACAGGGTCCAACAAGCCTGCCTAGAGTTGAGGCTCTTGGAGGTGCGGAGATATTCCAGGTTCTTATGGTCAGTCCACTAAGAATGGGTGTTCCGCCTCCTCCAACCAGTGCCTCCACTCATCCAACGCCATCTTGAGGAGTTCTCAATTTCCCACATCATAATTCCTGTCAGCAGTGGTAAGACGATGGGAAAGAAAAGTACAGGGGTGCAGCTTATGGTCCTGGGCAGAACGCTGGTACAGGACGGCCCCCACTCTGACATGCAAGGCGTCGACCTCCACCACAAACAGACAGGACGGGTCCAGATGGATTAAGATGGGGGCTATAGGGAATTAATGTTTGAGGTCTGAGAACGCCTGGTCAGCTGCTGGAGACCACATGAATGGAATATTGGGAGAGGTGAGTGCTGAGAGGGGGAAGCCAGGGTGCTGTAATCCCGGATGAAGCGGCCATAGAAGTTAGTAAACCCAGGAAACATTGCAACTGCACTCTGGATGTGGGTTGAGGTCAATCCAGCACCACTCTCACCTTGTCTGGATCCATCTGTATATCCTGCAGCGATGACGTATCCTAGGAAGGAGATGGTGGAGCATTGTATTTCACATTTCTCAGTTTTAACGAAAAGCTGGTTCTCCAGGAGACGTGAAGGACCTGTCTTACGTGCTCTTGGGCTGAACGGGAAAAGACAAGGATGTCATCGAAGTAGACAAACACGAACCGTTCATCATGTCCCGGAGCACATTGTTGACAAGAGCCTGAAACACAGCCCGAATGTCACAACCAAGTACTTTTAGTGCCTGCAAGCCATGTGAAAGGCTGTCTTCCATTAATTTCCTTCCCGTGTCCGAACCAGATGGTAGGTGTTTCAAAGGTCCAACTTTGAGAAGATGGTCAATCCCTAAAGAGGTTCGAAAGCCGAGGAGATGGGTAGTAGAGGGAAACAGTTTTTAACTGTGATGTTATTAAGACCCTGGCAGTCGATACACCAAGAAGAACCCTGCGCCGGCGGGAGAAGCAGATGGACGAATACTCCCTGCAGTGAGAGAGTCCTCAATGTACTCCTCCATAGCCTTGGTCTATGGACCCGACAGGGATTAAAGCCGCCCCAGAGGTGACGCCTGGAAGAAAGTCAATGATGCAGTCGTAGGGTTGATATGGAGGGAGATACCTAGCACGGGCCTTGTTGAAGACCTCCCGGAGGTCCAGGTACTCTGTGAGAATTGCAGAGAGATCTGAGGCTTCTCCCAAGCCTGCAGGAAGATGTCCCGGGCAGGCTATGCAGACTTAACCCTTGTGTAGTCTTTCATTCTGTATACTCCCCTTGTCCTAACGGTCAAAAATGACCTGCCTTCACTAAACCCCTAAAATAAACCAGCTTAATTGAATTTTAAACCCCAAATATATTTCGGTGAATATCTGGGTTTTCCCTCTTCACAATGCAGAAAGATTGCATTTAATCAGTGGACTAATTTTTATTACAACACACCTGTCATAATTGTTTTCTTTACTAAAGTAGAGGTGTATTGTTATTATTATTATTGCTAAAGGGACTGCATAGGTGTAAACGTTCATTTTTTTTTTGCAAGAGATCACTTGTATAGCATAAGAAAGTAACAGAACTGTGCAGAAAGTTTGGAATGCATTTTATTGAAGGGAAACAATAACAGTCTTGAACTTATTTGGCAACATAGTGATATATTCTTATATACTGTACAATGAGGAATTCAACTACAAAATACTAGTCTTCTCCCATGTTTTTGATCCATTGCCCCCACCCACAAGGTGTACTGTTTCAACAGCAACAATCAATAAGAATAAAATAAGATAATAGATACAAAACAAAAACGTGAAGAACATAAATCATTCAACTCTAATTAGCACATGTAGGACAGTATGCAAGTGTGTATGCATGAACTTTGCAGATGTATTTCTCACATGTGCAACACATAGTATTTGTTTTGGGGGTCAAAATTGGGGGTCAAAATTGGCATCTCCTCCTCTTGCCTGGCCCAGCTGTAGCCTCAGGTGGATCAGGACAAGATTCAGCCCCCTGAACAGCTTTCACAGGCGCTGTAGAGGCTGCTGTGTGGGGGAGGTGCTCCCTTCTTTGAATGTGTGGGGTTGCAAGTGCCTTTCCCAGCTGCTCCAGGAACACCCTCCTCTTGTTCCGCATATCAGTCATCCAGGTAGGGTTGATCTTGTTCCATATCACGAAGGCATTGTTTGAGGACACATCAATGATGTTATGGAAAATGATCAGGGGCCAGCAGGCAGTCATCCTCCTGCAGCTGTAAGTTCCAATCACCTTGTCCAGGTTGTCCATGCCTCCTTTGTTGTGGTTGTAGTACAGGATGATGGCTGGCTTCCTGTCCTCACGATCACTGATCTCAACAATTTTGTGCAGTGTGCTCAGGAGAACCACATTATTGTTCCTCTTTGGGAGGTAAGAAACTAGAGTGGTGGCGGGGGTGAAGGCAAACTTTGATGAGAAGGCCTCTCTGCCCCTTGTTGCGAGGAGTGCAGGGGGAGCTCAGGCTTGTTCTTTCTAACTGTGCCAACCATGGTGATCTTCCTCTTCAGGAACTGCTGGCTGAATTCATAAGAGGTGAAGAAATAGTCACACAACCCTCATCCCCTGGTTCTTCTCCGGGCCTCCACTGGTCGGCTTCCCTGTGTAGACCTGAATGTTCCAAGTGTAGCTGGATTGTGCGTCACAGGCCACCAATAGCTTGATGCCATACTTTGCTGGCTTGCTGGGCATATACTGCCGGAAAGGACAGGGACCTTTTGACAAAAGAGATTACTATCAGTAATTAGTTTCTGTGTCACAGAAACCATTCACATAAATCAAGGATATTACAGCAATGCATAATAAAATGAACAGTGAATATCACTTACATTACAGATATGAAAATAAAAATGTACCTCTGAATGGAACCAATTGCTCATCCACTGTTACTTCAGGCCCAGGGTTGTGGAGGTATGGCAGACGCTCCACCCCATCCTCCCAGACCTCTCTTATGGCTGCCAGTTTGTCTCTCACAAGTCTTGCAGGTCTTGACTCACGGTTATCAAATCGTAGCATTCTTGAGAAAGTGTGAAAGACTTTCAGTGGCATCGTGGGACAGAAAATCTCCCTTCCACTCTCTGCATCCCAGAGACTACATGTAGCCTCGCCTCGGGACCTATACACACCCGCTAAGAATAGCAGCCCTATGTAGGCACGCAGGTCAATCTCATCCATAATCTTCCAGTTGTCTCCATATTTACGGAAACCACCCAAATGTGTCATCTCCAGGATGATTTTTTTGATGGCTGGTGTGAACATGTAGAATGTTGAGGCGATGTACTGGGCATGGGCAACTGCATGTCTTGTGGGCCCTGGTGTCATCCTTATGACATGTTGTGCTGCCATCCTGCCTTGGTTGTCATATGTCATATGTCACAAGGACCATGTTATTTTGGGTTAGGGTTAATAAATAAAAAAATTGTTAAGAAAAATAAATATATAATTCATATTTGATTCTTCAAAGTAGCCACCCTTTGCGTTGATGACAGCTTTGCACACTCTTGGCATTCTCTCAACCAGCTTCTTGTGGTAGAACTTTTAAAGTTTCTTCAAGTTTAGTCACAAAAACCACCAATTCAGAGCTTTGTCAGATTGTCTGTTCATAAATTCAGAGCTTTTCGCTCTCGGAGCATTTAGAGCGCACACTGGACGCTCTGGCCGAGTAGTAGGGTTGATCCGAGCATTCTGACCTCACAATGGCAGTCACGCACCCAAGCTAACTGGATAAAGTTAGGTAGCTTGCTAGCTACTTCCAGACATACATGAGAGAATACCTCACTCTGATCAGTTTACTTGCCCTAGCAGAGCTGGTTAGGCTGTTTTCATGTTATCCAGAGTGTTGGTGACTGTAACTGTGCTGCTGGCAACAATTTAATTACGTTTACTGATGTTTACTGACACCGGCCATATTCAACGGGTGTTGAGCGTTCATAAATTCCTCAGTTATTCTGCGCTCTGACGAGAGTGCTCTGAAATTGGAGTAGATAGCCAGAGTGAATTTACGAACGCACCCTCAGTATGCTACTGTACAATGTCACTTACTGCAAACCAACTATGAATCACAATGACAGTTTTATACATTCTCATAAAGTACTCATATAAAACAAGTGTTCTCTAAAATTCTAATTTAATAACATTCCGGTACTCTCTCTTCTCGTGTACCCTCTTTCTCCTACTAATCATCAGTCAACCATCCATCACTCTTTATGTTTATTTGCCTGTCATTGTGCTTTAATGCATTCAGAGGCGTCTCTGTTTTTATAGCCCACCGGCCCAAGGTTGACGCCTTAGAGCTCATCGACATTTATATGAGATTAGGGCTTTGGAAGGTTTTAGACCTATCAAAGCATTCATGAAATCCTAGACTCCCCGGATTGTCAATTTGGCCAGGGATTAGATAAGAGTTATTGGCCAACGCTCCCATCATATTTTCTCCTGTTAATCTGTAGGCCTAATATCACTGAGCCAAGTTGTCACTGATATTCTCGAAATGAGTCAGTAGGTTCGTGTGCCTGAGAGTCTCTATTCTTCAGAAGGGGACGATCAGGGTCAATTAAAATAACATTTTATTTGTCACGTTTCGTAAACAACAGGTGTAGACTAACAATGAAATGCTTATTTAAGTGTCCTTTTCCAACAATGCAGAGTTAAAGATAGACATTTTTTTCAATAAATAAAAAAGTGAAAAGTGACACAAGGTATAAATAAACAGTGAATAATGAAAAACAATAACATGGCTATATACAGAGAGAAGCAGTACCGAGTCAATATGCAGCGGTATGAGGTAATTGAGATAGCTATGTACATATTGGTAGGGTAAAGTTATTAGACAACAGAATAGACCATAGACAGTAGCAACAGCGTATATGTGTGTGGCTTCAGTATGCATGTTATGTGTGTTTGTGGGCGTATATGTAGTGTGTGTGTGTGTGTGTTGGGGTGTCAGTGTAAGGAAGTGTGAGTGTGTGGGTAGTGTCCAGTGTGTGTGCATAGAGTCAGTGAAAGAGATTTAGTGCAAAAAAGGGTCAATGCAGGTCATCCAGGTAGCCATTTGATGAGAAATTTAGCAATTTGGCTTGGGGGTAGAAGCTGTTCAGCGTCCTGTTGGTTCCAGACTTGGTGAACTGGTACCGCTTGCCGTGCAGTAGCAGAGAGAACAGTCCAAGTGTCACGTTCTGACCTTAGTTCTGTTATTATATCTTTGTTTTAGTATGGTCAGGGCGTGAGTTGGGTGGGCAGTCTGTTTGTTTTTCTATGTTGGTTTTTGAGTTCGGCCTAGTATGGTTCTCAATCAGAGGCAGCTGTCAATTGTTGTCCCTGATTGAGAATCATACTTAGGTAGCCTGGGTTTCACTTTTGGGTTGTGGGTGTTTTCCGTGTGAGTGTTTGGTCCACACAGTACTGTTTTCGGTTTTGTATATTCACGTCATCGTTTGTTGTTTTGTTCGAGTGATCTATTGTCTTTATTTAAAAAAAACATTATGGACACTTACCACGCTGCGCATTGGTCCTCCGATCCTTCTCGCTACTCCTCCTCTGAAGAGGAGGACGAGAACCCTTACACCAAGGCTTGGTTTCTCAAATGATTGCCTCGCCTGGTTCACCAACTACTTCTCTGATAGAGTTCAGTGTGTCAAATCGGAGGGTCTGTTGTCCGAACCTCTGGCAGCCCCTATGGGGGTGCCACAGGGTTCAATTCTTGGACCGACTCTCTTCTCTGTATACATCAATGATGTCGCTCATGCTGCTGGTGAGTCTCTGATCCACCTCTACGCAGACGACACCATTCTGTATACTTCTGGCCCTACTTTGAACACTGTGTTAAAAACCCTCCAGGCAAGCTTCAATGCCCTAAAACTCTCCTTCCGTGGCCTCCAATTGCTCTTAAATACAAGTAAAACTAAATGCATGCTCTTCAACCGATCGCTGCCTGCACTTGCCCGCCTGTCCAACATCACTACTCTGGACGGTTCTGACTTAGAATACATGGACAACTACAAATACCTAGTTGTCTGGTTAGACTCTCCTTCCAGACCGACATCAAACATCTCCAATCCAAAGTTAAAACCTTTTGTGACTAGGGGGCAGTATTTTCATTTTTGGAAAAATAACGTTCCCATAGTAAACGGGATATTTCGTCAGGACAAGATGCTAGAATATGCATATAATTGACAGCTTAGGATAGAAAATACTCTAATGTTTCCAAAACTGTAAAAATACAGCATTGTGACGTAGTTTTACACATTTATGTTGAAGAATACCCGTAAGCGGCTACATTGTGTAAGTGGTCACCTGATGGCTCTCAGAGTGATTCTCGCGTAAAATACAGAGGTAGCCATTTTTCCAATCGGTCCTACTGAAAAACCAATTGTCCCGGTGGATATGTTATCGAATAGGTATTCGAAAAACACCTTGAGGATTGATTATAAACAACAGCTAATTTGGAATATTTTTTGGCGTTTTCGTGACCGTAATTTCCGATCGATTTCTCAGCCAAACGTGAAGAACAAACGGAGCTATTTCACCCACAAAAAAAATATTTTGGGGAAAAATGAATGTTGGCTATCTAACTGGGAGTCTCATGAGTAAAAACATCCGAAGCTCATCAAAGGTAAACGACTTAATTTGATTGCTTTTCTGATTTCCGTGACCAAGTTACCTGCTGCTAGCTGGACAAAATGCTATGCTAGGCTATCGATAAACTTACACAAATGCTTGTGAAAATCTGAGATGACAGGGTGATTAACAAAAGGCTAAGCTGTGTCTCAGTATATTTCACTTGTGATTTTCCGTTGCGTTATGCTAATTAGTGTCAGTCGATGATTACACTCCCGGACCCGGGATGGGGAGTCACTAGAGGTTAAATCTAGAATTGGCTACCTATTTCGCAACAAAGCATCCTTCACTCATGCTGCCAAACATACCCTTGTAAAACTGACCATCCTACCAATCCTCGACTTTGGCGATGTCATTTACAAAATAGCCTCCAATACCCTACTCAACAAATTGGATGCAGTCTATCACAGTGCCATCCGTTTTGTCACCAAAGCCCCATATACTACCCACCATTGCGACCTGTACGCTCTCGTTGGCTGGCCCTCGCTTCATACTCGTCGCCAAACCCACTGGCTCCATGTCATCTACAAGACCCTGCTAGGTAAAGTCCCTCCTTATCTCAGCTCACTGGTCACCATAGCATCACCCACCTGTAGCATGCGCTCCAGCAGGTATATCTCTCTGGTCACCCCCAAAACCAATTCTTTCTTTGGCCATCCTCTCCTTCCAGTTCTCTGCGCCAATGACTGAAACGAACTACAAAATCTCTGAAACTGGAAACACTTATCTCCCTCACTAGCTTCAAGCACCAGCTGTCAGAGCAGCTCACAGATTACTGCACCTGTACATAGCCCACCTATAATTTAGCCCAAACTACCTCTTTCCCTACTGTATTTATTTTATTTATTTATTTTGCTCCTTTGCACCTCATTATTTTTATTTCTACCTTGCAAAATTGTCCACTGCAAATCTAACCATTCCATACTTTGCCACCATGGCCTTTTTTGCCTTTACCACCCTTATCTCACCTCATTTGCTCACATCGTATATAGACTTGTTTCTACTATATTATTGACTGTTTTATTGACTGTTTGTTTTACTCCGTGTAACTCTGTGTCGTTGTATGTGTCGACCTGCTTTGCTTTATCTTGGCCAGGTCGCAATTGTAAATGAGAACTTGTTCTCAACTTGCCTACCTGGTTAAATAAAGGTGAAATAAAATAAATAAAAGGCTTGGGTGGCTAGAGTCATTGACAATTCATTGGGCCTTCCTCTGTCACCGCCTGGTGATTTTTAGAAATGTTTTCAAATATACAAAAATGTTAAAAACAGAAACACCTTATTTACATAAGTATTCAGACCCTTTGCTATGAGACTCAAAATCTTACTCCGGTGCATCCTGTTTCCATTGATCATCCTTGAGATGTTTCTACATCTTGTTTTGTGTCCACCTGTGGTAAATTCAAATTCAGACAAGATTTGGAAAGGCACAAACCTGTCTTTATAAGGTCCCACAGTTGACAGTGAATCCCACAGTTGACAGTGAGGTTGAAGGCATTGTCCGTAGAGCTCCAAGGCAGGATTGTGTTGAGGCATAGATCTGGGGAAGCGTAGCAACATTTTTTGCTGCATTGAATGTCCCCAAGAGCACAGTGGCCTCAATCAATCTTAAATGGAAGAAGTTAGGAACCACCGAGAGTCTTCCTAGAGCTTTCCGCCCTGCCATACTGAGTAATCGGGGGAGAACGGCCTTGGTCAGGGTGGTGACCAAGAACCTGATGGTCACTCTGACAGAGCTCCAGAGTTCCTTTGTTGAGATGGGAGAACCTTCCAGAAGGACAACCATCTCTGCAGCACTCCAACCAATCAGGCCTTTGTGGTAGAGTGGATAGACAGAAGCCACTCCTCAGTAAAAGGCACATGACAGCCCGCTTGGAGTTTGCCAAAAGGCACCTAAACGACTCTCAGACCATGAGAAACAAGATTCTAGAGATTCTCAATAGCGCCTTGTGGTCGGCTGGCTTTACCATATTACCATATCAAGCTTCAAGTTCCTCGGTGTCCACATCACTAATGAAATAACATGGTCCACATACACCCTGACAGTCAACGTTTTTTCCCCATCAGAGGATGGGGTGCTCCGAACCTCATAAAGTTCTACAGCTGAACCACTAAGAACATCTTGACCACCTTTCAAGATGTTCTCAGATGTTTTCAGTGGTTCAGCTGTAGAACCTTTTGAGGTTCGGAGCACCCCATCCTCTGATGGGGAAAAACGTTGACTGTCAGGGTGTATGTGGACCATGTTATTTCATTAGTGATGTGGACACCGAGGAACTTGAAGCTCTCGACCCGCTACATTACAACCCCCCCCCCCCCCGTTTCCTGTAGTAAACGATCAGCAACCTTTTGTTTTGCTGACATTGAGGGAGAGGTTGTTGTCCAGGCATCATACCTATAGGCTTCCTCAGTGTCGTCAGTGGTCCTACCACTGTTGTGTCATCAGCAAACTTGATGATGGTCTTGGAGAATGCACAGCCACGCAGTTGTGGGTGAACAGGGGGTACAGTCCCCTTCATCTGACTGTTGTGTTGCTGATCTGATTCTTGTGTGCGTGTCTGTGTGTGTGATTGTGTAACCGAGTCCTCTTTGTGCAATTGTAATTTCTCATTGAAATGACAAGCCTTATTTGGTGCTTCATTCAAGAGATGTCTCAAATGGGATGTCATTATACAGGATGCATGAGACAACTGCCCATGATTAAAGTATTTTTTTTGGCACCGTCCTCACCATTGTGTCCGCGCACTGGAACGCTTTGCTGAATGAATGAAGTAAAGGATCAGAGACTTTTTTTAAATTTTCGCCTAAAATAACATTCCCAAATCTAACTGCCTGTAGCTCAGTATCTGAAGCAAGGATATGGATATTCTTTCTTTTACATCAAGTTTTTATTATTTCAATTCATACATTTATATATATATATATATATATTTTTTTTTAAATTTCAATCCCCCCCACTGGCAATCTGAAAACATGTCAAATAAATCATGAGATAAAAACAAATAAATTAATATTACATAGTTTCTCTGCTGAACAATACATCATATAGCCTCAGCAATAGTGACAAATTATTGATACACATTCATGGATGTAAAAGCTTTTTGGTTAGGATATGCTTATTCTTGATACCATTTTAAAGGAAACACTTTGTGGTTTGTGGAAATGTGAAATTAATGTAGGAGACGACAGCAGTGGGCTCAAACTGTAGAAAATTGATTTTATTAAACAAAATTATGCTACATTGGATCTCTGGGACCCTCAGGATGACAAATCAGAGGAAGAATACTGAATGTAAGTACATTATTAACCTTCAGAGGTAAATGATAAGTGTTTTGTTGTTGCACTCTCCTAAAATAATAGCATGGCATGTTTTGGCACTAACAGCTACTGTAAATTGGACACTGCAGTTCAATTAACAAAATTGTAAGCTTTCTGACCATATAAAACATGTCTATGTCCCAGAATTGGCTGTTGTTTACAATGTCATTCTAGTCATTGGCATATTGAGCATCAACTGTCCCGGTTTAGGGACACCGATACCGTAGAAGTTAATGGGCAAGGTTCTCCAGGAAGATGGAAGATAAAAACATAAACAAACCCAGGCTGTAACCATAACCTTTGGTCTCAACTTTGACTTCACCTTTAACTCGTCACTTATTCACCTTACAACCTTTAACACTCACAGGGTGATCTGTCTCCCCCCCACTTACTTTCTCTCTCTCACTTCCCCCACTCTCTCTCTTTCTCTCACTCCCCCCTCTCTCACTCCCCATCTCTCTCACTCTCTCCCCATGACAGATGAGGAGATCATTTTCAGGACCTGGGATGGTGACGTGTTCAAAGCCAACACGCAGAGCAATGAGACAGACCTTCTACTGAAAACACCACTTTCGTGAGTACTTACAGTCTCAGAGCTGGTGAGAGCTGCATACCAACTTCACATTTTTCTAGGGAAACATCCTGCCCCATTCGGCAAGTGGTTGCCTCCAGTGAAACCTTGCCATCTTGTTGGGTTTGCCAAATATTATGTACTGCAAGAACACACGTTGGAATACATGCGTAGTTGATGCTTACCCAACAAATGATCATATTAACCATTAAAGTTTTTTTGCAATACTGAAATGTTACCTCTTTTTCTGTGGATTTTTTAAATGGAGGTTGGCAACCACCTTTAAGGCGCATTACCGCCACCAACTGAACTGGAGTGTGGACCAGAGACAGGGAAGATCTAAATCCTACCCAATATTCTCATCTCTTTAAGGAAACAAATACATAATTAAATACTACATCCCGCTGATCTTGGCTCTTCAACCCGGTTACTCCTCAAATCTAATAACAATCGCTCCCTTCCCTCCCATATTTCTGGCACGTGTTCCACTGTCTCCATCTCCTCCTGACAATGATCACACCTCCCAGTTTCCCCACCAATTTCAATGTACTATTTAGCCTTGTGTATCCTAGTCCCAGCCTTGTGATTACACTTTCCTCCCTTCTCTCTCAGCCTGATTACCACCCTGCCCCCACTTTTCCTGAATCTTACATAGGTGTCTTCCCTTACCCTCCATTTTCCACAACTATTGTTTTTATCAATCCCTTGGCTTCTGCTTTACTGATTGACAATTCAATCTCAACATTAGGATGTTTAAGAGCCTGCTTGGCGCTAACATCCACCGTCTCATTCCCCTCTACTCCCACATGAAATGTTACTTGTTATTAGCACATTGGGTGCACTGATTGCTGTCACCTCGTTATTCAGTTACACCTGTGCTGGATTGTCATCCCATTAGTCAAAAGGTGTTTAACCTGTGCTGGGCAAAGGTGACATTTAAGAGTGGCTGGCCCAGTTGCCATGAGAAATGTTGGAAAAGCTGTAACTCTTTGTAGTTCTGCGTCTTTAAGTTGATAAAGAAAGCCTTTCTGTCTTGTATCTCACTGGGTTTGGGTTGCGGCACTTATTTTTTACTCCATATTATAAGTTGGTGTGGGTTTATTTTGGTTTGCGTTGTCTGGGGTAAATGTAGTGAGTTTCTTGTTGCTAGTCAACATTCAGTGAACACCCCCATGAGTGTCTTTTAGAACCCCACCTATTTAGTTTTGGTTGTTATTTTCCTCTTCTGTTTGCGCAACAGTTTGAGGTTCCTTGTTGGTGAATGTAACAAATTGTAAGTGAACAGTCACAGTATCTCTTTTTTCATGTGTTTCCGTTCTTTTTTTAGGCAACGTTTAAGGCTTCCAAGTTTCCGGTTTCTCCGGATCTCAACTTTTTTCCTCTGGGTTATGATATTAAAGAGGTAAGTGACTCTTATTAATGTGCTAAGGATCATCAAAATGAGACACATCTGTAGCCTGGTCCCAGGTCAGTTGTGATGTATAGCCAACACTTGTTGATATGGATATTTCCAGTAGTTTCATTCTGAACAGAATCACTTTCTTTGTTGTTCCGTTCCAGCAAAATAACGTTCTGAACTCGTTCAATTCCCCAAAAAGTACTGGTTAATATGGTTCCTTTGTTCCATTTTAAACCTGTTTAATTACGTCTTTTTATATATTTATCTCAATAAATTACTTCACCTATCAGTGCGGCTAGAGCAGGCAAGCTAGTTGTTTACAGTACATGCGTGATGGACAGACAAGTGTAATCTATGGTGCAAAATGTGACCGAAATTTTGCGGATGGGGAGAGGGTTGAGACGGAGGCTTGAAGCGCAAGGCATCTTATGGCATGCATTATCTGTAGTAAGTTCACAGAATCATACCTAGGAGGAGCGGCTTCTATGGCGCAACTTTGAATGTCCTTTGAGCTAGCTAACTAACAAGCTTGAGCAAGCTAGCTAACAAGCTTGAGCTAACTAGCTAACAAGCTTGAGTGTGCAGAGCGGCCCTAGAATTAAAAACACGTCTTACCTTTTTGTAGTTAATAAATCCATTGTGAAACGTGATGACTAGGTCCATAGTATCCTTAACTAGCATTGAAAAAGTTAATCTATTCTTCTGAAGTTAATTAAAAATCTCTCTCCCCCTCTTCTGAATCATGCTTCCATCCTCTCCCCATCTTCTGAATCATGGTTCGACACCAATGCCACTTACACATTTCATCAAATCAAATTCCCTGATGGAATATAATAAATTGCTGTCAAAAAGCATGACCTTAAAGCAAAACCTATTAAAAAATGAACGTTTATTCAGTCCGAATGCATACTCTTTCCTATGTCTCTCAAAGTGTGTCTATGACAACACAACTTGGTTTCAGCACTCCAGAAATCTTTTCCAACTGTCTATATTGCTTCTCTCTCTCATTCCTTTGGAGCGCATAAAAGCCCTTCCTTTCAGGCTCTTTGGTGTGGAGCCAACTTTCAAAAACCGGGGAACATGAGCTTCAAACGGGAACATGAGAGAAGCTCTGCAACACACACATTCACACACTAGTTGTATTGATTCAGATACGGGTTAGCATAAAGCTGTCTACATCCTCCTAAGATTTGTGAAACGATAGAACCAAGGACCAGAAGATGGTTAGTAGGGTAGAGAAGTGGATAGCCCAAGAGCCTATTCAGAATGCAGAGGAGGATATGGACCTGTTGAGGGTATATGTTGTGTGATAGTCTATGCTTTTTTTCTATTGATATATGGAACTGGGGAAGAAATGTCTGGCTGACTTAAATGTTATGCTATCCTTAATGTGTTTTTACTGTACTAGCCTGAGGTTAGGTTCTGCTTAGCTAATATTATTATTTTATTTATTTCACCTTTATTTAACCATGTAGGCCAGTTGAGAACAAGTTCTCATTTATAACTGCGACCTGGCCAAGATAAAGCAAAGCAGTGTGACAAAAAACAGAGTTACACATGGGATAAACAAACGTATAGTCAATAACACAATAGAAAAATCTGTATACAGTGTGTTCATTTTTGCAATTTGTTCCTGTCATTGGCAGCAGAGAACTGGAAGGAAAGGCAACCAAAGGGGGTGTTGGCTTTGGGGATGACCAGTGAAATATAGCTACTGGAGCGTGTACTACGGGTGGGTGTTGCTATGGTGACCAGTGAGCTGAGATAAGGCGGAGCCATACCTAGCAAAGACTTATAGATGACCTGGAGCCAGTGGGTTTGGTGACGAATATGTAGCGAAGACCAGCCAACGAGAGCGTACATGTCGCAGTGGTCGGTAGTATATGACAAAACAGATGGCACTGTGATAGACTGTATCCAGTTTGCTGAGCAGTGTTGGAGGTTAATTTGTAAATGACATTGCCGAAGTCAAGGATTGGTAGGATAGTCTTTTACGAGGGTATGTTTGGCAGCATGAGTGAAGGAGGCTTTGTTGCGAAATAGGAAGCCGATTCTAGATTTAATTTTGGATTGGAGATGTTTAATGTGAGTCTGGAAAGTTAGAACCGTCCAGAGCAGTCACACTAGTCGGGCGGGCAGAAGCGGGCAGCGATAGGTTGAAGAGCCTGCATTTAGTTTTACTAGCATTTAAGAGCAGCTGGAGGCAACGGAAGGAGTGTGGTATGGTGTTGAAGCTTGTTTGGAGGTATAAGTGTTCAAAGAAGGGCCAGATGTATACAGAATGATGTCTGCAAAGAGGTGGATCAAATAATCACCAGCAGCAAGAGCGACAGAGGTCCGGACAACAGGCCCTCCGATTTGACACTCTGAACTCTATCTGAGATGTAGTTAGTGAACCAGGCGAGGCAGTCATTAGAGAAACCAAGGCTGTTGAGTCTGCCGATAAGAATACGGTGATTGACAGTCGAATGCTTTGGCCAGGTCGATAAAGACGGCTGCACAGTATGCTCTTTTATCGATGGCGGCGTTTATATCGTTTAGGACCTTGAGCGTGGCTGAGGTGCACAGGTGCAGCCGTGACCAGCTCGGAAACCAGATTGCATTAGCGGAGAAGGTACGGTGGAATTCAAAATGGTCGGTGATCTGTTTGTTCATTTGGCTTTCGAAGACTTCAGAAAGGCAGGGCAGGATGGATATGGGTCTGTAAAAGTTTGGGTCTAGAGTGTCTCTCCCTTTTGAAGAGGGATGACCGCTTTCCAATCTTTAGGGATCTCGGACGATAAGAAAGAGGTTGAACAGACTAGTAATAAGGGGTTGCAACAATGGCTGCAGATAATTTTAGAAAGAGAGGGTCCAGATTGTCTAGCCCAGCTGATTTGTAGGGATCCAGATATTGCAGCTCTTTCAGAACATCAGCTTTCTGGGTTTAGGTGAAGCGGGGGGGGGGGTGCAGAGCTGTTGGCTGGGGTTGGGGTAGCCAGGTGGAAAGTATGGCCAGCCGTAGAGATGCTTATTGAAATTCTCGATTATCGTAGATTTATCAGTGGTGACAGTTTCCTCGTCTCAGTGCAGTGGGCAGCTGGGAGGAGGTACTCTTATTCTCCATGGACTTTACAGTGTCCTAATACTTTTTGGAATTAGTGCTGCAGGATGCACATTTGTTAGGAAAGCAAAGGTTAGCTTTTTCAAACTGACTGTGTATTGCTTCCTGACTTCCCTAAAAAGTTTCATATCACGGGGACTATTCGATGCTAGTGCAGTACACCACAGGGTGTTTTTGTGCTGGTCAAGGGCAGTCAAGTCTGGAGTGAACCAAGGGCTATATCTGTTCTTAGTTCTACATTTTCTGAAAGGGGCATTATCTTTTAAGATGGTGAGGAAAGCACTTTTAAAGAACATCCAGACATCCTCTACTGACGGGATGAGGTCAATATCCTTCCAGGATACCCGGGCCAGGTTGACTAGAAAGGCCTGCTCGCTGAAGTGTTTTAGGGAGCTTTTGAAAGTGATGTAGGGTGGTTTGACCGCGGACCTATAACGGACCCAGGCAATGAGTCAGTGATTGCTGAGATCCTGGTTGAAAACAGAAGAGGTATATTTAGAGGGCAAGTTGGTCAGGATGATATCTATGAGGGTGCCTATGTTTACTGATTTGGGGTTGTACTTGGTAGGTTCTTTGATAATTTGTGTGAGATTGAGGGCATCTAGCTTAGATTGTAGGATGGCCGGCGTGTTAAGCATATCCCAATTTAGGCCACCTAGCAGTACGAACTCTGACGATAATTTGGTGGCCTTCCTAAGCTAGGACATCAGGGTTGGCAGAGTGTGCTAAAGCAGTGAATAAAGCAGTGAATAAAGCAAACTTAGGGAGGAGGCTTCTGATAACATGCATGAACCCAAGCCTATTGCTAATGAAGGAATAGAATAGTTAATGCCCCAGCGCACTGTTTTGTTTCATGTTTTTTTTTCATTCAGATTTTTCAGGGGGTGCTACAATACAAGCACCATCAGAACGCTTACTTCCAGAGGCTATGATACCGTTACATTTCAAACTTAAATTGTAACGTCGGACTCTCTCTGCACCCAGAACAATCTATCGAGTGTTAAATGATCCAATCCTATATTTCTGGGGAAAAAACAACAGAATTTATAATTTAACCAAGCTTGTTCGCATACATTCAAGACCTAACTTTATTTCTCAAGATTGACAGTATCTTGCATTGGAAATCAAACAAAGGGCAGGAATAAAGTGTCAATGTGGTACCAACACAGTGAAGAATGTGTCTCTGCTTCTCACTGTCCAAGGGGTGGGGGCGTTGTGCGTGTGTGTGCTTAAAAAACAACAACATAGTACTTGGTTGCTCTCATTCGACACTTGTTTATCACTACCGCCTTTAGATTTGTGTCATTGATCGGAGTCCAGCTCTCCAACGTGACAAATTGCAGGACATAGGCTGCAACACAAAAGCAGATTGCAAGAGACAGCATGGATAAATAACTGATTTAAGTCTGACAACTAAGAAAACAAATGGTCAAAGAATTAGAAGTATGGCATGCCTGCCATTACAAGTGATACATGTATAATATTCTACTAACAGCATTGGAGACTTACTCATGATGCCATTCTCTTTCTGGCAGTCCAGAACTTTTTTCCCCTCTGGGATTTTCCTTCCTTTTTTCCTAATGCCAATACATTGATGCATTCTTTCTCAGAGAATAACTATCAAAAAGGATATGAAACAGGTGAAGGCAGCTATGCCTGGTGCATCGCTGCCAAGCAAAACGGGGACAGGTATAGGCACCTATTTGGATATAATTCCTGTCCCTTTTGGTGAGATGTGGTGTCCCAGGTCTTTGATGCAGGTCTTCTACAAAACCCCTGGGTGTGCCCCACCTGATTCAGGGGCCCTGCTTCACTTTGTCCATTGTTAGCATCAATCCCAGGGAAGGGGTGGTATGTGTTCCGACAAGAGGCTCCAGTCAATTATCTTAGTATCAGCTGAGGATCAAGTTGAAGGACGGAGTAAAGCGAGGAATGAATCCTTTGGCGTTGAGATACTTTGCTCTTGGTTATAAAACATGTCTGCGGCTGCATAATTTCTTTCTTACTCTATTGATCCTGCTTGACGTATGCCACCTGAGCTGTAAAATGTTCCATCTGACCATTTTGCAAGGATAAACTCTCCTGCCAACAATCCAAGCTACCAACGGGCATCATCCTCTCTAAGAATATCACCATCTGTGAACATATTTGCAGGACAACCAACTTCAAATCTGACAAAGGCAAACAGTCCTGAAAGAAAGATTTAATACGTTTAAAAAAAACAATCATGCACAGTAAAACTTGCATTTAATCACCAAATTGGGTTACAATTTGATCAAGAATGCCTGAGGTAAAAACCAAATGTGAAAATACCTTGCTTCTACTCTAGTCAAAAAACGTGAGCGTGATTTCAGAGCGAGTCTTTCTGCCTGCATGCACACTAGTGACAGTCGGTGTCGTGTTAAGATTAGGGAAGACCCATTTTCCCTATAGCCATCATAAGGATGTTGCAACCTAGCCTATGAATGTAGGCGCACAAAGGTCGTGAGAACGATTTGAGACCGTGACACATGGACAGACAGTAACACATTCAATATAATGTATAGTGCCTTCAGAAAGTATTCAGTCGCCTTGACTTTTCCCACATTTTGTTACTTTACTTTCTTATTCTAAAATGTATTAAATTGTTGTTTTTTTCCAACACACAATGCCCCATAATGACAAAGTAAAAACAGTTTTTATACATTTTTGCTGATCTATTGAAAATATACAGAAACATCACATTTACATAAGTATTCAGACACCTTTACTCACTACTTTGTTGAAGCACCTTTGGCAGTGATTACAGCATCGAGTCTTTTTGGGTATGACACTACAAGCTTGGCACACCTGTATTTGGAGTTTCTCCCCTTCTCTACAGATCCCCTCAAGCTCTGTCAGGTTGGCTGGGGAGTGTTGCTGCACAGCTATTTTCAGGTCTCTCCAGAGATGTTCGATCAGGTTAAAGTCCGGGCTCTGGCTGGGTCACTCAATGACATTGAGGCTTGCCCCGAAGCCAATCCTATGTTGTCCTGCTGTAAGGTCAACCTTCTACAGTCTGAGATCCTGAGAGCTCTGGAGCAAGTTTTCATCAAGGATCTCTCTACTTTGCTCCGTTTATCTTTCCCTCGATCCTGACTTGTCTCCCAGTACCTGCTGCTGAAAAACATCCCCACAGCATGATGCTGCCACCATCATGCTTCACCGTAGGGATGATGCCAGGTTTCCTCCAGATGTGACACTTGGCATTCAGGCCAAAGTGTTCAATCTTGGTTTCATCAGACCAGATAATCTTGTTTCTCATGGTCTGAGACTCTTTGGGTGCCTTTTGGCAAACTCCAAGTGGGCTGTCAAGGGCATTTACTAAGAAGTGGCTTCTGTTTGGCCATCTACCACAAAGGCCTGATTGGTGCAGTGCTGCAGATATGGTTGTCCTTCTGGAAGGTTCTCCCATCTCCACAGAGGAACTCAAGATCTATGTCAGAGTGACCAGCCTCTACACAATCATGTGTTGGAGCTCTGTGAACAATTCCTTTGACCTCATCGCTTGTTTTATTTGCTCTGACATGCATTGTCAACTGTGGGACCTTAAATAGACAGGTGTGTTCCTTTCCAAATCATGTCCAATCAACTGAATTTACCTCAGATGGACTCCAATCAAATTGTAGAACCAGCTCAAGGATGATCAATGGAAACAGGATGCACTTGATCTCAATTTTGAGTTGCATAGCAAAGTGTCTGAATGCTGAGTTAAAAAAAAATTAATCTAAAGCCTACTTTTGCTTTGTCATTATGGGGTATTGTGTGTAGATTGTTAATTTGAGGCTGTAACAAAATCTGGAAAAAGTCAATGAGTCTGAATACTTTCCGAAGGCATTGTATATATGGGAATACAACCATCCCAGCTCTACAAATTTCTTGTTAACAAACTATAGTTTTGGAAAGTTGGTTAGGACATCTACTTTGTGCCTGACAAATAATTGTTTACAGACAGTCAATTATAAGTGAAATAATCTATCACAATTCCAGTGGGTTTACATACACTAAATTGACTGCCTATACACAGCTTGGAAAATGGCAGAATATGTCATGTCTTTAGAAGCTTCTAATAGGCTAATTGAAATCATTTGAGTCAATAGGAGGTGTACCTGTAGATGTATTTCAAAGCCTACCTTCAAACTCAGTGCCTCCTTGCTTGACATCATGGGAAAATCAAAAGAAATCAGCCAAGACCTCAGAAAGGAATTGTAGACCTCCACAAGTATTCATCCTTGGGCGCAATTTCCAAATGCCTGAAGGTACCACGTTCATCTGTACAAACAATAGTACGCAAGTATAAACACCATGGGACCACGCAGCCGTCAAACCACTCAGGAAGGAGATGCGTTCTGTCTCCTAGAGATTAAACTCAATCCCAGAACAACCGCAAAGGACCTTGTGAAGATGCTGGAGGAAACCGGTACAAAAGTATCTATATCCACAGTAAAACAAGTCCATAACCTATAGGGCCGCTCAGCAAGGAAGAAGCCACTGCTCTAAAATTGCCATAAAATGCCAGACTACGGTTTGCAACTGCTCATGGGGACAAAGATCAAGGTATTGGAGAGGCCATAACAAAGCCCCGACCTCAATCCTATAGAAAATGTGAGGGCAGAAATGAAAAAGCATGTGTGAGCAAGGAGGCCTACAAACCTGACTCAGTTACACCAGCTCTGTCAGGAGGAATGAGACAAGTCACCCAACTTATTGTGGGAAGCTTGTGGAAGGCTACCCGAAACGTTTGACCCAAGTTAAATCATTTAAAGGCAATGTTACCAAATACTAATTGAGTGTATGTAAACTTCTGACCCACTGGGAATGTGATGAAGGAAGTAAAAGCTGAAATAAAATCACTATACTATTCTGACATTTCACATTCTTAAAATAAAGTGGTGAGCCTAAGTGACTTAAAACAGGGGATTCTTACTAGGATTAAATGTCAGGAATTGTGAAAAACTGAATTTAATTGTATTTGTATGTAAACTTCTGACTTCAACTGTAACACCATAAAGGTTATGAAATGAGTAACGTTACCTCGCTTGTCAGCAGTTATAAGGAATATTCAAATATACACTGCTCAAAAAAATAAAGGGAACACTTAAACAACACAAGGTAACTCCAAGTCAATCACACTTCTGTGAAATCAAACTGTCCACTTAGGAAGCAACACTGATTGACAATAAATGTCACATGCTGTTGTGCAAATGGAATAGACAACAGGTGGAAATTATAGGCAATTAAGCAAGACATCCCCCAATAAAGGAGTGGTTCTGCAGGTGGTGACCACTTCTCAGTTCCTATGCTTCCTGGCTGATGTTTTGGTCATTTGAATGCTGGTGGTGCTTTCACTCTAGTAGTAGCATGAGACGGAGTCTACAACCCACACAAGTGGCTCAGGTAGTGCAGCTCATCCAGGATGGCACATCAATGCGAGCTGTGGCAAGAAGGTTTGCTGTGTCTGTCAACGTAGTGTCCAGAGCATGGAGGCGCTACCAGGAGACAGGCCAGTACATCAGGAGACGTGGAGGAGGCCGTAGGAGGGCAACAACCCAGCAGCAGGACCGCTACCTCCGCCTTTGTGCAAGGAGGAGCAGGAGGGGCACTGCCAGAGCCCTGCAAAATGACCTCCAGCAGGCCACATGTGCATGTCTGCTCAAACGGTCAGAAACAGACTCCATGAGGGTGGTATGAGGGCCCAACATCCACATGTGGGGGTTGTGCTTACAGCCCAACACCGTGCAGGACGTTTGGCATTTGCCAGAGAACACCAAGATTGGCAAATTCCCTGTGCTCTTCACAGATGAAAGCAGGTTCACACTGAGCACATGTGACAGATGTGACAGAGTCTGGAGAACGTTCTGCTGCCTGCAACATCCTCCAGAATGACCGGTTTGGCGGTGGGTCAGTCATGGTGTGGGGTGGCATTTCTTTGGGGGGCCGCACAGCCCTCCATGTGCTCGCCAGAGGTAGCCTGACTGCCATTAGGTACCGAGATGACATCCTCAGACCCCTTGTGAGACCAAATGCTGGTGCGGTTGGCCCTGGGCTCCTCCTAATGCAAGACAATGCTAGACCTCATGTGGCTGGAGTGTGTCAGCAGTTCCTGCAAGAGGAAGGCATTGATGCTATGGACTGGCCTGCCCGTTCCCCAGACCTGAATCCAATTGAGCACATCTGGGACATCATGTCTCGCTCCATCCACCAACGCCACGTTTAACCACAGACTGTCCAGGAGTTGGCGGATGCTTTAGTCCAGGTCTGGGAGGAGATCCCCCAGGAGACCATCCGCCTCATCAGGAGCATGCCCAGGTGTTGTAGGGAGGTCATACAGGCACGTGGAGGCCACACACACTACTGAGCCTCATTTTGACTTGTTTTAAGGACATTGCATCAAAGTTGGATCAGCCTGTAGTGTGGTTTTCCACTTTAATTTTGAGTGTGACTCCAAATCCAGACCTCCATGGGTTGATACATTTGATTTCCATTGATAATTTGTCTCTGATTTTGTTGTCAGCACATTCAACTTTGTAAAGAAAAAAGTATTTAATTAGAATATTTCATTCATTCAGATCTAGGATGTGTTATATTAGTGTTCCCTTTATTTTTTTGAGCAGTGTAGTTTGTCATATTATGTCATTTCTATGGTAGCTTACAAGTACGTATGGAGCATAATACAGTATTACAAGGTAAAAAGGCACTTTGATAGAAACGCTCACATTTCCAAAGTTATTATTGATAACAAAAACAACAATTACTGCGATGCAGGCAAAAGATGGTAAATGTGAACACGTGTGTCCAGATCCTGTTCTGATGAGAGATGCGCAAATGTCTGCAGATGTGTGGCAGCCACACTTTAGATATTGTAACAATTCTCAGATTTATAGTTATTCTTTAACTTCTTGACGCTACCCATCCCGTTAGCGTGATCATTTTCGTCAGCAACCGCTGAATAGAATAGCGCCACAGTCAAATAATATTACTAAAATATTCATATTCATGAAATCACCAGTGCAATATTGCAAAACACAGTATAGCCTTTTGTTAATCCAACTGTCATCTCAGATTTTGAAATTGTGCTTTACAGCGAAAGCAATCCAAGCGTTTGTGTAAGTTTATCGATAACATAACAAAACATGTACACTAAAGCATTAAGTACCTAGGTCACGAAAATCAGAAAAGCAATCAAATTAATCGCTTACCTTTTGATCTTCAGATGTTTTTACTCACGAGACTCCCAGTTACACACAACAAATGTTCCTTTTGTTCCATAGATGATTTTTATACCCAAAATACCTCCGTTTGTTTTTCACGTTATGTTCAGAAATCCACAGGAAAGAGCGGTCACGACAACGCAGACGTATATTCCAAATAATATCCATAATGTCCACAAACATGTCAAACATTTTTTATAATCAATCCTCAGGTTGTTTTTAAAATATATATTTGATAATATATCAACCGGGTGTGTAGGTTTTTCAATAATACCGGGAGAAACAATGGCCGCTTTACTCTGTAGCGCAAAACTCACTCGAGCCCCCACCTATCCACTTACGCAATGTGATCTTTCACGCTCATTTTTCAAAATAAAAGCCTGGAACTATGTCTAAAGACTGACACCTTAGGGAAGCCATAGAAACAGGAATCTGGTTGATATCCCTTTAAATGGAGGATAGGCATGCATAGGAACAGAGAGGTTTCAAAATAAGAGGCACTTCCTGATTGGATTTTCCTCAGGTTTTCGCCTGCAATATCAGTTCTGTTATACTCACAGACAATATCTTTACAGTTTTGGAAACGTTAGTGTTTTCTATCCTAATCTTACAAGTATATGCATATTCTAGTTTCTGGGGCTGAGAAATAGGCAGTTTCAAATGGGTACGTTTTTTTGCCAAAAACGAAAATTCTGCCCCCTACGCGCAAATCCGGAAGCACCCAGGTTTTGAAAGCTCTGTGTTCCAATGACTCCCTATTCAGCTGTGAATGTACCATCAGTGAGCTTACGCTTTCTACGTATTCCCCAAGGTGTCTACAGCATTGTGACGTAGTTTTACGCATTTCTGTTGAAGAATAGCCGTAGGCGGCCACATTGCGTAAGTGGTCACATGGTGGGTCGAGAGAGATTCTCGCGTAAAATACAGAGGTAGCCATTATTCCAATCGGTCCTAGTGAAAAAACGAATTGTCCCGACGGATATATTATCGAATAGATATTAGAAAAACACCTTGAGGATGGATTCTAAACAACGTTTGCCATGTTTCTGTCGATATTATGGAGCTAATTTGGAATATTTTTCGACATTGTTCGACATCTCAGCCAAACGTGAAGAACAAATGGAGCTATTTCGCCTACAAAAAATAATATTTTGGGAAAAAATGAACTTTGGCTGTCTATCTGGGAGTCCCCTGAGTGCAAACATCTGAAGTTCATCAAAGGTAAACAATTTAATTAGATTTCTTTTCTGATTTCCGTGACAAGGTTGCCTGCTGCTAGCAAGGCATAATGCTATGCTAGGCTATGATAAACTTACACAAATGCTTGTCTAGCGTTGGCTGTAAAGCATATTTTGAAAATCTGAGATGACAGGGTGATTAACAAAAGGCTAAGCTGTGTTCCAATATATTTCACTTGTGATTTTCATGAATAGGAATATTTTCTAGGAAGATTTATGTCCGTTGCGTTATGCTAATTAGTGTCAGATGATGACAACGGTCCCGTTCACGGGATGGGGTGTCACTACAGGTTAAAGGTCCCATTGTTACATCATTCCCAACATTCTATTCTATTCACTGTAAACAATGTAACTTTTGACACATCTGAATGTCATCCTCTTGGAGGTGAAGACACACACAAACACAGTATCCCCAAAGCAATGCTATATACGCTACCATTCTAATGGCCTTGGTGCATTGTCTGGACTATCGACACTATTGGTTACCTATCACTGACTGCGAAGAGACATGGAGTTGCATATCAGTCCTTGTGAGGCTGCCCTTCGGTTATATATACTGAACAAAAATATAAACGCAACATGCAACAATTTCAAAGATTTTACTGAGTTACAGTTCATATAAGGAAATCAGTCAATTGAAATAAATTCATTAGGCCCTAATCTATGGATTTCATATGACTGAGAATACGGATATGCATCTGTTGGTCACAGATACTTTAAAGTAGAGGCGGGATCAGAAAACCAGTCCGTATCTGGTGTGACCACCATTTGCCTCATGCAGTGCAACACATATCCTTCGCATAGAGCTGATCAGGCTGCTGATTGTGGCATGTAGAATGTTGTCCCTCTCTTCAATGGCTTTGCGAAGTTGCTGGATATTGACGGGAACTGGAACATGCTGTCGTACACATCGATCCAGAGCATCCCAAACATGCTCAATGGGTGACATGTCTGAGTATGCAGGCCATGGAAGACCTGGGCCATTTTCAGCTTCCAGGAAATGTGTACAGATCCTTGTGATATTGGACCGTGCATTCATGCTTAAACATGAGGTGATGTCGGCGGATGAATGGCACAACAATGGGCCTCAGGATCTCGTTACGGTATCTGTGCATTCAAATTGCCATGATAAAACACCATACACGTGGTCTGCGGTTGTGAGGCCAGTTGGACGTATTGACAATTCTCTAAAATTATGGAGGTGGCTTATAGTAGAGAAATTTGTTAAATTCTGACACAAGCTCTGGTGGATATTTATGCTGTAAGCATGCCATATGCACACCCCCTCAACTTCGAGACATCTGTGGCATTGTGATGTGTGACAACTGCACATTTTAGTGGCTGTTTTATTATTCCAAGGTGCACTTGATATCCCACACCTGTCAGGTGGATAGATTATCTTGTATAAAGGAGAAATGCTCACTAACAGGGATGTGAACAAATTTGTTCTCCAAATTTGAGAAGCTTTTTGTACATATCGAACATTTCTGGGATCTTTTATTTCAGCTCATGGAACATGGGACCAACACTGTTTTATTTTCTTGTATGTGTCTCAACGTCAACAGCGAAGAGGCGACACCGGGATGCTGGCCTTCTAGGCAGAGTTGCAAAGAAAAAGCCATATCTCAGACTGGCCAATAAAAATAAAAGATTAAGATGGGCAAAAGAAGACACTGGACAGAGGAACTCTGCCTAGAAGGCCAGCATCCTGGAGTCGCCTCTTCACTGTTGACGTTAAGAAGCTGCCAGTTGAGGACTTGAGGAGTCTTTCTCAAACTACACACTCTAATGTACTTATCCTCTTGCTCAGTTGTGCACCGGGGCCCACTCTTTCTATTCGGGTTAGAGCCAGTTTGCGCTGTACAGTGAAGGGAGTAAGTACACAGCGTTGTACGAGCTCTTCAGTTTCTTGGCAATTCCTTGCCTTCATTTCTCAGAACAAGAATAGACTGAGTTTCAGGTGAAAGGTCTTTGTTTCTGGCCATTTTGAGCCTGTAATCTTAAATCTAAAGAAGGCCAGTTTTATTGCTTCTTTAATCAGCAGAACAATTTTCAGCTGTGCTAACTTAATGGCAAAGGGTTTTCACTTCCGGCACCGACAGAGATGGCCGCCTCGCTTCGCGTTCCTAGGAAACTATGCAGTTTAAAAAAAAAATGTATGTGTTATTTCTTACATTAGTACCCCAGGTCATCTTAGGTTTCATTACATACAGTCGAGAAGAACTGCTGAAAATAAGAGCAGCGTCAACTCACCATCAGTACGACCAAGAATATGACTTTCGCGAAGCAGATCCTCCGTTCTGCCTTTCACCCAGGACAACCGAATGGATCCCAGCCGGCGACCCAAAAAAACTACTTCGTAAAAGAGGGAAACGAAGCGGTCTTCTGGTCAGACTCCGGAGACGGGCACATCGTGCACCACTCCCCAGTATACTTCTCGCCAATGTCCAGTCTCTTGTCAACAAGGTTGATGAAATCCGAGCAAGGGTAGCATTCCAGAGGGACATCAGAGACTGTAACGTTCTTTGCTTCACGGAAACATGGCTCACTGGAGAGACTCTATCGGAGTCGGTGCAGCCAGCTGGTTTCTCCACGCATCGCGCCGACAGAAACAAACATCTTTCTGGTAAGAAGAGGGGCGGGGGCGTATGCCTTATGGCTAACGAGACGTGGTGTGGCCACAACAATATACAGGAACTCAAGTCCTTCTGTTCACCTGATTTAGAATTCCTCACAATCAAATGTCGACCACATTATCTACCAAGGGAATTCCCTTCGATTATAATCACAGCCGTATATATTCCCCCCCAAGCAGACACATCGATGGCTCTGAACGAACTTTATTTGACTCTTTTCAAACTGGAATCCACACATCCTGAGGCTGCATTCATTGTAGCTGGGGATTTTAACAAGGCTAATCTGAAAACAAGACTCCCTAAATTGTATCAGCATATCGATTGCGCAACCAGGGCTGGCAAAACCTTGGATCATTGCTATTCTAACTTCCGCGACGCATATAAGGCCCTGCCCCGCCCTCCTTTCGGAAAAGCTGACCACGACTCCATTTTGTTGATCCCTGCCTACACACAGAAACTAAAACAAGAAGCTCCCACGCTGAGGTCTGTCCAACGCTGGTCCTACCAATCTGATTCCACACTCCAAGACTGCTTCCATCACGTGGACTGGGATATGTTTCGTATTGCGTCAGACAACAACATTGACGAATACGCTGATTCGGTGTGCGAGTTTATTAGAACGTGCGTTGAAGATGTCGTTCCCATAGCAACGATTCAAACATTCCCAAACCAGAAACCGTGGATTGATGGCAGCATTCGTGTGAAACTGAAAGCGCGAACCACTGCTTTTAATCAGGGCAAGGTGACCGGAAACATGACCGAATACAAACAGTGTAGCTATTCCCTCCGCAAGGCAATCAAACAAGCTAAGCGTCAGTATAGAGACAAAGTAGAATCTCAATTCAACGGCTCAGACACAAGAGGTATGTGGCAGGGTCTACAGTCAATCACGGATTACAAAAAGAAAACCAGCCCTGTCACGGACCAGGATGTCTTGCTCCCAGGCAGACTAAATAACTTTTTTGCCCGCTTTGAGGACAATACAGTGCCACTGACACGGCCTGCAACCAAAACATGCGGCCTCTCCTTCACTGCAGCCGAGGTGAGTAAAACATTTAAACGTGTTAACCCTCGCACGGCTGCAGGCCCAGACGGCATCCCCAGCCGCGCCCTCAGAGCATGCGCAGACCAGCTGGCTGGTGTGTTTACGGACATATTCAATCAATCCCTATCCCAGTCTGCTGTTCCCACATACTTCAAGAGGGCCACCATTGTTCCTGTTCCCAAGAAAGCTAAGGTAACTGAGCTAAACGACTACCGCCCAGTAGCACTCACTTCCGTCATCATGAAGTGCTTTGAGAGACTAGTCAAGGACCATATCACCTCCACCCTACCTGACACCCTAGACCCACTCCAATTTGCTTACTGCCCAAATAGGTTCACAGACGATGCAATCTCAACCACACTGCACACTGCCCTAACCCATCTGGACAAGAGGAATACCTATGTGAGAATGCTGTTCATCGACTACAGCTCGGCATTTAACACCATAGTACCCTCCAAGCTCGTCATCAAGCTCGAGACCCTGGGTCTCGACCCCGCCCTGTGCAACTGGGTACTGGACTTTCTGACGGGCCGCCCCCAGGTGGTGAGGGTAGGCAACAACATCTCCACCCCGCTGATCCTCAACACTGGGGCCCCACAAGGGTGCGTTCTGAGCCCTCTCCTGTACTCCCTGTTCACCCACGACTGCGTGGCCACCCACGCCTCCAACTCAATCATCAAGTTTGCGGACGACATACCAGTGGTAGGCTTGATTACCAACAATGACGAGACGGCCTACAGGGAGGAGGTGAGGGCCCTCTGAGTGTGGTGTCAGGAAAATAACCTCACACTCAACGTCAACAAAACTAAGGAGATGATTGTGGACTTCAGGAAACAGCAGAGGGAACACCCCCCTATCTACATCGATGAAACAGTAGTGGAGAGGGTAGCAAGTTTTAAGTTCCTCGGCATACACATCACAGACAAACTGAATTGGTCCACCCACACAGACAGCATCGTGAAGAAGGCGCAGCAGCGCCTCTTCAACCTCAGGAGGCTGAAGAAATTCAGCTTGTCAC
Source organism: Oncorhynchus kisutch (assembly GCF_002021735.2). Taxonomy (NCBI): domain Eukaryota; kingdom Metazoa; phylum Chordata; class Actinopteri; order Salmoniformes; family Salmonidae; genus Oncorhynchus; species Oncorhynchus kisutch. The sequence continues at coordinate 8,330,916 of NC_034199.2, read as the reverse complement.
CAAAAGCACTCACAAACTTCTACAGATGCACAATCGAGAGCATCCTGGCGGGCTGTATCACCGCCTGGTACGGCAACTGCTCCACCCACAACCGTAAGGCTCTCCAGAGGGTAGTGAGGTCTGCACAACGCATCACCGGGGGCAAACTACCTGCCCTCCAGGACACCTACACCACCCGATGTTACAGGAAGGCCATAAAGATCATCAAAGACAACAACCTCCCGAGCCACTGCCTGTTCACCCCGCTATCATCCAGAAGGCGAGGTCAGTACAGGTGCATCAAAGCTGGGACAGAGAGACTGAAAAACAGCTTCTATCTCAAGGCCATCAGACTGTTAAACAGCCACCACTAACATTGAGTGGCTGCTGCCAACACACTGACTCAACTCTAGCCACTTTAATAATGGGAATTGATGGGAAATTATGTAAAATATATCACTAGCCACTTTAAACAATGCTACCTAATATAATGTTTACATACCCTACATTATTCATCTCATATGTATACGTATATACTGTACTCTATATCATCTACTGCATCTTTATGTAATACATGTATCACTAGCCACTAACTATGCCACTTTGTTTACATACTCATCTCATATGTATATACTGTACTCGATACCATCTACTGTATCTTGCCTATGCCGCTCTGTACCATCACTCATTCATATATCTTTATGTACATATTCTTTATCCCCCTACACTTGTGTGTATAAGACAGTAGTTCTGGAATTGTTAGATTACTTGTTGGTTATTACTGCATTGTCGGAACTAGAAGCACAAGAATTTCGCTACACGCATTAACATCTGCTAACCATGTGTATGTGACAAATACAATTTGTTTTGATCAATTAGCCTTTTTAAAATGATAAACTTCAGCTAACACAACGTGCCATTGAAACCCTGGAGTAATAGTTGCTGATAACAAGCCTCTCTACGCCTATGTAGATTTTTCATTTAAAAAATCAGCTGTTTGCAGCTACAATGGTCATTTACACCATTAACAAGGTCTACACTGTATTTCTGATCAATTTGATGTTATTGTAATGTAACGGTAGTGTAGTCTAGTGGTTAGAGCGTTGGACTAGTAACCTGGAAGGTAGCAAATCCATGAGCTGACAAGGTACAAATCTGTCATTCTGCCCCTGAACAGGCAGTTAACCCACTAGGCCGTCATTGAAAATAAGAATTTGTTCTTAACTGACTTGCCTAGTTAAATAAAGGTAAAATACATTTCAAAAAATCAAATCAGGGCAAATTCTGACTTTGGGGGGGTCCAGAGAAACTGTTTTAATGCCAGTTGCTATGCATTCGTCATTCCTTTCCTTGAAGACATCACCTATAGATGTATAGGTGGAAGCTTAAAGCTTAATATCTTCTTTCAACCAAGTCATATCAGATTAGTGATTTATTTCTTAATACATAGCCTATGATCATTGAGCATGATTGGTCTAATAGGCCCTCTTAGATCAATTATTATTTCCAGAAAAAGGAGACTCCGTCCATGACTATAGTCAAACAGCGCCTAATTAGCTGCTGTGCTCATGCAAGTGTTGCCTCTCCTCCCGCAGCAGTTGGATATAGGCCTAAAATTCCAATAGGCTATAGTCTATTTTACTTTCACTTGCCCAATGTAACATAGGAATACTATTAGCCTACGGGTTAGGGTAGGCTACTCAATCTAGTGGGCCGCTGTATAGCCAATGGTCTGCAAAATGATGTGGAGTTTTGAGCCTGCACACGCATGTAGTCCCCAGGATCCCAAGATATTTTCTTTCTTTGGGTGTGCTCAGGCTAGCATACTAGCTTACAGACATTTACGCACATATTTTTGTTCGCCCTTAGTTTGAACTTTCTTTTTGTGTTATAGGCCCTAGCTGTTAGACACACTAAGCTACTATAGTTTGCTCTGCAAGGTGTTGGCCAATAGGATATACATCAGAAGTTGTAGCAAACTTCGGAGGGCAGACTGACTCTTCAGTCAGTGACCTTGCAATGCCAACAGTTTTTGGGTTATGGGTTAACACACTAGTGTATGCCTATAGTCTGAAGTTGCAGGGAGAAACTCGGTGTGCGGATTTAATTGAAAGGAGACACACATTGGCCTTTCTAGGGAGTTTTTCCTAGCCACCGTGCTTCTACACCTGCATTGCTTGCTGTTTGGGGTTTTAGGCTGGGTTTCTGTACAGCACTTTGAGATATCAGCTGATGTACGAAGGGCTATATAAATAAATTTAATTTGAATTTGACTTAAGAGAATTTATAGAACTCATACATTGATCAATGTGAGACCAATTGATGGTCATTTCTCAGGAACAAATCTCTTCGGTGTTGAATAGTACTCAGTTGTGATTAGGAGACAAAGGTGATAGATCTCATTATTTATTTTCCTTTCCTATGGGTATCAACTTTGAACATTTACACGCCTTTTGCCTTATCAGTGTCACACTGAGACCATTTGATATGAACCGCTGCATACGTTCTTTTTAAACACATTGGTAACAGCCAAAACAACAAAACGGCATCCCTACCATTTGATTAAAGCTGATGGCAGGGAATTGGAGAAATGCAATCACTCAAATTCTAAAGACTCACTGGGTGTATCATTAGTTTAAATAATACAAAAAGGCTGTAAAAATCAGTGGGCCTTTAAAACAGGCTTGGGGACCACTGCTACACAGTCGGGTGTGGTGATTACTCCATAGTCTCACACAGAGCAGAGTCTAGAAAGAGCTCAACCTATCTGTGTTTTCATGCCATCCCGTGGTTAATGGTGGCTTACCCCAAAAATGCAATATCCCAAAACAAAAGTGTTTTTGTCTTAGCCTCCGTGGTGTAGCGGAGGGTATATGCAGATATACGACACACACCTACTTTTTTTGGTTATTGCGTATACTCACTACTTGGAGGTATACGCCGTATCAATTAATAAGGCTGATGGAAAATATCAGAATGTTTCACCTAAAATGTTGATAACTATTCACATTTTAAGCTTAGCTATGTGCACATGGCGGTAGGCCTATGCGCAAATGTTCTAAAATGAGCACATGCGAGCGGTTTCATGGCGATGGAAATATGTTAGAAATTTAGGAAGGGAGATCTTAAGATGCAACAACTATCCTGGGTTGCTGATATGACTAGGATAATGCCTTTAGCTGCTAGACAATGAAAGAACCAATAAAACAGGAGAGAGCATATGAGGTCTTTATAAAATAATTACCTCCACTTTTCTATGTTGGGATTGCGGCTATAGGCTACTTTGATGCAAGGTAAGACATGCCTCATAGTAGGAAGTGAAATGTCCAGGTTTCAAACAATTGACAAACAGAAAAAATATAGTGACGCTAATGATGGGCCTAACCGTCTAATGGTAGATGGATAGTTTTTTTTTTTTACTACTAAATTGTGACTTTGAGAGCAAAAAACTGAATTTGATAAATCTGAAACTTGTGAATTTCTCACTCAGTTTACTGCCTCATTTATTCATTTCAATAATAGGCCTGCTATTAGCCTACGTACAGCTTGTGTCAAGACTGTCCACGAGAATCCAAATAGGTCAGATTTGGTTTGCAATGAATAACTTCAATCAGACCCCCTTTCACCCGTAGAGGGGGAGGAAAGAACTAGTTGGGATTGACACTCGTGTCCTGTTGTAAATCACGGGAGAAGATCCAGGCCTCTGCTCTTTATGGAATGTGCTTTGTCTCAACACACCTTTTTGCCGCTGAAACTAACACGTTCAAAAGCGAATACTGGAACAATATTTCTAACATAGAACCTGGGGAAGGGTGTGAGGGATCTATAGAACATTGTAATGTTTATTTAGTGATGTCATTAAATGTTATAAAGGAAATACTGTAACTTGGAAAGTATACCCACTACATCTATGAATTTTCCATACTATGTGTTGTGCATGTAATATGAAAAATAATTTGTGTTTTTAAGAGGGATGTGACTTGAGAAAGCTATAAGAGACAATTGTTTTTAACTGTTCACAATAAGTAGTCACCACCCATGAGTGAGGTCTTAGAGTGTCATCCTGCCGAAAGAGTCCCTTTCCTGCAAACTCTATAAATGATGGGGGGTTAAGAAATTAACATACCAGACTAGAAAAATGTGTAGCTGCAGCAAAAGTGGTTTGAACTTTGAGTCTCAACACGAGGTAGAGACGAAAAATCACCTCCCAGACAATCACTGGTATGGCTGATTAGCAGTCCTAAGTAAAGTATCTTCAAAAGGAAATTTAAGTAGGACCGTTCTGTTACTCTGCTCAAACCATCGTATTACACTACTCATCACCCCACTGGGAAACCATCGATACGTTTGGCTAGCCTATCTTCAAGGAATAATCTTCAAGAGTGAATGGAAGGAAAGTCAACTCTGTAGTATTGTTCAAGACTACACAAGTCATTGGATACCGGACAACTACAGAGAAGGACAACAAGACTTGTTGAAACCATTTTGGACAATCAGAGCCTTACAAGCGTGCCACAAAAAGGCTCAACTCCCTTTCCAAGGCTGCCCTGTTCACCGAGAGAGATCCACAGCGAACCCAGGGATTTCATGTAAATGCATTCATGATTACTTACTCAAAGCGGGCGGTGGTTTGTGTGCAAAGTATATTCTGAATGTACCAATGTTAAGTGTCTCTGTCCCTCCATCACGTTTGAAACAAGCAGCCATGTTGTCATTCCTTTTGGGACCTGTTATAACATATTTGGTCTCCAGTCAATAACCACAGCAGTGTGTTTCTCCTGTGTTCCCATTTAAATTACTAGTAAATAAATAAACCAATTTGTGTAGTACTGTGTAGTACCCAGGCTCTGGGTTTTGCAGATGCAAGAAGATTATGACTGTTCAGGATGATATGATACAAGGTTATGATTAAGTCGACTGTTTATAGACGTGATAGTTAAATACCTTTTTTGAGTTTAATTCAGGAGATAGTAACTCTTTAAAGAACCGTGCTCATGGTGCCGCAGATCCTAAGGAGTTACATGATTAATTTAATCGGAACAATTCAACATAGTTAATGACAACATTCTTCCGATTAATGTTAGTCATTTAAGCCACAACACTTGAATTGGCCTGATTGTGAAAGACCAATATGGGATATCATTTTAGGACAGTCAGAGTGTCACTGTTTGTCATAGAATTTTTCGCACAGGGTGCATGTTCTTCGCTGGGAGGGCTGTTGAATTTTTTTGGTGTGCAAAATTAGAGTATACCCGCTCCACCACATCACTTCTTAGCCTAGCCACTTGCTCCTGTTTTGCACTACCGTTTAACATTGTGTTTGCATAGAGGGCTGGAGGGTGTGTTTGTGTTGAGGGTTAGTTGTAAGCAGCTTGCATGCTCATGATTCTGACTATTTCAATTTTCCTTAAATTTTTTTATCCGCAAGCAAAGACCCTGGGATAGTCACTGTTCAAATAAACCTACCATTAAAATTAAAGACTGATTATTTATTTGTCAGTGGGCAAACGTACAAAATCAGCAGGGGATCAAATACTTTTCCCCCTCACTGTAGGTACATAAGCATTTCACTATACCAGAAATAACATCTGCTAAATATATGTATGTGACCAATAAAATGTGATACTTACAGGAGGGTAGCTCTCCAGGAACAGGGATGGAGAGCTCTGCTCTACGTGGGCTAACTAGCATTAGCACAATGACTGAAAGTCTATGGGAACAGCTAGCATGCTAGCTGTTTCTGTAGACCCGTGGTTCCCAACTCTGATCCTCGAGTACCCCCAACAGCACACATTTTTGTTGTAGCCCCTGACAAACATAGCCGATTCAACTCATTGAGAGCCTGAAGATTATTTGCAAGTTGAATCAGGTGTTCTTGTCCGGGGCGACAATAATTTGGACTTTTCGGGGTACCTGTGGACCGGAGTTGGGAACCAAACTGTCATTGCGCTGACGCTAATTAGCATTGGCTCACAAAACTACCTTCAGCTTCCTTCACACTGGACGCAGATAAAGGTATCCACAAGTTAATCTGACTCAAAATCCTGAACTATCCCTTTAATGTGTTGTGGTAGTATGATAAATTATAGAATTAACTTTTGATTTCATGTCTCTTTATTTTGACAAGTTGAGCTACAGTTTTGTCACATGCACAAGTATAGTGAAATGACTTTCTTGCAAGCTCTTTCCCAACAATTCAGTAATCAATATCAATAGTACCCTAAAAGTAAGTAGAACAAAAACAAGAAATAAGAACAAGAGAAAGCAAGTGAGCTATATACAGGGTCAATTCCTGGATCAGTGCCAATACCATATTTACAATGTGCGGGGATACTGGAGTGGTAGGGGTAGATGTGTGTAGTGGTAAGGTGAATAGGCAAGGTGAATAGGCATCAGGATATGACAAACAGGGTAACAGCAGCGTAAATTAGGATTGTTTGTGAGTGCATGTGTGTGTAGTCAGTATGAATGTGTGTGCATGTTATGTGTGATCAAATTAAGTGTGTGTGTTGGAGTATCAATGTGTGAGTGAGTGTGTAGAGTCCTGTGAGTGCATAGTCATTGCAAAACTAAAGGTCAATGCAAATAGACCGTAGCCATTTTGTTAGCTATGTAAGAGTCTTATGGCTTGGGGATAGAAGCTGCTCAGGGTAACTTTTTTAGTAGGGTTATACTCCCTCTCCCACAAACTACAAAGTACATGATCCAATTTTAAGATGACAGCAATACGGCAATTACCATCACTTTAGAATTCAAATGTGAAAATGTTAGTTCTCTGATGTACTACAATATCTGAGTCTGTCAGTGAGGCTTTATAATTTAACTATAAAAACTCCAGCGGCTTTAATCACTTAAATACCGACGCATGATATGGAGAATTAGTCCTGATCTTCTAACACATGACACTCTGATTTCCAAATCCACTTATTTAATTACATACATGCCATTCATAGATTGACTTAGCTTTTAAGTTTGGCTAGACAGGTGTATGAATGAGGCTTGTCAATATTGTTATTGAAGTATGTTTAGCCTCAAACTGCAGCATATCTCAATTCCCTTAGCATCAATAATTGCAGTATGGTTGATTTAAATTAAATGTTATATTCCTCCTGAGTATCTAAATGAAAGGTTTGACTGACAGCTGTTGTGCTATAATCATTAAATAATCTATTTATTAATATTTAGGGTTCATACACATTTTGACAGATGGAATTATTTTACTTCTCCTTGACTCTGAACTAAATTGACAGCGTCTATGTACGTAATAAAAGTGGAATGTGGTATCTCTGCTCTCTGATCACCATGTACCATCTCCTGTCGTATTCCACATAAAGTAGAATACTGTTAGGCAACTGTATAAAACATGTAGTCAACACTCAGTCTGGAGAGCTGCTGGGTGTGTAGGCTTTTGAGCATGTCCTGCTCAAATTAATCAGAGACAGTTTATCAAGGTTGAGCAGCTAGTTTCTATCAAGGTTGAGCAGCTAGTTTCTATCAAGGTTGAGCAGCTAATTTCTAAATTGTGGTTTGTTAGAGGGGAATGAAATAAAAGCCTGCACACAAGGCCACTAGCTCTCCTGGAGGATGGTTGACCATCCTTGGTGTGAAACATTGCAACATTACAACCAAATACGTTTTATTTGCTCATTCAATATATCAAAGATGAAATGGCTATGGTAGGTTGCAAATCTTTTTATTCAGCGGAAACAAGCCCACACATTTTCAGGAAAAGTACCGTTCTAGTTTAGTCACTTATCTTAGCTACCTTAGAAGTGTTTTAATAATGCCACAATCTGTGATTTCAACAGCCTGACCCTGCCACTTACCCGTACAGGGGATTAGGCTGGGATAATAAACAACCTCACATTTATAGAGAGCTATGAATGCAAGGACTGACAGTCCATGAGGTCAACATGATCAACATATTTCAAGCCATGTGTTGCTTGTTTACAAAGACAAAAACAGATATGGGGTTATGATGGGGTAAAGTCAGTTGTACTAAGTGCATAAGGCATTCATACGCTACATTCTTCAAAAATCTAAACCAAAGAAACTAACATTTGAACAGCAAGAAATATTACAGATTATGCCTTTATGGATTTCTCCATTTAGAAATCATCATGACAGTGTAAGTAAAGACACTGGATTCAGAGTCAACTAGAGCAAAGACGTTCTAAAGATAGCCCAAACAGCAAATAACAAGGTCACACAAGACACATCTGACTTTTGCCATGTACTATTTTTAGGCTCTAAATCTTTTGGAGTATGTCATGGTTTTGTTGTAATAGAAACAATGACCGGTCATTTCTACCTAAACTCTTGGCATATTTAAAATAAAGGTTTGTGACTGCTTGTTTTAGTAGCATCTTGTTTTAGATGCTCCCTAAAAGACATGACATTAAAAACTGAAAAATATAACCTATTTTCAGAGTTTTCCATAAACTGAATCCCATGGACAATGAGACAAGCCATGTTTCTACATTAAAAGCTGCATAAAGTACAGCTCTGGCATTAAAAACATCATGCCAAGTGGGGACAGTATGGAAGCTGTGTTAACTGTTTTATTTAGCTGAAAGGGTATTTGTACATATTTTTCACACACTTTTCCTCTAGATCATTAAGACTAATTGACATATGGTAACTTACATTGCTAGTATGCTCAAGAGATCAAGTAGAGGCAATGCAACACCTGAGTAATGTATAATACTGTGCTTCTATAAACATGTGCCAAGAGTGATGTAATAAAACAATTATTAAAATCAGCTCAAAATGTTAATTATGAATCGAGTGTGCAGGCCCCGGCTTGAGCCTTGTGGAAATGTATTTTCAAATAGCCAATAGCGTCTGACAGACTAAAGATCATTATGAGTTCATATTGATCGACGGAGAATGATGGAGCTCTAAAAACGACGTGAGCAATTACTGTAAACATCCAACAGCAAGCTATGCACCAAGCCATTTGAGTTCATATTGCAATTTTAGTCAAACTTGGATTTGGGCCAAATTATGTTTTTCTAGCCATTTACCCACATCACTGAACACTGGAAAGTGGGATGTTTATTTTAGCTCTTATAGAGCACAGCATTCTGGGAACACCAGACAGTAAGGCAATTGCATGGTTGTAACAATATTCAGGGTTCATACGGTCATGAAAATTCAAAACTGTTTTCCAGGTTTTGGAAAATTATCAAATCTGAAAAGTAATGGATTTTTTTATAATTTATTAGGCACAGTTTTTAAATATTGTATCGATCAAATAAAAATCAACATATCAGCCAGGATCAGAATGACACTAGTGCGTCTGTTTGCGCACATCACTTGCATAGTGCGAGACTAGTGGAGAAGAAGACAGTCTGACATTAAAGCAGCAGGTAGGTCTAGTTTATGAAATATGATCAAGAACAGATTAACTAGGTAGACAATTCAAAACATCTCTTGTACCCTCTAGTTAACTGATGAGCTATTATTAGCATGCAATGTTTTCATAATTTCCTCTCATTTTAGCGAATAAGGACAAAGTTTATTTACTTTTAATGATTCATTTAAACTATTGTTTTAGACTGTTACGGTTTTCTTCCGTTGAAGGAGAGGAGGACCAAAAGGCAGCGTGGTTATTTGTATACATCTTTAATAAAGCTGAAAACACAAACAGTATACAAAAACAACAAACGTGAAAACCCGAAACAGCCCTATCTGGCGCAAACAAACAGAGACAGGAACAATCACCCACGAAACACTCAAAGAATATGGCTGCCTAAATATGGTTCCCAATCAGAGACAACGATAAACACCTGCCTCTGATTGAGAACCACTTCAGGCAACCATAGACTTTTCTAGATAACCCCACTATACCACAATCCCAATACCTACAACAAAAAAAACAAGACAAAAACACACCACATAATTAACCCATGTCACACCCTGGCCTGACCAAAATACACAAAATACTAAGACCAGGGCGTGACATAGTCATAGTCATAGTCAAATGATTCACCACACCATTGTATTAGTTTGGATTTGATTCAATAGTGGTTAATTGAATCATGTAATTGAAAATAATTTGTGAAACGTGAACATTAATTGTAGGAATAAAGAATAGATGTAGCCTTTCGTTTGGATTATTTTTTGGCTTCAGAACTTGTTCTGTAGATACTTCCAGTTGATTTGGGCATCCAATGTATGGAACATTAAAACTCAATAGCCTGCAAAGTAAAGCCTACATCACGCCTCTCAGTGGCGGCATTGTAATCATGGTTGATGGGTTATCCACGCAGCAAAGATAAGGGACTAAATATAGAAACAGGCTGCTCACACTCGCTGAAGACTCATTAGCTTTGCAGAATAGAGAAGGGCATTTGTTAACTTCTGTCAGAAGTGCACTACAGACGTTCAAAGATCACTAGGTGCAGCATCATTGCATTTGCAGAGAAAAGGACAAACTGCTAATATCACAACCTGACAACATATTCTGGGACAAGATCTAAAAACAAGGTCTCCAGTGCAAGGTGTACAGGCAGTGAATTTTCTTCTGTGTTTCGTGCTTTGGAGAATGTTGTACAACCGACATACTCTAAAATATCCAATAAAAAATCTGCTGTGCATGGTCTAAGTCCAACTTTCTATTCTTAACTTTGAATATTAACAACAATAATTAGCCATAGAGGACAGAAAAGAAGTATGAACACATCGTGGGGTCGATAGCCAAGACTATAGCGTCCAATGTCGGATTGAAGTTTGTAGGTGCAATGTTATATATATATATGGGGGATAGAAACATCGCAGCTCTGCAGATTTTGCTGCGAAGAGACCAAATCATTATACCACTTGGTTTGGTACTGTCCATATGTAGCTTGTTTTTGGTCGCAGGTTCCTTGAATTGGTGAAGAAACATTTACCTGGAGCGAACTTAGCAAATAGCACTGCTGGGTGACTTCAATTCATTTTCAATCGATCAATAATATAATACTCTTAGCTAAATGTATTTCATTTACAATCTGTAGAAACTGAGAATAGAAAGGTTCTGAACTTTGGTGAAAAATCACAGCAGATTTGAAAAATATGGCAAATAGAAATCAAAACTGGATGGTGTTCATCGATAGATGGGAGGGTGGGACTAAAAACAAGATGAGTAATATAAAATGTACATGGCTAGTGTATTCGGAAAGTATTCAGACCCCTTCACTTCTTCCACATTTTGTTCCATTACAGCCTTCAAAGAAAAATCCTCACCAGTCTACACAATACCCCATAATAACAAAGCAAAAAGTTGTGATTTTTTGCAAAACAAATGAACAATTATAACATTCCAACCTCGTGTCTTCATGGGTATAATGCTACAAGCTTGGCACACCTGTTTTTGGAGAGTTTCTCCCATTCTCTGCAGATCCTCTCACGCACTCAGGTTGGATGGAGAGCGTTGCTGCACAGCTATTTTCAGGTGTCTCCTCCAGAGGTGTTCGATCGGGTTCAAGTCCAGGCTCTGGATGGGCCGCTCAAGGACATTCAGATACTTGTCCTGAAATCCCTCTTGCGATGTCTTGGCTGTGTGCTTAGGGTTGAATGTCCTGCTGGAAGGTGAACTTTCTCCAATAGTCTGAGGTCCTGAATGCTCTGGAGCAGGTTTTCATCAAGGATCTCTCTCGACTTTGTAAAGTTAATCTTTCCCCCGATCCTGACTAGACTCCCAGTCCCTGGCGCAGAAAAACATCCCAACAGCATGATGCTGCCACCACCATTCTTCATTGTAGGGATGGTGCCAGGTTTCCTCAAAGTGACACTTGGCATTCAGGCCCATGAGTTTAATCTTGGTTTCATCAGACCAGAGAATATTGTTTTTCATGGTCAGAGTCTTTAGGTGCCTTTTGGCAAACTCCAAGTGGGCTGTCATGTGCTTTTATTGAGGAGTGGCTTCTGTCTGGCCACTCTACCATAAAGGCCTGATTGGTGGAGTGCTGCAGAAATGGTTGTCCTTCTAGAATGTTCTCCATTCCCACTGATGTACTCTGAAACTCTAGGAAGAATATTGGTGGTTGCAAACTTCTTCCATTTAAGAATGATGTAGGCCACTGCTGTGAACTTTTTCCTAAGACACAATCCTGTCACGGAGCTCTACGGACAATTTAACCTCATGGCTTGGTTTTTGCTTGGACATGCACTGTCAACTGTGGGACCTTATTTAGACAGGGGTGTGCCTTTCCAAATCATGTCAAATTGATTGAATTTACCACAGGTGCACTCAATGAAGTTGTAGAAACGTCTTAAGGATGATCAAAGGAAACAGGATTCATCTGTAAAGTACAATATTTGTCACAAGGTCCTAAGCAACCTCCATTCACATCGTTTGAAGTACATAGACCAACAGCTACTTTAGTAGGTAAAAGCACAATTGAGGCTCATAGCCATTATTTAAATAAGGTTTCTGTTTTTTATTATTAATACGTTTGCAAACATTTCAAAAATCCTGTTTTTGCTTTGTCATTTTGGGGTATTGTGTGTAGATTGATGAGGAAAAACATGTATTATTCAATTTTAGAATAAGGCTGTAAGGTAACACAATGTGGAAGTCAAGGAGTCTGAATACTTTCCGAATAGTGTGTGTGTGTGTGTGTGTGTGTATATATATATATATATATATATACTTTATTTATATACTTTATTTATATATATATATATATATATATATACAGTTGAAGTCGTAAGATTACATACACCTGAGCCATAAACATTTAAACTCAGTTTTTCACAATTTCTGAGATTTAATCCTCGTAAAAATTCCCGGTTTTAGGGAATGTGAAATGTGATATATTTCAGCTTTTATTTCTTTAATCACATTCTCAGTGGATCAGAAGTTTATATACACTCAATTAGTATTTGGTAGCATTGACTTTAAATGGTTTAACTTGGGTCAAACGTACCGTGGAGCCTTCCACAAGCTTCCCACAATAAGTTGGGTGAATTTTGGCCCATTCCTCCTGACAGAGATGGTGTAACTGAGTAGGGTTTGTAGGCCTCCTTGCTCGCACACGCTTTATCAGTTCTGCCCACAAATGTTCTATAGGATTAAGGTCAGAGCTTTGTGATGGCCACTCCAATACCTTGACTGTGTTGTCCTTAAGCCATTTTGCCACAACTTTGGAAGTATGCTTGGGGTCATTGTCCATTTGGAAGACCCATTTTCGACCAAGCATTAACTTCCTGACTGATGTCTTGAGATGTTGTGTCAATGTATCCACATAATTTCCCTTTATGATGCCATGTATTTTGTGAAGTGCACCAGTCCCTCCTGCAGCAAACCACTACCACAACATGATGCTGCCACCCCCGTGCTTCACGCTTGGTGTTCTTCGGCATGCAAGCCTCCCCTTTTTCCTCCAAACATAACGATAATTATGTTACACAACGGTCATTATGGCCAAACAGTTCTATTTTTGTTTCATCAGACCAGAGGACATTTCTCCAAAAAGTACGATCTTTGTCCCCATGTGCAGCTGCAAACCGTAGTCTGGAATTTTTATGGTGGTTTTGGAGTAGTGGCTTCTTGCTCGCTGAGCGATCTTTCAGGTTATGTCGATATAGGACTTGTTTTTCTATGGATATAGAAACTTTTGTACCCGTTTCCTCCAGCATCTTCACAAGGTCCTTTGCTGTAGTTCTGGGATTGATTTGCACTTTTTGCACCAAAGTATGTTCATCTCTCGGAGACAGAACGCATCTCCTTCCTCAGCGGTATGGCGGCTGCGTGGTCTCATGTTGTTTATACTTGCGTACTATTGTTTGTACAGATGAACGTGGTACCTTCAGAGGTTTGGAAATTGCTCCCAAGGATGAACCAGACTTGTGGAGGGCTACAAATTATTTTTCTGAGGTCTTGGCTGATTTCCTTTGATTTTTCAATGATGTCAAGCAAAGAGGCACTGCGTTTGAAGGTAGGCCTTGAAATACATCCATAGGTACACCTCCAATTGACTCAAATGATGTCAAATATCCTATCAGAAGCTTCCAAAGCCATGACATCATTCTGTGACATTGACATGACATTCATTCATTCATTCTGAAATTTTCCAAGCTGTTTAAAGGCACAGTCAACTTAGTGTATGTAACCTTCTGACCCACTGGAATTATGAGAGTGAATTATCAGTGAAATAATCTGTCTGTAAACAATTGTTGACTTGTGTCATGCACAAAGTAGCTGTCCTAACCGACTTGCCAAAACTATAGTATGTTAACAATAGGTTGCAGTCATTAAAAATAGTTTTTCAACCACTCCAAACTTAAGTGTATGTAAACTTCTGACTTCAACTGTATACATTCTCTCTCTCATTAGGCTGTCTGTATTTTTAGAAAGGCCTTTTCTAAATGTGTATTGTAGCGACACCATCTTTTTTTGCAAAAATAAATTCATATAAACACAACTTTAAGCTTCATATTCATTTGACAGAGGTATTGAACTGCCAATTGATCTGCAAAGTAAGTAATAAAACAGAACAAGAACAATATGTCGATATTATACAGATAAGCAAACGGTAACAGAAATCAGGTATGGATACAGGCTTTATAGACCTCTATATATGAGTGACCGTGTCCAGAAAACCACCACCTGTTATGTTGGGCTCAATTAAGCATGATCGTCTTGTAAGTATAATAGCAAAGCTTGCTTTTATATAATAAAAAAAAGCTTGAAACTGTAGTGTAATGGAATTAGTGTGGTGTGTGTGTGAAGAATACAATACTTTAACTTGTATGCAGTACAAATCATATTGTGAGTGCTCCTCTTTCTAAGGCTGTTTGAGAAGGTTTGAATCCTAAGCAACCTTCATTCACATCGTTTGAAGTATGTAGACCAACAGCTACTTTAGTAGGTAAAAGTTGTGTGCTGGAAAACCTTGGTAGAGAATGCATGGATGTAGGCATTGTGGTGCTCATGTGAATTTAATTTATTTTTTGGTTCCAGACCAAATGCCTTCTTCTCACATTTAAACATCTAATTTATTGTTTCTAATATAGAATAGAAGCAAGTGTATATAAAAGTAATAAAGCGGTGGACATTTTCTGAGTTCACCAATAAGATATATTGCATTTTATTCTTCTTATTCAAGGCCTCCAAGGAGACTAGTTTGGAATTTAATCATACGCATTTGATACTGCAACTTTATTATAGGTATTATACCGCACATATAACATTAAAGCTGTGTATAATGTACATCACTAATGTTAAATTCCAGATATGCAACGTTACCTCAATGATGAACACTAGAACCGCTAAAGCAGTCATTTAGACATCTCATTAATTAAATTGGTTTATTACGCTAACATTTTTAAAGTCATGCCCCCTGTGTCTTTTACTTTTCTTAAATAAGTCTATATAACAGACTACCGTTGTTAGAATCTTAATCTCACAAACAGAACTGGTGTTTTAAATAACCATTTTTAAGTGCATGTCATTTAAAAAAATGTTTTTCACCCGTTGCCCCTCCTGACAGTAGGGCCTGCTCCGCTCCTTCTCCCGACAGTAGGGCCTGCTCCGCTCCTTCTCCCGACAGTAGGGCCTGCTCCGCTCCTTCTCCCAACAGTAGGGCCTGCTCCGCTCCTTCTCCCGACAGTAGGGCCTGCTCCGCTCCTTCTCCCGACAGTGGAATGTTAGATGATTATCACCCCGATAATTAACTCGGAACTGAACCTAAATTATACCGAAACTAATTTCACACATATAGCAGATTAAAATAATGAAGTGAAGCATGATGGGGGAGAATGGGTTAGTTGATGTGTAGGGAAGCAAACAATGCATAATTATGCAATCACCAATTGCGAATGAAGAACAGGAGGTGCCATTCTAATATATTAGTATATTCTAATTCTAATCTCAATGGTATGTACCCTATATCAGTCCACCAAATCCAAGCAGTTTTATCAGTGTACTCTGACCTACTTGGAGTACACAGTGAGAGCATGCATATTTTAAAATGGCAAGAAGATGAAGAGGAATGGATACACATGCTGTGTTAGCAGTGCTACACGATTGTAATAAAAACGACTCAGATGGCAGGAAAGAAATGAATCATGACATCTCTGATAGATTATTCTTCTGATTTGGAGCCTCAGCCTGAATAAACTACACCTCCGAGGCAAAAAACTGCAAAATAGCCAGAACAGTGCGCACTGAGCGAGGTCCTCAGCTGATACCAAATGAAACAGCGAGACGGAGAGAGGAAGGGATGGCACCGGTTAGATAGAACAAGCTGGTGAAAATGCTACGGGACGATTATCAGCACAAAATGTAATAGCTGAGAGAGCAGGCCCTAAATCACAAGAAAAAAACATCAGCAATGAACTCACCAGCTTTCGTTGTTTGTGACATGGAGATCAAACATTATTTGTCACATGCGCCAAATACAAGTAGTGTAGACCTTACTGTGAAATGCTTACTTACAAGCCTTTAAACAACAATGCAGTTCAAGAAGAGTTAAGAAAATATTTACCAACTAAACAAAAAAATTATAAATCAAATAGATTCATCCTCCGTTCATCAGCTGATATCTCAAAGTGCTGTACAGAAACCCAGCCTAAAACCCCAAACAGCAAGCAATGCAGGTGTAGAAGCACGGTGGCTAGGAAAAACTCCCTAGAAAGGCCAAAACCTAGGAAGAAACCTAGAGAGGAACCAGACTGAGGGGTGGCCAGTCCTCTTCTGGCTGTGCCGGGTGGAGATAACAGAACATGGCCAAGATGTTCAAATGTTCATAAATGACCAGCATGGTCAAATAATAATCATCACAATAGTTGTCGAGGGTGCAGCAAGTCCGCACCTCAGGAGTAATTTCATAGCCGATCATTAAGAGTATCTCTACCGCTCCTGCTGTGTCTAGAGAGTTGAAAACAGCAGGTCTGGGACAGGTAGCATGTCCGGTGAAGAGGTCAGGGTTCCATAGCCGCAGGCAGAACAGTTGAAACTGGAGCAGCAGCACAGCCAGGTGGACTGGGGACAGCAAGGAGTCATCATGCCAGGTAGTCCTGAGGCATGGTCCTAGGGCTCAGGTCCTCCGAGAGAAAGAGAGAATACTTATATTCACACAGGACACTGGATAAGACAGGAGAAGTACACCAGATTTAACAAACTGACCCTAGCCCCCCGACACAAACTACTGCAGCATAAATACTGCAGGCTGAGACAGGAGGGGACAGGAGACACTGTGGCCCCATCTGATGATACCCCCGGACAGGGCCAAACAGGAAGGATATAACCCCACCCACTTTGCCAAAGCACAGCCCCCACACCACTAATACGAAGTAACATAACAATAACGAGGCTACAGTTGAAGTCAGAAGTTTACATACACTTAGGTTGGAGTCATTAACTCGTTTTTCGACCACTCCACAAATTTCTTGTTAACAAACTAAAGTTTTGGCAAGATGGTTTGGACAACTACTTTGTGCACCACACAAGTCATTTTTCCAACAATTGTTTACCGACCGATTACTTAACTTATAATTCACTATCACAATTCCAGTGGGTCAGAAGTTTACATACACTAAGTTGACTGTTCCTTTTAAACAGCTCCTTTAAGCAAAATTCCAGAAAATGATGTCATGGCTTTAGAAGCTTCTGATAGGCTAATTGACATAATTTTTGTCAGTTGGAGGTGTACCTGTGGATGTATTTCAAGGCTTACCTTCAAACTCAGTGCCTCTTTGCTTGACATCATTGGAAAATCAAAAGAAATCAGGAAAGACCTCAGAAAAAAATTGTAGACCTCCACAAGTCTGGTTCATCCTTGGGAGCAATTTCTAAATGCCTGACGGTACCACGTTCATCTGTACAAACAATAGTATGCAAGTATAAACAAAATGGGACCACGCAGCCGTCATACCGCTCAGGAAGGAGACGCGTTCTGTCTCCTAGAGATGAATGTACTTCTGTGCGGAAAGTGCAAATCAATCCCAGAACAACAGCAAAGGACCTTGTGAAGATGCTGGAGGAAACGGGTACAAAAGTACCTATATCCACAATAAAACGAGTCCTGTATCGACATTACCTGAAAAGCCGCTCAGCAAGGAAGAAGCCACTGCTCCAAAACTGACATAAAAAAGCCAGACTACGGCTTGCAACTGCACATGGGGACAAAGATGGTACTTTTTGGAGAATTGTCCTCTGGTCTGATGAAACAATAATAGAAATGTTTGGCCATAATGACCATTGTTATGTTTGGAGGAAAAAGGGGGATGCTTGCAAGCCGAAGAACACCATCCCAACCGTGAAGCACGGGGGTGGCAGCATCATGTTGTGGGGGTGCCTTGCTGCAGGAAGGACTGGGGCACTTCACAAAATAGATGGCTTCATGAAGAAGTAAAATGATGTGGATATATTGAAGCAGCATCTCAAGACATCAGTCAGGAAGTAAATGCTTGGTTGCAAATGGGTCTACCAAATAGACAATGACCCCAAGCATACTTCCAAAGTTGTGGCGAAATGGCTTACAGACAACAAAGTCAAGGTATTGGAGAGGCCATCACAAAGCCCTGACCTCAATCCTACAGAAAATGTGTGGGCAGAACTGATAAAGCGTGTGCGAGCAAGGAGGCCTACAATCATGACTCAGTTACACCAGGTCTGTCAGGAGGAATGGGCCAACATTCACCCAACTTATTGTGGGAAGCTTGTGGGAGGCTACCTGAAACGTTTGACACAAGTTAAAAAATGTAAAGGCAATGCTACCAAATAAAATGACTGCTCATTAGCTTGAAGGGGGATCCCTCAAGGCCCAGTGGTTTGGTGTTAAATAAAACATGCATTGATTTAAATGGAAAATGTGCAAAAACTCTACTTAACAAGTGGATCTCATGTCAGGATTCTGACCTACATGCTTAGCGTATCTGCATTGTGCTTTGTCAAGTCCCGTCTTTGCTTGACTTCAGTTCTAAAATGGGATACAGGTTGTTAGTAGTTAAGCAGAACATTCTGTATGAAGCCAGCATATATAGTCTTCATTACTGACTAGTGATGGCACTGCAAGAAATTCCTAGTGCTGAACTTTGCTGTACTTTTATTAAATATTCAAGAGCCTGTGGCATATGTGCTTGCTGTCCTGAGAGAAGGTCCCCTAAGAGCTAAAGGGACATTTTATATCCTGACTGTTACAGTGCCATGTCAACTTTTTCAGGTGCAAGTGATATGACACTGTGAAACTCATAACATAAAATGTTATGGGTCTCAGAATGTAAATGCATTTGACTTTTTGGACTACCAGGAAGGATGCATATTACGTAAATTCATGCACTTCAAAATTTATTTTAACTTTTCCCAAGCAGCATTTAACTACAGGACCCTCACAGATCATGCGAAGGAATGTGCCTACCTGATATAGGGGACACAGTGAATAGTTGGGGCCAATTGCATTGTAAAATCTTTCCTTGGTCTTAAATGCAGACCGTGAACAAATAAAAATTAATAAATTGGTTTGGATTACGGGATGCAAAGGCCATATTTTTCCATGTTCTGTTCCAGTTAAAGGGAACCTCCACTGCTAGACACTATTTGGGGTGTATTTCCAGTCTATCTACATAATTATGAGTGATGAGAGGGTGTTTCAGACATAATTATGCACTATAGCTGTATTTTAGAATTCGCGCCGGGAGAATCCAACCAATCAAATCAAATCAAATGTATTTATTTATTTTTATTTTATTTTTTCAAATCAAATTTATTTATATAGCCCTTCGTACATCAGCTGATATCTCAAAGTGCTGTACAGAAACCCAGCCTAAAACCCCAAACAGCAAGCAATGCAGGTGTAGAAGCACGGTGGCTAGGAAAAACTCCCTAGAAAGGCCAAAACCTAGGAAGAAACCTAGAGAGGAACCAGGCTATGTGGGGTGGACAGTCCTCTTCTGGCTGTGCCGGGTGGAGATTAAAACAGAACATGGCCAAGATGTTCAAATGTTCATAAATTATCAGCATGTTCGAATAATAAGAAGGCAGAACAGTTGAAACTGGAGCAGCAGCACGGCCAGGTGGACTGGGGACAGCAAGGAGTCATCATGTCAGGTAATCCTGGGGCATGGTCCTAGGGCTCAGGTCCTCCGAGAGAGAGGAGGAGAGAATTAGAGAACGCACACTTAGATTCACATAGGACACCGAATAGGACAGGAGAAGTACTCCAGATATAACAAACTGACCCTAGCCCCCCGACACATAAACTACTGCAGCATAAATACTGGAGGCTGAGACAGGCATCATTGGTTGATTGAGCCTGCTGTCTGATCTAAAAGGGAATTGAGTCATGTTTTGTAGCAATTATTGTGGCCTTTGTGTCCCTGATTGCACAATCATGTGAGTAGATATGGTTGTCCTTTGCTCAATAGAGCCATTGGACTTGTCTCAACAATATGCTCATCGTTGTTGACTAATTTCCCCTGGTTTGTAAAGACTACAGCTTGATGGGAGTCATATTTTCTTGTTCCCATCTTAGAAGGCAGTGTTTTCACAAAGGGGGCAGTGCTAGTTTAGAGGTTTATTTGAGCAAGAATACATTGGACAGGAGTTGCGATGATGAGAAATATTGTGAGACCAGCAAGCAGCAGTGGCAGCCTAGACAAGCTGGTCCTGGACTCAGGATGATAAATGACAAACGAGTAAGTTGTTTGGCTGTCAATAGCTAGCTAGCAATATAAGCTCTTTTAATCAAGGCAGTGTTGTGCAGTACAATTTGGTGATGGATTCCTCCATAACATGACTGGCTAGAACCACTACACGCCTAGTTAGCTAGTGGTGCTTGCTATACCTAAAATATATGGTAGTCTAACGTTATAGCTAGCTAGTGAAGCCTAGCTAGCCTCAGTGCCTCATTATGAGCAAAACTGGAGAAATGTTTTTATGGCATAGAGTAAAGGAATGACTTTGGCTTGAATCATATTAGTCTTACAGTAACTATGCCTGTTGTAGCTAGCAACTAAAGTGTCTGTGATGTCTTATATTCTACACAATGCTGCTACAGTAGGAATACTGACAGTAGACAATGATTGTCAATGTGTAATAGCGTTTTGAGAATAAGTTCTCATTTACAACTGCAAAGCAGTGTGACAAAAACAACAGAGTTAAACATGGGATAAAAAACATACAGTAAATAACACAATAGAACATTGTATACAGTGTGTGCAAATGAAGTAAGGAGGTAAGGCAATAAATAGGCCATAGTGGCGATGTAATTACATTTTAGCAGTTGGCACTGGAGTGACAGATGTGCAGATGAGGATGTGCTATAACCCCACAAGGAAGCAACCCCAGTTTGTATGGCACTTCAATATATTGATCATTAACCTTTTTGGGATGGGGCAGCATTCGGAATTTTGGATGAAAAGCATGCCCAAAGTAAACTGCCTGCTACTCAGGCCCAGAAGCTAGGATATGCATATAATTTGGATAGAAACCACTCTAACGTTTCCAAAACTGTTAAAATAGTGTCTGTGAGTATAACATAACTGAAATGGCAGGAGAAAGCCTGAGGAAAATCCATCCAGGAAGTGCAATTATTTTGAAATGGGTGTTTTTCCATTGAAAGCCTATTTAAAGGGATAGGACCCAGATTCTGTTCCCTATGGCTTCCACTAGCTGCGAACAGTCTTTAGACATTGTTTCAGGCCTTTATTCTGAAAAGTGAGGGAGAATGAGCAGTTTCAATGAGGCCAGTGGAAAATCCCCAACATGTTTGGTGCGCAATCCCAAGAGTGCGCCTTTCTTGTTTTTCTTTAATATTGTCCAGTTGAAATATTATCGATTATTTAGGCTAAAAACAACCCGAGGATTGATTATAAACATCGTTTGACATGTTTCTATGAACTTTACGGATACTATTTAGATTTTTTTTGTCTGCCTCTTGTGACTGCATTTGAGCCATTGGATTACTGAACAAAACGTGGCAAGAAAATTTGTTTCTGCGTTTTTGTTTTGAGGTTTTTGGATATAGAGGGACTTTATCGAACAAAACAAACATTTATTGTGTAACTGGGAGTCTTGTGAGTGCAACCATACTAAGAGGTAAGGTAAGTTATTAATTATATTGCTATTTCTGACTTTCGTGACTAATCTACTTGGCTGGTTACTGTTTTTATAATGTTTTGTGTGCTGAGCACTGTCCTTAGATAATGGTTTGCATGGTTTGCTTTCACCGTAAAGCCTTTTTGAAATCTGACACGGCAGCTAGATTAACAAGTTAAGCTTTATTTTGATCTATTGCACTTGTGATGTCATGAAAGTTAAATATTTATAGTAATTTAATTTGAATTTGGCGCTCTGCAATTTCACCGGAAGTTGTCGAGGTGGGATGCTAGCGTCCCAATGATCCATACGAAGTTAATTAGTGTGGAGTCTGTCTAAATGTCGCGCAACATAGGCAATATAATAATAACGAAGTCCAATGTCCAGCAATTATAATAAAAATAATAATAGTGTTCCTTTTACCTAATTGAGAGGGTTTTCTCATTGTCTTATGATGAGGGCAGCATCAAAGCCATGCTTAGGCTGCGTGATTATGCATACCTGAATATTGTCGGCTCGTCCCCTTGGGTGTTGGACTTGATGTGCTTATCGAGGAAGTCTTGAGCCTCTTTGGCAGTGGAAACGTGTGTTGTATTTTGGTAGGTCAAGATGAGTTTTGCCAGGTGGATGATACTGAGTAGGTGGAATCTCACCTCCATTGTTCGTCTCCCTCTGTTTTAGCAGTTCGTCAGTCAGGTCTGGGTAGATGCTGATTCTCTTCTCAACATAGGTCCGAGCCCCCGATTCCGGTGCGAGGTGAACAATTTGCCATTTGGATTCATACAATCATACACCGAGATCTGTTCAGGATAGAACCCGTGCAGTGTTTATCTGCAACATGGGAACCAGCTTCTCCCGCACAAACAGCTCAAAGAAAAGATTGCTCATGAAAGAAGTTGTGTTCTTTGAGTCGTGGAAATTATTACAACACAGGGACACTCGACGTCCATCTTAAATGAATCATTGTTTATTTGTGAGTGCACTGGAGAGGTTTCAACCAACTCAATGCACCATAGTACACATGTCAATCAGGAGCTTTGCCTGGGCAGTCCCAGCAGTTGTCTTAAATACTGCTATACACAGAAGTTGCATGATTTAGCATAATATATTAATCATTAGCTTCTTGTTTCATCAATGTGACAGACCACTACTGGTTCATAACATGTGACAGACCAATACCTCACGAGGCTCCTTAGTTTGTTCTCAAAACAAGGTCTGGGCGTACTGCCAAATTGCAGATACTGATAGTGAGGATTTGTTAAATCAGTCAATTGCACAGAAATTGGTTATTAGAACACCACATGAAAATAGTAAAAGAAAAGTACAAACCATTACATAACATAATCATTACATTTTAATGTACGCATTTAGATTTTAGCTTCTATCAAAAATATTCTATACTCTTTTAAAGTAAGGGGGGGGATAAAATTCACTTAATTTCAAACCCTTCATTCTGGGTTATACAATCCACTTAGTATGGTAATACTATAATGATAATAAAGGTTATACTTCTATTAATGGGAGTGTGTATCAAAAATACACACATTCTCAACAGATCTGTACAGTAGATTCAGAGGTGAATAAATCTCTCAATGTTAGCCATTGTTTCCATATTTCTTTCCACACTTGGGCTGGATTAAGTAGTTGCAAAGTTAGCCGTGATGAGATCTGAACATGCAACCTTTGCACTAAGAAAGTTGCTGGCTATGGGGAATTAATTTAAAGTTTGGAGTCATTTAGAAATGTCCTTTGAAAGAAAATCATTTTTTATCAATTTAACATAACATCAAATTGATCAGAAATACAGTGTAGACATTGTTAATGTAGTAAATGACTATTGTAGATGGAAATGGCTGATTTTTAATGGAATATCTACATAGGCGTACAGAGGCCCGTTTATCAGCAACTATCACTCCTGTGTTCCAATGGCACGTTGTGTTAGCTAATCCAAGTTAATCATTTTAAAAGGTTAATTGATCATTAGAAAACCATTTTGCAATTATGTTAGCACAGCTGAAAATTGTTGTTCTGATTAAAGAAGCAATAAAGCTGGCCGCCTTTAGATTAGTTGAGTATCTGGAGCATCAGCATTTGTGGGTTTGATTAGTCTATTTTTGTTCTGAGAAATGCGAGAAATTGCAAGAAACTGAAGATCTCGTACAACACTGTGTACAACTCCCTTCACAGAACATCGCAAACTGTCTCTAACCAGAATAGAAAGAGGAGTGGTCGGCCCCGGTGCAAAACTGAGCAAGAGGACAAGTACATTAGTGTCTAGTTTGAGAAAGACGCCTCAAGTCCTCAACTGGCAGCTTAATTAAATAGTACCCGCAAAACACCAGTCTCAACATCAACAGTGAAGAGGTGACACCGGGATGCTGAACTTCTAGGCAGCGTTGCAAAGAAAAAGCTATATCTGACTGGCCAATAAAAGATTAAGATGGGAAAAAGAACACACGCTGGACAGAGGAACTCTGCCTAGAAGGCCAGCATCCCGGAGTCGCCTCTTCACTGTTGACGTTGAGACCGGTGTTGCAAAAGAGTTTTCTAATGATCAACTAGCCTTTTAAAATGATCATCTTGGATTAGCTAACACAACATGCCATTAGAAGACAGGAGTGATGGTTGCTGATAATCAGCCGTTTCCAGCTACAATAGTCATTTACAACATTAACAATGTCTACACTGTAGATAGACTTTCTGATCAAGTTGATGTTATTTTAATGGACAAAAAAAGTGTTTTTCTTTCAAAAACTAGAAATTCTAAGTGACCCCAAACTTTTGAACTAACTGTCCCTAGGAGATCAACTTATAAAATATAAATATAAAACCCTGTTTAACAATTCTGCTAAGACCTTCAAAAGGTTGGTGCTTGCTCATCAGCTCAGTGTTCAACCTAATTGTAGTCGAACCAATAGCCAAAACGGAGATAGTGAAAATAAAAATCTCATTGATTTGACAAGACCAGACCAGTCCCCATGCTTGTCTTAGAGGAGTGTGAAACGGTGCTGAAATAGTTGACCATACGCGGGTAGGCTATTGCTTCAAATCCTACCGCCAAACCGGTCATGCTGGAGGATGTTGCAGGCAGCAGAACGTTCTCCACGACGTCTCCAGACTCTGTCACGTCTGTCACATGTGCTCAGTGTGAACCTGCTTTCATCTGTGAAGAGCACAGGGCGCCAGTGGCGAATTTGCCAATCATTGTGTTCTCTGGCAAATGCCAAACGTCCTGCACGGTGTTGGGCTGTAAGCACAACCCCCACCTGTGGACGTCGGGCCCTCATACCACCCTCATGGAGTCTGTTTCAGACCGTTTGAGCCGACACATGCACATTTGTGGCCTGCTGGAGGTCATTTTGCAGGGCTCTGGCAGTGCTCCTCCTGCTCCTTCTTGCACAAAGGCGGAGGTAGCGGTCCTGCTGCTGGGTTGTGGCCCTCCTACGGCCTCCTCCACGTCTCCTGATGTACTGACCTGGACTCCTGGTAGCGCCTCCATGCTCTGGATACTACACTGACAGACACAGCAAACCTTCTTGCCACAGCTCGCATTGATGTGCCATCCTGGATGAGCTGCACTACCTGAGCCACTTGTGTAGGTTGTAGACTCCGTCTCATGCTACCACTAGAGTGAAAGCACCGCCAGCATTCAAAAGTGACCAAAATATCAGCCAGGAAGCATAGGAACTGAGAAGTGGTCTGTGGTCACCACCTGCAGAACCACTCCTTTATTGGAGGTGTCTTGCTAATAATTGCCTATAATTTCCACCTGTTGTCTATTCCATTTGCACAACAGCATGTGAAATGTATTGCAAATCAGTGTTGCTTCCTAAGTGGACAGTTTGATTTCACAGAAGTGTGATTGACTTGGAGTTACGTTGTGTTTAAGTGTTCCCTTTATTTTTTTGAGCAGTGTTATATATATATATATATATATATATATGACATCACTAAAATTGAAAACCGCCAGTAATGTACATTGTACTAGCTCCTTCTTGGCCTCAAAAGAAAAACAAGCCTTATGCCGGTAATAAAAACATATTCTCTGCTTGAGCTACCTTATCAAGTTCTCTATATGCACAGTGAAGCTCAGCATATCTACCCACACACCCAAATATTTGTACACTTTTAACTTGCTCTATAGTATGTCCAGCCAATGTAGCAATGACATGATTAGTAACATGCCTGGCATTTGTAAATACCATGCATTTTGTTTTACCCGATTTTAGAACCAGCTTTAAATCATACAGATTCTGTTGTGTGATAAATGCTCTTTGGGCATTTTCAAAGGCTAAAGATAAACGACTACCACTTGAATAAAGAACAGTATCTTCTGCATGAAAATGAACATCTGCTGTTTCAATAAGATCCCCAATGTTGTTGATATACAAAATGAAGTGGGCCAAAAATAGAACCTTGGGGAACACCTGACCACACCTCTATGGACTTACAACCATCCGACCATCCGCCATTACACATTGTGTACGACTTGATAGGTAATTTATAAACCAATCTAGAGCATGACCAGTAATTCTACAACATTTTAACCTTTGCACTAACACAGCATGGTCCACGGTGTCAAAAGCCTTTGACAAATCAATAAAGACAGACACACAATGTAACTTCTAAAAATAAAGACAAACACAATGTAACTTCTTATCAAGAGCACAGTGGATGTCATTTAAAACCTTCAATGTTGCTGAAACAGTACTGTGGCCAGACCTAAAACCTGATTGCATTCCATTTAAGATGTAGTTTTCTTGGAAGTAGACCTTTAGCTGCCTACTAAGGACTAAAAATATATGTTAAGAGGAGAGCAATTGAACCAGCATCTGTAGCATTGCAGTTTGCACTGCGATGCAGTGTCTTAGACCGCTGCGCCACTCGGGTACCTTACAACATGATTGGTCGGGAGTAGGCTACACTACTACAGTAAGAGCAAAAATAATCCTAACATTTCCACACCTAATTGTAGTCTTAAGTTTCTCTAAAAACCTTAGTGTAACAACAGTTTAACCTGTTAAGGTATAGGGGGCAGCATTTTCACTTTTGGATAAATAGCATGCCCAATTTCAACTTCCTGCTACTCATGCCAGGAATATATGATATGCATATGATTAGAGGGACTCTGAAGTTTCTAAAACTGTTTCAATCATGTCTGTGACTAAAACAGAACTTATGTAGCAGGCAAAACCCTGAGGACTAACTGTTCAGAATTATTTTTCTTTTTTGTCTCTGACCGTTCCCTCGGATGTCTTTGCCAAGGGATATTTGATAGGACCCATTTTACAGTTCCTACGACTTCCACTGGATGTCACCAGTCTTTGGAATTTGGTTGAGGTTAATCATTTGTGCAACGAAGAAGAAGCACATCCTGGAACAAGGTTACAATGTTGAGAGTTGCGCAGACGAAAAAAGGAGCATGGTTTGTTTACTTGTTGTATTGATTACAGATTGCCACGTCTACAATTTGATTGATTATTAACGTTTAAAAATACTTAAAGTTGTATTACAAAAGTAGTTTTAAATATTTTGGCAAAGTTTATATGCAACTTTTGAAATGTTTTGTAGTGACGTTGTGTTTTGGTAAGCTGTTTTTTTCCGGATCAAACGCGCTTTATAAATGGACATTTTGGGTATACATGGACGGAATTAATCGAAAAAAAATGACCAATTGTGATGTCTATGGGATATATTGGAGTGCCAACAAAAGAAGCTCGTCAAAGGTAATGAATGTTTTATATTTTATTTCAGCGTTTTGTGTAGCGCCTGCAGGTCTGAAATATACTACCCTCTTTATTGACATTGTGCTATCCTTAGATAATAGCTTCTTAATGCTTTCGCTGAAAAGCTTTTTAAAAGCTGACATGTTGGCTGGATTCACGAGTGTAGCTTTAATTGAGTATCTTCCATGTGTGATTTAATGAATGTTTGATTTTATATCATTATTTGAAATTGAATTTTTTTTCCAAGTGAGACGCAAGCGTCCCCTATACCATAAGACGTTTTAAGTAATACTGATGAGTAGAAACAAAAAAATAAGTGTTTTTCCGGGTGTGCGCGTGCAGTACAGAGGAATCACAATTCTTAGACTATTGTTCTAAATTCAATCACCTTCATCCTCATCATTCAGTTAATTTAAATTGAATTTTAAAGTCGTGCACAATTATCAATTTCTATTTGGTTTATGTCACCCATTCATTGTCAGTTAGAGACACAGTAGCGCCTTGTGACCCAAAAGCATAATCAGCGCTCTAACTCCCCCTTGCACTGGTCTGGAGCAATGAAGAAGTGACGCAGGGTACCGTACTAAACCACAAATTACCTCTAAATCCGGCAGCATAATCGCAAAACTTTTAGTTGAGCAAACATTTTACATTACTGTTTTCATTTGTGGAATATCATTTGTTTTTTTACAGAAAAATTGCTGGAGTGCCTCTGAGGCAGCATTCTTAAAGGACTACTATTTGGACCAGTGAATGATGGTCCATAGAGGGTGGAATGACCTTTGACTCTTTTCAGATTTATGGGCACACCCCACACATCAATGTATGATGGAAAACACTCGGTTTGTTGTTTAAGATTAAAACAAAACCGCTATTAATTAAATGCGCATACAGAACATGTTTTGCCGTGGATTCTGCAAGAGGTTGGCTTTAACAGCTAGGACCTCTATTTCTTATCCTGGAACCCTGCTTAACAGACAGAGTGAAGCCTGCTTGACAGAGATGCTAAGCTGTTAGCCATCAAGCTAACGAAGTTGGTACCAGATGAGTTTTGCAATGGAGCCCTCTTTGTCTGGAGAAATAAATGAATGGTTCCAGCGCAATAGGAGCTGTATCTATTATGCTTTGTTTCGTGACAAACTGGATCACTTGGAGTTCCAATGCGGCAATTGTTTACTTGCTGAGGATTATAGGCTTGAGGTGGCTTTCTCAATGTAATGTTAACATTTTCTACGCCGGTGGCTCAACGGTATTCACGTTTGTTGGATGCATCTCCGCCTTGTAGTTTGTGCTATCCAACTGGCTGGTGTTGCCGAAGCTCTCCCATCTGATAGCGGAGTTGAAGGAGCACAGCATGAGGAAAAAGGAAATCAACGCTTTTCGCATGTTACGAGCCGTGGAAGCCGAAACCGGCGACCTACCGCAAAGCAGTCTACACTCCCAACGAGAGGCCAGGAGGGGATACAAACAATTAATTGTTTCACCGTCCTGGAGCCTGATCTTCCTGCACCTTCGTGGCTGGGGTTGCCTGTGTCTGCGGCCGCAGTGCCTACTTCTACGATTTCGAAGTCGACGTCAGAAACCTTCCGTTCCTGCTCTGGATCGAGCAGGGCTTTTCTATCTGTCGGAGGCATGAATCTTGTGAAGCGTGTGAGTGGGAGGATTTCCTCGTCCTTCGCCAACCGTGATTTTGGGCAGCTCCATGGTAAAAAATGTGACCGTTCCTGGTGCAAAAACAATGTCCTATCCAGGTGTGAGAGTAAATTACATTACTGAGACAATGACTTATCAATGACCCAAGCCCAGCTCAAATAATTCCTACCATTGTGATGCAGCGTAATGCTTCAGCAAATGTACATTACACCAGGGGTGTCGGTAGACAGAATATAAGTAACATTTATTTCCCTCTAACTGCTCTGTATGCCTCTGCAGATCCTACAGCTATTTTATGCAGTAATCATGTGCCTACGAACCCGATTTATACTGTTAGCACCGAGACGGTGTGCCCTAGAAGGAAGTCCACTGTCTGCAGCTCACCCTGCACTAGCATAAAGAACATGAGCACATATACTGCTGCTAAGTGTCAGAGTAATGCAATAAAACAAGTAAGTATCCCAGAAGAAAGCTTCCAACTAGTGCCTGCAACCTGGTTCAGGTTACTAATCAACCTACCAGGGTAGTTACAAACAATACAGGAATTAAATCCTCATGTTTTGATCATATATTTACTAATGATGCAGAGATTAGTTTGAAAGCAGTATCCAAACCATCTAATGTAGTGATCACAATATAGTAGCCATATCTAGGAAAACCAAAGTTCCAAAGGCTGGTCGAAATATAGTGTATAAGAGGTCATAGAGTACGTTTTGTAATAATTCCTATGCTGTTGATGTAAAGAATATTTGTTGGTGTGTAAAGAGGAGCAAACGGACACTGCACTTGACACATTTATTAAATAGCTTATTCCAGTTACTAATAAGCATGCACCCATTAACTTCTTGACGCTACCTATCCCGTTAGCAGGATAATTGTCAAATAATATTACTAAAACTATTTATATTCATGAAATCACAAGTGCAATATAACAAAACACAGCTTAGCATTTTGTTAATCCATCTGTCGTGTCAGATTTTGAAAATATGCTTTACAGCGAAAGCAATCCTAGAGTTTAGGTTTATCGATCACTAGACAAAACATTATGAACACCTAGCATCAAAGTAGCTTGGTCACGAAAATCAGTAAATCAATTAAATGAATCGCTTACCTTTTGATCTTCGGATGTTTTCACTCTCGAGACTCCCAGTTACACAATAAATGTTTTTTTTTTATTTTTTTTATTCCATCTACGTAACATTGCAAAAATCAGAAACTTTCTGTCCAAAAATGATGCAGAAAAATTAATCCATGCTTTTGTCACTTCTAGGTTAGACTACTGCAATGCTCTATTTTCCGGCTACCCGGATAAAGCACTAAATAAACTTCAGTTAGTGCTAAATACGGCTGCTAGAATCCTGACTAGAACCAAAAAATTTGATCATATTACTCCAGTGCTAGCCTCTCTACACTGGCTTCCTGTCAAAGCAAGGGCTGATTTCAAGGTTTTACTGCTAACCTACAAAGCATTACATGGGCTTGCTCCTACCTATCTCTCTGATTTGGTCCTGCCGTACATACCTATACGTACGCTACGGTCACAAGACGCAGGCCTCCTAATTGTCCCTAGAATTTCTAAGCAAACAGCTGGAGGCAGGGCTTTCTCCTATAGAGCTCCATTTTTATGGAACGGTCTGCCTACCCATGTCAGAGACGCAAACTCGGTCTCAACCTTTAAGTCTTTACTGAAGACTCATCTCTTCAGTGGGTCATATGATTGAGTGTAGTCTGGCCCAGGAGTGGGAAGGTGAACGGAAAGGCTCTGGAGCAACGAACCGCC
The DNA here is from genome assembly GCF_002021735.2 of Oncorhynchus kisutch. Taxonomy (NCBI): domain Eukaryota; kingdom Metazoa; phylum Chordata; class Actinopteri; order Salmoniformes; family Salmonidae; genus Oncorhynchus; species Oncorhynchus kisutch. The sequence continues at coordinate 8,299,751 of NC_034199.2, read as the reverse complement.
CTTGCTGTCTCTGCCTGGCCGGTTCCCCTCTTTCCACTGGGATTCTCTGCCTCTAACCCTATTACAGGGGCTGAGTCACTGGCTTGCTGGGGCTCTCTCATGCCGTCCCTGGAGGGGGTGCGTCACCTGAGTGGGTTGATTCACTGTTGTGGTCATCCTGTCTGGGTTGGCGCCCCCCCCCCTTGGGTTGTGCCGTGGCGGAGATCTTTGTGGGCTATACTCAGCCTTGTCTCAGGATGGTAAGTTGGTGGTTGAAGATATCCCTCTAGTGGTGTGGGGGCTGTGCTTTGGCAAAGTGGGTGGGGTTATATCCTTCCTGTTTGGCCCTGTCCGGGGGTGTCCTCGGATGGGGCCACAGTGTCTCCTGACCCCTCCTGTCTCAGCCTCCAGTATTTATGCTGCAGTAGTTTATGTGTCGGGGGGCTGGGGTCAGTTTGTTATATCTGGAGTACTTCTCCTGTCCTATTCGGTGTCCTGTGTGAATCTAAGTGTGCGTTCTCTAATTCTCTCCTTCTCTCTTTCTTTCTCTCTCTCGGAGGACCTGAGCCCTAGGACCATGCCCCAGGACTACCTGACATGATGACTCCTTGCTGTCCCCAGTCCACCTGGCCATGCTGCTGTTCCAGTTTCAACTGACCTGAGCCCTAGGACCATGCCCCAGGACTACCTGACATGATGACTCCTTGCTGTCCCCAGTCTACCTGGCCATGCTGCTGCTCCAGTTTCAACTTCCACCTGACTGTGCTGCTGCTCTAGTTTCAACTGTTCTGCCTTATTATTATTCGACCATGCTGGTCATTTATGAACATTGAACATCTTGACCATGTTCTGTTATAATCTCCACCCGGCACAGCCAGAAGAGGACTGGCCACCCCACATAGCCTGGTTCCTCTCTAGGTTTCTTCCTAGGTATTGGCCTTTCTAGGGAGTTTTTCCTAGCCACCGTGCTTCTACACCTGCATTGCTTGCTGTTTGGGGTTTTAGGCTGGGTTTCTGTACAGCACTTTGAGATATCAGCTGATGTACGAAGGGCTATATAAATAAATTTGATTTGATTTGATTTTCATATCCAAAATACCTCTGTTTGTTTGGCACGTTATGTTCCGAAATCCACATGCTCGAGCGGTCACGACAACGCAAAAGAAAATTCCAAATAGTATCCGTAATGTCCACAGAAACATGTAAAACGTTTTTTATTATCAATCCTCAGGTTGTTTTTAAAATATTTAATCGATAATATATCAACTGGCACTGTCTTTTTCAGTAGGAGAGGGAGAGACGATGGCTGCCCAAGCTCTGTTGCGCAAGCAAAACAAATGCGAACACCTGACGGGATGTTATCTTTCTCGCTCATTTTTCAAAATAAAAGCCTGAAACTGTCTAAAGACTGACACCTCGAGGAAGCGATAGGAAAAGTAATCTGGTTGATATCCCTTTAAATGGAGCAAAGGCAGGCTGTGGAACATGGAGCTTTCAAAATAGAAGCCACTTCCTGGTTTGATTTTCCTCAGGTTTTGCCTACAATATCAGTTCTCTTATACTCACAGACAATATTTTGACAGTTTTGGAAACTTTAGTGTTTTCTATCCTAATCTGTCAATTATATGCACATTCTAGCATATGGGCCTGAGAAATAGGTCGTTTAATTTGGGAACGTTATTTTTCCAAACATTAAAATAGTGCCCCCTAGCTGAAAGAGGTTAAGAAAATCACAGTTAAAAACTGTTAAATGATGAGGATTTGAAAAATTGTATGGTTGAGAGGGATGAGGCAAAATGAATGGTAAATAAGTCTGGCTGCACAACAGATTGGCAAACATATTGCAAATTGAGAAATCATGTGACTAAACTGAATAAAAAGAAGAAACTACACTATAAAACAAAGACATAACAAAGAATTATAGTAAATAGCTTTGGAACACCTTAAATGAAATTTTGGGAAAAAAGGCAAACTCCGCTCCATCATTCATTGAATCAGATTGCTCATTCATCACAAAACCAACTGATATTTTATTTATTTATTTATTTCACCTTTATTTAACCAGGTAGGCAAGTTGAGAACAAGTTCTCATTTACAATTACGACCTGGCCAAGATAAAGCAAAGCAGTTCGACAGATACAATGACACAGAGTTACACATGGAGTAAAACAAACATACAGTCAATAATACAGTATAAACAAGTCTATATACGATGTGAGCAAATGAGGTGAGAAGGGAGGTAAAGGCAAAAAAGGCCATGGTGGCAAAGTAAATGCAAATATAGCAAGTAAAACACTGGAATGGTAGATTTGCAATGGAAGAATGTGCAAAGTAGAAATACAAATAATGGGGTGCAAAGGAGCAAAATAAATAAATAAATAAAATACAGTAGGGAAAGAGGTAGTTGCTTGGGCTAAATTATAGGTGGGCTATGTACAGGTGCAGTAATCTGTGAGCTGCTCTGACAGTTGGTGCTTAAAGCTAGTGAGGGAGATAAGTGTTTCCAGTTTCAGAGATTTTTGTAGTTCGTTCCAGTCATTGGCAGCAGAGAACTGGAAGGAGAGGCGGCCAAAGAAAGAATTGCTTTTGGGGGTGACTAGAGAGATATACCTGCTGGAGCGTGTGCTACAGGTGGGAGATGCTATGGTGACCAGCGAGCTGAGATAAGGGGGGACTTTACCTAGCAGGGTCTTGTAGATGACATGGAGCCAGTGGGTTTGGCGACGAGTATGAAGCGAGGGCCAGCCAACGAGAGCGCACAGGTCGCAATGGTGGGTAGTATATGGGGCTTTGGTGACAAAACGGATTGCACTGTGATAGACTGCATCCAATTTGTTGAGTATGGTATTGGAGGCTATTTTGTAAATGACATCGCCAAAGTCGAGGATTGGTAGGATGGTCAGTTTTACAAGGGTATGTTTGGCAGCATGAGTGAAGGATGCTTTGTTGCGAAATAGGAAGCCAATTCTAGATTTAACTTTGGATTGGAGATGTTTGATATGGGTCTGGAAGGAGAGTTTACAGTCTAACCAGACACCTAAGTATTTGTAGTTGTCCATGTATTCTAAGTCAGAGCCGTCCAGAGTAGTGATGTTGGACAGGCGGGTAGGTGCAGGTAGCGATCGGTTGAAGAGCATGCATTTAGTTTTACTTGTATTTAAGAGCAATTGGAGGCCACGGAAGGAGAGTTGTTTGGCATTGAAGCTTGCCTGGAGGGTTGTTAACACAGTGTCCAAAGAAGGGCCAGAAGTATACAGAATGGTGTCGTCTGCGTAGAGGTGAATCAGAGACTCACCAGCAGCAAGAGCGACCTCATTGATGTATACAGAGAAGAGAGTCGGTCCAAGAATTGAACCCTGTGGCACCACCATAGAGACTGCCAGAGGTCCGGACAGCAGACCCTCCGATTTGACACACTACTTTAGCAAAATTAGCGAACTTAGGCATGCCATGCCAGCAACAAAAGCTGACACTACACATCCAAGTATATCTGACCAAATTATGAAAGACAAGCATTGTAATTTTGCATTCCATAAAGTGAGTATGGAAGAGGTGAGAAAATTATTGGATGGAAAATTAGTGAGGATAATAGCGGACGATATTGCCACTCCTATTTGCCATATTTTCAATTTAAGCAGACTAGGCTTGGAGGGAAGCAAGTCATTCTGCTTTCCAAGAATAGTAAAGTCCCCTTTGCTGGCTCAAATAGCCGACCAATCAGCCTGTTACCAAGCCCTTGTAAACTTTTGGAAAAAATGGTATTTGACCAGATACAATGCTATTTTTACAGTAAACAAGTTGACAACAAACTTTCAGCATGCTTATAGGGAAGGACAATCAACAAGCACAGCATTTACACAAATTGCTGATTGGCTCAGAGAAATGAATGATGTGTCTCCCGACCCCTTCTGTCTCAGCCTCCAGTATTTATGCTGCAGTTGTTTAGGTGTTGGGGGGCTAGGGTCAGTCTGTTATATCTGGAATATTTCTCCTGTAATGTGTGAATTTAAGTATGCTTTCTCTAATTAGGGCTGAAATCCCGTTAACGGGATCGATATGACAACAGCCAGTGAAAGTGCAGGGCGTCAAATTCAAAACAGAAATCCCATCATTAAAATTCCTCAAACATACAAGTACCTTTTATACCATTGTTTAAAGGTAATCTTGTTGTTAATCCCACCACAATGTCCGATTTCAAATAGGCTTTACAGCGAAAGCACCACAAAGGATTGTTAGGTCAGCACCTATTCACAGTCACAAAAATCAGAAACAGAGAGAATTAATCACTAACCTTTGATCTTCATCAGATGACACTCATAGGACTTCATGTTAGAAAATACATGTATGTTTTGTTCGATAAAGTGCATATTTATATAAAAAAATCGCAGTATACATTGGTGCGTTATGTTCAGTAGTTCCAAAAACATCTGGCAGAGATCCACATCAATTTACAGAAATACTCATTATAAATGTTGATGAAAATACAAGGGTTATACATGGAAATAAAGATAAACTTTTCCTTAATACAATCGCTGTGTCAGATTTCAAAAAAGCTTTACGGAAAAAGCAAACCATGCAATAATCTGAATACGGCGCTCAGACAACAAATACATATATCCGCCATGTTGGAGTCAACAGAAGTCAGAAATAACATTATAAAAATGAACTTACCTTTGATGATCTTCATCAGAATGCACTACCAGGAATCGCAGTTCCACAATGTTTGATTTGTTCGATAATGTACATCATTTATGTCCAAATAGCTACTTTTGTTTGAGCGTTTGGTAAACAAATCAAAGCTCACGAAGCGCGTTCATTAGTTACAGATGAAATGTCAAAAAGTTCTGTTACAGTCCGTAGAAACATGTCAAACGATGTATAGAATCAATCTTTAGAATGTTTTTAACATAAAACTTCAACAATATTCCAACCGGAGAATTCCTTTGTCTTCAGAAAAGCAAAGGAACGGGAGCTCCCTCATGTGAATGCGCGTGACTGAGCTCGTGGCTGCTGGCAGACCTGACTCATTCCCCTCTCATTCAGCCCCCCCTTCACATTAGAAGCCTCAAACAAGTTTCTAAAGACGGTTGACATCTAGAGGAAGCCTTAGGAAGTGCAAGATGACCAATATCCCACTATCTTCAATAGGGGCTGAGTTGAACATCGACCAATTTCCCAGTTCCTGGTTGGATTTTTTTCTCAGGTTTTTGCCTGCCATATGAGTTCTGTTATTCTCAGACATCATTCAAACAGTTTTACAAACTTCAGTTTTTTTATCCAAATATACTAATAATATGCATATATTAGCAACTTGGACTGAAGAGCAGGCAGTTTTTACTCTGGGCACCTTATTTATCCAAGCTACTCAATACTGCCCCCAGCCATAAGAAGCTAGTTATCTCTCTTTGTCTCTCTTTCTTTCTCTCTCTCGGAGGACCTGAGCCCTGGGACCATTCCTCAGGACTACCTGGCCTGATGACTCCTTGCTGTCCCCAGTCCACCTGGCCGTGCTGCTGCTCCAGTTTCAACTGTTCTGCCTGCGGCTATGGAACCCTGACCTCTTCACCGGACATGCTACCTGTCCCAGACCTGCTGTTTTCAACTCTCTAGACACAGCAGGAGCGGTAGAGATATTCCGAATGATCGGCTATGAAAAGCCAATTGACATTTACTCCTGAGGTGCTGACCTGTTGGACCCACAACAACCACTGTGATTATTATTTGACCCTGCTGGTCATCTATGAACATTAACATCTTGGCCATGTTCTGGTATAATCTCCACTCGGCACAGCCAGAAGAGGACTGGCCACTCCTCATAGCCGGGTTCCTCTAGGTTTCTTCCTAGGTTCTGCCTTTCTAGGGAGTTTTTCCTAGCCCCGTGCTTCTACACCTGCATTGCTTGCTGTTTGGGGTTTTAGGCTGGGTTTCTGTACAGCACTTTGACATCAGCTGATGTAAGAAGGGCTTTATAAATACATTTGCTTTGATAAAAAGATTGTGGGGGCTGTTTTGTCAGACTTCAGTGTGGCTTTTTACATTATTGATCATAGTCTGCTGCTGTAAAAATATATGTGTTATGGCTTTACACCCCCTGCTATACTGTGGATAGAGTTACCTGTCTAACAGAACAGAGGGTATTCTTTAATGGAAGCCTTTCCAACATAATCCAGGTAGAATCAGGAATTCCCCAGGGCAGCTGTCTATGTCCACTACTATTTTCAATCTTTACAAATGACATGCTACTGGCTTTGAGTAAAGCCAGAGTTTCTATGTATGCGGATGACTCAACTCTATACATGTCCGCTACTACAGTGACTGAAATGACTGCAACGCTTAACAAAGAGTTGCAGTTAGTTTCAGAGTGGGTGGCAAGGAATAAGTTAGTCCTAAATATTCATAATACTGAAAGCATTGTATTTGGGACAAATCGTTCACTAAACCTCAACTAAATGGAATGGAACTCTATTCCACATCAAGTAACTGATGCAGCAGTAAAATTTGATTTTAAAAAACAGATACAAATACACCTTACGGAACAGCTGGGACTATGAAGCAACATAGACGCATACACACACGATAACATGCGCACTAAACACATACGTACACATGGATTTTGTACTGTAGATATGTGGTGTTGTTGGAGTAGGGGCCTGAGTGCACAGTGTGTTGGGAAATCTGTGAATGTGTTATGTTTTTAAAATTGTATAAACTGCCTTAAATTTTGCTGGACCCCAAGAAGAGTAGCTGCTGCCTTGGCAGGAACTAATAGGGATCCATAATACGTAGAAATACAAATTAAGCACCTATTTAAAGTGACAAATTGTGGCTAAAACTAAGAAATGTATCATCAAGATGATCTGTACCTGGTGACATATCATCACAAAGAGACCGCAGCATCGTTTCAACTTCTTCTTTCTACTTGGTGAAATTCAAACTTGCGATGCCTCTCATGCATGATAGAAGATATCATAATGAGAAGAGGCCTGAGACAATAGTTTGATGGAGACTGGAACTGATATCCACTGAGATGATGTTGCCAGATGTGCTTATCATCACGCTGACACCCTGTCTATGGAGTGTTATAGCATGGCCCTTTGCACCACCATCTCCAGTTGTCTTATGAATTCATCATAACAGTGCTACTGTTATTATAGTGCTATTATTTCTACGTACAAAACCAGGGCCTGCTATGCAGCAGTAATAGCCTCCAATAGCCTTCATGCTCAGTATGATAGCTTGTGCCAAGCGATAAGTATTGCCAGTTTTAACAGCAGGAAGTGGACATTTGCTTCAAGCTGAAATCCAATCTTAATATTATACCTCTCCTCTTGTGTTATGCATGTTTTGCATGACTTGAATACTTCCCCTTAGAATTGAGAAGTCGAAGCTCTGAATATCTGTTACAGTTACTCTTTTTTGGCAGTTAATGTAGCAAAACCAATTTTAAGAGCCATGAGTAGCAATGATCTTCACTATTATGAAATATTATGAAGTATGGTGAAGTCAACATTTCTCCCTTGCGTGTTTTTATTGTTCATTGTCAATTTGAGGTTAGTAAATAATTCAGGCAAAGTTTGAATGTGAATGTTTTCCTGCTGCTCCTATAGACTTGAAAAACAATACACCAATTTTGCAATAATAGCAGTAAGATGTGTATATCTATTGGATTGCTTATTGAGTCTAAGATGGAAATACATTTTCCATATCCTCATGCATACTCATCCAGAGAAAATGTCATTACACTGTCCTTCCATTGGTGAAAACTGACATTTTGAACATGAAAAGTGTTCATCAGGTCAAATATAAATTATAAAGTATTCCTTCACAAAGATCAAATACACCTCTTCGTCTCACTGTAATCTTTCACATTTATCACACCCAACCCACTCCTACCACACACAAATTCAAAATATCTTACCCCCCCCTTCCCATCCTTCACTCAAACATATCAAAGCTGTTAAGAGGCTTTGTTAGAGAGGCCTATCTTCACATCTCTCTAACACTTTCTCCCATAGCCATTCAAGCCAACTGTTGACAATCTTATCAACAAATCATTGCTAAATGTCACCTATCAGTGTCAGATTAGACAGCCAGTGACGATGCAATATATTTTTCTGTGAAAATTCTCTCGGGCGACTCAAACAGGAGAGCCCAAATTAAGACTGAAGGCTGGGTGACTGGTACAAGCGGCTAAGCAGACTCCATTTCCATGGGCAATTGAGCTCTGGTTAAGGCGAGTGGAGCGTCTCCACTGTATTTATCAATAGGCTCGAGGGTCAGCATAATGTATGATTTTTATGCAAATTAACTCACTGATTACCCATACAGAACCACTCAGCCATTCTCTATTTACATAATGACAACCAAAAGCTCTGTCAATGGATATAGATTGAGTTTTAATGGTGTTGTAGTTTTGCAATAATTCCCTGTCCAGCTTTCCATTTAGGTTACAGTTGAACTATGACAAAGAAAACAATATTAGATATATGATGTGCAAAGACATTTTATAATGGTAAATAAATCAGGCTTCTTTCATCCCCAGAAATATCAGATTATGAATGTAATGATAACACATTCTCTGATATGGATTTTTCCTTTGGTGTACCGGCATTCTTTCCTGGAATTTTACTTGATATACAATCTGCATACAAGGTATGTATCACCTGTCAAGATGTGAGTAGACTAATAAACAGAAAGCAATTATTCCATAATGCCGTTTATATACGGGAGACTGTATAACCAGGGAGGTTACACATAGCGCTGTGTGTTCGGTCGGTTCGCTAGTGTTCTTGCAAAAAGGGGGTTTAATTTGTTAATATTATCCAAAAGGCACTTTTTGAAATGACCTCCAAGAAATTCCAAAGTTGACAACGGTGACACTCGAATCACCGAGAATGATTAATTATGAACACTTCCTTCCGTTTGAATATTCAAGAAAGGTGTTGATTTAGTGAAACTATTTTCTTAGCTTTCCTTCATTGTTTGCTGTAAAATATAGCAAACTAATTAGATGGACTAACAGGCTAATATTTAATATTTGTTGAACAAGAAACATAATTAGGATTACAAGTTTGATTCAATTAGAAATGCAGCATGTCCTCATAGGAGCATGTCCACTCTTGTATCTTAGCATCAGTAGCTAATTAACATTAACATTATATCCCGCCAACATTATTGCTCAATGTATTTTGTTCTCAGCCAGATACAATTTCAGTAATGCTATCTGCTTCGTTAGTTGACATTGTAACATTAGCCAGGTTCGCAGCAAGACTGTTCTCAGGGCAGGCTTGTTTGTAGCTAGATATGTTTGAGTCACGTAGGGGACAATTGTAGCATTTTAGCTAAACCTATTCCTAACCTTAACCTAATTCTCCTAACCTGAGCTATAAAAATTCACTTCTGCTAGTCAAAACCAGCAAACCTGCCCTGAGAACAGTCTTGGTTTCCACTAATGCGAAACAGACCCAGGTTAATGTCTCATCCGAGCAACCAAGCTATAGCACAAACTGGCCAGCTAACTTGTTTTACGTTGACAACATTTACAACACCCTCAACATATTTATTTTGTTCAATTACCTCAGCCACATTCACAACCAAATTCAAGGCAGGCATGACCTCAGATCGGCTACAAACATTCATTTTGTTGCATCAAATCGACATCTCCACATTAGCTAGCTAGCTTGTTAGCTAATCAAATCCAAGTTTATTTGTCACGTTCACCAAATATAACAGGTGTAGACCTTACAGTGAAATGCTTATTTACAGGCTCTTAACCAATGGTGCAAAAAGAAAAAAAGGTGTGTGTGTAGGTAAGTAAAGAAATTAAACAACAGTAAAAAGACATTTGAAAAAAAGAGTAGCATGGCTATATACAGACACCTGTTAGTCAGGCTTATTGAGGTAGTATGTACATGTAGGTATCGTTAAAGTGACTATGTATATATGATGAACAGAGAGTAGCAGAAGCGTAAAAAGAGGGGTTGGCGGGTGGTGGGACACAATGCAGATAGCCCGGTTAGCCAATGTGCGGGAGCACTGGTTGGTCGGGCCAATTTAGGTAGTATGTACATGAAGGTATAGTTAAAGTGACTATGCATATAAGATAAACAGAGAGTAGCAGCAGCGTAAAAGAGGGGTTGGAGGGGCACACAAAAAGAGGGGTTGGGGGGCACACAAATCAAACCAATGCTCAAATTACATACAATAGTATAATGCCGCAACACTTTCATCAAACTGAAGTTAAAGCTGTGTCTGTTCTTAACTTGATTGTCTGTATTAGTTACTCTGCCCATTATCTAAAATATTGAGTCTCACCCCAAATAATACGTGTCAATGCAATGTCTTTCTGCACATCTGACTGATGTTGCAGCATATTAGCCTGACTGATCCTGACAATTGTATAATTCATAAACAACTTAGCTATTGAAATGCAAGCAGCAGGTGATGAGCCCAGTTACAGAAAGTATTGTAATACCAAAACATTTAAAAAAGGATAAGTGAAATGTTAAGCCAACCTTACCAACATGAATGTAATACAGTCATCAGTACTATTCATATTAACCTACTGGACCTCCTTAGTACAAGAAGAAGAAACAAAGATTAATTTGCTCTATTTTAAATTATGTAATGGTGAATGAATCTCAAATTGTTAAATGTGGTAGCTGCAAGCTGTCTGTGTTTGCATCCCTCTCAGTCCAATCAACAGAGACGGCTATACTAGAGGGAGAGGTTATTAGAGAAAAGGGTGGGGGGAAATAGGTGGAGGTTGAGATCTCCTGGAGAAGTACCCTCCTATAGCTCATCAACCAGCTAGTTATTAGAATCGGGTGCACTAGTTTAGGGTTGGAGAAAATCTACAAAACAGTGACTCTCCAGGACTCTCGGATCATGCTGTATCTTGCGCCGAGTCTGTTGATTCCATTTCGATCTGCTCATCCTCATTGTGATATTTGTCTTCTGTGTCACTTTTTCCACAGACCCAGCTAACACACCTAATTAAACTAATTGCATTCTGAGGACCAGTCGCCCATCTCTGTGATAAGACTGTCACCATGATCACCTAAAAAACAACAACAAATAGTGTAACAATTACTTTGTTTGTGATAGTTTCCCAATGTAAATCAAGGTTCAAAATAATTGTTGTGCTTGCGGTCCATTTGCAGTGCAGAATTAATTTAGAATTATAAAAAAAAAAATGGAGATCCTGGATGCTGATTGGACGAGCAGTGTTCCAAGCTGTACTGTATTGGCCGTCAAGCTATGCATTCTAACAGTTCCATCTGAATTATCAGTATGCCTTCATAATAATATTAATGTTGCTGTCTAAAGCATATCTTGTATTTCTCTCAACTCGCACATTATTTCCCCTTGTTTCTAGCATAGCATTTGGTTTGGTAGTGGGGGTTAATATACATCTCGCTGTCTGCCTGTCTGACCTTATCTCTGTACCATACATAAAGATTGAACAGTGCCTAGATGAGATTAACTTTCTCTAAGCCATGCAAAATCACACATTATTAGCATGGATATATCCAAGCACAGTGCCTTCAGAAAATATTCATACACCTTGACTTATTCCTCCAGCACAATATGCACCTGTGTAATGATCATGCTGTTTAAATCACCTTCTTGATATGCCTCACCTGTTAGGTGGATAGATTATCTTGGCAAAGGATAAATATTCACTAACAGGGATGTAAACAAATTTGTGCTCAAAATTTGAGAGAAAGAAGCTCTTGGTGCGTATGGAACATTTGTGGGATATTTTATTTCAGTTCATGAAACATGGTACCAAAGCTTATATGTTTACATCTTTTATGTGGGTGTCCTGGAGGACACGCAGTGTGCACCCAATGGTGCGTTCGGCTGCACGTATCACCCTCTGAAACACCTGCTGGTCCGCTGTGGTGGAGTTGCCTTACCAGGCTGTGATGCAGCTCGACAGTATGCCCTTGATGGTGCTCCTGTAGAACACTGAGGGCCCTCAGGGACAGGGCAGATTTATTTATCATCCTGATATTTAGGAGTTGCAGTAGTGCCTTCACCAGTGTCCGTGTGGTTTGACTATTTCAGCTTCTCTGAGATTTGTATGCCGAAGAATTTTAAGTTATTGACTGGCTCCACAGAGGCCCCGCTGAGGAAGCACCCTTGTGGGGCTCCTGTGTTGAGAATCAGTGTCGGAAGTAATGTTACCTACCTTCACCACATGTGGGCATCCCGTCAGGAAGACCAGGACCTACAGTAGTTGCAAAGGGAGGAGTTCAGACCCAGGGCCATGAACTTTGTAATGAGCTTATAGGGCACTATTGTACGGATGGCAGAGCTGTAGTCTAAACATCATCCTCACGTATGCATTCCTTTTGTCCAGGTTGGTAAGGGTAATGCAATGGCGATTGCATCGTCCGTGGATCTGTCAGGGCGGTAGGCGAACGGCAGAGGGTTGAGTGTGTCGGGGAGCGAGGAGGTGATATGGTCTTTGACTAGCCTCTCTAAGCACTTCATGATGACGGAAGTGAGTGATACTGGTCGGTAATAATTCAGCACAGTTACTTTCCCTTTCTTGGGCACAGGGATGATAGTGAACATCTTGAAGCAGGTAGGTATAGCGGCCTGAGTTGAGATTTAAAATGTCAGAACTCAACAGCCAGCTGGTCTGCACAAGTTCTGAGGGAAAGACTATTGATGCCGTCTGGGCCGGTAGCCTTGCGAGGGTTTATGTCTGAATGACTAACATACATCCTCAGTGGAGACTGCGTATGTAGTCCACGTTGACTTTTCAGAATCCGGTGACTGAATCGGCGTATTAATTTATCTCCAGAGGCGACCCGGAATATATTCCATTCCACGATCAAAACAGTCTTGAGCATGAAGTCTTATTGGTCGGTTCAACGTTGTACAGACCTCATCACCAGAACTTCCTTCTTGAGTCTTTGTAGGTTATTTTATTTAACCTTTATATAACTAGGCAAGTCAGGAAGAATGTTCTTTTTTTTTACAATGACGGCCTACCCCGATCAAACCCTAACGACGCTTGGCCAATTGTGCGCCACCCTATGGGACTCCCAATAACGGCCAGTTGTGATACGGCCTTGGATCGAACCAGGGTCTGTAGTGACACCTCTAGCACTGAGATGCAGTGCCTTAGACCGCTGCACCACTCGGGAGAAGCAAAATGGAGTCATGGTCAGATTTGTCAAAAGCAGGACGGGAGAAGATCCTTATACCCATATTGAAAAGGCATTTAGCAGTTGTCAAGAGTAGGATTTCCAAGAGTTAGACAGTCTGTGTTAATAATTCGGAAGCACGGTCCTCAAATGAATTTTAAAGTCCCCTGCAACAATGAACGCTGCCTCCGGAAATGTGGTCTCCAGTTTGTTTAGGGTCCAATGAAGAGCTTTGAGAGCATTTTTGGTGTCGGCTTGGTAGACCTCCACAAGTCTGGTTCATCATTGGGAGCAACTTCCAAACGCCTGAAGGTACCACATTAATCTGTACAAACAAGTAGAAACACCATGGGACCACGCAGCCGTCATACCACTCAGGAAGGAAAGGCGTTCTGTCTCCTAGAGACGAATGTACTTTGGTGCTAAAAGTGAAAATCAATCCCAGAACATCAGTAAAGGATCTTGTGAAGATGCTGTAAGAAACAGTTACAAAATTATCTATATCCACAGTAAAACGAGTCCTATATTGACATAACTTGAAAGGCTGCTCAACAAGGAAGAAGCCACTGCTCCAAAACTGCCATAAAAAAAGCCAGACAGCGGTTTGCAACTGCACATGGGGACAAAGATCATACTTTTTGGAGAAATGTCCTCAAGTCTGAAACACAAATAGAACTGTTTGGCCATAATTACCATCATTATGTTTGTAGGGAAAAGGGGGATGCTTGCAAGCCAAAGAACACCATCCCAACCGTGAAGCACGGGGTGGCAGTATCATGTTGTAGGGAGGGAGTGGTGCACTTCACAAAATAGACGGCATCATGACGAAGGGAAATTATGTGGATATATTGAAGCAACATCTCCAGACATCAGGAAGTTAAAGCCTGGTCGCAAATGGGTCTTCCAAATGGACAATGTCCTCAAGCATACTTCCAAAGTTGTGGCAAAATGGCTTAAGGACAACAAAGGCAAGGTATTGTAGTGGCCATCACAAAGCCCTGACCTCAATCCTATCGAAAATGTGTGGGCAGAACTGAAAAAGTGTGTACGAGTAAGGAGGCCTACAAACCTGACTCAGTTACACCAGCTCTGTCAGGAGGAATGGGCCAGAATTCAACCAACTTATTGTGGGAAGCTTGTGGAATGCTACCCGAAACATTTGACCCAAGTTAAAATTGTTTAAGGAAATGATACCAAATACTAATTGAGTGTTATCTTCTGACCAACTGGGATTGTGATGAAAGAAATAAAGTTGAAATAAATCATTCTCTACTATTTTTCAGACATTTCACATTCTTAAAATAAAGTGGTGATCCTAACTGACTGAAAACGGGGAATTTTTTTAGGATTAAATATCAGGAATTGTGAATAACTGAGTTTAAATGGAGTTGATTGTTAATTCAAAACAATACACAAGAGTGTAAAATGGCACGGGAGTCAATTAAAAAGAGACACTGAAAATAGTCAAATGGCAATTGGAGTTACACTGCCTTCAGAAAGTATTCATACTCGTTGACTTACTCCATCCACATTTTGTTACAGCTTGAAATAAAAATGTATTCAATTTCTCACCCATCTACACTACATTCCTGATAATGAAAAATGTTTGCAAATTTATTTTAAATTAAATACAGAAATCTAATTTACATAAGTATACACAACCCTGATTCAATACTTTGTAGAACCACCTTTGGCAGCGATCACAGCTGAGCTTTCCACACCTGGATTGTGCAACATTTGTCCATTATTCTGTAAAAAAATTCAAGGTCTATCAAGTTGGTCGTTGCTAGACAACCATTTTCCAGTTTTGTCATAGATTTTCAAGTTGATTTAAGTCTTGGCCACTCCGGAACATTCATTGTATTCTTTGTAAGCAACTCCCGTGAAGATTTGGCCTTGTGTTTTAGGTTATTGTCCTGATGAAAGGTGAATTAATCTCCTAGTATCTGGTAGAAAGCAGAAACTAGGTTTTCCTGGGCTTAGCTCCATTCAGTTTCTTTTTTATCCTGAAAAACTCCCCAATCCTTAACAATTACAAGCATACCATAACATGATGCAGGCCCCATTATACTTGAAAATATGGAGAGTGGTACTATGGTGTATTCACTAATTTATTGGATTTGCCCCAAACATAACACTTTTTGTATTTAGAACAAAAAGTGAATTGCTTTGCCACAATTTTTGCAGTATTACTTTAGTGCCTTTTTGCAAACAGGATGCATGATGTAGAATATTTTTTTCTGTACAACCTTTTCATTCTGTCAATTAGGTTAGTATTGTGGAGTAACTGCAATGTTGTTGATCCATGCTCAGTTTTCTCCTATCACTGCCATTAAACTCTAAATGTTTTAAAGTCCCCATTGGAAGGTAACCCCTGAGTGGTTACCTTCCTCTCTGGCAACTGAGTTAGGAAGGATGCCTGCATCTTTGTAGTGACTGGGTGTATTGATATACCATCACCAGTGTAATTAATAACTTCAACATGTTCAAAGGGATATTCAATGTAATTTATTTTTACCAATCTACCAATAGGTGCCCTTTATTGCGAGGCATTGGAAAACCTCCCTGGTCTTTGTGGTTGAATCTGTTTGAAATTCTCTGCTCGACTTTGGGACCTTACAGATAATTATGGACGTGCTACCTTTTCCCAGACCTGCTGTTTTCAACTCTTTAGACACAGCAGGAGCGGTACAGAAACTCTGAATGATCGGCTATGAAAAGCCTATTGACATTTACTCCTGAGATGCTGACCTGTTGCAACCTCTACAATCACTGTGATTATTATTATTTGACCCTGCTGGTAATCTATGAACATTTGAACATCTTGGTCATGTTCTGTTATAATCTCCACCCGGCACAGCCAGAAGAGGACTGGCCACCCCTCATAGCCTGGTTCCTCTCTAGGTTTATTCCTAGGTTCTGGCCTTTCTGAGGAGTTTTTCCTAGGCATCATGCTTCTACACCTGCATTGCTTGCTGTTTAGATTTTTAGGCTGGGTTTCTGTACAGCACTTTGTGACATCAGCTGATGTTGTAAGAAGGGCTTTATAAATACATTTGAATACATTTGTGTGTGGGGTACAGAGATGTGGTAGTCCAAAAAAATCAAAATGATAATTATTATTACTTGTTTAGCACATTTTTACTCCTGAACTTATTTAGGCTTGCCATAATTCATTACTTTTTGACTCCAATACATTTCAAATTTTCATTTTTAATTCATTTGTAAACATTTCGAAAAACACGATACCACTTTGACATTATAGGTTATTGTATGTAGGCCAAAATAAATCTACTCCTTTTTAAATGCAGGCTATAACAACAAAATGTAGAAAAAGTCAAGGGGTGTGAATACTTTCTGAAGGTACTGTACATTCATGTAAAACTCTGCAAGTTGGATATTTACTCCATTTAGTGTAGTTTTATCTCCAAAAATAACACCATGACCAGAGTAGTTAACACAAATGGTGATGGGACATTTAAACCTCAAAAGAGTGTTCAATTTGACTGCATAAGAGTTTAATTAACTCTTGCGATTTGACTTTGTAGACAAGTAATTAACTGACATCCTCGGGACAAGGAGTGGTCTTTAATGGGATCACTGATTGGTTATGAAGGTAATGAAGGTAAGACGGCCACTGTTCTGATAATTATGGTCAACAATGGTTAAGAATGTCCATAAATGATAATATATAAAAATGTTTTGTTATTTAACATAGTCTGTTCAGTTCCTGAGTTCCTTTTTTGACTTCCCATCTGGAGTCTGGTCGTTTTATACACATTTTTAAAAAAATAAGAAGTTTGCCTATGTTTGTTCAAACCTTATAGCGGAGAGTCATGACCAACATTTTCCCATGAATCCCATTCACTGAGGAAAACGCACAAAAAAACTAACTAATAAGAGTAATTTACTCCACTACTCTGAAATGGCTGATTTTGTCTTTTGTAACCACGGATAGTAAAGGGAATTCATGGGTGTCAATCATAGAACAGGATTCATATACACAATCGACAAGGATAGTATTTTTAGAGCAGATTTAATTTTATGCAGGGTTGGGGAGTAACTGATTACATATAATCCGTTACAAATAAGGGATAACAAACAAACAGTCACTGTAATCCGTTACATTACCAGCAAAAATATTGTAATCACATTACAGATACGTTTGAAAAACTAGATTACTTTTAAATTCAGAAATGTTTGAATATTCTTTTTTTTGACACTTCTCAGTTTTCTCAATTGACAGTGAGTCTGAGACCACTATGATGACACAACAAATGTGTTTAATGGGTCGTGGGAAAAGAGCAGGAATGGGCTTTTGCAGGCTAAGGTCCAAGCTGTCTTCCAACGGTGCGACGGCTGTGGCCTGTAACGAGTTCTTTGTAGAGAGCCTGAAGGAATGAGTTTGGAAACAGTCTGTGTCCTCTGCTTTCTACTCATTATTTATTGTTAATAAAACAAACGTGTATGCTTTAATTTTTTTAAATACTTTCTGACAGAAACCCGCAAAGGTTTCAATATTTTATCCAAAATATCCAAAGATTATCCAAGCGTTGTCTACGGCGATATGGTATTGTGCCAAAAATCTCCCCCCTGCCAGAATTCTCCCCCCCTTCGTGTGAAAGCGCATGCGAGGTCATTTGCCGTTCTGGGATTGATTTGCACTTTTCGCACCTAAGTACGTTCATCTCTAGGAGACAGAACGCGTCTCCTTCCTGAGTGATATGACGGCTGCGTGGTTCCATGGTGTTTATACTTGCGTACTATTGTTTGTACAGATGAACGTGGTACCTTCAGGTGTTTGGAAATTGCTCCCAAGGATGAACCAGACTTGTGGAGGTCTACAATTTTTGTCTGAGTTTTTGTCTGATTTCTTTTTATTTTCCACTGATGTCAAGTAAAGAGGCACTGAGTTTGTAGTTTGGCCTTGAAATACATCCACAGATACACCTCCAATTGACTCAAATGACTTCAATTGGCTTTAGAAGCTTCTGGAATTTTCCAAGCTGTTTAAAGGCACAGTCGACTTAGTGTATGTAAACTTCTGACCCACTGGAATTGTGATACAGTGAATTATAAGTTAAATAACCTGTCTGTAAACAATTATTGGAAAAATGACTTGTCATGCACAAAGTAGATGTTCTAACCGACTTGCCAAAACTAGTTTGTTAACAAGAAATTTGTGGAGGGATTGAAAAACTAGTTTTAATGACTAACCTATGTGTATGTAAACTTCAGACTCCAACTGTACATTAATTATTCATTTCAGTTGCCTATCCTGATGTGAAGTTTGTTCTATAGAAAGTATTTGACTCTAGCCACAAATTTAAGGAAATTAGAAAGGTGGGGGATTTCAGCAAGGCAATATTCTTGTCTGCCAAACCCCCCCTTCTAATTTCCTTAATTTTGTGGCTAGAATCAAATACATGAGCTACCAAAATTATTCTGAAGTGTGCCAGGCCAATTGAGGTAGCAGGTACATGAATATGATAAACAGAGAGTAGCAGCAGTGTAAAAAGAGTGGTTGTGGGGGTTGGGGTGGGGTTGGGGGTGGGCACACAATGCAAATAGTAGCCATTTGATTACCTGTTCAGGAGTCTTATGGTTTGGGGGTAAAAACTGTTGAAGCCTTTTTGTCCTAGACTTGGCACTCCGGTACCACTTGCCATGTTGTAGTAGAAAGAACTGTCTATGGCTGGGGTCTTTGACAATTTTTAGGGCCTTCCTCTGACACCGCCTGGTGTAGAGGTCCTGGATGGCAGGTAGCTTAGCCCCAGTGATGTACTGGGCCGTACGCACTACCCTCTGTAGTGGCTTGCGGTCAGAGGCTGAGCAATTGCCGTACCAGGCAGTGATGAAACCTGTCAGGATGCTTTCGATGTTGCAGCTGTAGAACCTTTTGAGGATTTGAGGACCCATGCCAAATATTTTTAGATTCCTGAGGGGGAATAGGCTTTGTAGTGCCTTCTTCACGACTGTCTTGGTGTGTTTGGACCATGATAGTTTGTTGTTGATGTGGACACCAAAGAACTTGAAGCTCTCAACCTGCTCCACTACAGCCCCGTTGATGAGAATGGGGGTTTGCCCAGTCCTCCTTTTCCTGTAGTCCAAAATCATCTCCTTAGTCTTAATTATGTTGAGGGATAGGTTGTTATTCTGGCACCACCCGGCCAGGTCTCTGACCTCCTCCCTATAGGCTGTCTCGTCGTTGATCAGGCCTACCACTGTTGTGTCATCTGCAATATTGGCAGAGTTAGAGTAAATTTACCATTTGGTATAAACCAGGAAAAAATATATTTTCCCTTTATTGTTTTACAGAGGAAGTACTGCAGTCTCAAGTGGCTCAATTGTGGTCCCCTGACGGGTCCCAACTGGCCTATCTCACCCTTAACAACACCCTAGTACC
Source organism: Oncorhynchus kisutch (assembly GCF_002021735.2). Lineage (NCBI taxonomy): Eukaryota > Metazoa > Chordata > Actinopteri > Salmoniformes > Salmonidae > Oncorhynchus > Oncorhynchus kisutch. The sequence continues at coordinate 8,280,203 of NC_034199.2, read as the reverse complement.
CAACATGATCCTGCCTCGCTTCACTGGCTCCCTCTACCCCAAGGGCCAACAGTACCCTTACCCCAAGGTAAGAGTTTATCCAACAATAAACTCTTAACCCTAGGTAAGAGTTGGGCTAACAGTGCCCTTACCCCAATATAAGTTAGTCTAACATGGGATACCTAATCAGTTGCATAACTGAATACATTCAATTGAAATGTTTCTCCCGCATTTAACCCAAGTGCTCTGAATCAGACAGGTGGGCCGCCTTAGACGTCCACGTCATTGGCTCCCGGGGAGCAGTTGTTGGTTAACTGCCTTGCTCAAGGGCAGAACTGCATTTTTTCCCACCTTGCCAGCTCAGGGAATCAAACCGGCGACCTTTCAGTTACTGGCGCAACACTCTTAACCACTAGGCTACCCAAATGTTCCCTGCATTATCTTTACTCCAGTGTAGTGTTCAAGCAATACTAACACTTCAAGGATGTAGAGCGTGTAAGGACACAAACAGCTGTCCATAGAGTGTCCTACTGTTGTACCGAGAAACAGGATGCACACAGCTATTGGCACTGACTGAAATTCAAATTCTGTTGATGAGAACATCCCCTTGAGCAGCCTTGTACCCAAAGCCCTCTCCTGGCTACAACCAAACTCTTTCAGGGGGCATAAAGGAGAAACAGCTTCATATCACAGGTGCAATTAATAATTCAATCTGCACAGGGCTTTTAAGGGTTTAGCTTTTTCATCCTGGTTAGAAAATCTTTTGTTTTATTCATATCGACGCAGGCGGGCTTCCTTTGAAGAGAACTGCAATGGTGGTTGTATAGATCTGTAGCATGATGGGTGGGAAATGCTGTGATATGCCATGGTAAGAGGAGGTAATGCTCTCCCATCCTCTGATCTGAAGGGTTGGAGTGGAGCTAACCCTCGGAGAGGCGAGGGAGTGGTGGGGTAGCCGAATGTTCGCCTCGCCTAGACCAAGAATGAGAGTCAGAGGTTTGTAGGAGGTAATCTTATTAATAAACATCAAGTTCTGATCGCACACAATGAGAATCTTGCCCATACCCGCAAGAGAGGCAGGCTAATAGAGGGAGTCGACGAAAAAGCTAATGAATTGCCATTTCCCTTCTTTTTTTCTCAGAATAAGAGTTGGTGTACTGTATTTTGCCTGTGATATGCCATTCTACTGCATCTATTCTTGTAGTTCGCATCTCCTCTGTGATCTAATACGAAGCAACCAACCATCACTATAACAGTGCCATCCAGAGACCCGATTATGCCAGAAAAAGATCATGGTAGAGCAGGGCTATACGGGTTTGGAATCTGTGGTACGATGGTCCTCGAGAGCTGCTGCTCAACACAGCTCTTCCGATTTGGGCACACCATGTCATTTCAACATGGAAATGTGTTTAAATTTGGTTGAGACGTCATTCAATGCCATTTCAACCTTTGTTCACCCACTCAAAAAGACAGCCAACAGTAATTTCTTAATTTCGGTACGGAGTTTGAAAACTGTACTTGACTATTAAATCAACTACAGTACATTTAAATATTGAGGTGAGGTTGAGAACACATTGATCTGATTTGACCAACACACACCATGAATTCAACACACCATTCCATGAAGTGTGATTAGATGTTTAAAAGTAGTTGCCATTTTGTGACGTAAGCTTCTTTACATTAAAAGGATAAGGGCCTGAGCTAAGAATAGGAAAACAAAACGTATCAACAAGGACCTTTCTGATGTTGCACACTCTTGAAAAGCACTCTGTATGTAGAATAGAATTCTACTCATTCTACTCATGGTGCAAAATGTATCTTCCAGACTTAGGGTCTATACTAATCTTAGCTGTTGTCATTCCGTGCAACACAATTAGAGCAGTAACTTGGAACAGAATTGTGTAAACCTTTGTCCATGTAAAAACGTATGTATTTCTTTATTTTGTATTATTATTCAAGAACAGTTTAAATACATTGCACCACAAATAGCCCAAATAATTTATAAAAAGCCTAAAAAAATATATTTCTTGCACAAGCTTCTTGAAACACAAATTAAATATACATTAAACCAATAAAAAAGGCACTGTCGGAACAGGCTTTGATGCTTTTAACTTAAGAACTCTTTCATCTCCTTACTCATTGGCCCTCCCACTGCCTCCCTTGCAGTCAGGTGCATATTTCTGGCAGGTTGACATTGCCGCCTCTGTAGCCTTTGATTTGCCAAGGCTCAGACCTGCTGTAAAGGGGAAAACAAGTACTTTGTCATGATTTGGACTCCACTGCAGGGGCATAGGCATGGGTGGGCCCAATCAGATATATTTTATGCTCTCGTCAGTGTTCCAAAACGGGACATTATTTGTCTTTTTACCTAAATATGCAAACACCATCAGATTCATAGCAATCTGTGCACTGAGTTAGTCAGATTTGATGAAATATAACAGAACAGATTAATTGGAATGACATTAATTTGCATGGGATAGGCTGCCAAAAAGAACTAATGGAAAGCCACACCCCAATTAAGCCACAAATCACTGCATTGAGGCATATGCCACTGTATTTTTATAGCTACAGTGGGGCAAAAAAGTATTTAGTCAGCCACCAATTGTGCAAGTTCCCCCACTTAAAAACACTTCAACTATGACAGACAAAATGAGAAAAAAAAGCCAGAAAATCCCATTGTAGGATTTTGAATGAATTTATTTACAAATTATGGTGGAAAGTAAGTATATGCACCATGCCACTGCCTATTTCATTTAGCAAACAAGACCGCTCATAATCCAGTGCCTTTATCAGAGTTAACTATGGCGATATGGCCGAGTCACAATATACGGTGCCTCCAGAAATTATTCATACCCTTTGACTTATTCCACATTTTGTTACAGCCTGAATTAAAAACACACTACAACATGTAGGTCCCATGTTTCATGAGCTGAAATTTAAAAAAAATCCATATGCACAAAAAGCTGATTTCTCTCAAATTTGGAGCACAAATTAGTGAGCATTTCGCCTTTTGCCAATATAATCCATCCACTTGACAGGTGTGGAATATCAAGCTGATTGAACAGCTTGATCGTTACACAGGTGCACCTTGTGCTGGGGACAAAAAAAGGCCACTTTAAAATGTGCAGTTTTGTCACAACACAATGCCACAGTTTTGAGGGAGCGTGAAATTGGCATGCTGACTGCAGGAATGCCCACCAGAGCTGTTGCCATTAGATTTAAATGTTAATTTCTCTACCATAAGCTGCCTCCAATGTTTTAGAGAATTTGTAACCAACCATCTCGATTCGGTCTTATGTAGCAACATTTTAAATTGTGTTTTTTACATTGGATAAAAGGAGAGACAACGGTACATCATACCGATGAGGAACAATGGGAAAGTAATTCTGCTTTGAAAGAAATTTCCCCTTGAATGTTTTGGTACACCTACTGAAGGGCTCCTTTGTCTACTCACATTCAGCATTGTTCACAACCTCTTAAGCCTTAGTCCCACCATTTTTGAAAGGATTCACATGTGAGGCCATGTGCTAAAAACAGAGTGAGTAGTGTACCAGATTACTGTCTCTGGTAAACACACAAACTATATCAAATAAAATGTACATTTGTCACATTCACAGGATACAGAAGGTGTAAACGGTACAGTGAAATGGTTACTTGCATATAGTAGCAATATCAAAAACAGTGTCCAGAAAAATATTGTATAAATATTTAATAATTATGATGCTCAAATTGATGGGTCATGTGAAGGAACCGCTATAACCACCCCCCAGCCACATACGATGGGTCACTATTCTCTAGACATGTAAACATGAAATACAACAGATGGCCGTAATCAACCCCAGACACACCTGGCTTACTTGGTGGGTCATGTAATCATCTAGCGAAGTGGAGTCTTTTTTTGTTTACACATGTAGCTAGCTAAAAAAAATAACCAGCATAATCCCAATATATACTGCTACCAATACAGATATTGTCATAACGGTAGAATTTGCAGGTAGCTAAAAAGCTAACCAATTAGGTTCAATGTTAGCTAGCAAAAATTAGGCTATAACTAGCAATGCAAATGGTTTTCTGATTTGCCTGTATACATGGATGAATGCTTCATGACAGAACGGAACCAGTTACAGTAACTCTGTTTTGTTTGTAGCTACATCTTATTTGGCCAGCGCCGTTGTGGCAAGTCACTCCGGTTCACACTGATCGTAGCATGTGCATCACTTTTTCCAACTGATCTGTCGATAGCGCCTGTTAAATTTAAGGCATCAATGTTGAGAAAAGTAGCAAAACCTTTGTAGTTCTCGATAGCTAAAGTTATGTCTTTCAAAAACAGTGCTGTAGAAAGGACTATCAACACACAAAACATACCAAGCAGCTCAAGTTATAGACAGAAGCATGCAATATGGCAGACAATTCCAAACTCATCTCCCAGCATGTCCAGCCCATCCATTATCTCAGCCAATCATGGCTAGCGGGAAGGTTCCTGGCTTTTTCCATGGCTAAACCAATTAGGCTCATAATTTAACTATTTTATTGGTACTTGCGGATGGAATGAAAGTCCACATGTTCCAACCGGCCTCACAACCACAGACAACTTGTAACCACGTCAGCCCAGGACCTCCACATCCGGCGTCTTCACCTGCGGAATCTTCTGAGGTATGCTAGGCTGGGAGGGTAACTCAGTAAAATCACTGAAATTGTTGCTTGTTGCTTGTTCTTAGACATGTTTGCACATTTATTGAAAAACAAAATACTGCTCATTTCCATAAGTATTCACACTCCCTGTTAAGGCTTCTAGGAGTAGTGGGTGGAGGAGTCAGGGACAGAGAGCAGGTTTAGTTCTGAACGTGGATCTTTATTCCAAAGACAGTGAAAACAGACATGCCAAACAAAGGGCGCATGAAATAACCAGTCCAAACAAACAGGACTAAACTGTCCGGAAAAATAGATTTCTCAAAAAATCCAACACCATGAACAGAAAACAAGCCCGCACAATAGCCGGCAGGCCTAGTGCCCTTGAATAGCCCACAAACAAAACTAAACTCAAAACAGCTGTAACCAATCGGACCAAACTAACAGAAACAAAAAAGGGAATCGATGGCAGCTAGTAGGCCGGCGACGATGACCGCCGTGCACCGCCCGAACAGGAAGAGGCACCATCTTCGGCGGGATTCGTGACACTCCCGAGTCAATACCTTTTTGATGGAAATTACAGCTGTGAGTCTTTTTGGATAAATCTAAAAGCTTTCCAGACCTGTATGTACAATATTTGCCCATTCTTTTTAAATTCTTCAAGCTTTGTTAAGTTGATTGTTGGCCATTGCTAGACAGCCATTTAAGTCTATTGAAGAAAGAATTAGGAGGTAGATCAGCTTTAATTTTGCAGATAGATTATGGCTTCTATCAATGTAATTGTCTGCGTCATTTCCAATATTATTGTTTTAAATGTATATTATTTAACCATCCCTCCCCTAATTAGAGTAAACTAGTGGACAACAATACTTAGGCTGCCATTTTCAGCTTATACCTACACACTGACAGTATATTTTACATTAGTTCATATCTTCTGTTTGTTTTTAGTCCCAGCCTTCAACTACTCTCAACCCCTCCCATCTCGCTCTGAAGACATCGAGTTGATTTCTAATTGCCATATATTTTTCCATTGTGATGTTTAACAAAGTTCTGAACCTTTCTATTCTCATAGTTTGTATATTGTAAATTAAATATAAACACCTTTGCTAAGAGTATTCTTACAGTATATTATTGATCGATTGACTGACTTATTAAATCACACAGCAATACTATTTTAATTGTTAGCTCCAAGTAAATGTTTTAAAAAAATTCTGCCATTCCTGAACCTTCGACCAAAAACAAGCTACATATGGGCAATACCAAAACAAGTGATCTAATGATTCGGTCTCTTCGCAGACAAATCTGCAGCGTTGGGATGGTTGTATCCCCTATATACAGTGCATTCAGAAAGTATTCAGAACCCTTGAATTTCTTCCCCATTTTGTTACATAGCAGCCTTAAGTCTAAAATGAATTAAATTGTTTTTTCCCCCATCAATATACGTACACAATACCCCATAATGACAAAGCGATGACAGGCTTTTAGAAATGTTTGCACATTCAAAATAAAACAGAAATACCTTATTTACATAAGTATTCAGACCCTTTGGTATGAGACTCGAAATTGAACTCCGGTGCATCCTGTTTCCATTGATCATCCTTGATGTTTCTACAACTTGATTGGAGTCCACCTGTGGTAAATTTTATTGATTTGACATGATTTGGAAAAGGCACACACCTGTCTATATAAGCTCTCACAGTTGACAGTGCATGTCAGAGCAAAAACCAACTATGATGTTGAAGGAATTGTCCGTAGAGTTCAGAGACATGATTGTGTCGAGGCACAGATCTGGGGAAGGGTGCCAAAACATTTCTGCAGAATTGAAGGTCCCCAAGAACACAGTGGAAAAGGTTTGGAACCACCAAGACTCTTCCTAGAGCTGGCCTCACGGCCAAACTTCGCAATCGGGGGTAAAGGGCATTGGTCAGAGAGGTGAAAAAGAAACTGATGATCACTCTGACAGAGCTCCAGAGTTCCTCTGTGGAAATGGGAGAACCGTTCAGAAAGAACCATCTCTGCAGCACTCCACCAATCAGGCCTTTATGGTAAAGTGGCCAGAAGGAAGCCACTCCTCAGTAAAAGGCACATGACAGCCCGCTTTGACTTTACCGAAAGGTACCTTTTTATTTATTTTATTAATTTATTTAACTAGGCAAGTCAGTTAACTTTTCTAGGGTAGGGGGCAGCATTGTGAATTTTGGATGAAAAGCGTGCCCAAATAAAACTGCCTGCTACTCAGCCATAAAAGCTAGAATATGCATATAATTAGCAGATTTGGATATAAAACACTCGGAAACTGTTTGAATGATGTCTGAGTATAACAGAACTCAAATGGCAGGCAAAAACCTGAGAAAGAAATCCAACCAAGGACTTGGGAAATCTGTGGTTTGTAGGTTAACTCTTGGCCTATCGAATACAGTGTCTATGGGGTCATATTGCACTTCCTAAGGCTTCCACTAGATGTCAACCATCTTTAGAACCTTGTTTGATGCTTCTACTGTGATGTGGCCGCGAATGAGAGGGGAATGAGTCAGAGGTCTGCCAGAGAGTCACAAGCTCAGTCTCGCACATTCACGTGAGAGTTAGCTTGAGTTCCATTGCAATTCTACAGACAAAGGAATTATCCGGTTGAAACATTATTGAAGATTTATGTTAAAAACATCCTAAAGATAGACACATGTAAAACGAAGTACAGAATCAACGGACTGTAATAACATTTTGGACTTTTCGTCCGTGCTTTCCGCTGGACTTGCACGCGCGTCGTGAGTTTGGATTGTGTACTGAACGAGCAAACAACAAGGAGGTATTTGGACATGGGATGGGAACTGGGATTCCTGTGAGTGCATTGTGATGAAGATCAAAGGTAAGTGAATATTTATAATGCCATTTCTGACTTCTGTCCAACATGGCGGATATCTGTTTGGCTTGATTTGTCGTCTGAGCGCCGAACTCAGATTATTGCATGGTTTGCTTTTTCCGTAAAGTTTTTTAAAATCTGTGCATAAAATCCATGCATAACAGTTGTATCTTTTATCAATGTTTATTATGAGTATTTCTGTAAATTGATGTGGCTCTCTGCAAAAATCACCTGATGTTTTGGAATTACTGAACATAACGCGCCAATGTAAACTCAGATTATTTGGATATAAATATGAACTTTACCGAGCAAAACATACATGCATTGTGTAACATGAAGTCCTATGAGTGTCATCTGATGAAGATCATCAAAGGTTAGTGATTCATTTTCTCTCCATTTCTGCTTTTTGTGACTCCTCTCTTTCTCTTTGAGAGAAAAAACAAATACAATTTAATACATTTTAGAAAAGCTGTGTAACAAGTGTAGCTTTAATTAGGTATCTTGCATTTGTGATTTCATGAAAGTTAGATTTTTATATTAATTTATTTGAATTTGGCACTCTGCATTTTCACTGGCTTTTGGCCAGGTGGGTCCCACATATCCCAGTGGTTAAGACTTACAGATGGTAGGAAATTAAGGTCACAGTTATGAAAACTTAGAACTCTAAAGAGGCCTTTCTGTTGACTCTGAGAAACACCAAAAGAAAGATGTCAAGGGTCCCTGCCCATCTGCGTAAACGTGCCTTAGGCCTGCTGCAAGGAGGCATGAGGACTGCAGATGTGGCCAGGGCAATAAATTGCAATGTCCGTACTGTGAGATGCTGAAGACAGCACTACAGGGAGACAGGATGGACAGCTGATCGTCCTTGCAGTGGCAAACCACGTGTAACAACACCTGCACATAATCGGTACATCCGAACATCACACCTGCGGTACAGGATGGCAACAGCAACTGCCCGAGTTACACCAGGAACGCACAATCCCTTCATCAGTGCTCAGACTGTCCGCAATATGCTGAAAGATGCTGGACAGAGGGCTTGTAGGCCTACTCTGGGGCGGGATTGATATGGAGGTGGAGCGTCCTTCATCGTCTGGGGCGGTGTGTCACAACATCATCGAACTGAGAGTGTTGACATTGCAGACAATCTAAACGCTGTGTGTTACAGGGAAGACATCCTCCTCCCTCGTGATACCCTTCCTGCAGGCTCATCCTGACATGACCCTCCAGCATGACAATGCCACCAGCCATACTGCTCGTTCTGTGCATAATTTCCTGCAAGACAGGAATGTCAGTGTTCTGCCATGGTCAGCGAAGAGCCCGGACCTCAATCCCATTGAGCACGTCTGGGAACTGTTGGATCGGAGGGTGGTGGCTAGGGCCATTCCCCTCAGAAATGTCCGGGAACTTGCAGGTGCCTTGGTGGAACGGTGGGGTAACATCTCACAGCAAGAAGTGGCAAATCTCGTGCAGTCCATGAGGAGGAGATGCACTGCAGTACTTATGGCTAGACGTTTCGCTAGCGGAACCCCTCGACAACATCCGGTGAAATGGCAGAGCGCCAAATTCAAGTTATTATAAATATTTAACTTTTATGAAATCAAAAAAAAAAAAAAAAAAAAGCTACAGCTACACGTGTTGTTAATCCAGCCAAGGCTTTACAGTGAAAGCAAACCATGCTATTATCTGAGGACAGCGCCCAGCATACCAGCACATAAAAATCACATTTCAATCTGCCTTGAGCGACACGAAACTCAGAAATAAGTATATAATTCATGCCTTACCTTTGACGAGCTTCTTCTGTTGGCACTCCAATATGTCCCATTAACATCACAAATGGTCCTTTTGTTTGATTAATTCTGACTATATATATCCAAAATGTCCATTTATTTGGTGCGTTTGATCCAGAAAAACACCGGTTCCAACTCTCGCAACATGACTACAAAATATCTACTAATTTACCTGTCATCTTTGTCCAAACATTTCAAACAACTTTCCTAATACAACTTTAGGTATTTTTTAACGTAAATAATCGATAACATTTAAGACGGGATAAACTGCGTTCAATAGAGGATAAAAACAAAGTGTAGCTAGCTTTCAGGTCAAGCGCCTCTAGCAAACAGTACACTTCACTCGACCCTCGTTCTGAACTGCCTTACTTCTTCATTACACAAAGGAAAAACATCCACCAATTTCTAAAGACTGTTGACTTCCAGTGGAAGGAATAGGAACTGCAAGCAAGTGCCTTAGAAATCTAGATTCTCATTGAAAGCCCATTGTAAAGGTAGTGACCTCAAAAAATACATTTCCTGAATGGTTGGTCCTCGGGGTTTTGCCTGCCAAATAAGTTATGTTATACTCACAGGCATCATTCAAATCGTTTTAGAAACTTCAGAGTGTTTTCTATCCAAATCTACTAATACTCTGCATATTTTAGCTTCTGGGCCTGAGTAGCAGGCAGTTTACTTCGGGCACGCTTTTCATCCGGACGTGAAAATAGTGCCCCCTAGCCCGAAGAGGTTTTAATACAGCTGGTGGCAACACCAGATGCTAACTGTTACTTCTGGTTTTGACCCCCCCCCCTTTGTTCAGGGACACATTATTCCATTTGTTAGTCACATGTCTGTGGAACTTGTTCAGTTTGTCTCAGTTGAATCTTGTTATGTTCATACAAATATATACACATTTTAAGTATGCTGAAAAATAAACAGTTGACAGTGAGAGGACGTTTATTTTTTTGCTGAGTTTATATATTCAGAGCCATATCTCTGTAATGCTTAGAGAATATCCTATGTCAAGTATTATTGAAGTGTTGTATTGCAGCATTTTCTTTTAGGCCACCAAGTGCTAACAGTCAGTAGCTAAATAATGGGTGAAGTGCTTGATAGTGTAAACAGAGAGGTCTAATTTCTTTGGGACCTGAATATTGACTGGATTTTGTCAAGCTGTCCGCTCATGAGGAAGCTTCTCACTGTAACCAGTGCCTGTAATCTGGTTCCGGTTATTAATCAACCTATCAGGGTGTTTACAAACACTACAGGAACAAGATCATCCACATGTATTAATCACATTTTTACTAATACTATATAACTTTGTTCTAAAGCTGTATCCATACCCATTGGACGCAGTGATCACAATATAGTGGCTTTATCCAGGACAGCCAAATTTCCAAAAGCTGGGCCTAAAATAGTGTGTAAAGAGATCATACAAAAGATTTTGCTGTGACTCTTATTTGGATGATGTTAAAAATATTTGTTGGTCTGATGTGATTAATTAGGAGCATCCAGATGCTGCACTTTGTGAATGACATATTTTCTTTCAATTATTGATAAACATGCAACTGTTAAGAAACTGACAGAACTGTTAAGGCTCCATGGATTGATGAGCAACTGAAAAACTATATGGTTGACAGATGGGGCAAAAGGAGTGGCTAATATGTCTGGCTGCACATGAAATTAGTTTGATGCTGAAAATTGAGAAATTATGAGACTAAACTCAAAAAGAAAACTGCATTATGAAGCCAATATCAATGATAAAGAATGATGAGTAAATTAAATTATAGGCAGAATGTCACATATTACCGAAGGTGGCCACCCTTCTTGTTCGGGTGGCGGTTGTCGTCGCCGGTCTACTAGCTGCCACCGATCCTTTGTCCGTGTTCGTTTGGTTTTGTCTAATTGTTTTCACCTGTTCATTGTTTGGTTGTTATGGTGGTGTTATTCAAGTTTGTTTAGCCCGCTTCTGTTTGTGCGGGCTTGTTCTTCTGTATTTGTGAGAGGTGTTAGTGTTTTGTTGGGTTTTCTCACTGTCCTGGTATTTTTACCTAAGGGTACTTATTGTAGTAATAGTTACGCCTGTGTTGGGTATAACTATTTTGTTCTTTTGGATTTTGGACATTAAAGCGTGTTTTTTCCCGCATCTTTTGCTCTCTGCGCCTGACTCCACATCCATTCACTCATTGAGCGTTACACAGAAAGAAATCGAAGTGGGCTTATTCATCAGAAAACTATTTTATGTTGCCAATTATTAGAATGATTATTTCATTGGCAAAGTGAGCAAATTTAGACAGGAAATGCCAACAACAAACAGTGAGCCATCTTATTCATGCATAAAAATAAAATAAAAGAAAGAGGTGGAAAAATTGTTATCGCTCTATACTGACCAACTTCCTGACATTAACAACTTAGATGGAAATCTACTGAGGATGGTAGCTGACTGTAGCCACTCCTATCTGTCATATTTTTAATCTGAGACTACAGGAAAGTCTTTGTCCTCAGGCCTGGAGGGAAGCCAAAGTTATTGCGCTACCCAAGAGTGGTAAAGCGGCCTTTACTGGTTCTATAACAGCAGAGCTAGCTTGGTGTTTGACCAAATACAATGCTATTTCTCTCTAAACAAATTAACAACAGACTTTTAGCATGCTTGTGGAGAAGGGCACGCAACATGTACTGCACTGACACAAATTACTGATTGGTTGAAATAAATTGATAATAAGAAGACTGTGGGTGCTGTACTGTTCGATTTCAGTGCAGCCATTGATATAATTGACCATAACCGGTTGTTGAAAAAATGTACGTGCTATGGCTTTTCAACCTCAGCTCTGAATCCACAATATGGCAATCTAATAGAACTCAGAGGGTTTTCTTTAATGGAAGCTTCTCTAATGTCAAACATGTAAAGTGTGGTGTACCGCAGGGCAGCTCTCTTGGCCCTCTACTCCTTTCACCAATGACCTGCCACTGGCATAAAACAAAGCATGTGTGTCCATGTATACTGATGATTCAGCCATCTATGCATCAGCAACCACCTCTAATTAAGTAATTGAAACCCTTAACAAAGAGTTGCAGTCTGTTTTGGTCCTGAACATCTCTAAAACTAAATGAATTGTATTTGGTACAAATCATTCTTTAAATTCTAGACTAAATTACTTGGACTGTCATGGTCAAAGTATATTGATTCAATGGTTGTGAAGATGGGGAGAGGTCCGTCCTTAATAAAGCGATGCTCTGCTTTTTTGACACCACACTCCAAAAAGCAAGTCCTGCAGGCTCTAGTTTTTTCTTATCTTGATTAGTGTCCAGTCGTGTGGTCGAGTGCTGCAAGGAAAGACCAAGTTAAGCTGCAGCTGGCCCAGAACGGAGCAGCATGTCTTGCTATTCATTGTAATCAGAGGGCTGATTTAAATGCTATGCATGCCAGTCTCTCTTGGTTAAGAGGAGAGACGGACTGCATCACTTCTTTTTATAACAAACATTGTGTTGAAAATTCCATTGTTTGCATAGTCAACTTACACACAGCTCTGACACACACACCCCACCAGACATGCCACCAGAGGTCTTTTCACAGTCCCCAAATCCAGAACAAATTCAAGAAAGAGTACAGTATTATATAGAGATGTTATTGCATGGAACTCAATTCCATCTCATATTGCTCAAGTGAAATGCAAACCTGGTTTCAAAAAACATAAAATAACGCCTTTCCCCTATTTCACTTAGATATGTAGGCTGTGTGCCTTTTGTCATTTTTATTTTATTTATGTAGTTCTGTCCTTGAGCTGCTGTCTATTAATGTTCATTATTATGTAATGTTTTGTGTGGACCCCAGGAAGAGCAGCTCCTGCTTTTGCAACAGGTAATGGGGATCCTACCAAAATACCTGTCCAACTGTGTAAACACAGCCTGTTCATTATGTTAAGATATTAATCAAGTGGCTGGTTAAGATGGTTATTTCTCAGAATGAGTTGCCAATTATTTATATAAATGTGTATTTTTATGCTAATTGCACATGTATAAAACACAGACTAGACAGCGATCACATAATGTGTGGCTAAAATGATGTAATAGTATGTGGTGCCGCAATGGCGCGAGCGACAAACTGAGCATTCATTTTCCACAGTCATGTTCATTGATACTCTCGTTTCAGTAGGGTCTGCTCTGTTCTACATTTTGGGAGTTGAGACATAAACAAAAGGGTATCGTTAGAAGGGGAAAATTGACCGATTTCTGTTGGGCCAAACATCAAATAGCGAGTTGAAACTGCTGTTGTCAGAGGGTAAGAAGTGATCTTTAATCTTTGTTGTTGTGAGTGGCAGGGGGAGGGGCTTGGTATCTGTGTGCTAGTCAGAAGGTGCACAGTGCACACAGCACAGGAGTGAAGGCGATGAGATCAAAAAGACAAACACTAATAAAATCATACATTTTCTTGCAATACAGGCATTTGGAACATTGCGCTAAAACATTAATTCAAATTAATTTGATATCACCCAGCCTTAGTCAACACACCTATTTAAAAGTAAAAAAATACTAACTTTTCTCTCAGCCTCATGGCAAAATGTGTAGAATTGTATGAAGTTAGCTGCCCCTCCCCCTTCACACACACATTTCTGCAGGCCCACACATTTCTGGCTCCACTGTACCAATAATGACGCCTAACACTAAAAGGCTCTCTTCCATTTGTTTCCTTTCATATTCATCGTTGACATGAGGCAGTTTGTCACTGTTCTGTATATAACACAAAATATATACTTTAAAAGCTACACCCCATAACCTAATTTAAAAGTAAAACAAATATAATAGTTTGCCAGGCTTGGGTAGACCTTTACCTGAAAATAAACAATCAAGTGTAAAATAACATCCAGCCTTTTTCTACACACATTTGCCATGTGTTTGTATTTTGATGAAGTGGAAGAACTTTTAAAGTCAACCCAAAAACACATTACCAAACCTTAAACCAAAATGATTACAACATTAAAAATTTCTGCTCAGTTTCAGTACACTAACAATGGTGAAAGAGGTGATTCCATCTGGGTTAAGGTTACCTTCCCACTACGCTTGTAGATTTGAAAGGATAAGTTAAAGTAATACAGTAAAAGGTCCTTGAAGTCTTTTAAAAAGGCAAGGTGGTAATTCAGTGGTTAGGTTTTAGGGACAGGGTCGATTAGTAATCAGCACGGCAGGCTACCATACTTCTAACTTGGAGGCAGTAATGGCTGGAGTTCACATTCCTCATGCGATTCTAAAGCACACAACAGTATACAGAGTAAAAACCATGCACTGTCAATGTGTGTTTAAACATACCAGTTTTTTATTTATTTATTTATTTTACCTTTATTTAACCAGGTAGGCAAGTTGAGAACAAGTTCTCATTTACAATTGCGACCTGGCCAAGATAAAGCAAAGCAGTTCGACAGATAAAACGACACAGAGTTACACATGGAGTAAAAACAAACATACAGTCAATAATGCAGTATAAACAAGTCTATATACAATGTGAGCAAATGAGGTGAGAAGGGAGGTAAAGGCAAAAAAAGGCCATGATGGCAAAGTAAATACAATATAGCAAGTAAAATACTGGAATGGTAGTTTTGCAATGGAAGAATGTGCAAAGTAGAAATAAAAAAATAATGGGGTGCAAAGGAGCAAAATAAATAAATAAATAAAAATTAAATACAGTTGGGAAAGAGGTAGTTGTTTGGGCTAAATTTTAGGTGGGCTATGTACAGGTGCAGTAATCTGTGAGCTGCTCTGACAGTTGGTGCTTAAAGCTAGTGAGGGAGATAAGTGTTTCCAGTTTCAGAGATTTTTGTAGTTCGTTCCAGTCATTGGCAGCAGAGAACTGGAAGGAGAGGCGGCCAAAGAAAGAATTGGTCTTGGGGGTGACTAGAGAGATATACCTGCTGGAGCGTGTGCTACAGGTGGGAGATGCTATGGTGACCAGCGAGCTGAGATAAGGGGGGACTTTACCTAGCAGGGTCTTGTAGATGACATGGAGCCAGTGGGTTTGGCGACGAGTATGAAGCGAGGGCCAGCCAACGAGAGCGTACAGGTCGCAATGGTGGGTAGTATATGGGGCTTTGGTGATAAAACGGATTGCACTGTGATAGACTGCATCCAATTTGTTGAGTAGGGTATTGGAGGCTATTTTGTAAATGACATCGCCAAAGTCGAGGATTGGTAGGATGGTCAGTTTTACAAGGGTATGTTTGGCAGCATGAGTGAAGGATGCTTTGTTGCGAAATAGGAAGCCAATTCTAGATTTAACTTTGGATTGGAGATGTTTGATATGGGTCTGGAAGGAGAGTTTACAGTCTAACCAGACACCTAAGTATTTGTAGTTGTCCACGTATTCTAAGTCAGAGCCGTTCAGAGTAGTGATGTTGGACAGGCGGGTAGGTGCAGGTAGCGATCGGTTGAAGAGCATGCATTTAGTTTTACTTGTATTTAAGAGCAATTGGAGGCCACGGAAGGAGAGTTGTATGGCATTGAAGCTTGCCTGGAGGGTTGTTAACACAGTGTCCAAAGAAGGGCCGGAAGTATACAGAATGGTGTCGTCTGCGTAGAGGTGGATCAGGGACTCACCAGCAGCAAGAGCGACCTCATTGATGTATACAGAGAAGAGAGTCGGTCCAAGAATTGAACCCTGTGGCACCCCCATAGAGACTGCCAGAGGTCCGGACAGCAGACCCTCCGACTTGACACACTGAACTCTATCAGAGAAGTAGTTGGTGAACCAGGCGAGGCAATCATTTGAGAAACCAAGGCTGTCGAGTCTGCCGATGAGGATATGGTGATTGACAGAGTCGAAAGCCTTGGCCAGATCAATGAATACGGCTGCACAGTAATGTTTCTTATCGATGGCGGTTAAGATATCGTTTAGTTATAAATCCTTTGAATGTAGATCTTTCAGTTTCTCTTGGAGATCTCCACTTCACTGGCTCCAGGGATTTTTACGTCTTCACGTTGCTGTTTTGATTCTGAATGTTGGGGTGAGGGTTCGAAGTAGTTAACAGTCCTGTTTAACAATCACAGGTTTTTATTTATTGCATTTAAGTATACTGAACAAAAATATAAAACGCAATATGTAAAGTGTTGGTCCCATTTTCCATTAGCTAAAATAAAATATCCCAGAAATGCTCCATATGCACAAAAACCTTATTTCTCACATTGTGCACAAATGTGTTTACATCCCTGTTAGAGGGAATTTCTTGCCAAGATAATCCATCCACCTGACAGGTGTGGCATGTCAAGAAGCTACATATTGTCTCAAGTTTTTAGGGAGTGTGTAATTCGTATGCTGACTGCAGGAATGTCCACCAGACCTGTTGCCAGATAATGGAATGTTAATTTCTCTACCATAAGCCGCCTCCATTTTAAAGAATTTGGCAGTACATCCAACCAGCCTCACAACCGCAGACCACATCATCACAGGCAGCCCAAGCACTTTTGTACATAATAAAGCCCTTTTGTGGGGAAAAACTCATTCTGATTGGCTGGGCCTGGCTCCCAAGTGGTTGGGCCTATGCCCTCCCACACCCGCCCCTGCTCAGTCATGTGAAATCCATAGATTAGGGCCTAATGAATTTAATTGACTGATTTCCTTCTATGAAGTGTAACTCAGTAAAATGTTTGAGTTAATATTTTTGTTCAGTTTATAATGTATCTGCTCTTTACCGGATGTCAGTTTAATCCTCAGAAGCTGAAATGACTTCCATTTCAGAGAGGGTGCGGACCAATCCTTTATTGCGTCATCATATTTGGGGGCCACCAGTTTGGACTGGATCCAGTGCTTTGGAATAACACCTACTTCTTTCTCATTGTCCATCCACACTACTCTGGCTCACATCCTCTGAGATTAGAACCTGGGGAAATAGACAATTTAATCCATAATTGCAAACCAAACTATTCCAATACATGTGGTCTTACTTGGAAAAACTGTGCAATATAGGGATCACTATGTAGTGCCTATGATAGGTCAGACACAGCCTTGCTGATGAGGTCCTCGGGGTAATTTTTTATTTAGCATTTGTGGATATTTGAGATACTTGCGATGTTGAAGTCTTTGGAGGCAAATGGGGAAATAAAGTTGTCAGACATCTAGGTATCTATTGTCTCCTTTTTCTTTGACAAATGCATATTTTCCAGGAGGAAGCAACCATCTCACATTTTATTCTTCATGTATGGTTGGGTGTTCTTGGCAGCATGTTTCACTTGGCTCGATTCAGACAGTCGCCTCATCACTTGTACCAATGGATTGTGGGCTTTTGATGTCACATTTAAGTGACTGCAAAGGGTTCTCATACTCAAAGCAATTAAGGTAATTGAGTGAGCAATTGTGAAATTCAACAATCTGCCAAGTGACACTGTAAATGTATCACCATAGATACGCTTGCTCATCTCAACAAAGAGCATCAGCAGCTGTTTGGCATAATCAAGGTAATGCCTCCTTCTTTCATCATTTGAATATAGCAAAATTAACATGACTACGCTGAAGAACAAAGTAGTGAGACTTTTTTGTAAACAGCATCCTTCAATACTATGGAAGCTGTGTATAAGAAACTGCCTTTACTCAGTTGCCTTCCTTTGGTCAAGTTCTGCCAGTGACGAGGTTGTAGGGCAAAATCTTTTGGCAATAAGCCTCGAAAGGAGGTCATAGCCTCTGACAACTTGGTTTTCTGAAAGGAAGACTGTCTTTATGTTATAGGGCCTCGTGTAGTAACCCTTTCCTGAAGTCAATGACCAAAAGCACCATCTTTGGCCTCATGGGTGGAATGTGTGAGAACAGAAATTACAATATTATGTTATAATACTGTTATTGCATCAAATGGTTTTATGCAACAGAATACATATTTTTTTAGAACACTCATCTGTGTGTGTGGACTGAAGGTGGGCCTCTGGGAGATTTAACAATGACAGAAGATTTACGCTGGATTGGTGATAAGACAACATTCCATGATTAGTGTCTGTGTGCCTGTCTGTCGGTAACAGGGAGAACCAATCTACAGTTTCTTTAAAGAAAGAGATTTAGTATTCTAGATTGCAATAGTATTTTTGTACAAGCAAGTGTAAATTAACGAGACAGATATTAGAGCAAAATGTACCTTTTTGTATAAATTCTCTCATCTGTGATTTGTAATAGTCATGCCCTGGCCATAGAGAGGCTTTTTATTCTCTATTTTGAATAGGCCAGTGTGTGACTAGGGTGGGCGTTCTGTTCTTTTTTCTATGTTTTTGTATTTCTTTGTTTTTGGCCGGGTATGGTTCTCAATCAGGGACAGCTGTCTGTCGTTGTCTCTGATTGAGAACCATACTTAGGTAGCGCTTGCCCACATGGGTTTTGTGGGTAGTTATTTTCTGTTTAGTGTGTTTTGCACCTGACGGAGCTGTTTTGGTTGTTTCTTTTGTCCCTTGTATTTAGTGTTCAGTTTATTAAAATAATGATGAACACTTACCAAGCTGCATCTTGGTCCTCACCTTCTTCCACCGACAATCGTTACAGTAATGAACTTCCAGGAGGATGGACTGTGCTATAAAATGCTGTGGCTTAGTCCTGATGGCTGGGCTCTCAACAAACCACCCACGGGAGGGTTGTTGACAAGCTCCATTACTGCGGTAAATTAATAACATTTACTTGTTTAGAGGAAATAAAACTCCTTTTGATTAGAATATTTCCCCCACAAATGTACATAATATTTTTCATATTTGATAAAGATTCTTTTAAAAACCCAAAATATATCCAGTGTTTCTATGTCAAACTTTTGTTGTCAGTCTTCTGTGATTTCAACTCTGACATGGTACAGGTGCCTTCCTTTTTTAAAGTCCATAACCACGTGTGTGAGGTGTATACTTTTGTTTCAAAGTAGATTTGTATAAGACTATATCACAAGAATCACTGTGTGGGCCTGATTTAAGGAAAATCAACATCCTCATGACATCTAGGCACATCAGGCATATAATCTCATGGAAACCCTGAAATACAAGCAAAATATCCAGTATGGGATTTGATGGATTTTAGCACGGCTCGCACTGGTGCATCAAAGAAAAGCTTTGATTGTGACATGGTAATGATCATTTGTGAGATTGATACCTGAATCCATGATCACCTTCAACACATATGACATCACTCAGGTAATCATCCATCGGCACTGGCTTAGCCTCTCCAGCGAATAAGGCAACAACAAAGGGATGTAAATCAAAGGGATGTAAAGCTGCATAAAATAAGCCCTAAGTTGGCAGCTAGAAGAGAGGAACCACCAACTTTGATTTTCAAATCCTCATTGAAATCTGGATGCTCTACCAGTCTTCACTATACCCTGCTCAACAAGAAAATATGCATAGTTACCCTTACATTTCTCAATAGTGTGCTCTCTGGGTGTATGCATAGTGTTTGGAACATTACACCCCCCCCCCCCTTCTCTGAGAATTACAAATAAATGACTTACTGAAACCCTGGTGAGGTTGTTTTCATTAGCCCAAGATGCCAGCTTCACACATAACACCCCATTTCCATTTTCATTTATAAGTGACAAAATGATTGTGTCTTACCTCTTCAGCGATTGTTTCCTTCTCCACAGGGTTTGATTAGCTTGAAATTGGTTGTGCTCCCTGCTAATTATCGTAGGCTACCCATACAAAGGCAATCAGGTCAATCGGATGCAGCTGTCAGATGATGCTACGAACAGGTCGACAAGATGCCTTTTTCACGAGTGTGGCAATGTAAATTACAAAACGGAATTCATGATATTGATATAGTAAACATTTACATTTAGATGTGTTTTATCCATATGCAGTGTACAAAATATTGACCATTCCATGACATAGACTGACCAGGTGAATCCAGGTGAAAGCTATGGTCCTTTTTCATGTCACTTATTAAATCCACTTCAACCAGTGTAGATAAAGGGGAGGAGACAGGTTAAAGGATGTGTATGTGTGCCATTCAGACAGTGTATAGGCAAGACAAAATATTTAAGTTCCTTTGAATGGGGTATTGTAGTAGCTGCCAGGTCCACCGGTTTGTGTCAAGAACGACAACGTTGCTGGGTTTTCATGCTCAACAGTTTCTAAATGTTTTGTACACTCTGGACATTATGAATAACATATTTATAAAAGACAATATCCAAAGGTAAACGTATTATTCTTATTACTATTTGGCATCCTATTTATAGGGCTAATGGCAACTACTTTTAATGATCAATCATGAATCAATGCTAGCTATACGTTGACATGACAGTGTCCTTTGGGAAAATCAGATGTCAATGTACTACATTGAATGTAGCCTACATAAAACCAACCTCCGAATTTACTTTCACATAGCTTGTGTAAAACAAGTTAAAGGAGATACTATCAACTACTCAATGTTATTAAGGTAAATCATACCTACGAAAATGAGTATGGAAGCTGATGAGTATCCAAATGTGTTGAGATGATAGCTCAGCAGAAACGAACACAGCTTGATTCCAAAGATAAGCAGGGTAAGCATCTGGATGGTAGACCTCTCACAGTGAAAGTATTCAGGCCCTTTTCCACATTTTGTTACGTTAGACTTATTCCAAAATTTCATTAATTGTTGTTTTTTCATTATCAATCTACACACAATATCCCATAACGACAAAGCTGAAACAGGTTGTTTTTAGACATTTTGCTAATTAAAAAAACACTGAAATATCACATTTACATAAGTATTCCTTTTCTCCGTACTTTGTTGAAGCACCTTTGGCAGCGATTACAGCATCGCGTATTCTTAGGCCTGGTCGTGCAGTGAACAGGGAGTACAGGAGGGGGCTGAGCACGCACCCCTGAGGGGCCCCTGTGTTGAGGATCAGCACGGTGGATGTGTTGTTTACCTACCCTTACCACCTGGGGGCGGCCTGTCAGGAAGTCCAGGATCCAGTTGCAGAGGGAGGTGTTTAGTCCCAGGATCCTTAGCTTATTGATGAGCTTTGAGGGCACTATGGTGTTGAACGCTGAGCTATAGTCAATTAATAGCATTCTCACATAGGTGTTCCTTTTGTCCAGGTGGGAAAGGGCAGTGTGGAGTGCAATAGAGACTGCATCATCTGTGGATCTGTTGGGGCTGTATACAACTTGGAGTGGGTCTAGGGTTTCTGGGATGATGGTGTTGATCTGAGCCATGACCAGCCTTTCAAAACACTTCCTGGCTACAGACGTGAGTGCTACGTGTTCGTAGTCATTTAGGCAGGTTACCTTAGTGTTCTTGGGCACAGGCACTATGGTGGTCTGCTGAAAACATGTTGTTATTACAGACTCGGACAGGGAGAGGTTTAAAATGTCAGTGAAGACACTTTCTAGTTGGTCAGCGCATGCCCACAGTACACGTCCCGTAATCCATCTGGCCCTGCGGCCTTGTGAATGTTTACCTGTCTAAAAGGTCTTACTCACATCGGCTGCAGAGAGCGTGGTCACACAGTCTTCCGGTACAGCTGGTGCTCTCATGCATGTTTTAGTGTTATTTGCCGCAAAGCAAGCATAGAAGTAGTTTAGCTCATCTGGTAGGCTCGTGTCACTGGGCAGCCCTCGGCTGTGCTTCCCTTTGTAGTCTGTAATGGTTTGCAGGCCGTGCCACATCTGACGAGCATCAGAGCCGGCGTAGTACGACTCAATCTTAGTCCTGTATTGACCCTTTGTCTGTTAGATTGTTTGTCAGAGGGCATGGCAGGATTTCTTTTAAGCTTCTGGGTTAGAGTCCCGCTCCTTGAAAGCGGCACCTCTAGCCTTTAGCGCAGTGTGGATGCTGCCTGTAATCCATGGTCTCTGGTTGGGATATATACGTACGGTCACTGTGGGGACGACGTCATTGATGTATTTATTGATGAAGCCAATGACAGATGTGGTATACTACTCAATGCCATTGGACGAATCCTGGAACATATTCCAGTCTGTAGTAGCAAACCAGTCCTGTAGCTTAGCATCTGCTTCATCTGCCCACTTTTTTATTGACCTAGTCACTGGTGCTTCCTGCTTAAATATTTGCTTGTAAGCAGGAATCAGGAGGATAGAATTATAGTCAGTATAAACCTTCACGGATAATAGCAAGGGGTCTGAATACTTAAATCATTATGGGGTATTATGTGTAGATGGCTGAGATAATTATATTTTTTATTTTTTAGAATAAGGCTGTAACGTAACAAAATTTGCAAAAAGTCAAGGGGTATGATTACGTTCTGAAGGCCATACATAAGGTGGCAAAATTCCATTAACTTTATCAAATTCTCAGGTTTTCCAGAAATCCCAGCTGGAACATTCACAGAATCAGGAGGGAATAAGCAGGAAATCCAGAATCCCCCAACCAGGATTTTTTGAAAACTTGATAATTTTGGGAAAGTTTCCAGGAATTTGCAACCTTACTCTGACATGAAATGCCTTCAATGTGGACATGCCCGCGTCTCGTGAGTTTGCATTTGTGATCTAAACGCGCAAACAAAAAGGAGGTATTTGGGCATACTCTTTTTCCTGTAGTCCACGATCATCTCCTTTGTTTTCTTGACGTTGAGTGTGAGGTTATTTTCCTGACACCACACTCCGAGCACCCTCACCTCCTCCCTGTAGGCCGTCTCGTCGTTGGTAATCAAGCCTACAACTGTAGTGTCGTCTGCAAACTTGATGATTGAGTTGGAGGCGTGCATGGCCACGCAGTCGTGGGTGAACAGGGAGAACAGGAGAGGGCTCAGAACGCACCCTTGTGGGGCCCCAGTGTTGAGGATCAGCGGGCTGGAGATGTTGTTTACAACCCTCACCAACTGGAGGCGGCCCGTCAGGAAGTCCAGTAACCAGTTGCACAGGGCTGGGTCGAGACCCAGGGTCTCGAGCTTGATGACGAGTTTGGAGGGTACTATGGTGTTAACTGCTGAGCTGTAGTCGATGAACAGCATTCTCACATAGGTATTCCTCTTGTCCAGATGGGTTAGGGCAGTGTCAGGTAGGCTGGAGGTGATATGGTCCTTGACTAGTCTCTCAAAGCACTTCATGATGGCGGAAGTACTACGGGGCGGTAGTCGTGTATCTCAGTTACCTTAGCTTTCTTGGGAACAGGAACAATGGTGGCCCTCTTGAAGCATGTGGGAACAGCAGACTGGGATAAGGATTGATTGAATATGTCCGTAAACACACCAGCCAGCTGGTCTGCGCATGCTCTGAGGACACGGCTGGGGATGCTGTCTGGGCCTGCAGCCTTGCGAGGGTTAACACGTTTAAATGTTTTACTCACGTCGGCTGCAGTGAAGGAGAGTCCGCAGGTTTTGGTAGCGGGCCGTGTCAGTGGCACTGTATTGTCCTCAAAGCGAGCAAAGAAGTTTTTTAGTCTGTCTGGGAGCAAGACATCCTGGTCCACGATGGGGCTGGTTTTCTTTTCGTAATCCGTGATTGACTGTAGACCCTGCCACACACCTCTTGTATCTGAGCCGTTGAATTGCAACTCTGCTTTGTCTCTATACTGATGCTTAGCTTGTTTGATTGCCTTGCGGAGGGAATAGCTACACTGTTTGTATTCGGTTATGTTTTCCGGTCACGTTGCCCTGGTTCAAAGCAGTGGTTCGCGCTTTCAGTTTTGCGAGAATGCTGCCATCAATCCACGGTTTCTGGTTTGGGAATGTTTTAATAGACGCTGTACGACATTGCCGATGCACTTTCTAATGAACTCGCTCACCGAATCAGCGTATTCGTCAATGTTGTTGTTGGACGCAATGCGGAACATATGCCAATCCACGTGATCGAAGCAGTCTTGAAGCGTAGAATCAGATTGGTCCGACCAGCGTTGAACAGACCAGAGTGCGGAGGGTGCGGGAAGTGAACCTGGGTCTCTGACGTGAAAAGCAAACACCCTACGTATTGCGCCAATAGGGTAAACCCTAAACTTGCGACAATTAAATTGTACCATCTCTTAATGCATTTTCATAGAACGAAAAATTAGTTGAAGGGGTCCTGGAAATGCAGAAAAGTCTGAATATCGCAATAGGATTCCTTCTGCCACGGGGTGCCGGAACAAGGATGGGAAATCCACCATTTGTAGTTGCAAACAGAGCCGCCAGGGCTGGGCACAGGTAGTGTAATGCTAACGAGCACTATCCTGGCCATAGATCTTAAAGAGGAAGATACTTGTCGCTTTTAACAGTCTGGGAATCAATCTGGACAGATGCAAAGAGCAGGCCCTGGAGGTTGTAAACAGCCAGTGCTAGCGTGTCATGCGTACCCCAGGGTGCAACAATGCTGCAGAGGGTGCAGAGAGTGTGTCCCAGTAATAGAGATACCTCCTAATGAGTCCAAGGCATATACAGTGCCTTGCGAAAGTATTCGGCCCCCTTGAACTTTGCGACCTTTTGCCACATTTCAGGCTTCAAACATAAAGATATAAAACTGTATTTTTTTGTGAAGAATCAACAACAAGTGGGACACAATCATGAATTGGAACGACATTTATTGGATATTTCAAACTGAAGAACTGAAAACTGCTGTTCACAAATGCTCTCCATCCAACCTCACTGAGCTCGAGCTGTTTTGCAAGGAGGAATGGGAAAAAAATGTCAGTCTCTCGATGTGCAAAACTGATAGAGGCATACCCCAAGCGACTTACAGCTGTAATCGCAGCAAAAGGTGGCGCTACAAAGTATTAACTTAAGGGGGCTGAATAATTTTGCACGCCCAATCATTTTTTGATTTGTTAAAAAAGTTTGAAATATCCAATAAATGTCGCTCCACTTCATGATTGTGTCCCACTTGTTGTTGATTCTTCACAAAAAAATACAGTTTTATATCTTTATGCTTGAAGCCTGAAATGTGGCAAAAGGTCGCAAAGTTCAAGGGGGCCGAATACTTTCGCAAGGCACTGTAAGTAGAGTTATTTTCTTTATGTTTTATTTTTTTATTAAAAACCTAGCTCAGTCTTTTTTTCATTTTTTTTTATTTCACCTTTATTTAACCAGGTAGGCTAGTTGAGAACAAGTTCTCATTTGCAACTGCGACCTGGCCAAGATAAAGCATAGCAGTGTGAGCATACAACAAAGAGTTACACATGGAGTAAACAATTAACAAGTCAATAACACAGTAGAAAACAAAGGGGGGGGTCTATATACAATGTGTGCAAAAGACATGAGGAGGTAGGCAAATAATTACAATTTTGCAGATTAACACTGGAGTGATAAATGATCAGATGGTCATGTACAGGTAGAGATATTGGTGTGCAGAAGAGCAGAAAAGTAAATAAATAAATAGTCTTCTTGGACAGTCCCCCAACCCTGTGGTAAATAATGTCTCCTTCTCCTTTTCTCTAACTGGCGCTGTGTAAGTGTTAAGGGTAGAGGTAGAATGGAGCCTCGAGATGGAGTTATTGTTAACGTCTCAGAAAGAGAGACAAAGACGTAGTGGCAGGCACACAGGCCAACACTACACTGTTCCACTTCCATCAATTGGTCTCCATCAATTGAGCTGAGTTGCCATAGGCTTGCCCCCCCACCGCCACCTCCCCACCCCAAAAAAACTTCTGTGCTGAGGGAGTTTTCGTAGTGAGCCAAGATAGCCTGCTCCCTTTGAAACCAAACACAACCTGGGGATGAACTGCCCTCAAGCAGCAGGTATCCACTTAAGAAAAGGGAGAGTGTTGGGTGATGGCACCCCTGGTAGCGTAACAAGGAGATGCACTCGTGAAGTTGTTATAATGTGGTGGGTGCTTAGTCATAATAGACAGTTTAGATGCAAAATGTTGCTGGGCCTGGGAAGAACACAATGATAGATGGCAACTGACAAAACCAGCTTGTTGCCACCTCCCAGCTGTGAAGCTGGGATGGTTAGCTCCAGGAACCAACGGGATGCCATGGAGCCCGGGACTGCGGGGTACTTAAATCACAAGAAAACACATTGTAGTACGAGTAGATCACTACATCAAGATTGTATATCATAACTCAGAACAGTAAGTAAAAGGAAATTCAATTCACTACACATTTAACAAACATTTCCCTTTTCAAAAACATTACAGGCTACGTAGACAGGCACCTGGATCTCCTCTTCTACGACCTTACCCTTGATCCAGCACTGTATCTGGTGGAAGCTGTGCGAGCTGTCCATGTCTGCCCAGGGTGAGAGGCCTGAGCTGGATTTTTCTCCCACTTCAATCTTAGGGGTGACTGAAGCCTGCTTGAAGTGGGGTACAATTCCTAAAGCCTAAGTAATTCACTTTTATGTGATATGATATCACATTTAGTTACTTTTGTATAATTTTTTTCAAGCATTCGGACGGGAGATGAGTGTTAGAAATTGTATGAATCAATGGGACCTGCACACTGTAGGGTGGCCGGGTGACTATATTAGGCTTATGGTTGTAAATATATTTTAAAAAATGTTAAATGATGTTTCGCCAATATTTGTCACCTTATTTCATGTTGATCAATATTTCAGCTATGCTGGCCTATTTGTAAATCTGAACAAAATAAATACAATTCTGAATATATGATGATGCTAATGCAGAGGCACCAATAAATTGTCCAGTACACTTATAGGAAGCTGTTATCATGTACATCCCCATATGTCCAAGGTGAGTCAGGCTTGACTAATTATTGTAAAGAAGTATATCAGTGAACTGTATTCTGTAACTAGTTACAATACAATAGAAATGCAATTGTGTATTGCTGCTGTTTGTCTGATATCCAACAGTCCATAACCAGCTCTGTTGACCATGAGAACATTTTACAGAGAAAATGGGTTGAGGCATACTATTTAGGCTCGGAATGAATGTGGCCCAGAGTTTACCTTGTCATCCCCGACCTCACCTTCCCCTGACACCACATTGTCAGGGGTGGCAGGTGTCCGAGTGGTTAGAGCGTTGGGCCAGTAACTTAAAGGTTTACTGGCCCATGTCCTGCATTACCTGGCTAAGCGAGCCCCTAGCAATAATCTTGCTGGAAAGGTTTTTTTCCAACTAGCCTTTCCTCTCCTTAAGGCAAGCTGGGACTGCAGGAATCATTTGTTTAAACTGGAGCCACACAGAATGGGAGTCTTTTCCCTCCGTCCAGGTCCAGACAGAATCCTGACCACCCCCAAAGGAGGTCGGCCACTCGATGCCCATACTCCAAACAGGAGAGCAGCCGCCC
This sequence comes from Oncorhynchus kisutch, assembly GCF_002021735.2. Lineage (NCBI taxonomy): Eukaryota > Metazoa > Chordata > Actinopteri > Salmoniformes > Salmonidae > Oncorhynchus > Oncorhynchus kisutch. Next base: position 8,252,868 of record NC_034199.2, on the reverse strand, counting down.
CGTCCTGGGAGCGGGGCTTGAGAGTAGGGAAGAACGGGATCTTCACCCTCTATCTCGGTCTCGAAGTCGAGGAGACCCAAGAGATGAATCCTTGTCATCCCCCACCTTGCCTTTCCCTGACACCACATTGGCAGACAGCGAGGGGAAGGAGTTGGGGGGGTAGAATTGGAGGTACGTTTGAGACTCCTCCTGAAACCTGCTAAAGCAGGGAGAACAGTCTATGACTTGGTTGGCTGGAGTCTTTCGGGTCTCCCTCTGACACCACCTGGTATAGAGGTCCTGGATGGCAAGGAGCTGGCCCCAGTGATGTACTGTGGCGTATGCAGTACCCTCTGTAGCGTCTTGCGGTCAGATACCAAGCAGTTGCCATACCAAGTGGTGCAGCCAGTCAAGATGCTTTCAATGGTGCAGCTGTATAACTTTTTGAGGATCTGAGGGCCCATGTCAAAACTTTTCAACCTCCTGAGGGGGAACAGGCATTGCCGTGCCCTCTTCATGACTGTGTGGATTTGTTTGGACCATGATATATCCTTAGTGATGTGCACACCGAGGAAGTTGAAGATCTCCACCTGCTCCACTTCTGCCACATTGATGTGAAAGGGGGCATGCCCGGCCCTCCATTTCCTGTAGTTCATTTACTGTAGTTCACAAGCTCCTTTGTCTTGCTGACGTTAGAGAATAGCTTGTGTTGCAATTTTCCATAGTAAGACATTGAAATTAGTATTTGAAATAGAACTCAAGCAGTAGAAGAGCCCAGAGTGCACCTTTGCACCCCAGTATCTCTACTTGTACACTCATCTTCTGCACGTCTATCACTCCAGTGTTTAATTGCTATATTGTAATTATTTTGCCACGATGGCCAATTTTTTGCCTTACCTCCATTATCCTACCTCATTTGCACACAATGCATATAGACTTTTTCTATTGTATTATTGACTGTATGTTTGTTTATTCCATGTGTAACTCTGCGTTGTTGTTTGTCGCACTGCTTTGCTTTATCTTGGCCAGGTCACAGTTGTAAATGAGAACATGTTCTCAACTATCCTACCTGGTTAAATAAAGGTGAAATAAATAAAAAACAAAGCGGTTGAATACTTATTGATTTAAGACATTTCAGCTTTTCATTTTTCATTAATTTAGGAAAAATTGGGAAAACATCATTCCACTTTGACATATTGGGATAAAGTGTATAGGCCAGTGACATCTACGTTTAATCGTATCGGTTTAAACATCTACGTTTAATTTATTTTAAATTCAGGCTGTAACACAACAAAATGTGGAAAAGTCAAGGGGTGTGAATACTTTCTGAAGGCGCTGTACGTGATCCACAATGCCGCACCATTCAACTGCAATTGCTCAACACTGACAATACAATACAACAGTAAATATTCACTTGGACCAATTAAAGCATTTATAAATCAATTTAAATGAACACCAGTGTATACAAGGGCCTCAAGCAGTGAATTTTTAGGGATACGTCCCAAATGGCTCTATGGGCCCTGGTGAAAAATAGTGCACTAAATAAGGAATAGGCTGCCATTTGGGACATACACTAAGATACTGCAGTAGATAAATGATCAACCTCTTCCTTCTCTGCAGGCACATTGCATGAGTGATGTTGATTAATTCACTCATTAAAGTTGCATCATTATATCCTCTGTGGGGCCACAACAAATGTATATCGCTGAATCAGTTTCAATTTGCAATTTGATCCTCATTAAGCTGGATGTGGAGCTTGTACAGTCTTTAAATGCATCCTTAAAGCAGATGTGTGCATTGGGTGAGTGGGAGTGTTTGGAAAATGTGTATGAACATAGATATGGTAATGTGATTAATTAAAGGATCATGTTCTATCATATGATTTGATTATGCTGCTCATTTCAGTGATATGGGTTTCAATTTCAACCATAGATGTGTTTTTAGAATATCAGATCATTATAGTACATCATATAAATGCAAATACATTAAAACATAACATGCAATTAGGAGTTTATGCAGATATAGTACTTTCTCGTGACAATTTTAAGAGATCGTTTTTTGATGTGTCTGGTTAATCCAATTATTTGTTTATGTAATTGTTCCTTCACTGTAAATAGATACTTACATGTTGGAGAAGAACACAGCACTAAGTGATGCGCTGATATATAGGATACCTTGGAGAGACATCAGAACCCTACAAATCAACAACTTTGATATGACAATCCCTTTATCATGATCATTCTTTCATCTTGACCATCATCTTCATAATCAGGTTAAAGCAAAAGACTGAAACTTAAGTCAATCTCAGATCGATTTTCTGAGGCCAAGTTAACCTCCCTTTTCATGTAAGAAGGTCATGACCATCATTCTTTTAGGGAAAGAGGATCATTTTATACATGTATTAAACTGCAAGTTTAACCAATTCATTCCCCTTGTATATGGGGTCCGGGGAGGAGTAAGAAGCTCAGTTCTGGTGACTTTTTAAGGACATTCTTCTCCAAAATGTATGAAACTAAAATTATGCTGACACCAGAACTACTGACACCATCTAAAATATGTCCACCTCCAGAAGTTGTCCACCTCCAGTTATTTTAACATATTGGACCATGCATTTATCCTGTGCATGGTATATATGACGGTTCCCCAACTGGAATTTTCATTGTTGGGCGTAAAAACACCAGGAAATCATCTCCAAGTGATTTTAATTTAAGAAATCTGTTCCCAAGTATTCTCACACATAATAGAGAGACACGTGGTCATATACAAATGTACGGTTTGAAATGATCATGTTTTAGTCAAACATATGTTTGGGCTTCTTGCGGTCAATTTGCATTCTACAAATTATTTGTAATTACGTTCCGGCCCTCTGATCATCCGCTCAAGAAAGAAATCGTCTGAATTTAGTTGATGATCCCTGGTCTATATTATGTGCTATTAGCAATAATCATTATTACCTGTAGCCCAACTGATGCAGCATAGTGACTATACAAGTTACATAGGCTGAAGCATGGGGTTTGTCCTTATGTATTTAGTTGTGTCCAATGGGGTTTTATTATAAATGATTATATTTTATTATAAATATGAATATATCATTTATTATTATTATTATTAACACAAAGTATTATTTTGTTTCTATTACAAAGTATGTCATTGCTCCTTTCAGAGCTCTTTTGCGCAGCTGTTTCTAAACCAAGGTTTAAGACTTTGTAAGACTGAATTCGTAAAATGATGCCAGACGCACAATTGAAGTTGAGAAATAAATATGGTAGCAATGTAAAACTAGGATTCCCCCTCTTCATAACAAGTTGCTCTCGCAACTTGAATGCGCTTCGAGAGGAATATGTTTCCCACACAGAACAAACAACAACAAGCCAACTAAGTAAATAGGTAAACTAACAACAACATTACATGGCAAAAATAGTAGCACTGGAAAATTACATCCCCTACTCTGATGTCAAAACAAACCTCTTCAGAATCCATATGACGATGGAGTTGCAGTAACGGATAACTTTAACCCCAGTCTTTGGGCATCGTCATCATCATTCCCATCATCCCCATCACCACTGTCATCGTAATCAAAGTTATAGTTGTTATCGTCATCATGAATCATGGAATAAAGGCACAGTTACAGGTAACATATGTTAGCTGTTGACATGTGCTACAGGTATGGCTTTTAGCTGTAGAGTGTGAGACATGGCCAGGGATAAACACAATTAATAGAACAGGTGCACAGCTGTGTGAGGTGATTGTGAATCAGCTCTGGAATGAGAAGCTTGCCAATCTACTGATCCAATTAAATGGGAAGGGTCACCATATGGTTCCTTCGCTCTGGTCCATGTGTGCAATTAGACACAATGTGCTACATTTTATTAAGGCTTCTGAATGGAGACTGTACCTCAATTTCTAGACTTGCCTTTTGTCTCTGTTTTTCCACCCTATTTTCCTACTGTCTTGATGTAATTCTGTCTGCAATGTAATCAGTTGCTAGGTCATTTGTTGAGCTACTGTATGTGATATGTAATTTGTCAAATCATGATTTCATGCAGGTTAACATATAAAGATTATCTCAAGATTCTCATTGTAGAAATAAACATGATATGTTTAGATTCTCAGCATAGTCAATGTGCACTTTTATAGCCTGCATAATATCGACCGCTGAGGTGTAAGGGAATTGTGAATTTATTTTACAGGGTTCCGTCTGTAGCTGACCTTGCCAATAGATTTGGATGAGACCACATACATCCACTTCTGCTGATCCTGTACGTATCCTTCCCCTCTACCAATTCTGCATCCTTATCTTGGAGTGTACTGTATGTCATTTCCTAAACCCTTATCTTTTTCAGTCCTTAGCTTCAGATTGAATATTGTATGAGAGCAATAGTGGAACCAAAGTTTCGCATCAACATTTCTCCTGAGATGATTGAGGGATCAAGATAAAGATTATTGTCATTTCTTATATATCTTCAGGGATTTAGAAAATAAGTGTAGTGTGCTTATCCAAATAGTGATTTCCTAAAAGCTCTTATTTCTTTATCTGAGATGTGGAATGAATGGTGTCTTCAAGTACTGTTGGAAATTCGGAAATCAGACATTCCGACATGGAAATAACCACTTAAAAGATGCTCCAAAGTTGGAAACTTTGCCCAGAATTTGTTAACCAAATTTATGATGTATGATGTTTTATCACTGACCTTTCACTTTTTCAACCACAGGTTGATAAAATGAAGCCATTACAACGTTAAAAATGTGAATAATGTAGCTAGTTTGACCATATTGTGAATGTTAGCAATCTAACTAACTCGTTATTAGCTAGCTTAGTTAGCTAGCTGATGTGTCAGTGGTTGAAGCATTCAAAAACACTTGAACAGACTCATGTTGTGTTTACAAATAGACCAACTAGGAAATACGAGATTCCAAGGAACATTTGAACACATAGAGAAGTCACTCATTTTAAAGCTTGTTGGTAAATTCAGTTTGACCAATTTTGATGGTGTTCCACAGTGACAGTGCACCTGGTAGCCATGCAGTGAGTGACCAGTTTGTTCTGGACTGGTCAGCTCAGATAACGTGATTGTGGCTCGTCTGGATGGCAGGGGGAGTAGGTTCCTGGGCCAGAGGGTTCTACATGAAGTCTATCAGCGTTTGGGAACTGTGGAGGTGCAGGGCCAGATCACAGCAGTAGAGTGTGTACTGGATCATGATCTGAAAGCTTTCACATGGGACTTAGTAGATACTTAGAAAGCAATTGATTTGTGGGGAGCTGTTTCAATTGCATTTTAGAAATCTTTGACTTATACCCTCATATTTTATTAGGTACCTGACCAAGCTGCCATATGTAGATAAAAACAAGGTGGCAGTTTATGGAAAGGTAAAGAAGTGTAATTTATTATATTTGAAGATATATATTTTGCTATAACCTTTCAAATGGTGTTGTCTTTAGTATTCTTACTTACATAGGTTTCTACCAACATCCGACATTGAATGTCCCTTATGTTTTTCTGTTTTCTCCTGGGACTTCCTGAGCTCTCTTCTTCTCTCCTCTGGCTCCATGTTCAAGTGTGGGGTTGTGGTTGCTCCTGTGACAGACTGGAGACTCTACGGTAATTTACCAGTCTAAGATAAATCCTTTCAGAGACCATTCATTTAATACAGATTGTCAGGTCCCGCTCAATAGGGCTGAGGAGTTATGCTGATGGCCATTTACTTAATACATCAGGGTCTGTCAAATAGGGCAGGCAGATGTGACAATCATCCATTGACTTGTAATGTCCGGCCCCATCCAATAAGGCTGATGTATGTTGTTGACTATACCATTCATGTTAATGGTTAGGCCAGCATGCACTATTACTCTATAGATATATGGCAGGCACTTTGTCCTCCATATGGGAGGAAATAGTGTTTCCTACTACTTTAGAGTTTCCTATTATCTTCATCACACAGTGGCATAAAGCTCATTTGATACTACAGGGAATGCAGAGGTAATCATAAGGAAAAAATATACCTGATTTCTGTCTATTCAATTACTGGAATATTTTTCCTCATTTTTCATTTCACCTGCATTTTGGATATTTCCTTGATGGTATCAATCTCATATTTCCTACCTGTCATTTTTCAAAGACTTAAGATGTTTTTTTTCTTCTACAGGTTAGGCCTTCACTGAGCCATACTTTGAATTCCCAGTCAAGGATGAGCATAAATACCAAGTATGATTGACTTTCCATGGTCTTTATGAAGAATATTGAGAGGTGGGGAAGGTGGAAGCGCTTAAATTCTAAATTTAATATTGGCATAGCAACTGATCCAATAAACACCTGTTACAGTGCAATAGCCTCCTATATATAGATTTTTCTCTCATGGCAAGACCCCTGTTAAAGTACAGCAATCTGTGCTTGAATGCATTTCTCTGTGAAATCTTTGAGAAAACAGCAGTGAACAAAAATATAAACATAACATGTAAAGTGTTGGTCCCATGTTTCATGAGCTGAAATAAAAGATCCCAGAAATGTTCCATATGCACAAAATGCATATTTCCATGTGCACAAAATTCTTGTTTAGATCCCTGTTAGTGAGCATTTCGCCTTTGCCAAGACAATCCGTCCACCTGACAGGTGTGACATATCAATAAACGGATTAAACAGCATGATCATTACACATGTGCACCTTGTGCTGGGGACAATAAAAGGCCACTCTAAAATGTGCAGTTTTGTCACACAAGCTTTGGATAAGGAACACATTTGCATTTTATCGATGGCAATTGGAATTTACAGAGATACCATGACGAGATACTGATGCCCATTGCTGTGCAATTCATCTGCCAGCATCCCCTTATGTTTCAGCATGATAATGCACAGCCCCATGTTGCAAGGATCTGTACACAATTCCTGGAAGCTATATATTTTCCAGTTCTTCCATGGCCTACATACGCAAACATTTCAACCATTGAGCATGTTTGGGATCCTCTGGATCGACGTGTACGACAGCTTGTTCCAATTCCCGCAAATATCCAGCAACTTCGCACAGCCCTTGAAGAGGAGTGGACAACATTCCACAGGCCTCAATCAACAGCCCGATCAACTCTATGCGAAGGAGATGTGTTGCACTGCATGAGGCAAACGGTGGTCACACCAGATACTGATTTTTGGTTTATGATCCACTTTCCTACCTTTATTTTTAAGGTACAGTATCTGTGACCATATGAACTGTAACTCAGTAAAATCTTTTAAATTCTTGTGTTGCATTTATTTTTGTTCAATATAGTTGTTATTTATGCTTTCAGTTTCTCTCAGTTATATAGAAATGGCATTGTGTCTCTAACAGCTCTCCAGACTGTTGACTAACATCACATGCACAAGTCATCTGAAGTTTCTCATCATCCATGGAACAGTAGATGGTGAGTTCTAGTTCTTCTAGTAGCTATTCTGGACAGTGGTTGCAAGCCATTGTTGGACTTCAAGGTGGAGCTCTTTGTAAGATTAATAAAAAAGATGGGAAACAATCAGTCATCTAATGAGTGTTTAATCTGTCAGACAGTTTGTAGGACAAACAATGGGCTTACTGTAGTAGTGTGTTCAGTAGAACTGATTGTTAGGCTAAGTGGTGATTCAAAGATAGATGTGTCAGACTATTGTCTATGAAATGTGTACGGTATGAATGTCAGACACTAACAAAATCGAACTGAGCAGCACACGTTACAATTCCATTGTGCAAAATTGCCTACAATACTAATGTTGGATGAAATTGCTTGTCGAGCAAGGACACCAACAATTCACTTACTATTTCTCTTTCAGCCATTTTCAGCATTCTGCAGAGCTGGTGAAACTGCTGTCAATATCAAATGTAAACTACACTCTGCAGGTGACCAGTTACGTTCTCCGTTCATATACCAAGTGTAATTTTGAAAGGAGACCTTAGTGATACATTTATAATTCAAGCTGGCCTCCTCCCTTGGTGTTGAATCATTTATCATTTCAAGTTTGAAAATGATTACCTGCTGTGTTGTGCCAAACCTGACTTGAGGAAAATCTGTCTGATATATAAAAAAGGCCTACCTTTCAAAAGTAACTGGGAGAGGGAGAATTCAATAAAGTAATAGTGGAGTGATAATGGGAAGAGGTCAAATAGAAGTATTTTCATCTAAGTCGTAATAATATGAGATGTAGGGTGGGGGGACAACACTAAATCAAATCAAATCACATTTTATTTGTCACATACACATGGTTAGCAGATGTTAATGCGAGTGTAGCGAAATGGTTGTGCTTCTAGTTCCGACAATGCAGTAATAACCAACGCGTAATCTAGCTAACAATTCCTAAACTACTACCTTATACACACAAGTGTAAAGGGATAAAGAATATGTACATAAAGATATATGAATGAGTGATGGTACAGAGCGGCATAGGCAAGATGCAGTAGATGGTATCGAGTACAGTATATACATATGAGATGAGAATGTAAACAAAGTGGCATAGTTTAATGTGGCTAGTGATACATGTATTACATAAAGATGCAGTAGATGATATAGAGTACAGTATATATGTATACATATGAGATAAATAATGTGGGGTATGTAAACATTATATATTAAGTAGCATTGTTTAAAGTGGCTAGTGATATATTTTACATCAATTCCCATCAATTCCCATTATTAAGGTGGCTGGAGTTGAGTCAGTGTGTTGGCAGCAGCCACTCAATGTTAGTGGTGGCTGTTTAACAGTCTGATGGCCTTGAGATAGAAGCTGTTTTTCAGTCTCTCGGTCCCAGCTTTGATGCACCTGTACTGACCTCGCCTTCTGGATGATAGCGGGGTGAACAGGCAGTGGCTCGGGTGGTTGTTGTCCTTGATGATCTTTATGGCCTTCCTGTGACATCGGGTGGTGTAGGTGTCCACTAGGGTGTTAGGGGACAACATTAAACGTTGGTTCTGGTGTTATACTTTGTGTTCATGAGAAGCTTCTCATGAACACAACACTTTATTTAATGAGGATAGGACTTACCATTGCTGAGATATCGTATTGTCGAGTTATCGGAAAAGGTCAAAAGGGTCGCTCGCGAACAGGTCAATGTTAATCCCTAGTCAATTCAACACGTTCTGTCCAATATCTCAAGTTAGGGTGGTCATATTGTTTTGACATTTTCAGGGTTGATGTAGAACACAGAGACAATTCAAATAAAATACAAAATTGTTACATTGAAATGCTATATTTTGAAAATTGGGCACTTAATATGCAAGTAATTAGGAATATCTAATTACAGTAATTTATTCCCAATAATAAAAGGTAGGGGGTCATATTATTAACAAATCTTCATGCTTTATGCAAAACTGAGAGTTTGTAACAATTTGAAACAATTTATGAAATTAGAATACACCTTTATGAAAATGTGATACCTAATACACACACTCTCACACACACCCCCACCAACACACACAGCCTAACACAGACACACTTGTCAGTACCCCCACCACATCACACATAGCTAACACAGACACAGACACACCCAGCCTAACACAGACACACACAACCTAACACAGATACACCCAGCCTAACAGACACACTTCTCAGTAACCCCATCACATCACACATAGGTAACACACACACACCCAGCCTAACACACCCAGCCTAGCACCAACACACCCCACCTAGCACCGACACACCCAGCCTAGCACCGACAAACCCAGCCTAGCACCGACAAACCCAGCCTAGCACAGACACACACAACCTAACCTAACACAGATGCACACTTCTCACGAAATCTGAACTGTAACACAGAAGGCTACCAATCTAATAACATAGCTTACTTCTAAAGTAGGTTTACACTTGAGTTGGGTTACATTGTAATGTTACTTTTGGTGTTGATGAGTTACTCTGGTGATGGGAGGATAAACTGCAGCAAATAATTTGCCTAGGCACAGTAGAGAAGGTGTGAGCCTCCCGCTAGTCAGCTGCACAGAAAGATGGGACACATTTTCAATTCACTGGTATTTAGCTATGTTTTTTTAAATCAATTGTAGGGTTTTAGCCACTGAATTCTATTAGTATATACTTGAAAGAATAAAAACATCAATCACAAAATTTGCAGCTGGTGCACAATACAGCCCGCGCAGGGCTGCCTCTCACCAAGCTCGTTGTCTCAGTGAACGGCATCAGGCACTCGCACACAGCTATCAAGCTAGCACTCGTCATGGAAATGGGGGTGGTGAAATGTGAATTTGGACCAATCCCTGACAACCTATACATCAAAACGTAGCTACAAAGCTCTACTTTGTAAACTGTTAGGTTTTGTTTGTGTCTCTGAAAACATCCGAATGATGGAAGCGAAGGAATAACGTTTTACCTAATATTTTATTCAAGAGATGTCAGATGATCATGAAACACTCTCAGGACTTTCCCATACTTCTTGGCAATACAATCTCACATCGATCTTACTCTGGTAGGTTAAGGAATACCTATAGTAAAGAGCCAATATAAACGCACCGATTTTGCAGGTTTCACAAAAAGAGCTATCCCACAGATTTGCTTTACATTTGGGCTCATATCACATAAATATCATAACTGCCACATGTTTTCAAAGGATTTATGTATTTTGATGACCACATTATTGAAGTTTAATGCATTTGAAAATGTATATTCTCGCATCGTGTCCATTGTTTATCGCGTCACCTAACACCCTAGTAAAGCTGCTCTGCTATAGAATTCAATATAACCATAATGAACAATTATTTATCTATTCCCAAGATCTTCCCAGACGAAGGCCACAACATTGACTCTGTGAAGAGTCGACAGTACATGCTGAACTCTGTCATGACCTTTGTCAGGGAATGCTTCCTAGAGGAAATCCCTGAAGCTCCTCCTGCGTCTGAGGACGACTATAGCATGACCATAACTCTGTTTTGTAGCACATGTTGCTCCTGGAAACAAACCTGCTTGTCTGAGGAGCCACCAGTGAGAAGTGGTGAGATACAGTGAGATGATGGAGGAGAGAGGGGTCGGACAATGTTGCTGCGCTCTATGATGGGTGATGATAGACCGAGATGAGATTGAAGATGGATTTTTCCTGTACAGTGATGTGTAATTTTTCTTAATTGCTATGATCAAACAACAGTGTATCTAGGAACACTTAGGGTGTTATTTCTACTTTCTACTTAAACTCGGACAAAACAGAGATGCTTGTTCTAGGTCCCAAGAAACAAAGAGATCTTCTGTTGAATCTGACAATTACTCTTAATGGTTGTACAGACGTCTCAAATAAAACTGTGAAGGACCTCGGCGTTACTCTGGACCCTGATCTCTCTTTTGACAAACATATCAAAACTGTTTCAAGGACAGCTTTTTTTCCATCTACGTAACATTGCAAAAATCTGAAACTTTCTGTCCAAAACTGATGCAGAAAAATTAATCCATCCATTTTGTTACTTCTAGGTTAGACTACTGCAATGCTCTACTTTCCGGCTACCTGGATAAAGCACAAAATAAACTTCAGTTAGTGCTAAATACGGCTGCTAGAATCCTGACTAGAACCCAAAATTTGATCATATTACTCCAGTGCTAGCCTCCCTACACTGGCTTCCTGTCAAGGGCTGATTTCAAGGTTTTACTGCTAACCTACAAAGCATTACATGGGCTTGCTCCTACCTATCTCTCTGATTTGGTCCTGCCGTACATACCTACACGTACGCTACGGTCACAAGACGCAGGCCTCCTAATTGTCCTTAGAATTTCTAAGCAAACAGCTGGAGGCAGGGCTTTCTCCTATAGAGCTCAAGTTTTATGGAATGGTCTGCCTACCCATGTGAGAGACGCAAACTCGGTCTCAACCTCTAAGTCTTAACTGAAGACTCATCTCTTCAGTGGGTCATATGATTGAGTGTAGTCTGGCCCAGGAGTGTGAAGGTGAACGGAAAGGCTCTGGAGCAACAAACAGCCCTTGCTGTGCTTTGGCAAAGTGGGTGGGGTTATATCCTTCCTGTTTGGCCCTGTCTGGGGGTATCATCGGATGGGGCCACAGTGTCTCCTGACCCCTCCTGTCTCAGCCTCCAGTATTTATGCTGCAGTAGTTTATGTGTCGGGGGGCTAGTGTCAGTTTGTTATATCTGGAGTACTTCTCCTGTCTTATCCGGTGTCCTGTGTGAATTTAAGTATGCTCTCTCTAATTCTCTCTTTCTCTCTCTTTCTTTTTCTCTCTCGGAGGACCTGAGCAGTAGGACCATGCCTCAGGACTACCCGGCATGATGACTCCTTGCTGTCCCCAGTCCACCTGGCCGTGCTGCTGCTCCAGTTTCAACTGTTCTGCCTGCGGCTATGGAATCCTGACCTGTTCACCGGATGTGCTACCTGTCCCAGACCTATTATTTGACCATGCTGGTAATTTATGAACATTTGAACATCTTGGCCATGTTCTGTTATAATCTCCACCCGGCACAGCCAGAAGAGGACTGGCCACCCCTCATAGCCTGGTTCCTATAAAGGTTTCTTCCAAGGTTTTGGCCTTTCTAGGGAGTTTTTCCTAGCCAATGTGCTTCAACAACTGCATTGCTTGCTGTTTGGGGTTTTAGGCTGGGTTTCTGTACAGCACTTCGAGATATCAGCTGATGTACGAAGGGCTATATAAATACATTTGATTTGATTTGTTATTAAGGTCTACCAGTGTGCTCCCAATATCAAAAGCATACTGTAGCATGCTAGCGTTTCAGTACCATGGTGAAACGAGAATAAATACAATTGTATTGGTCACGTACACATATTTTGCTGATGTTAGCGCAGGTACAGCGAAATGCTTATGCTTCTCGCTCCAACAGTGCAGTAATACCGAACAATATACACAAATCCCCAAAATAAACATTTTAAAATTATAAGAGATTAAACTTGTTTGGATTAGCTCTTTGTATGGGAGGTACAGTGGGGCAAAAAAGTATTTAGTCAGCCACCAATTGTGCAAGTTCTCCCACTTAAAAAGATGAGAGAGGCCTGTAATTTTCATCATAGGTACACTTCAACTATGACAAACAAAATGAGAAAAAAAATCCAGAAAATCACATTTTAGGATTTATTCATGAATTTATTTGCAAATTATGGTGGAAAATATGTATTTGGTCACCTACAAACAAGCAAGATTTCTGGCTCTCACAGACCTGTAACAACTTCTTTAAGAGGCTCCTCTGTCCTCCACTCGTTACCTGTATTAATGGCACCTGTTTGAACTTGTTATCAGTATAAAAGACACCTGTCCACAACCTCAAACAGTCACACTCCAAACTCCACTATGGCCAAGACCAAAGAGCTGTCAAAGGACACCAGACACAAAATTGTCGACCTGCACCAGGCTGGGAAGACTGAATCTGCAATAGGTAAGCAGCTTGGTTTGAAGAAATCAACTGTGGGGGTAATTATTTGGAAATGGAAGACATACAAGACCACTGATAATCTCCCTCAATTTGGGGCTCCACACCTGATCTCACCCCGTGGGGTCAAAATGATCACAAGAACGGTGAGCAACAATCCCAGAACCACACGGGGGGACCTAGTGAATGACCTGAAGAGAGCTGGAACCAAAGTAACAAAGCCTACCATCAGTAACACACTACGCCGCCAGAGACTCCAATCCTGCAGTGCCAGACGTGTCCCCTGCTTAAGCCTGTCCAGGCCCGTCTGAAGTTTGCTAGAGAGCATTTGGATGATCCAGAAGAAGATTGGGAGAATGTCATATGGTCAGATGAAACCAAAATATAACTTTTTGGAGGACAAAAATGCTGAGTTGCATCCAAAGAACACCATACCTACTGTGAAGCATATGGGGGTGGAAACCTCATGCTTTGGGGCTGTTTTTCTGCAAAGGGACCAGGACGACTGATCCGTGTAAAGGAAAGAATGAATGGGGCCATGTATCGTGAGATTTTGAGTGAAAACCTCCTTCCAACAGCAAGGGCATAGAAGATGAAACATGGCTGGGTCTTTCAGCATGACAATGATCCCAAACACACCGCCCGGGCAACGAAGGAGTGGCTTCGTAAGAAGCATTTCAAGGTCCTGGAGTGGCCTAGCCAGTCTCCCCCTCAACCCCATAGAAAATCTTTGGAAGGAGTTGAAAGTCCGTGTTGCCCAGCAACAGCCCCAAAACATCACTGCTCTAGAGGAGATCTGCATGGAGGAATGGGCCAAAATACCAGCAACAGTGTGTGAAAATCTTGTGAAGACATTTGACCTCTGTCTTTGCCAACAAAGGGTATTGAGATAAACTTTTGTTATTGACCAAATACTTATTTTCCACCATAATTTGCAAATAAATTCATAAAAAATCCTACAATGTGATTTTCTAGATTTTTTTTCTCATTTTGTCTGTCAGTTGAAGTGTACCTATGATGAAAATTTCAGGCCTCTCTCATCTTTTTAATTGCGAGAACTTGCACAATTGGTAGCTGACTAAATACTTTTTTGCCCCACTGTATGCTGTCTTTACTGTTTAAGAGTGTGAAATAAAGATATGTATCTATTTTCTCTTTTGAAGAATATAGTTATTTCCAGACCTCTATGATCTACTGTGCTTTTGATTCCTAGATACCTATTCAACTTTCATAATATATGCCATTTAGCAGGCGCTTTATCCAAAGCAATTTTCAGTAGATCATGCATACATTTTGGTATGGGTGGCCCTAGTAGGAAGCGAAACTACAAACCAATGTTCAAAGTGCCATGCTTTACCTAGCAACATGCATGCCCCTCCAACCTAAGGATCTGTCTTTTTCAGTCATTAATTTCCTGTTTTTGAGTGGTGAAAAAAATCCACTTTTCACTTCTCCCTGGATTTATTGCTTTAACCTGCAACACTCTCTTTCACTCTCTTGCTTGTGCCTGACGTTTTTTCCCGTTAACGTTACCATGGAAAGTTCTTTCAAACACACCTCGGTTATGCCTGAAATGGGCTCAAAGGGATACATTGTCTTTATGTTTTTTTGTGGAATTGAAAGAAGTTATAACTTGCAACAGTTGAAATGTTATCATACACTACATGACGAAAAGTAAGTGGACACCTGTCGACAAACATCTCATTCCTAAATCATGGGCATTAATGTGCAGTTGGTACCCCCCTTTGCCGCTATTACATCCTCCACTATTCTGGGAAGGCATTCCACTAGATGTTGAAACATTTGCTGCAGGGACTTGCTTCCATTCAGCCACAAGAGCATTAGTGAGGTTGGGCACTGATGTTGGGCAATTAGGCCTGGCATGTAGTCGGTATTCCAATTCATCCCAAAGGTGTTCGATGGAGTTGAGGTCAGGGCTTTGTTCAGGCCAGTCAAGTTCTTCCACAACAATCTCAGCAAACCATTTCTGTATGGACCTCGCTTTGTGCACGGGGGCATTGTCATGCTGAAACAGGAAAGGGTCTCCCCACAAACTGTTGCCGCAAAGTTGGAAGGACAGAATTGTCTAAAATGTCATTGTATGCTGTAATGTTAAAGTTCCAGTGAAGGAAAATTAAGGGTCCTAACCCGAACCATGAAAAACAGCCCTGGAACATTATTCCTCCTCCACCAAACTTTACAGTTGGCACTATGCATTGGGACAGGTAGCGTTGTCCTGGCATTTGCCAAACCCAGATTCGTCCGTCAGACTGTCAGATGGTGAAGCGTGATTCACCACTCCTGCCAACGCTTGGGATTGCTCATGGTGATCTTAAGTTTGTGTGGGCCTGCTCGGCCATCGAAACCCATTTCATGAAGCTCCAGACAAACAGTTATTGTGCTGGTGTTGCTTCCAGAGGCAGTTTCGAACATGGTAGTGAGCGTTGCAACCTCCGACAGACAATTTTTACGCACTTCAGCACTCGGCGGTCCCATTCTGTGAGCTTGTGTGGCCTACCACTTCGAGGCTGAGCCGTTGTTGCTCCTAGTAGTTTCCACTTCACAATAACATCACTTACCATTGACTGGGGCAATTTGACAAACTGACTATGAACCTATGATGGTGCCACTTTGAAAGTCACTGAGCTCTTCAGCTCTTCAGGAAGACCATTCTACTGCCAAAGCTTGTGTCATGACATTGGCCTGGGGGGTAGGTTTATGACAGTCATAAATACCTCTTCCCCCCTTTTTCCTCTCTCTACCCTACTGAGATTACATTTGCACAACCCTTAGTTAACATAGAGATTCTGGGAACAACAGTAGGTGGGGGAAATTAACTATATTCTGGTAATCCGAACAATTGAACATATGCGGTGGTACTTAATGAATATGATGTCACTTCGGTTGTCATCTGAGACATTCTCATCAATGATAAGATGACAAACTCTACAGTGGAAAGTCTACACATCAGAGTTATCAGATTCACATGGAATTGTTGTTCAATTTAAATGTTTGAATATGAAATTATTTGTGATGGGATGAAATATGATTTTAGCTTCTAAAATGAGAGATTTGGATTTTCATAAGATAGGGCTGCTCAATCAGTGGCCCGCTCTGTGAAGGGACATAAAACTTTTCAAACACGCCCCCCTCTCCCTTCCTATATAAGCCGTTGACGACAACATTACTTCCTGTTCCGATGATGTGAGGATGACGGTCCTATGTCAGAATGGTTCAGATAATAACTACAGAACGAAGCCAACATCAGCGTGAGCTTTGGACTCGGTTTGGCAACACAGTCTTCCATCTACCACCAACCTACTGAAGTGCAGCTCAGAGTAAATATTTATTGCATTTTCCTTTTCCAAATGGGCGGTAATTTAGAATGCATAAGATACTGTATTTACGATAGCACAGCTTCTTCTTTGTTCCTCAGTCTCCCGCTCTTTCACTCAACCCAGCCCCTTTTCCTTTGTGTAACAAGCTGTCATATCTGTTCCACCCGCTATGGACGTTTCCCTTTATGACGTAATTTGTAATCAAGTTATGATTTAATTATGTGTATGTGTAATTCTTTGTGATTAGTTAGGTATTTAGTAAATAAATAATTAAACCCAATTTTGTGTCGCTGATTCAATTTGTTAGCCAGGTTTCGTGTAGATAAAATAATTTACAACTTTCAGATGAGACTGAATTGAGGTGACGATTGATATTGACTGCTATGGATGTAAAATATTACTAGGTCTTTAAGAGTTTATTCAGAAGAAAACAGCTCTATAAATATTATTTTGTGGTGCCCGACTCTCTAGTTAATTACATTTACATGATTAGCTCAATCAGGTGATATTAATTACGGATATATTATTTTACAGAATAGCATGCCATATCACTTAATGACACGACACTTGTCTATGGAGATTGCATGGCTGTGCTCGATTTTGTACACCTGTCAGCAACGGCTGTGGCTGAAATCCACTCATTTGAAGCGGTTTCTACATACTTTTGCATATACAGTGTATTAGATGTGCTGAAATGAAATCAACTTCCAAAAATGAACTTGCATTATAGTGATATTGTCTGATCTCGCAAGCAATGTGATGTATGTATAGATAAGTATGTGTAATCTAAAGCCAAGCTTGTTGATTTTTAATTAGAGGGTTTTCCTGCTATTGACACACAACAACAGTAAGTAATGAGGCAGTCTAGATAGTTGAGGTGAGTGCAGTTAGTCCTAGACAGAAGACGTTTTTGCCCACCCCTTTATGTTATTGTCTTCATATATGCAAATACACCCAGTGTATTTATATAAATGAGCCATATACAATTTTCTTCATTTGAAAACAAAATATAAAATACCTGATAGCATTAGGGAATGTACACTGAGCAAACCAAACACCTTCCCTTTCCATAACAGACTGACCAGGTGAATCCAGGTGAAAGATATGATCCTTTATTGAAGTCACCTATTAAATCCACTTAATCAGTGTAGATGGAGAGGAGACAGATTAAAGAAGGATTTTTAAACCTTGAGACATGGATTGCGTATGTGTACCATTCAGAGGGTGGATGGGCAAGACAAAACATGTAAATGCCTTTTGAACGGAGTATGGTAGTAGGTGCCAGGCGCACCGGTTTGAGTGTGTCAAGAATTGCAACGCTGCTGGGTTTTTCATGCTCAACAGTGTCCCGTGTGTATTAAGAATGGTCCACCACCAAAGAACATCCAGCCAACTTGACACAACTGTGGGAAGCATTGGAGTTGTCATGGGCAAAAGAGTGTGCAAAAGAGTGTGCAACTCAATATTAGGGAAACTCAATATTAGGAAGTTTTGCCTAATGTTTTGTACAGTCAGTGTATATATAAGTGCGTTCTAAGAAAAAACGAACTCCATTCATTATTTATCCGTGCCAGTAAACAATTGCATGAGCTATAATTCAGTCAATAACTGAAAAACATAATATATTGTCTGTTGCATTTATTAGAGATTTGTTTTTTAAACCTTTTCACAATTTTGATGACCGTTGCTACTTTACCAACTGAGCCTCTATTGTATATACCTCCTTTCATTTCCTAGTATAGGGGTCTTTACCTCATTCCAGTCATCACTACGAAACAAAGAAATTGAAATTGCACTAGCAATTTACTGACAGATATTGACACCACTCCACCTGACCTCAGTCCTTCAGTCCACGAAGGTCCATGCTATATTGAAGTACACATAAAGATCCTATCAAATGTCAATTTCTTTAGTTACTTAGCAGTACCACTTGCTTGACCCCCATGTCACTTATATAGTAGAAGTTATGATTATATTTTGGTTGAAGAGTATGGGAAGAATTGAAAAGATATATGGCTTTCAAATAATGTAAATAAAGGGTCAGGGTGGACAGTAGGGCCAGGATTCATAGGGCAGTACACTACAGAGCCAAAAATGTGCCTGTTAAAGGCTATTTCCCTGTCGCTTGCAGAAATAACATTAATTGTAAACGTTAGGGCTGGATTCAATCTGTAACGTGAAGAGCCGCAGTAAAATGTTAAGGTAACTTCCGATTTAGCCGACACGTAGCGTTTACCGTAAATGCAGTCTCGGCGAATGCGGGCACATTGCCTTTAATTTTCAATCGAACTATAACGTGACTCTTCCTCGATACTTCAGTGATACCGATTGAATCTAGCCCTAAATCCCGGCCTAAATTTATGAATCCTATACAAAACACACAACTTTTGGCCAACATGTATATCCCTCAATGAACAATTCTAATCTTATTATGGTGCAGCTTTACTAATTATTGGTCATGTATATCAGTGGTTCCCAAACTTTTTATAGTCCCGTACCCCTTCAAACGTTCAACCTGCGTACCCCTTCTAGCACTAGGGTCAGCGCAGTCTCAAATGTTTTTTTTTTCTATCATTGTAAGTCGGCCACACACACTATACAATAACAGCACGATTTTCAAGGCAGGATACTCTGAGCGTATTCTAATCCAGAAATCGGGCAGTGGCTTCTGATTAAATTACATGTTCACATTTCCTGTCATGGCATCAGTATAGATACCAAGATGAGCAGCAGCTACGTTTGGCTACATACGGACCGTTATTGGAATTCCCATAAGAGGGTAATGGTTAATGTGAGTGGATGTTAATTATTTGACTGTGCTACTTGTATTTGACATTGTGTTGTTTCACTGAACATTAGATGGTTTCATTTTATTTTTGGCAGTGAAACGAGGCTACTCAGGCAAGAAAAGAAACTCACCCAAATGTATAGCCCTGTTGGAAAATATAAATGGACTGTTTGAAAATGTTTGGGAATATCTGATGTATATTAGTACCTGCATCAAATAAATTACACAAACGGTCCCATACACCATACAGTCAATGCCTTTAGTGTATTGCATTTGTATATATGTCCAAATGTTGTACAATAAAATTAATCTATTATATCTGGAATCTGGCTACCTTCCGCCCCAATGTGTTTGTTTCTAAGAAACTATTGTCACGCTGGTATAAGGGATCGGGAGAAAGGCGCAAGATTGCGTAATAGGGTTTTTTATTTACCCAATTTACAGTGCGCCATGGAAAGGCACGAGGATGAAGAACAAACAAAGACGTATACAAAACACAGGGTTGAAACCCAAACAAAAGAGCGAGGAGTATCTTGAAATAATGCACGGGGTGCACAATGATACCACACGGGACGAAACCCGTAATCATCTGCACAATACAAGTGTCAGGAAAGCCAAAACAACACAGCACAGGTACTCACATGACCAACTGACATTGTAACAATAATCGACAGGACAGTGGTGACCAAAGGCCACACTTATACAATTACTAATCAATGGGAATGGGGACCAGGTGTGTGTAATGACAGTTCCGGAGGGGTCCGAGACAACTATACAGTAGAGAAACACCATTCTTGATCAACTGAAAAATACTTCAAACTACTATGAAGTGCCACAACATTCCACAAAATACGACACCACAAAGCACTGAATATCACTGCATGTGCTGCTAAATGTAATTTACTCCGAGACGCTGTTGGATGGTGTTTTTCAATGAGATATCAAGATCTTTTTATGCCAGAGGTGGCATCACAGGTCCCAGAGTGGTGTGAGAAAAAAAATATCTGGTGTCCTTAGTTATTCCTGATCTGGTAACCTAACCAGGTAATACTCCGGACCTTATACGGTATGACGGGATTAGTCTGTTGTATGGGTTATGATGGGAGCAGAGTTTATGGAGTTTAATCAGGTCATATGGTCATAAGTCCTGGAAAAAGTCCTGGCCTTGGGGAGGATGAAAACCCTGTCAAACTACAGAAACCTGCAGTATATGTATATATATTTAAGAAGGACTATGGAGGTTTCCTATACACAAACACAGAGAAAGCAACATGATTGGACCATAAAACTCACAGGGCTGAGCTTTCTTTACGCAGGTTTCCAATGTGTAGTCCTGCCCTATGCAACTGTAGTCCTAATTGAAAATGTATTCACAGTCTATGTCAGCAATTGTGTTTATTAAGTAATTCCAGTTAATCATTTTGGGATTGAAAAAGTATACATACCCAAGTCAGCCCAAGTCTGAATATAAACCGAATTTGATCCCATTCACATTCTCACAAACAAAATGGGCTATGAATACACAACATTACTGCTTCGTTTACCCTGGCCAGAGGGACAGTGTGCATAGTAGGATAGACTAACAAGCTGTTGTTGTTAGTAGCCTACAGTTGATCAGCCTGAACATCTTTCTTGTTTCCATGCAATACAGCAGTGGTTAACAAACTTTTTATAGTCCCGTACTCCTTTAAACATTCCACCTCCAGCTGCGTACCCCCTCTAGCACCAGGGTCAGCGCACTCTCAAATGTTGTTTTTTTGCCATCATTGTAAGCCTGCCACACACACACTATACAATACATTTATTAAAATATAAGAATGAGTGTTTTTGTCACAACCCGTCACAACCCGGCTCATGGGAAGTGACAAAGAGCTCTTATAGGACCAGGGCACAAATCATAATAATAATAATAAATAATTTTGCTCTTTATTTAGCCATCTTACATATAAAACATTATTTGTTAATCGAAAATTGTGAATAACTCAAGTTAATGAGAGGGTGAGCTTGAAAGGATGCACATAACTCTGCAATGTTGTGTTATATTGGAGAGAGTCTCAGTCTTAAATCATTTTCCACACACAGTCTGTGCCTGTATTTAGTTGTCATGCTTGTGAGGTCTGAGAATCCACTCTCATATAGGTACGTGGTTGCAAAGGGCATCAGTGTCTTAACAGCGCGATTTGCCAAGGCAGGATAATCTGAGCTCACTCCAATCCAGAAATCTGGCAGTGGCTTCTGATTAAATTACATTTTTACAGAACAGCTTGTTGCAATTTCGATGAGGCTCTCTTGTTCAGATATCGTAAGTAGGCTGGAGGTAGGGCATGGAAGGGATAACGAATCCAGTTGTTTGTGTCATCCGCTTTTTGGGAAAGTACCTGCATAATTGCGCACCCAACCCACTCAGGTGCTTCGCTGTATCACATTTGACGTTGTCCGTAAGCTTGAGTTCATTTGCACACAACAAATCATACAATGATGGAAAGACCTGTGTGTTATCCTTAATGCAGAGAGAAGAGCTCCACCTTCTTAATCATCGCCTCAATTTTGTCCCCCACATTTAATATAGTTGCGGAGAGTCCCTGTAATCATAGATTCAGATCATTCAGGTGAGAAAAAACATCACCCAGATAGGCCAGTCGTGTGAGAAAGCCGTCGTCATGCAAGCGGTCAGACGAGTGAAAATTATGGTCAGTAAAGAAAGCTTTAAGCTCGTCTCTCAATTTAAAAAAACATGTTAATACTTTGCCCCTTGATAACCAGTGCACTTCTGTATGTTGTAAAAGCGTTAAATGGTCGCTGCCCATATCATTGCATAGTGCTGAACGAGAGTTCAGTGGCTTTGCTTTAACAAAGTTAACAATTTTCACTGTAGTGTCCAAAACGTCTTTCAAGCTGTCAGGATCTTTGGCAAAGATTACCAAGTGGCGTCGGGAGCAACTGCTTGCATGCGCTTTACCGCCTCTGTCACACCCTGACCATAGTTTGCTTTGTATGTTCTATGTTTTGTTTGGTCAGGGTGTGATCTTAGTGGGCATTCTATGTTGGATGTCTTGTTTGTCTGTTTCTGTGTTTGGGCCTGATATGGTTCTCAATCAGAGGCAGGTGTTAGTCATTGTCTCTGATTGGGAGCCATATTTAGGTAGCCTGTTTTGTGTTGGGTTTTGTGGGTGATTGTTCCTGTCTTTGTGTTTGTTACACCAGACAGGGCTGTTTTCGGTTTTTCACATATTGTTCATTTATCATCTTCATTAAAGATGTATCACAATAACCATGCTGCGTTTTGGTCCGCCTCTCCTTCAACAGAAGGATCCCGTGACAGCCTCAGTCTCCCTGTCATGGTTTTTGCGCCATCAGTACAGATACCAACACATCTTGACCACCAAAGTCCATTTGATGTCACAAAGCTATCCGAGACTTTAAAAATATTCTCTCCTGTTGTCCTGGTTTCTAGTGGTTTGCAGAAGAGGATGTCTTCCTTACTTGACCCCCCCATAAATGTAACGGACATAACACCAGGAGCTGTGCTAGGCCCGCCATGTCTGTTGACTCATCCAGCTGTAACGCATAGAATTCCCTGGCTTGTGTGCGAAGAAGTAATTGTTTCAAAACATCTCCTGCCATGTCACTAATGTGTTGTGAAACAGTGTTGTTTGATGAAGGAATTGTCTGTACATTTTTTGGGGCCTTTTCCCCCAGAATCTTCCCAGCCATATCTGTGGCAGCAGGAAGAATTAAGTCCTCCACAATAGTATGGGGCTTGCCTGTCCTAGCCACTCGGTAGCTCACCATATAAAACACTCTTATTAAATGGTATCTATTACTTTTATACGTCTTACTACTCGAAAGTCATCTTAATTGTCGCTCAAAAAACTCTTGTGGCTTCATTTTAAAATTGGCATACTTTGTTTCTAAATGTCTGCGCAAGAGTGAAGGTTTCATTGAGTTGTGAGATAGTACTTTTGCACATATAACACACTGTGGCTGAGGAAAGGTACTACTCCCAATATAAGTGAAGCCCAAATCAATGTAGTTCTCGTCATATTTGCGCCTCTTCGATGGTCCAATGTCCCTGTCTGTTGTTCGGTGCTTTCCCGGGTAAGGGGGCAGTAGCTATTCGGCTGCATCAGATTCACAACTGTCAGTGTCCATGATAGCTGGGCTAAGAACAAATTTAGAATTACTGATGCTAGCATTGGATGTGCTCGTGGAAGCAGAACAACTTGTGTCGTCGAAAGGTGCAGGTGTAGTACTGCTGTCAAATAGCTACTGTAATATTGAGGTGTACAGGCTTCTACATTTACAGTATGTAAGAGTTTTTGCTTGTGTCTGTCGGGAATGTTGTGTTGTGTTATCACTCTTGCTAAACAAATACCGGAGGAAAGTGAAGAGTGTGCCTTGAGCGTGAAGGGCATAGAAATTGTGCGCGAGATGACAAATCATGAGGCAAATCGGTCTAAAGAACAGCACTTTGACCCTCTTTTTAACGCTTTGTGTCCATATATGTTATTCGATTAAATCAAAAGTGGTTGAAAAGTGCTGTGGCAAATGCAGCCTTGTCACCAGGCCTGGTTTATGCAATATATATCTTCATATCTCTCTCTTCTCTCATTCTCTCATTCTCACACACACACACACACACACACACACACACACTAGCCCTCTATGACCAGAGATGCTCACTCCTGGCGTAGATCCAACTAAATGCGCCCGCATACTAGGTTCGGTTTGCTCCTGGCAGAACTCGGCTAGGCAAAATGAACATCTGTGCCTCGCATATACTCCCTTAAAAAACCCTCGCTTGAAAAACAAGAAAAAAGCTTCAATATTGCCAGGTAACACCTTATATTATGTGGCCCTTATTACTATGTAAACTAACACAGTAATAGCTTAACATCGTAGTTACACAGTTTTACTAAGTAATTACATGTTAATAGGGTTGTTTGTGGAATCAGTTATTACACAATTGGAACAAGGAATGTGTTATTACATATTCACTTGCTGAAGGTTATTCCGCATGTGTAACTACTGATGTTACTGCACATTCTCTTGGTCCACTATGTAACTAATGTTTTGTAATTATACTTTTGAAAGTCAAACCAAAATATGCCACTCCCATTGAAGCCACATGTAATACCAGGATCGATAAATAGGCTAGGACCTGGTAACAACAATTGTAACAAAGGCACACCCTGCTATTAACTCCAGGTCACTTTCAATGTGTTCATTTCTATGTTATGACCTGTCTCAAAGGCTATACTGAATCAAGTGTAATGTAAGAACAATGCAGTTACATAGGATATACTTGTAATTATCATGTATCTACCCAGGAGAAAGCAACGTAATGTAGATGCTGAAGTGCAACATCGGCGGATGAGGTGGATTGAGACGCATCCAATGTCAGATATCTGTAGGCCAACTGCCTCAAGGCCCTTATTGAATTTGTCTTCAGACCATGACCAACTCAAACAGTCTAGGCACAAAGGTGAGTCCAAGGTCAACAAACCGATTGTATGTAATTGACTGGATCATTCGTTAATTTGTCAATCAATACTGAAAACACTGTGGTTGGATGTCATTTGTGCAAAATACCTAATGGTAATATATTTGTTTTTCTGTGCTTTTTTATTCATAATCATCACTAGAGGACAATCACAATAACCCAACACCCACATCCCCCCTCCCTTTAGAAACAGCAAAATTAACAAGCATTACAAAATCTACCCTTGGAAGAAAACTAAACCGAAACAAAAATCAACTGGAAAATGTACAAGACATACAGGTCAAATCATTCCGTTCCCATAGACTAACCTATCCATGAGATCTGACATATCTAAAAAATATATGTATGTACACACTGCTGTAGACATGCAAACCCCTTACTTAGGCCTACACAATGTCATTTTATGGCCTTTGTGACCACTCTCTACTCACTGGAGTTATAACTGGTTTATGACCTGACCTTATAACTGATATTAACTGTCTATGAGACTGCACTATGTCATATTGCATCTCAAAGGACTGAGCTGACACAGGTTGCTAATGAAGCTGCTAATAATGAATGGCTATGAATGCCAGTACGTGGTTTTATGGTCTTATGTAGCACTTCATAAGGCATTGGACATGTCTACATAAGACCATTGTTTAAGTGTGCCCAAAGTACTGTTTTTTTCAGTGGGGGTTGACAATGAGAGAGCATTCAGCAGGAATTACACTTATTCGTGGACAACGTCACAGTGATGGTGAACTTGCATTGCCTACAGTATGTCTCTGAAGAGCAGTGGAGCATTTCCTTGTGCAACAAGAACAAATAATATTGAGGGGGAGGAATTGAATCTGTGTTTGTCTCTTCCCAATAACTACTACAACAAAGTCTAACAAAACTAGTGAAGCTGCAAGGGGAAAAGAACCATGCACTTGCAAGTGTGGATGTTGCAACACTAATGGCCGCCATCGATGATGGAGGCAGTCTGCTATGTGCTTTGCCGAAAGTGATCGAAGTGGCATTTTGGATTAGTGAGAGTTCCAGCTTGTAGTCTCGACAATGCCCTTCTCCATTGTCTTTGACAGGTGTCCTTGGAAGTTCTCTGAATGAAAACACATGCACACACAAACGTACACACGCAGACACACTATCAAACTCTCTTTCTCAAACTAACACAAACGATCTAATGTACACGCACACACACACACACACACACACACACACACACACACACACACACACACACACACACAAGAAGCCTCAGCAACTCTCACTGTCCACCTCTGTCTTAACACTTGGTCCAAAAGCCACCAGCCTTTAGTGCAGGCTTCAGCAAATGTTTACAGAGAGGAAGTCCTGCCAAAGTCCTGCCGAAGGTTCCCAACACATCATAACTCCTACTCTTCTTCCTCCTCCTCATCATCATTGGGCAGTGGTAGGATCTCTTCCCTGAGACACTCCCTGTAGAAGTTGGTGAGCGACCCGAAGAGGTGCTGCCGACTCCGCTGGGACAGGAAATGACCCTCATCTGGATAGAGCTAGAACACCACGACATAAACACAACATTTGTTATTCATTTTTTTATTTCACCTTTATTTAAACAGGTAGGCCAGTTGAAAACAAGTTCTCATTTACAACTGCGACCTGGCCAAGATAAAGAAAAGCAGTGCGACAAAAACAACAACACAGAGTTACACATGGGATAAACAAACACACAGTCAATTACACAATAGAAAAATCAGTATACAGTGTGTGCAAATGAAGTAAGGAGGTAAGGCAATATGAGTACAACATGAACACAACATGTGCAAAGCAGCATTGGTGAAAAGCTTTTACTCCTATTTCTTTATATCACCACTGTATGACTGTGTGTAATTACTTTATTTTCAACACAGTAGCTGGTGGTACTGTATGGTTATGGTACTACATACAGTAACATACTGTACATAAGGTAGGGTACTGCATAGTTTTGTTTTTGCTAGTGTACATTCAAAGCAACCATAGCTTGAGTAGGCTTATGGCTTCATGTATCTAGTGTACCTGCACACTACACAGTACCTGTTTACTACAGTACAGTGTGCAATAACTTTCTCCATACCTGCATTGAGTAGTTTGCTCCAACTTTCACAAGGTTCCTGATGAGCTCAGCAGTATGCTGAAAGTGAACATTGGCTGAAACGCAGAAGAAAATATGTCAGCAGAATTCTGCTTGAATCATCACAGGGAAGAGAGGCAAGATCACATTTGAACATAAAACATGACAGGGTGGAGAAGAAATTACCTTATATAAATTGGTCTAACTTGAAACATTTGAGATTTCTTGTGGCTAATCCATTCTCTGTACCATGAAATGGCCCAATTCTTGACTCTGTTTCATGTATTCTATGTCCAATATATTATTTAAATAACTCATATTTCATAAATCAGTCATTTTTGTTACAAGTTCTTCAGTTATGGCAGTTTTTGCAATTGTCAGGTTATTGCTGTTTCATGTGCCGTCTGGCAAGAAACACACTGAAGATTAGTCATACAAAGTAAGGAATAACACAACAGCTCCAAAACTGACCCCAGATCAATGCGGAGGTCTTTTTTCATGGTTTCTCTTAGTTAGTCACTCACCATCTGCTGTGCCGTGGACAAGCATCAGAGTCTGTTCCCTCAGTGGCTGGACGTTCTGCAACACACTGGAGAACTGCAATAGAGCCATCCATAGAAGTGTTAAAGAATCATAAAAACAGTTTGCTGGCATATTGTTAGAAGGGAAGGTCAAGAGGAATTCCTAGTGAGAGGAGTGTATGGAGTGTAATGGTGCAGACTGTACTTTATTCCTGCGGTATGGATGCTGTCATTGGCGGCAAGTAAGTTTCTAGTTTGGGGAAGCTAATTGTCACCATAACAATGCAACAATGCTGAGCTCGTGGTGGCATAGAATAGGCCTAGGCTATAGGCTATATGAGATATGCATCTTCTTTTTTTTTGCACAGGAATGAATTCTGCTATATGACTGGAGATATAAACAGAATATTTTTTAATACAATAGAAATTACAGGGTAGCCTACTCTGCTGACACTGACAAACAGATCAATAAAAACAACACTGTCTGATCCATATAATAGGCCTACGAAAAGGGGAGACACAAATACAATATGATGTCCATCTAAACAGGAGGAGGAAATAATTGTCAAAAAACAAACTTTCAAGTGGCACTGACCCAACAATGATAAAGAGTGAATATGCGCACTCACTGCGGATATGGCCAATGCTCTCCTCTGCATGGTGCCAATAAAATAGGCTATAATGTTCACTCAATTAAGTTGAATATTTTGATCATGAAAAGACAGATTACAGTTTTTTCATTGTCTTCTCTTTGCAGCAAAAGCCATTTCCTTTCCAAACTATGTTTTTCTGCGATTGTATTTGGAAATATTGCAATACGCCTGGCTGGGCCTCTACTTTTCACTGACAGTCGCAACTCAACAATCATCTATTTAGTAGGCTATTTGCCTCACACGCTGCCCGGGCCCTTCAGACTTAAAATAGGCAATGCGGTTTTAAACAATCCACAGCTTATTTTTCAATCCACAGCCTGTGTGGCCAAATCATGCTTTCTGTGGTAGTAGCCTATTTTAAATGATTTTATATATTTCTGTATAGACAGGAGTAGGCTATTTTATTTTGGCAATTTTTCTTTAGGGGAAGCTAAGCTTCCTATGTATACTGTTATAACAAAAATGCCTAATGGTTGTGACTGCTATATAAGTTAGATTGAGAGTGCACAATCTGCATTTAAGTTAGCTTACTGTGCAAATGCAGTCACTCGTAAATAAACAGCTTGATTTATCTGAAAGGCACTGTAATTGAATTAATTGATATCAGGCATAAAATAATCAACGATCAATCCATTGTACATTACAATAACACATGTATACAAAGTTCAATTCTAAGCCATGACAGTAGGAATATGGAACATCTTTTAACCTTAGATGTCACCTTCATAAACATTGCCTTTTTGTCTGTATACCAAGTTTATTTATTTTGTCTAGAAGTCATGTCAGTGGAACAGCAGTTCTCAGGATTTTACCTGCTGCAGTTCCGTCTCTCTCATCAGTGTAACTGAACCAGCTGTTTGACATAGCGGCAGATCCACACCGCGGGGGTGTCTGGGAAAGCCAGACGTCCCCTTTCAGCAGCTCGTCAAAACATGAACGCATTGCGATCTAACAAGTTAATGCGCCACAGTTACCGTGGAGATGAGTGACAAAGTCTCTGCGCTCTGGAAGCATCAAAAAAAGAAAAGGGAAAAAATTCTGATGGTAGCGACACTCAGTAACTGCAGGAGCTTAACCGCAAGCATGTCAGCAACGATATGGCGAGACGGCTTTCAAAGAGCTAAACAAGATTGACGGCAAACAAGTGCAGGGAGGCGGTAAGCAAACGCACCTGATATCTGCTGTCGTCCCGTAATGGCATGCCAAGGTACCTCTCGGAAAACGCTGATGCTGTTTAATAGAAAGTGATACATTCCAAACAGGGTGGCAGGTACAGACAGAGCTTCAGTGTTTCAGGTGCATCTAAGTGGTACTTTTGCTAATGCTATACAACATGTGATCTCTGTCATTCTACTATAAACCAACATGTAAAGTGTTGGTCCCATGAAAATATCCCATACATTTTCCATACGCAGAAAAAGCTTATTTCTCTCAATTTTGTGCACACAGTTGTTTACATTCCTGTTAGTGAGCATTTCTCCATTGCCAAGATAATCCATCCACCTGAGAGGTGTGGCACATCAAGACGCTACTTAAACAACATGATAATTACACCTTGTGCTGGGGACAATGTGCAGTTTTGTCACACAACCCCACAGTTGTCTCATGTTTTGAGAGAGTGGGCACCAGAGCTGTTGACAGAGAACGGAATGTTCATTTCTTTACCATAAGCCACCTCCAATGGTTTGGCAGTACATCTGACCGGCCTCACAACCACAGACCACATGTCGCAAGGATCTGTACCCAATTCCTGGAAGCAAAACATTTTCCAGTTCTTCCATGGCCTGCATACTCACCAGAAATGTCACCCATTAAGCATGTTTGGGATGCTCTGCATCAACGTGTAAGACAGCGTGTTCCAGTTCCCGCCAATATCCAGCAACTTCACACAGCCATTGAAGATACGGGGATCTCTATGGTTCAATCTTCAGTCATTTGGTCTCTCTGTGTGGCTCATGTGTTGCAATGTATCATGTTAATGTACAATTTGAACAGTATCCAATTCCTTATTGAGGAATGTTTTACAAAATAGGACAATCTCCTACATAAACGGTGCCCTGTGTGAGGCGAATCACATACTCTACATAAACGGTGCCCCAAGTGAAGAGGATACCCAACTTAGGTGTCAACACTTCAGTCACCTCTCCTTTCCTTTCCTACCCCTCTATCCATCCTTGTGAAGTGCAATATCTGGAATCCGTCAATGGAACGGACATTGGGATTTCCAAGCTTCTACTCACCATATAGTTTCCAGTCCGTGACGGGGGACATTGCTACTGAACATTTGAACAGGCTGTCGGTTGATTTGAGCATCATTAATGTAATATAGGCACCATAACCCTGGAAAACAATCAAGACAACAAGATACAAACAAGTAAACAAAAAATGCAGTTTCCATACAATACACAGAAT
This sequence comes from Oncorhynchus kisutch, assembly GCF_002021735.2. Classification (NCBI taxonomy): domain Eukaryota; kingdom Metazoa; phylum Chordata; class Actinopteri; order Salmoniformes; family Salmonidae; genus Oncorhynchus; species Oncorhynchus kisutch. The sequence goes on along the minus strand of NC_034199.2, from coordinate 8,222,261 downwards.
CGGGACCGCTTTATCATTTTGAAATCAATCAAAAAACGATTTAATTTTTTTACAAAATTAAAAATAAAATAAAAACTTTTAAATCCTGGGAAACTGCGAACAAATAATGTGAAATTTGGTCCTGACAAGTTGAGTACGTTTCTCCTAAAGTCATTAACCCTATGAGACCCATGGTTGCAAAAATTTAACTCTGCCTACAGGTCATAAACAATGATCTACAGGTCATAAAATGTACAGGTCATCAACAAAAAAAATATGTTTAACACTACATAGTGCATCTCCCTAGACCTAAATGTATCTTAGTAGCATTTGTTTTGTGTCAGTATTATTATTGTGGCATCAGTAGCCCCTGAAACATTAGAAGCATGTCCACTTGTTTAAGACCACACTGGTCCCCTACACAATGCATATGTTGGTAGCCATCCATGCAAGTACATGACTTGAAAAATTGCTTACTGTCTTCTCTAAGATGTGGTGATTATGTATATAAACATTTTTTTGAATCAAACATTCTGAGCCAGAGCTAGAGGTAATTTTGTAACTGTTGCAAAAACACATAATTGGGCTTAAAATGTTGCAACACAGTGACATAGGGCCATATTCATATGTTGACAGACAAGTAAGAGAGATTATTTCCCTTTCAAATACATCAGCAGATTATTTTCCTGGACAAACAAATACATCAGGAGTAACTTTGATGTTCCCTCTACACATCAAAGAACAAGAATGTATCTTTAAATAAAAGTGGTCCGAATACTGCCATTGACGACCATTCATATAATGGTAAAGAATTAAGACAGGTTATTTCTCTCCAAGTGAACCCAGAAAGGAGAACCATAAATTAGATGTTCTCCATACATAGAAACCCCGCCAAATAGTTGATCCTTTAAAAAAATAGATGTTTTTGATAGCAAAATACATACATTTTAATACATTTTTGACCAGATTCAGGATCGCATGAGTTTGAGGCTATTTTCTACTTCACAGTAGGGCTGTTTGAAAATGTCATATGCCTTAATTAAAAATGTGTATGGGATCTGTAAATATGAATTAAATAAAGAAATGATGAGTCTAGTTTAGTCAAGGAGAAGCACTGAGCAATGTAGGGAGAAAGGCAGGATACATGATTGGCTGAGACAACGGAGGGAGATAATCAAGAGACTACTTTCTGGAGGACAATGCCATGCTCACTCATACCTTTACATGTGAATTCTTAAAGAGATGGGTGGGGCTAAAGTTTAAGAGGGTGTGAATGATGCTGAATGGTTATAAACAAAGAAAGTGTGAAAATCATTCAAGGTCATTTTTCTCCTACTTCTCATCAAAGTGGGATAACAAGTTAATCAAATTTTCCCATGTTTACCCCAACTAGAGTGTTAGATATACAATTTAAACTCTGAGTCTGTACTTTTATGAAATGAAAAATGTCACATTGTCATATTGTGCTATTCCAGACAACATTTGACTTAATTTCAGATGTACTCCTTATACCATAAAACAATATATTCCATCATGTTGTAATTTTTATAGAATTTCACAGTTTTCTTAGCACACAATTTTCCTACCATTGAAGCCCAATGGACCATTTCTGCAACGTTTCCATAAAATTGGTCTACAGATTTTCAAAATCAGATGCCTATTAGCAGTATGATAGATTCTGTCAATAGATTCTTACCCTCCCAAATACTCCTATCCGTGTCCGATCAATGTACGGGAATGTCAACATGTATCTGAAATAAGTTACAAAGCATGATGTCACTCATAGACAACAGCAATATGAATTCACTTCCCCAAAATGTTTTAAGATTGTTTGACAGCTAAATGGAAAATGTGAGCAGATTGTTGAATTAGCATGTATTCTAAGGCTAATTACTTATTGATATAGCTAGAGTTAAAACCAAATTACATTTCATGGGATAAAACTAATACATACTCCACAGCTGTGATTTGATCCTGCACCTCTATGGTTCCCAAACGCCGGTGGACTTCATGTAGAACCCTCTGGCCCAGGAAGCCACTCCCTCTGCCGTCCAGACGAGCCACTATGACGTTATCCGAGCTGACCAGAACCGAGTCCCAGTCCAGGACGAAACGGTCGCTCACCGCCTGGCCACCGGGGGAGCCATCGCTGAAAGAAGAAATATAATTGTTAGAATGAAATAGCGTTGACACTATGGGCACTGTAACGACAGTCTGACTCTCACGCGATGGGGTTCATATCAATCATAATAGATGGGAATACATAGATAAAAACACTTCAAACAGATTAATTCAACAACAGTGAGCACAGATACTGATGGCGATACGTACACTATCAATAGCAAGCCATAGTGACGCGATTCAGAAAAGTCTGGTGGGTAAGAGATCTTCAAAGGCAGATCTGAGCAGAGAAAGTAGCCATTAGCAACAACCTTAGAATAATAGATTAGAGAAACTGACAGAAAAAAAATGTGTCATTAGCCAAAATGATACCAAAATGTTCCATCTGGATTGTTCTGAAATCCGTCATCTGAATCCTCTTGACCTTTAAAGCGGCCTTTAGTAGAGAGTTGTTCTCAAGGATGTAGTAATCTAATAGGGGAACAAGGTTGCATTAGTTTTAGATATGTTCACAATGTGGGACACTTATTCTAGCGAGATGCAAGTGGAATTATATTAGACTTATATAACGCATAAAGACTTCTCTTTCAAGCCTGAAATGAAATAAAAATAAACTTTACAGCTTTCAAGGATTTCCAGCACACTTTTTAATGATAATTCTAGTGGGGAGTTGAACAGTGTCCTTGATAACCAACCAGGTGCCAATTGTTTAGCCCTTATAACAAGCCTTTGAATGGTGCATACGACCAGATGCATTGTATTTTCTAACCCAGAATAAGATGTTTATTGGTCTACTATAAAGACTGTGGTATCATCAAAACACACAAACACTGATGACAGATGGGAATTATTTTGAACTCAACATTGTACTTCAGCATCCAAATAATGAACTAATGTAGCCTGACAGGTGCTGCCTGCATCTGAGTTTGACCACTGTAACGTAATCAGTGTCTGCTGTATACGATTGAGTAGGTGTGCTATTGATCTTGCCACAGCTGGCAGAGCAAATAGCAGACTCACTGGCATGCAGAAAGTTTTCCTTTCGCCAAAGATATCTCATATTTACCAACAACTGCTTGTCAATGACTGTTTTTAAAAGAAGCCCACCTGCCATTTTCTCTACATTGAACTACACAATGAATGCCTATTGTATCCTTAATTTCAGCCATCTGAGAGGAAACTGGAAAAAAATAATTCATCCAGTATTTTCAATAGAAACCCCAAATCAATAGACGTCTCATTGTGAAACTGCCAAGGCCCTGAAGTTCTCAGCTGTGGATTGGAAGGTTTGTCCAAATAACCCTGGGCAAATTGATTGCATTTTTTCCACTGCAGCTGTTAACGTTCAAGACAAAACAATGACAGATATCCAGACATGGATGGTGTAAATGAAAATAAGGAAATTAAGACAGCAGGGGGTCGATTCGCATTGCTAGTTCAGAGTCAACAAGGGTACCAGTGAGAGTGGGGCTGGTATTTTTCAACAGCAAATCTTCAATATTTGAACAAAGTGAGCAATAGCTTCTTTTTTTTTACACTGGTTGGTTCTGGCAAAATGCCAACGTTCTAAGTTGTCTCGCTAACTCCTTTGAGCAGTTTATGACATACCTATCAGTTAAGAGAGATTAAGTTGACTTCTTACTGGCATTATTGAGGCTGTGTAAGATCACAGTGGGTGCTCCGGGACCTGCGAAAAAAAAAGGATTAAAAGATTTGAAATCGGTATCCTCAAATCCTTTGAATGGCTGAAGATTTACAATTTGGTGTGACTTGAGTCGACAACTTAAGCTTGAGTCACAAAATACCAGTTTCCCCAAGCAATACACGTTAGAGGAGTAAGACATACAAATGCATCCTATTTGTACATAAAGAGATAAAAAAAAAATGCATGTCTCAAGCAGGGTAGCATAGTCACAAATACAATACAGCCGCCTTTCCAATCCCCTAGCTGCTGTCACAACCACTGTAACCAATTTTACCTCCACTTCTTTACCTATTACACTCAGTAGTTAAAGGTAATTCAAACTGCCTCTAATAAACCAGGCCTTTCAGATTAAGTCAATTATATTCAGCGCCCATTGGAAGACACCCAATCTGAGGTTAATAAGATCAAGCGGATACCTCAGGGGATACCCCAACCCTCCACAAATCACTGTTCACTCAGGCTAGCCCTTCCGTTTGAATAATAGTAACCGAGGTAATGGTAAACATATGAGGCTTTTAAAGCCCAACACAGATCAATGAAGAGGAAGCATAGTTTAATTTTCACCCCTAAAGCGAGTTTTATCATGTCTTACATGGTTGTTGTTTTTGTTAGAAAAGATAATAAGAGATAATTCACAACAATGCAGCATTAAATCATTCGAGGAGCAATGGCTTTCAAGGATATTGCAAACTCAGCAAAGGAAAAGGGCTGCTGTTATGGCACTTCTACCTGCTCGACAATGGTAATGATATCCGTTGCGTTTAATGGAGGGAATTAACTAGCTTTAATACGCTTGTTGAGGAGAGTGGTCATGACAAGCTGCTTGGTTTTTACTGAATTTAGCCTTATCCTCAGATGACATGCTAACTGCATTGTGTTTATTGCTCAAAAACAGGATGGTACATTTTGCCCATTAACTCATGGTGCACAAGACAAACGCACCCAAGCATACATTACGAATACATGTGGTTAAAACAAACCTAAACAATAAACAACCGCAGTGGCAATAAACTCTCTTTAATGCGCTGTGCATGGCACGATAACAGCACGTAAAGCAATTATACACAATAGAGCGGCTCATTTTATTTTGAATTGTTTGATAGTCTCTCTACACTAAATGTTCAATAATGACAGATTGCCAAAGGCAAACTCCTGACATCTGTCAAATGGGTTGTGACTCACAGGGCCAATGACACATAATGGTTGATTAAATTGGAACTAGACACTGAGTTAACAAAACATTGCTCTTTCCATGACACAGACTGACCAGGTGAATCCAGGTGAAAGCTACTCTATGATCCCTTATTGATGCCACTTCAAAGAGTGTAAATGAAGAGGAGGAGAAATGTCAAAGGATGTTTAAGCCTTGAGACAATTGATACATAGATTGTGTATGTGTGCCATTCAGAGGGTGAATGAGCAAGACAAAATATTTAAGTGCCTTTTAAAGGGGTATGGTAGTAGGTGCCAGCTGTACTGGTCGGGGTGTGTCCAGAACTGCAAAGCTGCTGGGTTTTTCACACTCAACAGTTTCCTATGTATCAAGAATGGTCCACTACCCAAACTACATCCAGCCAATTTGACACAACTGTGGGAAGCATTAGACACAACATGGGCCAGCACCCCTGTGGAACTCCTTCAACACCTTGTAGAGTCCATTCCCCAACGAATTGGGTGCAACTCAATATTAGGAAGGTGTCCCTGTTAGTTCATTTTCATATTAATTCATATTAGACCCTTCATCACAACAAGATTATTTAATCTACATGCAAAAATGAGATAATTCCCAGCACAAATTGCAAGAACTCCTCCGGGTAATGATGTGTCTCTGGCCTTTTAAAGGAAAGGTTCACCCATTTTGTAATGTTATATTGTTGATGTGCATCCCTGAGTGATGTTCTATTGATTTCCTGTGTCATTCCATGTTTTCATGTGTATCTGAGTTATTGGAGTTCAAGCATACAGAAATCCGGCAGGTATGACGTAGCACTGTGATAGAGGGTCTAGCACATTTTTCCTATTTGTCTGCCTATTTGTCTGCCTCTTTAGTCCAGGGTGCATTGCATGGTGCCGTTGCCAGAGATATTAGACAGGAAATAGGATAACGCCCGACCCAGCAGACTGTCGACCAACCGTGTTCACGTTGTCATGCTGCATCACGCTGTTGCTAAGCTAATTGTCATGCAAACCCTTCTCAAAGTCAGTGTATATGTCGAAAAACTTGCCTATTTTCCTCAAAAGTACGTAATGACACGATTTCAAAGCTACAGATGCTTGCAAAAGTATTCACCCCCCTGGTATTTTTCCTATTTTGTTGCCATACAACTTGGAATTTAAATGGATTTGGGGGGGTTGTATCATTTGATTTACATAACATGCCTACCACTTTGAAGATACAAAATATTTGCAAACAAGAAATAAGACAAAGAAAAGGGAAACTTGAGCGTGCATAACTATTCACCCCCCCCCCCACCTTTTGCAGCAATTACAGCTGCAAGTCTCTTGGGGTATGTCTCTATAAGCTTGGCACATCTAGCCACTTGGATTTTTGCCCATTCTTCAAGGCAAAACTGCTCCAGCTCCTTCAAGTTGGATGGGTTCCGCTGGTGTACAGCAATATTTAAGTCATACCACATATTCTCAATTGGATTGAGGTCTGGGCTTTGACTAGGCCATTCCAAGACATTTAAATGTTCCCCTTAAACCACTCAAGTGTTGTTTTAGCAGTATGCTTAGTGTCATTGTCCTGCTGGAAGGTGAACCTCTGTCCCAGTCTCAAATCTCAGGAAGACTGAAACAGGTTTCACTCAAGAATTTTCCTGTATTTAGTGCCATCCATAATTTCTTCAATTCCGAACAGTTTCCCAGTCCCTGCCGATGAAAAACATCCCAACAGCATGATGCTGCCACCACCATGATTCACTGGATGCTGGGATGCTGTTCTGGGGGTGATGGAGGTGTTCAGTTTGCGCCAGACATAGCGTTTTCCTTGATGGCCAAAAAGCTCAATTTTAGTCTCATCTGACCAGAGTACCTTCTTCCATATATTTGGGGAGTCTCCCACATGCCTTATGGCGAACACCAAACATGTCTGCTTATTATTTTCTTTAACCAATGACTTTTTTCTGGACACTCTTCCGTAAAGCCCAGCTCTGTGGAGTATATGGCTTAAAGTTGTCCTATGGAAAGATACTCCAATCTCTGCTGTGGAGCTTTGCAGCTCCTTCAGGGTTATCTTTGGTCTCTTTGTTGCCTCTCTGATTAATGCCCTCCTTGCCTGGTCCGTGAGTTTTGGTGGGCGGCCCTCTCTTGGCAGGTTTGTTGTGGTGCCATATTCTTTCCATTTTTTAATAATGGTTTTAATGGTGCTCCGTAGGATGTTCAAAGTTTCAGATATTTTTTTATAACCCAACCCTGATCTGTACTTCTCCACTACTTTGTCCCTGACCTGTTTGGAGAGCTCCTTGCTAAGTGGTGTTGCAGACTCTGGGGCCTTTCAGAACAGGTGTATATATACAGCGATCATGTGACACTTAAATAAAGTCCACTTGTGTGCAATCTAACTAAATATGTGACTTCTGAAAGTAATTGGTTGCACCAGATCTTATGTTAGGGGCTTCATAGCAAAGGGGGTGAATACATATGCATGCACCACTTTTCCGTTTTACATTTATTTACAGTTATTTTTTCTTTTCACTTCACCAAATTTGATTATTTTGTGTATCTACATTACATGAAATCCAAATAAAAATCTATTTAAATTACAGGTTGTAATGCAGTAAAATAGGAAAAACGCCAAGGGGGATGAATACTTTTGCAAGGCACTGTATATGATATTGCAGACAGGAAGTTAATTATTCCATTCCACTGACACCTGCCTACTATATCTGACTGACCACATAAGGAAGTAGATGGGGGGAAATTTTGTGGTATGGTAATGTTAGATCTCAAAAAGGGGTTTGATACAGTGGATTTAACAACTTAGCAGTAAAATAGGTCAGCTCTTACATGCAAGGAAGAAAACAGATGGTGGATGTGGATGGGACCACTCCGCAAGAGAGTGTGCTGGGTCCACTTTTATTTCTATTGTATATACATTATCTGAAATCTGCCTGTACATGTGACATTTTCTGCACTGTTGGTTACCCACAAAGACACAAATGTGGTTGAGAAAGCCCTCAGTGCTGAACTTCTGAATGTCATTAAATGGCTATATGACAAAAGCTGTCAGTCCATCTTGTTCGGGTCCAAAGTGAAACTGAGGAAATCCCCAGATTTTAAGGTGGTAGTAGGTGACATAGTAGTCGCAACAAAAGACTCTGTTAAGTATCTTGGATGTGTGTTAGATAACCATCTGACAGGGGAGAGCATGGCAGAAAATGCTATCGCCAAACTGATCCATAAAATTAGGTTCCTGGCTTGAACCTCCAAATATCTGGATAACAACGCAATGGGGACATTGGCAGGGGCTCTTGTTCAGTGCCACTTCGACTATGCATGCTCTTCCAGGTACAATAGTGCCCCCAAGATATACCATTTTTATTGCAGACATCTCAGAACAAATTAGTCAGAATTATTCTTAAACTTCCAGCACTTACACATCTTGACTATTCCCACTTTGAAAATGGTGTCTTGTACATAAGATTGTCCACTGTATGGTCCCCAGATACTTATGTAACTACTTTAACTTAGTAAGGGATAACCATAACTATTCAACTAGAAGGAGTGAAACTGACTTAGTTCCTTTTAGATTTAAAACTGGTACAGGGAAAGATTTTTGTTTTATACTGGGCTGCATTCTTTGGAATAATCTTCCAAAGAATTTCAATCTTATAACCTCCATAGGTAGTTTCAAGTTCTCACTGAAAATAATGGCTAATAAGTAACATGTCTTTAAAGTGAGTGGTAAGATTAAAGTAGGTGGCGGAGAGGGAAATGCCCGGGATAGCATATGGTCTGCCTTTTTGGTGCCTGTTGTTATTATAATGTGATTGTCTTGTGTGTGTATGTGTATATGTGTGTATATGTGTATGTGTATGTATATATATATATATAAATATATATATACACTGTATATATACACTGTACAGTGGGGAGAACAAGTATTTGATACACTGCCTATTTTGCAGGTTTTCCTGCTTACAAAGCATGTTGAGGCCTGTAATTTTTATGATAGGTACACTTCAACTGTGAGAGACGGAATCTAAAACAAAAATCCAGAACATCACATTGTATGATTTTTAAGTAATTAATTTGCATTTTATTGCAAGACATAAGTATTTGATCACCTACCAACCAGTTAGAATTCCGGCTCTCACAGACCTGTTAGTTTTTCTTTAAGAAGCCCTCCTGTTCTCCACTCATTACCTGTATTAACTGCACCTGTTTGAACTCGTTACCTGTATAAAAGACACCTGTGCAAACACTCAATCAAACAGACTCCAACCTCTCCACAATGGCCAAGACCAGGGAGCTGTGTAAGGACATCAGGGATAAAATTGTAGACCTGCACAAGGCTGGGATGGGCTACAGGACAATAGGCAAGCAGCTTGGTGAGAAGGCAACTGTTGGAGCAATTATTAGAAAATGGAAGAAGTTCAAGATGACGGTCAATCACCGTCAATCACTGGGGCTCCATGCAAGATCTCACCTTGTGGGGCATCAATGATCATGAGGAAGGTGAGGGATCAGCCCAGACTTACACGGCAGGACCTGGTCAATGACCTGAAGAGAGCTGGGTGCACAGTCTCAAAGAAAACCATTAGTAACACACTACACCGTCATGGATTAAAATCCTGCAGTGCACGCAAGGTCCCCCTGCTCAAGCCAGCGCATGTCCAGGCCTATCTGAAGTCTGCCAATGACCATCTGGATGATCCAGAGGAGGAATGGAAGAAGGTCATGTATAAAAATAGAGCTTTTTGGTCTAAACTCCACTCGCCTTGTTTGGAGGAAGAAGAAGGATGAGTACAACCCCATCCAAACCGTGAAGCATGAAGGTGGAAACATCATTCTTTGGGGATGCTTTTCTGCAAAGGGGAAAGGACGACTGCACCGTATTGAGGGGAGGATGGATGGGGCCATGTATCGCGAGATCTTGGCCAACAACCTCCTTCCCTCAGTAAGAGTATTGAAGGTGGGTCGTGGCTGGGTCTTCCAGCATGACAACAACCCGAAACACACAGCCAGGGCAACTAAGGAGTGGTTCCGTAAGAAGCATCTCAAGGTCCTGGAGTGGCCTAGCCAGTCTCCACACCTGAACCCAATAGAACATCTTTGGAGGGAGCTGAAAGTCCGTATTGCCCAGCGACAGCCCCAAAACCTGAAGGATCTGGAGAAGGTCTGTATGGAGGAGTGGGCCAAAATCCATGCTGCAGTGTGTGCAAACCTGGTCAAGAACTACAGGAAATGTATGATCTCTGTAATTGTAAAACAAAGGTTTCTGTACCAAATATTAAGTTCTGCTTTCTTGATGTATCAAATACTTATGTCATGCAATAAAATGCAAATTAATTACTTAAAAATCATACAATGTGATTTTCTGGATTTTTTAGTTTTGATTCCAACTCACAGTTGAAGTGTACCTATGATAAAAATGACAGACCTCTACATGCTTTGTAAGTAGGATACACTGCCAAATTTAGCAGGTTATCAAATACTTGTTCTCCCCACTGTATATATATATACATATATATTAGGGATTGATTGTTCATATATTAAGGGTATGTGAGACTGTCATTGTGACTGTCATTGTCTGTTGTCATTACAATTGCCGCCTAACCTTGTTGTATTCCCACTTGCATCAAAAGGACAACAATGGAAATAAGCTGTTAAACTTAATTGTGTTATCCTTGATGATTTTCTTAAATTGTATGTGGAGGCGTCACCAGCTGGAGCACCCTTATGTATGGATTTTACAAATTGCCAAATAAATTAAACCAATCAATCAATATAATATACACTACCATTCAAAAGTTTGTGGTCACTTAGAAATGTCCTTGTTTTCCATGAACACATACATGAAATTAGTTGCTTCCTGAAGCACCTCCCATAAATTGGATTGACTTGATGGGCACTTCTTACTTACAATACGGTCAAGCTGCTCCCACAACAGCTCAATAGGGTTGAGATTCAGTGACTGTGCTGGCCACTATAGACAGAATACCAGCTGACTGCTTCTTCCCTAAATAGTTATTGCCTAGTTTGGAGCTCTGCTTTGGGTCATTGTCCTGTTGTAGGAGGAAATTAGCTCCAACTAAGCGCTGTCCACAGGGTATGGCATGGCGTTGCAAAATGGAGTGATTGCCTTCCTTCTTCAAGATCCATTTTACCCTGTACAAATCTCCCACTTTACCATCACCAAAGCACCCCAGACCATCACATTGCCTCCCCCATGCATGACAGATGGCGTCAAGCACTCCTCCAGCATCTTTTCATTTTTCTCCATCTCACAAAAGTTATTCTTTGTGAGCTGTACACCTCAAACTTAGATTTGTCTGTCCATAACACTTTTTTCCAATCTTACTCTGTCCAGTGTCTGTATTCTTTTTCCCATCTTAATATTTTATTGGCTAGTCTGAGATATGGCTTTTTCTTTGCAACTCTGCCTAGAAGGCCAGCATCCCGGAGTCACCTCTTCACTGTTGACATTGAGACAGGTGTTTTGCAGGTACTATTTAATGAAGCTGCCAGTTGAGGACTTGTGAGGTGTCTGTTTCTCAAACTAGACACTCTAATGTACTTGACCTCTTGCTCAGTTGGTCACTGGGTCCTGCCGCTCCACTTTATATTCTGGTTAGATCCCGTTTGCGCTGTTCTGTGAAGGGAGTAGTACACAGCGTTGTACGAGATCTTCAGTTTCTTGGTAATTTCTCGCATGGAATAGCCTTCATTTCTCAGAACAAGAACAGACTGAAGAGTTTCAGAATAAAGTTAATTGTTTCTGGCCATTTGGAGCCTGTAAACGAACCTACAAATGCTGATGCTCCAGATACTCAACTAATCTAAAGAAGGCCAGTTTTATTGCTTCTTTAATCAGAACAACAGTTTTCAGCTGTGCTAACATAATTGCAAAAGGGTTTTCTAATGATATATTAGCCTTTTAAAATGATAAACTTGGATTAGCTAACACAACGTGCCATTGGAACACAGGGGTGATGGTTGCTGATAATGGGCCTCTGTACGCCTATGTAGATATTCCATAAACAATCGGCTGTTTCCAGCTGCAATAGTCATATACAACATGGCTACACTGTATTTCGGATCAATTTTATGTTATTTTAATGGACAAAAAAAGACATTTCCAGGTGACCCCAAGCTTTTGAACAGTAGTGTATATCCCTATATCACTTTGTTTGTGTCTCTAACATATATCTTCAGTGTATGTTTAGGAACCGGTTATGTTCGCTTTTAGCATTACTATCCTACTATCACATTGGTGTTTGTTGGATTGGCTATTCTCTGAGAGCATGTGATATACCTTACAGGGAAACAGTGAGCAGTTAGAGGAATTGCTGTACTTTTGCTGGATCTGATAATTTATCTTATATGCACTGTATCTCTGATCCTGAATCTAAGTCTAAGCGGATGATGCATTGGTTGGGTTTAACAAATGGCCTAGCTGGCATAACTTCACCGTTTCAAATAATGAATGGTTGGTTGATGTTGGTCCCTAATGTCTTGAAATTACCTCTCAAAGAAAGTTGATGCTTTAGTTTCCTACGCTCTATCAATATTTATCTAACTTCAACAAAGACAGATGAGGGGTGCTAGCATGTAGATCAATATTAGCCTTCAGAATGATGCACTGCTTGTGTTAGAATTTAGCTTAGCTGACTAAAATGACATGTTTGCATTAGCCTGTTAGTGCTGTCTTGGCGCTATGGAGCACTACTTTACAATGGACTGTCTGTGTTAGCATTTATGTAAGCTGGATAACCTTTACAGTGTAATGACATGTTTACTTTGCATTGGCCTGCTAGTGCTATCTTGGTGGTAAAGAGTGGAATCCAATGCACTGAGTTAGGATTTAGCTAACTCATCATTTAGCTCGGCTAGCTTACCTTTACAGTGGAGGATGATATGCTTATCATTGGGGCTTATCTCAGCATTAAAGAACAGACAGTGCGCCTTATTTAGCTCACACGTCAGACAGTGTCGAGGGAACAACCCGACAGTCTTCACACTGAAAGGAAGGGGAAGACGGAAGATTAGGCGACCGTTTTAACATCCACTGCAAACCCTAAAGAACAGGCCTATAGAGTATCTAGCACCTGTGGTGTTTGCAGTTGGCATATGATATTTACACTCTACATAAATGAGGAGACAAGCAATGTTGAGGTTGGGAGCTTCAAGTCATTGGTTCACCTGAAAGCATTTTAAATGTAATTAAGACGATTCTCCCTTATCAAAAGAGCAGCTGAATTTGGAAAAGGTTTGTTGAAAAATGTAATTATCATAACCTAATGTGCCTGTGCAACCTCCATACTCTTTATAAAACAAGTATCATCCAGTGTACACGATCTTACATCTGAGTGTCTCTACATTTCTGTAAGCACACAACCTCAGATGTTTACTGTTGTTATGACATGTTCTTCGCTAAAAGAAAAATGACAGAATATGAGAGGGACTGTAACTCAAAGGGGAGCTGTCAAAAGCAAGATTCAGGACAGGTTGCTAAATGAGTCACCTGAAAAGCTGTCTTCTTCGCGGTGAGCCTTCAGTGCTGAGAAAATATCTGTATAGAAGAAACAAACAAGTTAATTGAGTCTCAAAGAAATCCGGTGGCCTTCGCTATAACAAGGTTATGCCATAAATACACTCTCAAGCTCAGCTTTGTGCCTGCAACATGTCATATTTAGATGAGAAATAAACCTGATACTTTCAAATAAGCAGGATTTGTCCTTGTACTTCATATGCAAATGACACTCAGTCTTGAGGCAATACGCATGAGGTTTATTAGTGTCAAGTTGAGAAGAGAATACACTTGCCTATCAAGCTACAATAACATGCTAATACAGGTACTATACAGTTTCACACTCAAGGTTCTATGTTTTATGATGCAAAATGCAATGTCAATTCTTAAACCTCCTTTTCCCACCATGCACTATGGTGGGCTGTCTATGATTTGCAGTTACATTGGTCTGCGATTTTGATTCGGAATGTACCTGACACCACAACTCTTACAAGAGTAATGACACAAAGCCCCCCATAACATACAATCAAGTTCACTGTGATAACAATGATGTTTTCGGTTTGTGCTGTCGTCAACTCCTCTACAGCATTCATTCATCATTCCATACATGCACACAATGTGATCTGTCGACCAGACTAGCTGTTGCATATGTATGAGATACCTTTGTGTCAAGAACTGATGAGGAATGTGTTGAATTATGATTAATGTCATGTTATAGTCAATGCAGGAATTATTACATATGGGACTCAACATGGCTGCAGATGCTCAACTGTCTGTCACCTATCCATATAAGACTCATATATAGTGAGGCCCAAAAATATTTTGACAGTGACACATTGGTCACACTTTATTTGGATAGTCCATCTGTAGATGCTCTACAGATGGTCATACTATATTTTGATAAGCAACTACTTGCCAGATATACTGTTAGGTTTAGAATAAGGGTTAGGGTAAGTTTACAATAAGGGTTAGGGTAAGGGTTAAGAGTAAGAGGGTACGGGTAAGGGTAAGAGTCTGAAGATAGTCCATCTGTAGATGCACTACAGACTATCCAAAAAATGTGTTATCAATAAATTGTTTTGCCTCTGTACTCCAGCACTTCGGATTTGAAATTATACAATGAATATGAGGTTTCATTAGTCCACTGACGATACATTCCCAAAATGTTTTGCATGTCAGCAGTCAAGTTTTCAAGATATTGGACTTTCAAGAAGCAAAGTGTTCCCCGCAAAATCATCATGATGATTTAAAAAGTTAGAGGCATAAATGTTATACCCCCCAAAAATGCTAAGCTTCCCTTTTTATTGTTAATGGTGAGAGGTTAGCATTTCTTGGGGGTATGATCTTTGTGCCACTGTACCTTTCTCACTCATTATTATTCACGTTTCATTCAAGGATTATCCGTAATCATGGTAGCATCCACATTAATGTGCAAGTATTCAAAACAGTGGAGGTCAGTGCCATTTATGATAAGGGAGGACTATTTTTTTTAATGAGCATGGCCTTATTTCTATTACAGCATGTTGGATGCCTGTCATTAATAGTCCATTCACCCAGTTCAATTTAACATCGATAGGGTTAGGCAACTACATGATACTCAAATCTTCCATATACCCAACATGAGGTTGCTCCAACCTAGACTATGAATGAAAGTTTACAATGTGTAAGTATTGCATGTTAGGAAAATGGGCACAAAAATTCCATACTTTTGACTACTTTAAAACACATAAGTAAATGTGCCCAAATACTTTTGGTTCCCTTAAATGGGACTGTGTACAAAGAGTTCTGTCATTTCTAAACAGTTCACCCGATATGGATGAAAAAAGCCTCAAATTAAAGCTGACAGTCTGCACTTTAATCATTTCAAATCCAAAGTGCTGGAGTACAGAGCCAAAACAAAGTGTCACTGTCCAAATAATTTTGTACCTCACTGTACGTACTAAATACAGTGCCTTGCGAAAGTATTCGGCCCCCTTGAACTTTGCGACCTTTTGCCACATTTCAGGCTTCAAACATAAAGATATAAAACTGTATTTTTTTTGTGAAGAATCAACAACAAGTGGGACACAATCATGAAGTGGAACGACATTTATTGGAAATTTCAAACTTTTTTAACAAATCAAAAACTGAAAAATTGGGCATGCAAAATTATTCAGCCCCTTTACTTTCAGTGCAGCAAACTCTCTCCAGAAGTTCAGTGAGGATCTCTGAATGATCCAATGTTGACCTAAATGACTAATGATGATAAATACAATCCACCTGTGTGTAATCAAGTCTCCGTATAAATGCACCTGCACTGTGATAGTCTCAGAGGTCCGTTAAAAGCGCAGAGAGCATCATGAAGAACAAGAAACACACCAGGCAGGTCCGAGATACTGTTGTGAAGAAGTTTAAAGCCGGATTTGGATACAAAAAGATTTCCCAAGCTTTAAACATCCCAAGGAGCACTGTGCAAGCGATAATATTGAAATGGAAGGAGTATCAGACCACTGCAAATCTACCAAGACCTGGCCGTCCCTCTAAACTTTCAGCTCATACAAGGAGAAGACTGATCAGAGATGCAGCCAAGAGGCCCATGATCACTCTGGATGAACTGCAGAGATCTACAGCTGAGGTGGGAGACTCTGTCCATAGGACAACAATCAGTCGTATATTGCACAAATCTGGCCTTTATGGAAGAGTGGCAAGAAGAAAGCCATTTCTTAAAGATATCCATAAAAAGTGTTGTTTAAAGTTTGCCACAAGCCACCTGGGAGACACACCAAACATGTGGAAGAAGGTGCTCTGGTCAGATGAAACCAAAATTGAACTTTTTGGCAACAATGCAAAACATTATGTTTGGCGTAAAAGCAACACAGCTCATCACCCTGAACACACCATTCCCACTGTCAAACATGGTGGTGGCAGCATCATGGTTTGGGCCTGCTTTTCTTCAGCAGGGACAGGGAAGATGGTTCAAATTGATGGGAAGATGGATGGAGCCAAATACAGGACCATTCTGGAAGAAAACCTGATGGAGTCTGCAAAAGATCTGAGACTGGGACGGAGATTTGTCTTCCAACAAGACAATGATCCAAAACATAAAGCAAAATCTACAATGGAATGGTTCAAAAATAAACATATCCAGGTGTTAGAATGGCCAAGTCAAAGTCCAGACCTGAATCCAATCGAGAATCTGTGGAAAGAACTGAAAACTGCTGTTCACAAATGCTCTCCATCCAACCTCACTGAGCTCGAGCTGTTTTGCAAGGAGGAATGGGAAAAAATGTCAGTCTCTCGATGTGCAAAACTGATAGAGACATCAAGCGACTTACAGCTGTAATCGCAGCAAATTGGTGGCGCTACAAAGTATTAACTTAAGGGGGCTGAATAATTTTGCACGCCCAATTTTTCAGTTTTTGATTTGTTAAAAAGTTTGAAATATCCAATAAATGTCGTTCCACTTCATGACTGTGTCCCACTTGTTGTTGATTCTTCACAAAAAAATACTGTTTTATATCTTTATGTTTGAAGCCTGAAATGTGGCAAAAGGTCGCAAAGTTCAAGGGGGCCGAATACCTTCGCAAGGCACTGTACCTGAATCCCCATTATTGATTTATTATGCACAGTTCAGAAGAGACTCACATGTTGTCGTTGCTCTCATCATAGGCCAGGATCTTAGTTACTTCCCAGTTTCCTGATGTTAGATGGCGGACCTCGTTTTGATCTGCTCTGAACTGGAGCAAGGAAGGAGACGAGAAACAGGAAATATACTATCATTAGAGTGATCTACAATATCTATTTAAAAAAGCCTTCCTGTTTTCAGAGTCATCACATCATCCTCATCAAGATCATCATCATCATCATCATCATACGTCCTAAGTACTGGAGTTTCTTTTTTGTGAGGAAAAAGTAGGGAGGTTTGCGTCCGTGTATCGATTATAGAGGTCTAAACGCCATCACAGTGGGGTATAGTTACCCTCTACCTCTCATCGCTACGGCGGTGGAATCTTCACAAAACTGGATCTCAGGAGCGCATATAGTCTGGTGCGTATTCGGAAGGGAGACGAGTGGAAAACCACATTTAGTACTACATCAGGCCACTATGAGTACCTCGTCATGCCGTATGGGTTAAAAAATGCTCCAGCCGTTTTTCAATCCTTTGTAGACGAGATTCTCAGGGACCTGTGCGGGCAGGGAGTGGTTGTTTATATCGATGACATTCTGATCTACTCGGCCACTCATACCGCGCATGTGTCTCTGGTGCGCAAGGTGCTTGGTAGACTGCTGGAGCATGACCTATACGTCAAGGCTGAGAAATGCGTGTTCTCTAAACGAGCCGTCTCTTTTCTGGGATATCGCATTTCCACCTCGGGGGTAGTGATGGAGGGTGACCGCATTAGGGCCGTGCGTAATTGGCCGACTCCGACCACGGTAAAGGAGGTGCAGCGGTTTTTGGGTTTTGCCAACTACTACCGGAGGTTTATCCGGGGTTTTGGCCAGATAGCGGCTCCCATCACCTCACTGCTGAAGGGGGGCCCGGTGCGGTTGCAGTGGTCAGCAGAGGCGGACGGAGCATTCAAAAAGTTGAAGGCGCTGTTCACTGATGCGCCCTAGTTGGCGCATCCGGACCCCTCTCTAGCATTCATAGTGGAGGTGGACGCGTCCGAGGCTGGGGTGGGTGCCGTGCTATCACAGCGCTCGGGTACGCCACCAAAACTCCGCCCCTGCGCTCAGCCCAGCGGAGCGTGACTATGATGTGGGGGACCGGGAGTTGCTAGCGGTGGTTAGAGCTCTGAAGGTGTGGAGACACTGGCTTGAGGGGGCTAAGCACCCCTTTCTCATCTGGACCGACCACCAGAATCTGGAGTATATTCGGGCAGCTAGGAGACTTAACCCACGTCAGGCAAGGTAATCTTCTTCACCCGGTTCCGGTTTACTTTGTCTTATAGACCGGGCTCCCAGAACGTAAAGGCTGACGCACTGTCCCGCCTTTACGACACGGAGGATGGGTCCACCGAACCTACTCCCATCCTTCCCGCCTCAAAGCTGGTAACCCCAGTGGTATGGGAGGTGGACTCGGACATCGAGCGGGCGTTACGGGCTGAACCCGCGCCTCCTCAGTGTCCAGCGGGGCGAAGGTACGTGCCGCTTGGTGTTCGGGACAAACTGATTCGGTGGGCTCACGTCCTACCCTCCTCGGGTCACCCTGGGGTGACGAGGACAGTGGGGAGCCTTCAGGGGAGGTATTGGTGGCCTACGTTGGCTAAGGACGTTAAGAGTTATTTCTCCTCCTGTTCAGTGTTCGCTCAGAGTAAGGCTCCTAGGCACCTTCCTAGAGGGAAGCTACAACCACTCCCCGTTCCACAGCGGCCATGGTCACATCTGTCCATAGATTTCCTGACCGATCTTCCGCCGTCTCAGGGGAACACCATGGTTCTAGTGATTGTGGATCGGTTCTCTAAGTCCTGCCGTCTCCTCCCGTTGCCCGGTATCCCTACAGCCCTACAGACTGCGGAGGCGTTATTCACCCATGTCTTTCGGCACTACGGGGTGCCGGAGGACATCGTTTCTGATCGGGGCCCCCAATTCACGTCTCGGGTATGGAGAGCGTTCATGGAACGCTTGGGGGTCTCTGTCAGCCTGACCTCCGGTTATCACCCCGAGAGTAATGGGCAGGTGGAGAGAGTGAACCAGGAGGTGGGTAGGTTTCTGCAGTCATATTGCCAGGATCGGCCAGGGGAGTGGGCACGATACTGAACTGGGGAGCCTTCAGGGGATCTTACAAGGAAATATTTTGGTACTGTTTCTCCAAAATGCTGGGTATTTTAGCATTTTTATGGTCTCTAGAATATATTTTTGTAGTGAATGGTTGAGTATGAGAACCCTAATTTTTGGATTGCTAACTTTCACACTACATAATGTCCTGCTGGAAAATGAATACAAGTTTGAAATGATTAATGAAAATAAAACCTATGGCGGAGAAGCCGGCGAGGCCGGAGAGAACGAGAACTGAAACTGAGTCATCTCTCCAAAAAATAACCTTTTTTTTCACAAAAAATGTTGTTTGTTCTTTCCTATTTACAAAGTGTTTTGACCGAATCTTTTAAGGTGGCAAGACTCCTCATCACGGCCAGGACGTGTACACCTCTGATGTGCTTTGAGGACTTGGTCATACCTAGTAATTTACCTCACGTCATCACGGCAGTGAGAGCTGTTGCTGGCTACAACGAGGAGAACAAAACGTACGACCGTCCGACGCTGGCTGTTCAAATGGGATACAACTTAATTAAGTTGGAATGGAATGTGGAATGAAATAGTGGAATGAAAATAAAACCTAATATAACTCAAACGGAAAGCATTTGCATTTTTGCGCAGTCCAGTTCATGCCACCCTGGGCTGAAATGGCTCAGAACTCACTACGCCACTCCTCTACTAACGTGTCCCCTTTTCAGTGTGTGGTCCTGGCACCATGGCATCCGAGCCAGACCGAGGCTCCTGCGGTGGAGAAATGGGTACAGCGCTCCAAGGAGACCTGGAGGGCCGTCCAGGACTCTCTACGATAAGCGAGTGGACGGCAGAAGAGGAGTGCTGACTGCCACCGCAGTGAGGCCCCCCTGTTTTTACCGGGGTACAGGGTCTGACTCTCGACCCGAAACCTACCTCTCCGCTTGCCCTGCCGGAAGCTGGGTCCGCAGTGTGTAGGGCCCTTTAAAGTCCTGAGGAGAATAAACGAGGTGTGTTATCGATTACAACTCCCTTCCAATTATCGTATTAACCCCTCGTTTCATGTGTCTCTCCTCAGGCCGGTGGTAGCTGGTCCCCTGCAAGACAGTGAGGTGCCGGAGGTCCCTCCCCCCCCTCTGGACATCGAGGGGACCCCGGCGTACATGATCCGGGCCATTCTGGACTCAAGACGCCGGGTGAGGGGCCTGCAGTACCTCGTGGACTGGGAGGGGTACGGTCCGGAGGAGAGGTGCTGGGTACCGGTGGGAGACATCTTGGATCCCTCCATGTTGAGGGATTTCCATCGCCTCCATCCGGATCGCCCTGCACCTCGTCCTCCGGGGCGACCTCGAGGCCGGTGTCGGCGCGCTGCGGGAGCCGCGCGTCAGGGGGGGGGGTACTGTCACGAGTCCGACCGAGGGTGTTTCCCCTTCCCGGGCGGGTGGCGCTCGGCGGTCGTCGTCACCGGCCTATTAGCTGCCACTGATTGTTTTTCCTCCCCCTCCTTGCATGTTTAGTGGTAGCACCTGTGTATGGTTAATTAGTTTGTCTTTATTAGACAGCCGGCCCGCCTGGTTGTTGTGCGGGATTATTTCAATGTAACCTTCGGCTCTGTTGTAGAGGTACGTGTTTGTGCCTGGTCGTGATTTTTTCCATTGTACATTTTGATTCCCTGTGTTTGGGAACGTAACTTTTGTGAGCTATTGGTGCTATTAAAAGACGCACAGCATTGAACTCTCTGTCTCCTGCATTTGACTCCACACCCACGACACCCGGAGCATTACAACTGGTCACTAGCAAGGATTGCAATTTGATGTGGTTGAAGCCACTTTCATTGAGTTATCACATAATATATTTGCAAAAAAGTACAGTGGCCATTGAGAGATGATGCTCACCACTATGGGCACACAGTAGTAACCCTACCCTCACTTGTGCTGTAACCATGGAGATATTACTCTCACCCCGGTGGAAACTATGGTAACAGAACCCTTTGAGTGGTAACCATGGTGACATGAGTGACCCTCATCAGTGATGTAACTATGGTGACGTGACCCTAGTACCTGTGTGGTGAACATGGCGATGTGATGGAACTCTCCACGCCCGCCTTGCTTGACGGGCACTGTCAGGAAGAATATGCTGCCATCCCTGGAGAACACTGGTTCCTGGTTCTGCCGAAACAAAAACAGCAAACATTTTTAGTTTAGAGTGTTATGACGTCATTACATGATCACAGAGATTGTGTAAAATACATTAATTTAAACCAGTTTACTACAGCAGGAAAATAATCCTGGAAATATGAATTATTATGTGGATTATAATTAATGGTCATATTTGAAGGGATTGATACATTTTCTGTTAGGGCAAATCAAGTCTGACATTTCCAAGTGAAATTATCAACTTTAGAAGCCTTTTTAAAACTCAAATACACTAAAAGTTTGCAATTCTCAGCAACAAAAGAGTAATCAAATTAAGATCCTACATCGGTACAAGTGTAATGGCAATTTAGGCCATTTACTACAATGAGTGCACAACAAAGATCTTTTGAATAAGATTAAATGCAAGTTTGGCTATTACTGACAAAAGTAAATATTTTTTTACCTGCTTTGAAAGCCAGAGCTCTGAGACCTCCTCGTGCCTCTGAAATAGAAAGGCCAACATGTTAACAGTTAATATTATGTCCCGATTTATAATTTGTCCCATATTACATCCCAACCTACTTCAGCAAACCTGAATAGCCGTGGAGCCTGGTTGGAATTAAGCATCCCACAAAGACAGCCCTAAGTCCCTCAAAATCACTCAATTCCCTTTCTTCCCCAACACTTTAACTCTAAAAGCTAAAAAATGTCATAATTTCTAAACCTTTTTTTATACTCGGTCAAGCAACTTGTTACCAACAACAAAAAACTACATCTATCTAGATGCTTGTGTTAAAATGGAGGAATGAAACATAATCAGTCTTTTTATACTAGCGATGTGTGGTAGTATGAAAATTTGGGGCATAGCAGCCACTATAATAAAAATTCTATATATAAAAATTATATATATATAATATATATACAACTTGGTGCAGAAAAATTGACTGAAAGCTAAATATTTATTTATATATATATATATAATTTTTTATTATAGTGGCTGCTATGCCCCAAATTATCATATATATATAAAAATAAATATTTAGCTTTCAGTCAATTTTTCTGCACCAAGTTGAGAGTCTCATCGTTCTTGGAACTGAGTTGATCGCCCATAGCATTCCAAAATTAGAGCTAAAAGTCTGATGCCACCATATGGTCTAAATCGGCCATATCGGGGGACTGTAACGTTCTGGGTGTAGTGGGTGAGAAGTCAGGTGCAGGAAGCAGAGAGTTCAGGGTAGTGCTAATTTAATGCACAAAACGTATACCTATATATATATACAAAACGTATATATATATATATATATATATATATATATATATATATATAATTTTTATTATAGTGGCTGCTATGCCCCAAATGTTCACACTACCACACATCGCTAGTATAAAAAGACTGATTATGTTTCATTCCTCCATTTTAACACAAGCATCTAGATAGATGTAGTTTTTTGTTGTTGGTAACAAGTTGCTTGACCGAGTATAAAAAAAGGTTTAGAAATGATGACATTTTTTTGACCCCCTGTTGGTGCTTTTAGGGTTAAAATGCCAACTGGGGAAATCCGGAATCTGTGCTCTTTAAATTAAAACCCATTGGAGACAAGGACAAAAGCATTGGCAGAGAAATTGAGTCTGCGCCCAGGCGGAGCCGCTTCTTGGCTGGAGCGTCTGTTTGTTTGTGGTCCAGCCGTCTGTGGGGCCTGACCCTAGGACAGTCGAACTGGACCGTGTCCAATAGACTCCCATGTTTTCCCCACAGGGGACCGCAGCTTTGCCCTTTTCCAGACATAGCTTATAATAACACTGTGCAATCATTGCCATCAAAACAAATAGTGGGAAGAATAAGTCTTTACTTAATGAAAACAGTTTGCTGAGATGATCATTTAATAAAAGCTTCCCAGTTGAAAGTAATGGAATAATTAATATGACTTATAGTGTGTGTTTATCTGATAAATGCCACAAGATAATATTTGTATTCAAAGTGGTAGATAAACAAAACAGGAAAAGTGCACCGCTCCACAAGTGTCCTTTAGCAGGCATAGTAAAAAGCAGACAAAAAAGCATAACAGCTGATACAGCACTATCAGATGAGGCATTCGAGTCAATGGTATCTCTCCCTTTGGTAGCACAGCAGTAATAAAGTCAATGCATTGTCTGCTCTGTCCTCCCACTGACATAATAACAGAATGGGTGAGTGTGACCTAGTCTCAACATTACCAAGCCCCCCACCCCCTACCCAGCATGCCTCTCACCTTAACACAGGCCCCCGTGGTGGTCTCACATACGGTCAGGATGGACACATTCTGGGCACGGTTCATCCACCTGACCGTCGTCTTGGTTTTACTGATCCAACTGACCATGGCGACATAGTGCTCCCTACAAGAGAGAACAACCACAGTGGTTATTGTCTGAGAAATGGACCATGACCACATAGTACTCCTTACTAGAGAGAACAACCACAGTGGTTATTGTCTGAAACATGGACCATGGCCACATTAGTGCTCCTTACTAGAGAGAACAACCACAGTTGTTATTGTCTGAAACATGGACCATTGCCACATAGTGCTCCCTACGAGAGAGAACGGACAGAAGTTGTTATCATCTGCAACATGTACCATGACCTAGTCCCTCCAAATAGTGAACTTTCCAATATGTGTTTTCATTATTCCAGGCAGTAAATCACACCTTAGTTTGAGGCTGTCTGGTGGTGTGAGCTCCTGTGTGTGTGTCGGCCCGTACAGATTCACCACATATAACTTCACTGTGGGGTTGGGTTGGCCAGCCTGAAAACAGAATCAGTCCTTTAGATATTGTAGCACCATTAAACATTATGAATCACAGATTAAAAACACCACACGAAGGCAATCACCATATCGACTAAACAAACAATTGCATAATTACATTGTAGTTATGTAGAGCAATATTATACTGTATATGTGCTACCAACATTAAAAAAACTTCAAAACATTCTGAAACAATAGATGATGATAATAGTAATACATTAGAATCATTGATCACATGCCCTAACAATGGATAATGGCTATGGCTTTACACAATACAACGCATAATATCAACTCGTTTTATCTAACGGTGATACAAATGTTAATGGTTATGAAAGAAAATGAGGTAAACAGCATGACTAAAGTTATCACCTCATTTACACGCAGCCCTGGATTTAGCCTAACCATGTTTAAACCTGAATAAGAATCACAAAGGTTGGCCTTGAACAATGCATGAAGATATGAACCAAAGCCTGTATAAGCCCCCATAGAGAATGAATAGTCCTCTTATAGGCACTGCTACAGCACAGTATTGTATTGACCTTTTCTAATGCTAATCCTCCCTAATAGAGTACCAATGCTTTTTCTACATTCAGTGTCATATTCACTGTTGGCACTCAACCCTAAATGCCATATGCCAAGCTCTACTGGTTCTCACCCTCGGTATGGATTCTGACGCTTCTAGTTTAACCTTGGGCCAACACATGGCCGGATTGGCCTCACACTGGACCACAGTACTGTGTTGCAAGTGGCTGACAAAAAGCAGGAAGAGGGATCATTTATGTATCCTCAGTTATCTAATTATCAAATTAGAAACAGAGGACACAGGGTTTCTGTCCCAAATGGTACCCTATTCCTTTCATAGTACATTACTGGTACCATAGGCCCCTGGTCAAAGTAGTGCATTATGTAGGGAAAAGGGTGTACATTGGGACGCACCCAGGACTGGGGGAACAACAGACATCTGGTGGGGAGTTTCAGTCTTAATTGCTGCAGGAAAGGGACACTGTTTGGATGGATCTTCCTGTACCTTGAAGTTTAGACATGCTGTGGGTCTTATTCAATCAGGATGGTGACCATGAGTTCCCGGAGTTAGGTGAAATCGAAGTTTAGAATTAGTGATACGGTAATGGATTTGCTGTTTTAAACTGTAAATAACTCAAAGTACATTTATACTACCGGTCAAAAGTTTTAGAACACCTACTCATTCAAGGGTTTTTATTCATTTTTACTATTTTCTACACTGTAGAATAATAGTGAGGACATCAACACTATGAAATAACACATAAGGAATCATGTAGTAACCAAAAAAGTGTTAAAGAAATCAAAATATATGAGATTCTATATGAGATATTGAGATTCTTCAAAGTAGC
Source organism: Oncorhynchus kisutch (assembly GCF_002021735.2). Taxonomy (NCBI): domain Eukaryota; kingdom Metazoa; phylum Chordata; class Actinopteri; order Salmoniformes; family Salmonidae; genus Oncorhynchus; species Oncorhynchus kisutch. The sequence continues at coordinate 8,196,771 of NC_034199.2, read as the reverse complement.
CACCCTTTTCCTTGATGACAGCTTTGCACACTCTTGGAATTCTCTCAATCAGCTTCACCTGGAATGCATTTACAACAGTCTTGAAGGAGTTCCCACATGTGCATTTTCTCAACCAGCTTCATGAAGTAGTCACCTGGAATGCATTTCAATTAACAGGTGTGCCTTCTTAGTTAATTTGTGGAATTTCTTTCCTTCTTATTGCATTTGAGCCAATCAGTTGTGTTGTGCAAAATGTGTGTGCGTGTGTGTGTGTGGGTGTGGGGGGGGGGTGTAATACAGAAGGTAGCCCTATTTGGTAAAATAAGCAAATAGAAACGACAGTCTATCATTGCTTTAAGACATGAAGGTCAGTCAATTACGGAACATTTCAATAACTTTGAAAGTTTCTTCAAGTGCAGTCCAAAAACCATCAAGCGCTAAGATGAAACTGTCTCTCATGAGGACTGCCACAGGAATGGAAGACCCAGGGTTCATTAGGATAAGTTCATTAGACTTACCAGCCTCAGAAATTGCAGCTCAAATAAATGATTCACAGAGTTCAAGTAACAGACACATCTCAACATCACCATCCACTACTAAAGGACACCAATAATAAAAAGAGAATGGCTTGGGCAAAGAAACACGAGCAATGGACATTAGACAGGTGGAAATCTGTCCTTTGGTCTGGAGTTCAAATGAGAGATTTTTGTTTCCAACTGTCGTGTCTTTGTGAGACGCGGTGTTGGTGTATGGATGATCTCCGCAAGGGTATTTCCCACTGCAAAACATGGAGGAGGAGGTGTCATGGTGTGGGGCTGCTTTGCTGGTGACACTGTCTGTGATTTATTTAGAATTCAAGGCAAACTTAACCAGCCTGGCTACCACAGCATTTTGCAGCGATACGCCATTCCATCTGGTTTGTGCTTAGTGGGACTATCATTTGTTTTTCAACAGGACAATGACCCAACACACCTCCAGGCTGTGTAAGGGATATTTGACCAAGAAGGAGAGTGATTGAGTGCTACATCAGATGACCTGGTCTCCACAATCACCTGACCTCAACCCAATTGAGATGGTTTGGGATTAGTCGGACCACAGAGTGAAGGAAAAGCAGATAACAAGTTCTCAGCATATGTGGGAACTCCTTCAAGACTGTTGAAAAAGCATTCCAGGTGAAGCTGGTTGAGAGAATTCCAAGAGTGTGCAAAGCTGTCATCAAGGCAAAGGGTGGCTATTTGAAGTATCTCAAATATAAAATATATTGTTATTTGTTTAACACATTTTTGGTTACTACATGATTCCATGTGTTATTTCATAGTTTTGATGACTTCACTATCATTCTACAATGTAGAAAATAGTAAAAAATCAAGTAAAACCCTTGAATGAGTGTTCTAAAACCTTGGACTGGTAGTGTATCTAATTGTGATTTCTAAAAACTCAAGAGGAATGTTAATTTGTTTTTGATTGAATGACTAGAGATATATATAACATAGACCATCTGTAAATAGCCCAACTACCTCATCCCCATATTGTTTTTCTTTTTTCTCCTTTGCACCCAATTATCTCTATTTGCACATTCATCTTCTGCACATCATCATCTCCATTGTTAATGCTAAATTGTAATTATTTCGCCAGTATTCGTATTTATTGCCTTACTTCCCTAATCTTACTACATTTGCACACACTGTATATAGACTTTTCTATTGTGTAACTGACTGGACATTTGTTTATCCCATGTGTAATTCCGTGTTGTTTGTGTCACACTGCTTTGCTCTATCTTGGCCAGGTCGCAGTTGTAACTGAGAACTTGTTCTCAACCAGGTGAAAAAAAATGATTACATTTTTTTTTAATCTTACTGTAATCTCAGAGTACTCAGAGTTATCTTGTTAATTTGTTTCATTCCACCAATCGAAGCTAGATAGGTGGGTGGCAGCAGACAATGTACTTCTACATCATCTCAGGCTTACCTTAGGGTAGGGGTATTGCTTTCCTTTGGGGTATGAAGCGCCAGTGAAGCGAGGAAGGGCCATATTGGGCACCAGAGTGTCATTGAGGACCAGGAAGGCCAACCTCTCTCCATCCGGTGACCACCAGTGTGCTATATGTGACTGGAGAATCTCCTCTGTAAAGAGACACAAGGAATATATAACAAATACTGTATATTGCAGATCTCGAGAAAATTAAATACAGAAAGTATTCTTACCCCTTGACTTGTTACAGCCTGAATTCAAAATGGATTCAATATTTTTTTTTCTCACCCATCTACACACACAATAATGACAAAGTGAAAACATGTTTTTAGAAATGTTTGCCTTTTGTTTTTAGGTACAGAAATATCTCATTTACATAAGCATTTACACCCCTGAGTCAATACTTTGTAGAAGCAACTTTGGCAGCGATTACAGCTGTGAGTCTTTCTGGGTAAGTATCTAAGAGTGTTCCACTCCTGGATTGTGCAACATTTGCCCATTATTCTTTTCATTATTCTTTTAAAAACTGTCAAATTGATTGTTGATCATTGCTAGACAACCATTAACCATGATCAGGTCTTGCTGTAGATGTTTAAGCAGATTTAAGTCAAAACTTTAGCTCAGCCACTCAGAAACATTCACTGTCTTCTTGGTAAGCAACTCCAGTGTAGATTTGGCCTTGCGCTTTGGGTTATTGTCCCGCTGAAAGGTGAATTAATCTCCCATTGTCTGGTGGAAAGCAGACTGAAACAGGTTATCCTCTAGGATTTTGCCTCTGCTTAGGTCTATTATGTTTCTTCTTCATCCTGAAAAACTCCCCAGTCCTTAGCGATTATCAGCATACCCATAGCATGATGCAGCCACCACTATGTTTGAAAATATGAAGAGTGGTACTAATGTGTTGTATTTGCCCCAAACATAATACTTTCTATTCAGGACAAAAACTTAACTTAATTAATTGTGCAGTGTTACTTAAGTGCCTTGTTGCAAACAGGATGCATGCTTTGGAATATTTGTATTCTGTACAGGCTTCCTTCTTTTCATTGTCAATTATCAAATCAAATGTTATTTTTCACATGCACTGAATACAACAGGTGAAAAGCTTACTACAAGCCCTTCATAAATACTGGTGTGGGGGCTGTGCTTTGGCAAAGTGGGTGGGGTTATATCCTTCCTGTTTGGCCCTGTCCGGGGGTGTCCTCGGATGGGGCCACAGTGTCTCCTGACCCCTCCTGTCTCAGCCTCCAGTATTTATGCTGCAGTAGTTTATGTGTCGGGGGGCTGGGGTCAGTTTGTTATATCTGGAGTACTTCTCCTGTCCTATTCGGTGTCCTGTGTGAATCTAAGTGTGCGTTCTCTAATTCTCTCCTTCTCTCTTTCTTTCTCTCTCTCGGAGGACCTGAGCCCTAGGACCATGCCCCAGGACTACCTGACATGATGACTCCTTGCTGTCCCCAGTCCACCTGGCCATGCTGCTGTTCCAGTTTCAACTGACCTGAGCCCTAGGACCATGCACCAGGACTACCTGACATGATGACTCCTTGCTGTCCCCAGTCTACCTGGCCATGCTGCTGCTCCAGTTTCAACTTCCACCTGACTGTGCTGCTGCTCTAGTTTCAACTGTTCTGCCTTATTATTATTCGACCATGCTGGTCATTTATGAACATTGAACATCTTGACCATGTTCTGTTATAATCTCCACCCGGCACAGCCAGAAGAGGACTGGCCACCCCACATAGCCTGGTTCCTCTCTAGGTTTCTTCCTAGGTATTGGCCTTTCTAGGGAGTTTTTCCTAGCCACCGTGCTTCTCCACCTGCATTGCTTGCTGTTTGGGGTTTTAGGCTGGGTTTCTGTACAGCACTTTGAGATATCAGCTGATGTACGAAGGGCTATATAAATAAATTTGATTTGATTTGATTTGATTCACCAACAATGCAGTTCAAGAAATAAGAGTCAATAAAATATTTACTAAATAAACTAAAGTAAATTATAAAATAAAAAGTAACACAATAAAATAACGGGGCTATATACAGGGGGTACTGGTATCAAGTCAATGTGTGGGAGTACAGGTTAGTCGAGGTAATTTGTACATGAAGGTAGGGGTAAAGTGACTATGCATAGATAATACACAGCGAGTAGTAGCAGTGTAGAAACAAAGGGGGGTCAATGTAAATAGTGGGTGGCCATATGATTAATTGTTCAGCAGTTTTATGGCTTGAGGGTAGAAGCTGTTAAGGTGCCTTTTGGACCTAGATTTGGCGCTCCGGTATCGCGTGGTAGCAGAGAGAACAGTCTATGACTTGGGTGACCGGAGACTATGACAATTTTTGGGGCCTTCCTCTGACACCGCCGAGTATATAGGTCCTGGATGGCAGGAAGCTTGGCCCCACTGATGTACTGGGCCATACGCGCTACCCTCTGTAGCACCACTACACTGCCAGGTCTCTGACCTCCTCCCTATAGTCTGTCCCATCGTTGTCAGTGATCAGGCCTACCACTGTTGTGTCATCAGCAATGTTAATGATGGTATTGGAGTCGTGCTTGGCCACGCAGTCGTGGGTAAACAGTTAGGGTAAACAGGAGGGGACTAAGCACAGACCCCTGAGGGGCCCCTGTGATGAGGATCAGCATGGCAGATGTGTTGTTGCCTACCCTCACCACCTGGGGGTGGCCCATCAGGAAGTCCAGAATCTAGTTGAAGAGGGAGGTGTTTAGTTTAGCTTAGTGATGAGCCTTGTAGGCACTATGGTGTTGAAAGCTGAGTTGTAGTAATGAACAGCATTCTCACATAGTAGTAGGTGTTCCTTTTGTCCAGGTGGGAAAGGGCAGTGTGGAGAGATTAAGAATGCGTCATCTGTGGATCTGTTGGGGCCGTTTGCGAATTCGATTGGGTCTAGGGTTTCCGGGATGATGGTGTTGATGTGAGCCATGACAAGCCTTTCAAATCACTTCATGGCTACCGATGTGTGAGCTACGGGGCGGTAGTCAATTAGGCAGGTTAACTTCACTTTCTTGGGCACAGGAACTATGGTGGTCTGCTTGAAACATTTAGGTATTACAGACTCGGTCAAGTAGAGGTTTGAAATGTCAGTGAAGACACTTGCCAGTTGGTCCACGCATGCTCTGAGTACACGTCCTGGTAATCCGTCTGTTCCCCCGGCCTTGTGAATATTAACCTGTTTAAAGGTCTTGCTCACATCGGCTACTGAGCGAGCATAAAAGCCATTTGGCTCGTCTGGTAGGTTAGTATTGTGGATGAACTACAATGTTGTTGATCCATCGTCAGTTTTCTCCTATCACAGCCATTAAACACTAACTGTTTTAAAGATACCATTGGCCTTAAGGTGAAATCCCTGAGCAGTTTCCTTCAACACAATCCAAAGTGTAATTAATAACTTGCTTCCATAACTTGCTCCAATAACCATGCTCAAAGGGATAGTCAATGTCTGCTTTTTTTTACCCATCTACCAATAGTTGCCCTTCTTTTGCGAGCCATTGGAAAACCTCCCTGGTCACTGCTTGACTGAGGGACCTTACAGATATTTGTATGTGTGCAGTACAGTGATGAGATAGTTATTCAAAAATCATGTTAAGCACAATTATTGCACACAGTGAGTGTTTTTAGGTTACCCATATCAAAGGGGTGAATACTTATTGACTCAAGACATTTCAGCTTTCACTTTTAATGAATTATAGTAAACATTTTGAAAAACATATTTCCATTTTTACATTATGGGGTATTGTGTGTAAAAAAATCTCAGTTTAATCCATTTTAAATTCAGACTGTAACTCAACAAAATGCAGACAAAGTTGAGGGGTGTGAATACTTTCATAAGGCACTGTATTCTTCAACAAAATGGCCATGTAGTATTTAGGGATCGATTCAATCCGTATCACTGAAGTATTGCGTAAGATCCACGTTATAGAGTAATTTAAAGGCAACGTTCCCTCATCCGCAGAGACTTCATTCACGGTTAATGCTGCATATGGAAGTTTAGTGTGAAACACCTTGAGATAATAGTTGATATAATCATCTTTCCTGAAGTTTCCATCTGTACTGTTCCATGTGAGAAGGCCATATGTCGATAGTGTGCTAAAAAAAATTGAGAGCAGTAAAGTATTGCGACAACTCAAGCATGATGTTCGAGTGCAGTTAACAGTCTGTGGCAACATAATGTCAAACATTTGAGATGTTAATTAGGTCTGATTGGGAGTCAGAGAGAGAGAGAGAGAGAGAGAGAGAGAGAGAGAGAGAGAGAGAGAGAGAGAGAGAGAGAGAGAGAGAGAGAGAGAGAGAGAGAGAGAGAGAGAGAGAGAGAGAGAGAGAGAGAGAGAGAGAGAGAGAGAAAAAGAGAGAGAGAAAGAGAAAGAGAGAGAAAAAGAGAGAGAGAGAAAAAGAAAGAGAGAGAGAGAGAGAGAGAGAGAGAGAGAGAGAGAGAGAGAAAAAGAGAGAGAGAGAAAAAGAAAGAGAGAGAGAGAGAGAGAGAGAGAAAAAGAGAGAGAGAGAAAAAGAGAGAGAGAGAGAGAGAGAGAGAGAAAAAGAAAGAGAGAGAGAGAGAGAGAGAGAGAAAAAGAAAGAGAGAGAAAAAGAAAGAGAGAAAGAAAGAGAGAGAGAGAGAGAAAAAGAAAGAGAGAGAAAAAGAAAGAGAGAAAGAAAGAGAGAGAAAAAGAAAGAGAGAAAGAAAGAGAGAGAGAGAGAGAGAGAGAGAGAGAGAGAGAGAGAGAGAGAGAGAGAGAGAGGTGACAGGTGTGGCATATGAAGAAACTGGATAAACAGCATGCTCTTTACACAGGGGCATCTTGTGCTGGGGACAAAAAAATTATAATAATTTTGTCACATAACAAAATGCCACAGATGACTCAAGTTTTGAGTGAGGGTGCAATTGGCATGCGGACTGCAGTATTGTCCACCAGAGCTGTTGCCCGGTAATTGAATGATAATTTCTCTACCATAAACCGCCTCCAATGTAATTTTTGAGAATTTGGCAGTACGTCCAACCGGCCTCAAAACCGCATATCACATGTATCCATCCCAGGACCTCCACATCCGGCTTCTTTATCTGTGGGATTGTCTGAGACCAGACAACTGAACAGCTGATGAAACTGTGGGTTTGCACAACTAAAGAATTGCTGCACAACCTGTCAGAAACCGTCTCAGGGAAGCTCATCTGCATGCTCGTCATCCTCACAAGGGTCTTGACCTTTATGCAGTTTGGCGTCGTAACCGACTTCAGTGGGAAAATGTTCACCTTCAATGGTTACTGGCATGCTGGAGAAGTGTGCTCTTCAAGGATGAATCCTGTTTACAACTGTACTGGGCTGATGGCGTTGTGTGGGCGAGTGCTTTGCTTGTGTCAATGTTGTGAACAGTGCCCCAGAGTGGTGAAATAAAAAAAAGGTCAAATAAAGATCAAGAGAAATAAAGTAATGGTAAACTGTACTGTAAATTAATAGTCTCATGTTTTGGCTTTCCTTTTGGTGTTTTATACATTGCTGAGTGCACACGCTTAGTTTATATGGCCCTGAATGTCCATATCAAGGCAAAAATGCCCAAACAGTAAATCATTACAATGATAATTCTTCACAAAGGTACAGATGATGGAAAAATTAACAAAAATTATACACATTTGCACAGTTAAAGTAACTGCTTGCTGAAACGCTTTCTTAATCTGTGTAAAGTTTCATTTCTCCTGGGTAACGTAATGGGCTGTCTTTCTCCTAAACTTAATTAACTCTTCCCTTTTCAAATCTGCTATTTCATCACATTTATATTTAATCATTGTTTTGCATAAACTGGCATTCGGTACTAATTTAGTATTTCATTCATCTACCTACTATGTAGCTGAAGGGAAATGGAAATTTCGTTTAAAAAAATGCGGTTTGACTCCCCGACTGTGTTTGACTAATTTGATATCATCAGGAAAACATGAGGCATGTTAGAATTGTTGAAAATCACTGAAATGTGTTATTCAGTCACAAATATCTTGAGTTAAACTGAACAAAAATATAAACGCCACATGTAAAGTGTTCCAAGAAATGTTCCATGCGCACAGTGGTTGAAAATGTACCCAATTGTAATACTTGAGTAAAAGTATAGACACCCTAATAGAGAGTTACTCCAGTAAAAGTAGAAGTCACCCAGTAAAATGCTCCTTGAGTAAAAGTCTAAAAGTATTTGCTTCTAAATATTCTTAAGTATCAAAAGTAAATGTAATTGCTAAAATATACCTGAGTATCAAAAGTAAAAGTAGAAATAATTCCTTCTATTAAGCAGAGCAGACAAGCACCATTTTCTTGTTTTTTAAATATATGGATAACCAGGGGCACACTCCAACACTCAGACATCATTTACAATAGATGCATTTGTGTGTCCTCCTAAGCATTCAACATCTAACGATTACTTTGGGAGTCAGGTAAAATGTATGGAGTAAAAAACGACATTATTTTCTTTAGGAATGTAGTGAAGTAAAAGTAAAAGTAGTTAAAAATATGAATAGTAAAGTAAAGTACAGATACCCCCCAAAACTATTTGAATAGAACTTTAAAGAATTTGTACTTAAGTACTTTACACCACTGCATACGCACAACAAGCTTATTTCTCTCATACATTTGTTTACATCCCTGTTAGCAAGCATTTTTCCTTTGCCAAGATAATCCATCCACCTGACAGGTGTGGCATATCAAGAATCTGATTAAACAGCATGATCATTGCACAAATGCACCTTGTGCTGGAGACAATATAAGGCCACTCTAAAATGCACAGTTTTTCCCACAACAATATGCCACAGATGTCTCAAGTTTTGGGGGAACATGTAATTGGCATGCTGACCGCGGGAATTTCCACCACAGATGTTGCCAGAAAATGTAATGTTAACTTCTCTACCATAAGCCGCCTCCAACGTCGTTTTTGAGAATTTTGCAGTACATCACAACCGCAGAGGATGGTGAAAACATTTTGGGGTTAAGTGGGTTAAAATCTTCATAGAAGTCACAGAGGGTACAGAGAGACATACCAAAATGCTGAATGTTGGCACTTTAGCAAGTCTTTTTGTTCATATAAAAAAAGCTGATAACATTTTCTGTGTGGTCTATATTAAAGGACACTTCATTTAATATAACAGGTATTTAAGATTAAATATTGCAGCACAATGTTTACTTCAAATATCAAAGGGGCGTACCTACCCTCGTACAGCCAGTCAGCGATCCCATTGAAAATGACCCCTTCCTTTCCAGACGATGTCAGTCTGAGGGAGTTGCTCTTCACATCTGATTGGTAGTAAATATTGTTCTCAAATATGTAGATCTGTGGGTACAAGGACACACAATGAGAACAGGAAAGTCATTACTGACCTATCACATTTAACCTTGGTATGACCTCTACAGGCCTGCACTGTGAAACTCAATGAAACATCAGTGTTTGACAAAAATTACGTTTTGAACCCAGAGAGAATAAACTTCTATGGTAATGTATAGTATATTCAAACACAAATACAAGGCCTACGGTAAAATCCATTTCAACCCACTCAATTTAGCAGACATATTGAAATTCATGAAAGGGGGAAATAATAACGCATTTTCCAATCAGGTCTTATTCCCTGATTAAAGTGGCCTGGATTCACCCTTGTCCAGAGAAACAGCAGAAACCTAATGTCCGATTCCATCAACCTAAAGGACCTGTGTTACATAGAGCAGTGTTGAAATTAGCACCCAATTCCTCAGCCTCAGATTACTACTTTTCCCAGAACCATTCAACGTTTCTCAGCCAGCCAGCTGTCTGCATCAGCCAGACTTACATAAAGCACTGTTATGTAGTCACTTGGTCCTGGAGCTGAGCTGACCCCATCTCAAGCTCTGCAGGCCCCGCTGTTATATCAAAGACATTAAGCAAAGGCAACTTGCCTAAATCGCTTCAGTAGTGTGTGTGTGGTATAGGATTCAGCGAAAAGAGCTGCTTTTAACAGCAATGACTTGAACAGTTTGAACAGTTTCCACATCAATGTACCATCTGCTTCACTAAAAGCTGAGACTAGTTGTCCTTAAACCACAGGAGAGGAGAGGAGTGCGTTTGAAACTACGAGGCGTCTGTTAGGAAATTTGGTTATGACAGGTTTGGTTACAAGGAACCGCAATCGTAACATTTCTATATGGATTACTTTTTGTTTTGGGCTTGAGTTTGTGTTCACAGATCAGCCCAGCAGCAAAACCCTTCACTTCAAGGATGCTGTTGCTGACCCACACAAACCTACTGTGTCAGTTCTGTACACGAACTGAGTATCAGTATAATTTTTTGGGCCACCAGTAATATAAAACAACTTTGCCAGTAATATAATTTAAATTGTGATGTTGAGTAAACAAGTATACTTTTGATTTCACCTAATTTTAACATTCTGTCACCAAGATCACATGCTCAACTTCATAAAAACATGTTTTCCCATCTCAAGAGGTAAAAAAAAGAAGTACCTCTCTTCAGCTTAATTAAATAATGAAAACATTGTAGAGCTCGAGATAATTATTATTATTCAATTGTTTTACTATAGGTTGTACATTGTATGGCTAGCTCCTGCTCAGCCCAGTCCAAGCTCTTCACTGCCCTGGCACCCCAATGGTGGAACCAGCTTCACCCTGAAGTGAGGACAGCAGAGTCCCTGCCCATCTTCCGAAAACATCTGAAACCCTGCCTCTTCAAAGAGTATCTTAAATAATCCCACAGCACCACCCCAAAAAATAATTTTGTAAACTAACACTCACACTTGACTTTTTCCCCCCCTTACTAGCTCTGACCTCGCTGACAGCTACTTTATTGCGGAAAAATGTTCTTACTATGACTGTGATATTAAGATGAATGCACTAACTGTAAGTCACTCTGGATAAGAGCATCTGACTAAAATGTAAATGTAAATGTTGTGCTTCCAATGAGTGGTATTATACAGCTATACAGTGTACGGCTAGCGGTGCTATACCTAGCATTGTGTATGCAGACATAAGCCTTCTCATGCTCACTTTTCGTTGGCTCACTATATGTCAATCCCTGAAAGACTGACTTCCACATTAGTGAAAACGTAATGGAAGATACATTTCTCTTCATCTTTACCAGGAGGTTCAGAAAAACATTGTCACTGTAGGACTCTATATCCCTCCCTCCCTCCCTCCGGCCTCCTGTAAGCAACATTTCAATAAGTAAAATCTCAATTCGTGTGTTCATCTGATTTAGACTCAGTTTATACCAAATGAAGCTCCAGGTCATCCTAAATCAATTGATGTATTGTTTGTCGATATGAATACCATGAAAACACGCAACTACAGTTCTTAACATTTACTCATAACTTCATAATACATTTGAACCATAGACTAATAATCTGTCATGTACTGAACCCTCTGTTTGAAACAATATGGAGTGGATTCAAAGCTTTATTCATTCACATGAAAAATGTATATACTTTTGTATTTCATACCTGCATACCCAAGATTTGTATATAAAAAAAGATATAAAAAGTAGTTGGACCAGTCCACTGTATTATACAACAATATTAGGGTTACTAGTCTACTCTTCAAGGCCCTCTTTATTTTATTTTAACCGGGCATAGCATATATAGGCTCAAACGGTGCCAAATAAAGTAACAGGGTTGATGATTTTTTCTTAAATCAGCCATAAATCCCATGACTGGGGAATGGAAGCTTGTTGTGTGCAACAGGGAGGGGCAATTGAATGCAAGATGAGCAAAATAAACATCTATTTGGTAAAACATTTCTAGCCTATCTATCTATGGGTAACAGATTTGACAATTAGATTAGTGTTTCTTTATAAAAATATAGGAATAGTTTCACCAATATTAAAACAAGAGTTACGTTCACGTAACAGGCTTGACCCTTAAATGAGGGACATGCTAAAATTTGGGGGTACTTTAGCAAGTCATTATTCATCTGGAAAATCAGATTTATTGGATTCTCCATGTGGTCTATATAAAAGGGCACTTCATTTAATTAATATAACAGGATTTTATAACCCATAAGACTCTAAGCCCTGTCTAAGCCGGGGTAGGGGGTCTCCATATACAGTGCATTTGGAAAGTATTCAGACCCCTTAACTTTTTCCACATTTTGTTACGTTACAGCCGCATTCTAAAATGGATTAAATATGTATTTTTTCTTCATCAATCTTTACACACAATACCCCATAATGAAATGTTTGCAAATGTATACATTTTTTTAACAGAAATACCTTACTTACATAAATATCCAGACCCTTTGCTATGATACTCGGAATTGAGCTCAGAGGCATCATGTTTCCTTTACTCATCCTTGAGATGTTTCTACAACTTAATTGCAGTCCTGTGGTACATTCAATCGATTGGACATTATTTGGAAATGCACACACCTGTAAATAAATTCATAAGGTCCCACAGTTGACAGCGCATGTCAGTGCAAATACCAAGCCATGAGGTTGAAGGAATTGTCCGTAGAGCTCCGAGACAGGATTGTGTCCAGTCACATATCTGGAGAAGGGTTCCAAAACATTTCTGCAGCATTGAAGGTCCCCAAGAACACAGTGGCCTCCATCATTCCAACCGGGCAAACTGAGCAATCGGGGGGGAAGAGCCTTGGTCAGGGAGGTGACAAAGAACTGGATGGTCACTCTGACAAAGCTCCAGAGTTCCTCTGTGGAGATGGAGAACCTTCCAGAAGGACAACCATCTCTACAGCACTCCACCAATCAGGCCTTTATGTTAGAGTGGCCAGACAGAAGCCATTCCTTAAAAGGCATATGAAAACCAGTTTGGAGTTTACCAAAAGGCACTGAAAGACTCTCAGACCATGAGAAAACAAAGGCAACCTGCCTAAATGACTACAGACCCGTAGCACTCACGTCTATAGCCCTGAAGTGCTTTGAAAGGCTGGTAATGGCTCACATCATCACCATTATCCCAGAAACTCTAGACCCACTCCAATTTGCATACCGCCCAAACAGATCCACAGATGATGCAGATGATCTCTATTGCACTCCACACTAACCTTTCCCACCTGGACAAAAGGAACACTTATGTGAGAATGCTGTTCATTGACTACAGCTCAACGTTCAACACCATAGTACCCTCAAAGCGCATCACTAAGCTAAGGATCCTGGGACTAAACACCTCCCTCTGCAACTGGATCCTGGACTTCCTGACGGGCCGCCCCCAGGTGGTGAGGGTACGTAGCAACATGTCTGCAACACTGATCCTCGACACTGGAGCTCCCCAGGGGTGCGTGCTCAGTCCCCTCGTGTACTCCCTGTTCACCCACAACTGCATGGCCAAGCACGACTCCAACACCATCATTAAGTTTGCAGACAACACAACAGTGGAAGGCCTGATCACCGACAATGACGAGACAGCACATAGGGAGGTCAGAGACCTGGCTGGGTGGTGCCAGAATAACAACCTATCCCTCAACGTAACCAAGACTAAGGAGATTATTGTGGACTACAGGAAAAGGAGAACCGAGCACGCCCCCATTCTCATCGACAGTACTGTAGTGGAGCAGGTTGAGAGCTTCAAGGTCCTTGGTGTCCACATCAACAACAAACTAGAACGGTCCAAACACACCAAGACAGTCGTGAAGAGGGCACGACAAACTATTCCCCCTCAGAAAACTAAAAAGATTTGGCATGGGTCCTGAGATCCTCAAAAGGTATTACAGCTGCAACATGGTTGCATCACTGCCTGCTATGGCAATTGCTCGGCCTCCAACCGCAAGGCACTACAGAGGGTAGCCCGTCCGGCCCAGTACATCACTGGGGCTAAGCTGCCTGTCATCCAGGTACTCTACACCGGGCAGTGTCAGAGGAAGGCCCTAAATTTTCTCAAAGACCCCAGCTACCCCAGTCATAGACTGTTCTCTCTAATACTTCATGGTCAAGCAGTACCATAGTGTCTCGGACAAAAAGGCTTCTCAACAGTTTTTACCCCCAAGCCAAAAGACTCCTGAACAGGTAATCAAAATGGCTACCCGGACTATTATAATTTTGTCCCTTCCCCCAACCCCTCTTTTACGCTGATGCTACTCTCTGTTTATCATATATGCATAGTCACTTTAACTATACATTCATGTACATACTACCTCAATTGGGCCGACCTACCTTCTTTTACGCTACTGCTACTCTCTGTTCATCATATATGCATAGTCACTTTAACCATATTTACATGCACTTACTACCTCAATCAGCCTGACTAACAAGTGTCTGTATAAAGCCTTGCTTCTGTTATTTTCAACAGTTTTTTACTGTTGTTTTATTTCTTTACCTATTGTTCACCTAATACCTTTTGCGCGCTATTGGTTAGAGCCTGTAAGTAAGCATTTCACTGTAAGGTGATATCTGTTGTATTTGGGGCATGTGACAAATAACATTTGATTTGATTTTGACATGGATAGAGCAGCTGTTCCTAATATTTTGAACACTCAGTGTACATTTTACAAACATTTACAGTATATATACACATTTTCAATATATGTTGGAATGTATTTAAAATGTATTAAATAAATGTTTTTCAAATACATTATTTTGCCATTGTATTTTTTTCCCGTATGGGCATCGAAGATATGTGTACTAGCAGTATAATCTATTCATAAGATACACTTATGGCTAATGATGCAGCGTATGCCACTCGAGAGTCCCGCATGCCTGCACATCTGTCTGCCTCTCACCCCTCATCACCAGTAATGGCCCTCTAATGGAGGTGAGTTTGATTTATGCCCAAATCAACCACACAGAATGTTCCAAATGTAGACAAGAAGCCACTAATATACTTAAGCCTGTTAGATGTTGACAAAAGGCTGTATGTTGGAATCAATCATCTAATTTGGCTGATTTCCATTTGAAAATGAACTGGAGTTTCTCTTTCAAATACTCGTTTCAGAATCTCACATATGGGGACATTCCCTTCAAGGCTGGACCACAGGGAAGATCCAATTACACGTCTGTCATATACAGACAGGAAGCATGGCGAGTAATGGGGAACCCCACTCCTTATAAGGTGCTACGATCCCGCCCTCTAGTCATTATTGTTTTCTACCTTACGGAAATCAAAAGCTCTCTCTACAGTGAATATCTTATGGTCCAAGCTCCAACATGCAAGGCTAAGTGAAATAAAATAATGAAAATGGTAATAAAAAATACATCAATAGAAATAAAATAGCACTATATACAACAACTGTAGCAGTGATTAATAAATAAAATGTCCATTGGAGTGGGGATTGACCATAGGGGGAGCAGCTGGACTATTGAGGGGGTGTGGGGACCAAGTGAAAAAAAAAAAAACTCTGACCCCAGTGCAACTGTAGATCCAAGTCACTAGGTACCACTGTAAAGGACATTACGCAGCTTGCTTAGTGATTACTACTTCATCCTAATTTGGCTCCCCGATGCTCAACCCCAGGACTTCTGCCTTGCTAGCACACATAACCACCCTCAAGTGTTTTACCAGTCGGCACCACTCGAAAAGCCAGCTATTTGCTGGTGCAAGTGGGGACACATCAGGCTAAGGAGTAAGTTATTCACATCACCATATGCTACATTCAATCCTCAAACTTACTCAACAGCGACCCCAGCGTTGAGCTTAATGCAACTGTAGATGAAACATGTCAATATAAATAAATGAAACTATAAGACATATCAAAAGATGAACTCAAAAGCATGAATTCAATATTTTTGCAATAATAACATCACAAATAAAACAGGATATATTTTCTTACTGAGTTACACTTAGAGTTACCTGTACTTCGTAGCATTACTTATCCCCTCGTCTAGCTTACCAGTGCCCTCTCTGGCTAGGCTGACGATTTGTTTTACCTCTCTGGGAGAGTTTTAGCCTGTAGAGCAACTCTCCGGCTAACGACATCCCTACCTCATGGTCAGGCTTGATGAGGCCCAATTTTCCTGGGGCATCTCTTTTCCAGCCGACTGGACACTAAGGGCTTTTCTAGTCTGGACAAGCAGCGCATGGAGGAGTCTGGGTTTTACAGCCCTGGCTATGGAGCCTACTGTCAGAATTAGGGCAGACCTGGAGGTAAGCAGTCCTAGCCCCCTAGCTAATGAGAGGGGCAGCACACAGCACTGGTGGCTTCCTGCCCTAACTTCTCTCTAGTTTAGCATATCCATCTCTCCCCAACTTGTGGTACTAGAGAGACACTCCTTCGTTTTCCTAACCTATCCCCTGTGTAGCAGCTCATCGTTCCAACCCGCTGACAGCAGTAGGTGTGGAAGTTGCACTTCTCCCCTGAGTGCCCTCCCTATCAAGGCTCTCCCCCGACACCTTTAGGTTCCAGCCAGGACCAGAAGACAATATGATTCAGACAGGAGCAGAACATCAGTTGCCCTCAAGCACCATTCCCGTTCAGTGCTCTCAGCATCTTTCCTCCTTATAATAACTTTTCCATGTTGCATCCAGGCGCCTTGCCAAAGACTCTTTGGCACGCCACCAGAGGGCACGGTTGCCTCGGCGAATGAGAGTCTCAGTGCCTGAAAGGCACCCCACCAAGTTGGTGGAGATCTGTCACTCATGGTGGGTATAGTTGCTTGGGGACAAGTCTTCAGCCAGCTACCCTCACGCAATCTCTGCAACTTCGGTTTTAGTGGCCTACGGCGACTCAGCTCTATTGCTAGAGGATTGTGCTATTGAGCTAGGGACCATTCAGTACGTTGGAAATGCTACTTCCTCTCTTCCCAAAGGAAGTGCCATTGCACCTCACTGTCCCGTTCTATTGTACCCTGCATTTGGTTCACAGGAGAGGGGCCAAAGCTGACCAGATATAGCTGTCCTGCTCTAAAAATAGGAAGTCACGAGACCAGTTGTGCCGCTTTTATGCTTCTGGGTTGCACTGTTGGCTGGAAGATTGCTTTATTCCCCCTGAATGTTAGATGTATCAGGCACCCTCCCTTCTGTTTTCAGTAGATAGGAGACAACGCTCATGAACAGCTCTATCACAACCAGCCATTGACGCACAAATGGAGATACTCCATCCCCATTCATACACACTGTCTCTCTGATTTGGCCAGTGTAGGAGGGAATTCTTTGACTACAGCCCGACCACTCGTTCTTTAGACAATTCAGGGCGCCCTTTCAAACACTCACTGCTACAGTTAAGTGTGTTCAAGAGATTCTGAAACAAATCGTTCTGAAACAAATCATTATGTTCTGTTCCAATAGATAAATTCTTGCTATACCGGTTGGCAGTTGTCACGCCCTGACCATAGTTTGCTTTGTATGTTTCTATGTTTTGTTTGGTCAGGGTGTGATCTGAGTGGGCATTCTATGTTGGATGTCTAGTTTGTCTGTTTCTGTGTTTGGCCTGATATGGCTCTCAATCAGAGGCAGGTGTTAGTCGTTGTCTCTGATTGGGAACCATATTTAGGTAACCTGTTTTGTCATTGTGGGTTGTGGGTGATTGTCTATGTTTAGTGTTTGTGTCAACACGATTGTTCATTAGCGTCACGGTTGTTTTGTAGTGTTCAGTTGTTCCCATTAAAATGACGAACACTTACCACGCCGCGTCTTGGTCCTCCTCTCTATCTCCAGACGACATCTATGACAGCAGGCCCCTCCATTGCTCTAGGGAAGGGGTGCGTTACTCAAGCTTATCCTCCAAGACTATGGTCCCATCTCGGGCCCTGTCGGTCTTGTTGAGATTTATTTTAGCAGCTGTTCAGCCAAAGTTAGGCATCCACTTTTCCCCCCTGTGACAAAGTATGTAGCAATGTAGCAAAATTTGAAATGTTGTTTATATTTGTATTTATTTTTGGTAATTTGTACCCCAATTTCGTGAAGTCCAATTGGTAGTTACAGTCTTGTCCCATCGTTGCAACTCTCGTACAGTCTTGGGAGAGGCAAAGGTCGAAAGCTATGGCTCCTCCGAAACACGACCCCGCCAAGCCGCACTGCTTCTTGACACACTGCTCGCTTAACCCGGAAGCCAGCTGCTCCAATGTGTAGAAGGAAACACCGTACAGCTGGCGATCGACGTTAGCGTGCATGCACCCGGCCGCCACAAGGAGTTGCTTGAGCGCGATGGGACAGACATCCCTGCCGGCCAAACCCTCCCCTAAACCAGACGACTCTGGGCCAATTGTGTGCCACCTCATGGGTCTCCCGGTTGCGGCGTCTGTGACACAGACCAGGATCAAACCCAAATCTGTAGTGATACCTCTAGCACTTCGATGCAGTGCCTTAACCTGCTGCCCCACTCGGGAGGCCTGAATTTTATTTATATTTTTTACATTGGAAAAAGTAGACACTCAGAGCGAGAAAATAGTATATCACACACTACAGTTGAGGAACAATGGGAAAGTAATTCTGTATTGAAAGTTGATAAACATATCCTCACTTTTGAGAAAATGCTCTTTGCCTACACCCATTCAGCATCGTTCACACCCTTTTACGCTTTAGCCACCCAGCTCTTTAAGGATTCATATGTGAGGCCATGTACTAAACAACCAAAGAATTTCAAGACTAAAGGCTGGTTTATATTACGGGTGTGTTCGTAAATTCAATCTGGAATGTCAGAGTGCTCAGAGTACGCTCTGGGCATTCGTAAACTCAAAGCATTGTCAGATTGTCTGTTCGTAAATCCGAGGATTAGGGTTGATCTGAGCATTCTGACCTAACAGCAGTCAAGCACCCTAAGCTAACTGGCTAATGTTGGCTAGCTATGCTAGCTACTTCCAGACACTTCCAGACACAAATGAGATAACAGCTCACCATTTTACTTGCCCTAGCAGAGCTGGTTAGGCTGTTTTGATGTTATCCAGAGGGTTGGTGACTGCAACTGTGCTGCTAGCAACAATTTCATTGCGCTTTTTTTGCCAACGTTTTACTGACACTGGCCATATTCAACAGGTGTTGAGCGTTCACAAATTCGTCAGTTATTCTGCGCTCTGGCACACTCAGACGAGTGCGCAGAAATCGTAGTAGATAGCCAGAGAAAATTTACCTGCTATGTCTATTGACAGATTTCGCAGTGTCATCATGAACATTCTATTGAAATGGTTACTTGCATAGTGGAGTCTTTGTTTAGACAGGTAACATTAGCTAGCTAGCTAAACAATGAACCATTATCCCCAACACATAACGTTTCTACTCTGCATGAATCTGCAGGTAACTAACAAACCAAGTTCAATGTTAGCTAGCTAACTAACATTAGGCTATAACTAGCAATGCAAATGGCTCTGGGATATGAATAATATCACAACTAACATTAGCCAACTAGCTAACAGTACACTTTAACTTGATATGAAAACAATTTTCTGACTACATTAGAATTGTGTAATATCTGAAAATGCAGCTAGCTAGACTATCTTACCCATATACATGGATTGACTACCTGGCCTGATGATTACTTGCTGTCCCCAGTCCACCTGGTCATGCTGCTGCTCCAGTTTCAACTGCCTGCGGCTATGGAACCCTGACCTGTTCACCGGATGTGTTACCTGTCCCAGACCTGCTGTTTTCAACTCTCTAGAGACAGCAGGAGTGGTAGTGATACTCTAGCTATGAAAAGCCAACTGATATTTAGTCCTGAGGTGTTGACCTGTTTCACCCTCGACAACCACTGTGATTATTATTATTTGACCCTGCTGGTCATCTATGAACATTTGAACATATTGGCCATGTTCTGTTATAATCTCCACCCGGCACAGCCAGAAGAGGACTGGCCACTCCTCATAGATTGGTTCCTCTCCAGGTTTCTTCCTCGGTTCTGGCCGTTCTAGGGAGTTTTTCCTAGCCACTGTGCTTCTACACCTGCATTGCTTGCTGTTTGGGGTTTTAGGCTGGGTTTCTGTAAAGCACTTTGTGACATCAGCTGATGTAAAAAGCGCTTTAAAAATACATTTGATTGATTGGACGCTTCTCCCTCTCTGTCATGCCATGTTTGCCTTAGTTTGAAGATGTAATCCGGAAACAGGTGTTTTATACCACAACCTTCTTATGTGTGTTCTCTTTTCAACTCTGTCTGCCTATTTGCAATCAAACGGCAGAATTTTCACGATCTCCTTAGCTATCATACTCTAATTCCACCATGCATTCTACTGATTTCAAAACTCAGACCTCCAGAAAGTGGAGAGCTACACCTTTGCAGCTCTACTACGAGATGTCTTTCAAAAAATCTGTGTTAGGGTCTCCACTTCAGCTCTGTATGGGTTCTGATTGACAGTTCTTCTGAAGTTGAGCACCACGCATGACAAGAAGTTTCACCCATCCCTCTAATTGGGCAATTTTTGCAATGGTTTTTGTTGTCTGAGTGAGGGAAATGCTGTAAATTGGGACACGATTATCTGTTTGTTTATTTTTCTTACTTCATTTTTTACAAATCAGCTTTGTTGCAGAGGGGCTCATAAGTAAGCATTTCACGGTAATGACTACACTTGTTGTATTCGACGCATGTGACAAATAAAATAGGATTTGTTTAGATTTTTAAAAGATGAGATGTTGAGGACTATAATAAATACTACTTTGATATTATTATCACTACGTTTCAATGTAGAGTTAGTTACAAGATTACAAGGCATCATACCCTGGGCTGTCCTGAACAGAATGAGCCAGTTTGTTATATTGTGAAGAGAATTTTCCGCAGACCACGCATCTGAATCCAATCTATATTCACCAAAATTATGATCTGTTCTCTGAATTGCATTGTGAAAGTCTAATACGGTAAGATTGTATTTTATAATTTAGCCAGTCACGTTGGTAATAGAATTATGTCTACCTGACCCAGGTTGTGATTTATAATGGACCGTTTTGGAATGCGTAAACAACATTAATTGTGTAAAGGCGGGCATGCAGGCCTGTGTTCCACACAAAACAAAAACAAAAAGTGCTTGCACTAGTTCCTCAATGGCACAGCTAAGAGAGCTAAAAAAAGCATATTATAGTTGAAGACTCTTGTTTGAGTCATTGAAATTGCTTAGGAACTGTGCACACTTTGGAGAGGTGTATGGCCACTTGGAAACACCAGTTAGACCTGTAAGAAACATTTCAATTTAGCCCTTTCCATATAGACCAATTCCCATCTGTTTAAGGGCTTAAGTTTGGATCCATTTTTGAGTTTTCCCATCTGTTTGGACGGAGTTGGGCTAGACAGAAAAGCTACCACCTGCTCTACGCATATGTCCCTTAGTTTGGGGCCTCTGAGGGATGAGTCTTTCCCCATATGTGAGATACCGAAACAAGTATTTGAAAGAGAACTTACGGTTACTTGAGTAACCCCGTTACTCTGATATTATGAATGAAGTACTGTATCTCACCGCGTTTCCCTTCTCGCTATGGGTAAGGAAGAAAACATATGCTTCATAATCAGTACAGGGTGGGATTGTGGTGCCTTATAAGAAGTGGGGTTCCCCACTATCCACCATGCCTCCTGTCTGTCTACAAAAGATGTTGTGTGATTGGAGCTTCCTCGTGTTCCCGTCTCGAAGGGTGTGTCCCCATATGTGCGACACCTCACTCAGAGAACCGGGGTTATACAAGTAAGACAATGCAAGGGTCATTTAGCATTCCAAATCAACCTGCTTATGCTGTTTCCAACATTTCAGAAAGGCTTTTTGGGGATACCATAATGATCCTGCCATTAGTTTCCCCATGATATCGGAAAAATACATTAACCTTCTTGGCACTTTATGGGCGGCAGGTGGCCTAGTGGTTAGAGCGTTCGTTGGGCCAGTAACCGAATGGTTGCTGGATTAAATCATCAAGCTAACAAGGTAAAAATCTGTCATTCTGCCCCAGAACAAGGCAGTAAACCCACTGTTCCCTGGTAGGCTGTCATTGTATATCTGACTTTGTTCTTAACTGACTTGCCTAGTTAAATAAAGATTCAATAAAAACATTTAGATACAGCAGTGCGCCCACTATCCAAATGGATAGTACTAGGTTTGAATCAAACATGACCCAATTTCATAGTATTTGGTGTCAGAAGTGGGATCCTACATGTGAGACCATCAGAACTGTGTCTGAGCAGCCATATGTAAAAGCTTAAAAGAAGCCTTCCAGAGGTGATGGGGCAATGTGGTTAATCCTGCTCCGGAGCTTCACTACAAAGTACTACAAAATGAGCAGATGTTACATAAATAGTCAGGCTTGGAGGAAATGGAAATGGTCTACATTTAAATGGCATCCTGAATGTCAAATTAGTATAGGTTATTTCAGGTGTACTTGGCATTTCACTACTGATTGTTATCGTTTACCAAATATCATCTTTCCAATAATCTGACTGAAAGCTGTCAACATGTTTGAATGTCCACTAGAAGTGAATTGCCAAAAAGGGCTAGACATTCACCTTTACAACAGGAAAATACTTAAAAACCAGCACCTCATAATTTTGTGACTTAAAAGGGCCAAAGGAATTCTTTGATGCAAATGTTTTAAAGGCCAGGTAACTTGGTTGACCTTCTAACCCAAGACAAGAGGTTGAGTGGCTATTATCTATACATTCTGGCCTCACATGTAATTCACTCAAACATACATTTCCATGTAAGAAAGAGAAATATCAAATCAAATCAAATTGTATTGGTCACATACACATGGTAAGCAGATGTTAATGCAAGTGTAGCAAAATGCTTGTGCTTCTAGTTCTGACAGTGCAGTAATATCTAACAAGTAATCTAACAATTCCCTAACAACTACCTAACACACAAATCTAAAAGGGTGAATGAGAATATGTACATGTAGTATATGGATGAGCGATGGCCGAGCGGTTATAGGCAAGGTGCAATAGATGGTATAAAATACAGTATATAAACGTGATATGAGTAATGTAAGATATGTAAACATTATTTAAGTGGCATTAATTAAAGTGGCATTGTTTAAAGTGACTAGTGATCCATTTATTAAAGTGTCCAGTGATGGGGTCTCAATGTAGGCAGCAGCCTCTCTAGTTAGTGATTGCTGTTTAGCAGTCTGATGGCCTTGAGATAGAAGCTGTTTTTCAATCTCTTTTCAAACTCCCAGGTTTGATTCACTGTTGCGCCTTCTTCATCACACTGTCTGTGTGGGTGGACCATTTCAGTTTGTCTGTGATGTGCACGCCCAGGAACATAAAACTTTCCACCTTGTCCGCTGCTGTCCCTTCGGTGTGGATAGGGGGGGTGCTCCCTCTGCTTTTTCCTGAAGTCCACGATCATCTCCTTTGTTTTGTTGACGTTGAGTGAGAGGTTGTTTTCCTGACACCACCTCCTCCCTGTAGGCTGTCTCGTTGTTGTTGGTGATCAAGCCCACTACTGTTGTGTCATCTGCAAACTTGTATAGGAGAGGGCTGAGCACACACCCTTGTGGGGCCCCAGCATTGAGGGTCAGCGAAGTGGAGATGTTGGTTGGAGGCCCGTCAGAAAGTCCAGGACCCAGTTGCACAGGGCGGGGTTGAGACCCAGGGCCTCTAGCTTGATGATGAGCTTGGAGGGTACTATGATGTTGAATGCTGAGCTGTTGTCAATGAACAGTATTCTAACATAAGTATTATTTTTGTCCAGATGGGATAGAGCAGTGGGTGGTGGGAAGGCGTTTGCATCATCTGTGGACCTGTTGGGGCGGTCTGCAAGCTGAAGTGGGTCTAGGGTGGCCGTTAAGGTGGCGGTGATGCGATCCTTGACGAGCCTCTCAAAGCACTTCATGATGACGGAAGTGAGTGCTACGAGGCGGTAGTCGTTTAGATCAGTTATCTTTGCCTTCTTGGGTACAGGAACCATGGTAGCCATCTTGAAGCATGTGGGGACAACTGACTGGGATAGGGAGCGATTGAATATGTCTGTAAACACACCAGCCAGATGCCGTCTGGGCCAGCAGCCTTGTGAGGGTTAACACGTTTAAATGTTTTACTCACGTCAGCCATGGAGAAGGAGGGGGGGTGCAGTCTTTGTAAGTGAGCAGCGATGGTGGCACTGTATTATTCTCAAAGCGGGCAAAGAAGGTGTTTAGTTTGTCTGGAAGCGTGACAGCTGTGTCCGTGAAGTGGCTGTTTTTGTAGTCCGTGATTTCCTGTAGACCCTGCCACATAGGTTTCGTGCCTGAGCCGTTGGATTACAACTCCACCTTTTCCCTGTACCGGCATTTCGCTTGTTTGATTACCTTGAGGAGGGAATAACTACGCTGTTTATATTCAGCCATATTTCCAGACCTCTTTATATGATTAAATGTGGTGGATCATTGCTTTCAGTTTGGCGCGAATGTATCCATCCATCCAGGTTTCTGGTTAGGGTAGGTTTTACTAGTCACAGTGGGTACAACATCTCCAATACACTTCTTTATAAACGCACTCACCAAGTCAGTGTATAGATCAATGTTGTTCTCTGAGGCTGACCGGAACATATTCCAGTCCGCATGATCAAAACAATCTTGAAGCGTGGCTTCCGATTGATCAGTCTAGCGTTGAATGGTTCTCGTCACTGGTTAATCCTGTTTGAGTTTCTGCCTATAAGACGGTAAGAGCAAGATGGTGTCGTGATTGGATTTGCCAAAGGGAGGGTGGGGGAGGGCTTTGTATGCATCACGGAAGTAAGAGTAACAGTGGTCGGGAGTATTAGCCATGTGTGTCATGCAATCAATATGCTGATAGAATTTAGGTAGCCTTGTTCTCAAATTTGCTTTGGTAAAATCCCCAGCTACAATAAATGCAGCCTCCGCAGTCCGGAACCTCCTGAGACGGTCTGCAGTCCAGAGTCTCCAGCGACGGTCTGCAGTCCAGAGTCTCCAGCGACGGTCGGCAGTCCAGAGCCTCCTGCGATGGTCCACGGTCCGGAGTCCCCAACAACGGTCCACGTTCCGGAGTCCCCAGCAACGACCTACTGTTCCGGCGACGATCGGTGGAAGGACGTATCCGCGAGCGGAGTGGGTACTTCGCCCCGCACCGGAGCAGCCCCCGACAGTAGAGGCCCACCCTTGACCCTCCCCTATTGAGTCAGGTTGTGCGGCCGGAGTCCGCACCTTTGGGGGGAGGCACTGTCACGCCCTGACCATGGAGAGCTTTTTATTCTCTATATTGGTTAGGTCGGCGTGTGACTAAGGGTGGGTAATCTAGGTGAATATATATATCTATGTTGGCCTGGTATGGTTCCCAATCAGAGGCAGCTGTTTATCATTTAGGTAGCCATTTCCCCATTGTGCTTTGTGGGATCTTGACTATGTATATTGGCCTGTGAGCACTATAGCAGCTTCACGTTTCGTTTTGCATTTATTGTTTTCTTTGAGTTTCACTTCAAAATAAAGAGGATGGAACCATACCAAGCTGCATCTTGGTCCACTCATTGTAACGATCGTGACAAGTTTCCAGTTTACATAGACTCCAGTGAAGTTCCGTGAGGGCCATCTTGGTGTTCGCTTGAGGGGAAATGTACACTGCTGTGACTATAACTGACAATAATTCTCTCGGTAGGTAAAATGGCCGGCATTTGATTGCAAGGAATTCTAGGCCGGGTAGGCAGAAGGACTTGAGTTCCTGTATATTGTTATGATTACACCATCATGAAGCACACCCCCCCGATCTTCCTATTCCCAGAGAGGTGTTAATCTCTGTCTGCGCGATGCATGGAGAAGCCCGGTGACTGAACCAATTCTGACAACATATCCCGAGAGAGCCATGTTTCCGTGAAACAGAGAATGTTATACCTTGTTGTCAAGACACTGGACATTGGCAAGTAGTATACTCGGGAGCGGTAAGCGATGTGCACGTCTACGGAGCCTGACCAGGAGGCCGCTCCCTCTGCCCCTTCTACGGCGCTGTTGTTTTGGGTCGGCTACTGGGATTAGATCCATTTTCCTGGGTGGTGGTCTGAACAGAGTATCCACTTCAGGAAAGTCGTATTCCTGGTCGTAATGTTGGTAAGTTGCCATTGTTCTTATATCCAATAGTCTTTCCCTGCTGTATGTAATAAAACAAGATGTCCTGCGGTAACAATGTAAGAAATAATACATTAAAAAAAGAAATACTACATACTTTCCTAAAAACTCGAAGCAAGGCGACCATCTCTGTCGGCGCCATTTGTATATGACAGCAAGGCAATAGCATACAACAGGGGAGCTGCCAGAGTATATCAAAACATAGATTCTTCCATTGTCTGAGATAATGTGAATATGACATAGTCCATTGTTGCGTCTTTAATGAGAAGCATGTTTCGCTTTCAACAGCAACATAATCAAAACGCATTCTAATTAAAAGTTCAGAATGCACTCCATGCGGGGATTAAATAGGAGAGCAATTTAGTTAAACAAAGCAATTACATGAGGAAGAGGAAAGAAAATCATCCCGAAGGCCAAACCAATAAAGAACATAATTTTGAAAATACAGAATAAAGAGATTTATTAAAACTGTTGATCCTTGGCATACCAACCGCTCCTAATCCTTTGCACATACAGTATCAGTATTTATCTTTATTTATAAAATTTTCCACATTCTAGAATAATAGTGAAGACATCAAAACTATGAAATAACACACATGGAATAATGTAATTAACAAAAAAGTGTGAAACAAATCTAAATTGACTTTAGATTTGAGATTCTTCAATGTAGCCATCCTTTGCCTTGATGACAGCTTTGCACACTCTTGGCATTCTCTCAACCAGCTTCATGAGGTAGTCACCTGGTACTGTATATTTAAGGCCACAGCCAACACTTGCTAAAGCAACTTCTTTTAAGTTTATACAAGCTGTACCCAAGAGTAGCTGACATAAGCCTAAGTAATGACTATAGTCAGTTACCTTCAACATTGGGGTGGGTAAATGCAGAATATTGCAAATTTGGAGGGGAGCCCTGACCAGGACTCAAACCTGTGTCCAGCGACTATCAACCTGATACCTTAGCCATTACGCCCCAAAAAATGCTAACTTCCTAATTGGGAGTAATATTCAAAAGCAATGTGATAAAGGGTTGTGACTTTAATCGCCGGCACAGGAAAAATCACATTATGAATGGTAACATGGGAGATAAAAGAGGATTGCATGGATAAATGGCCTACTTGTGGTCACGGACCACTTGTCTTTGACTTACCAGTTGCTGACCCTGTACTCCCCACGCAGCATACTGCAGAATAGAATTCAGCACCTCTGGAGGATCCAGCTCCCATACCTCCCTGAAAAACAACATTAAGTAACAGTAACACTGCTGCTTAGAGCAGCTGACACATTTTGTTTGAAGGACAGTGCTCAACTCCTCTCAGCCTACTAGACTTGGACTGCCTGCCTTTCAAATTAACATTTGAAAACTTGGACTGCTTATATTCAAATTAACATTTAAAAACTTTAAAAGCTAATTTCACAACATTGTTTTATCATCATAATTGAAATGTAAGTTAATTCCTGAGATAAACTGCCTGAGAATAGATAGTCTTGACAGGTAAACAAACACATCAAGACCCCAACAAAGTTAATGGTAAACAAGCAAGCAAAACATACCTTGTGTGGACGTTGTAAATGCTATATGAGGCCATGTATGAATGCCGGAAAACCTGGAACAAAAGAGAGAAAAGAAAGAGGAGATTACTGCATGAAATATTTACGATGGAGGCAGCTTGGCTGATAACAACATCATAAAAACAGGCAGAGAAAGGCATCAAACAGAATAGACCGGTAGCTGTTTTCACAAATAGATTCTGGGGACAATGCAATTTGCATGGGTGACAGCTGGGAGATGAGACATTTTAATTCCATCTGAGAAACCGATCATGCAACCCCCATGACTTTAGGTCTGAAAGCCCGGGAGTATGAAAGACAGAGAGAAAGGCAGGAGGGAGGGGGAGAGAGAGAGCATCCAAATGGTTCTGACTAGGGTGTTTGTAAATCTGTCTGGATTCCCCTCGAGAAGCTGTGCCTGACATGATAGTATAATTCAGACTGTAGACGGGGAAAAGAGAGCGAGAGAGAGAGAAAGAAAGAAAGAAAGAAAGAAAGAAAGAAAGAAAAAGAGGGATAGACACACCTGATTCAGACTCAAGTGTTTGATATATCTGTTTGAGCAGACAGGAGTCTAAAAACAGGGATGCCACAGCCGAGGATCGATAGCTCAAATAAACAAGTGCTTCTTCATTTGAAAAGGATGCACTTTGCCACAGTGAATTATGCATAGCGCATGAGGACGGCGGAAAGGCCCGAAGGTGGTGGCAAAGATGTGATAGCGCTAGATTGATGAGCACCAGAAATAGTGTTGACAAGCCAAGATGAGTGATCTCAGAAAGGGAGGGAGGTGGAGAGTGCACCTCCGATGGCTTTGACAAAATATGTCTCATCTACCTCAGTTGCTATAAGCTGCTAAGCAACATAGACTCAGGTCAGGGTTAAAGCTCTGTGAAAACACATCCCTGGCTAGGAACTAAAACGCCCATGCGTTTAGATGCGCCGCAACTTCAGGCGCCGACAGAGATGGCCGCCTCGCTTCGCGTTCCTAGGAAACTATGCAGTATTTTTTTTTTTACGTGTTATTTATTACATTGGTACCCCAGGTAATCTTAGGTTTTATTACATACAGTCGGGAGGAACTACTGGATATAAGAGCAACGTCAACTCACCATCATTACGACCAGGAATACGACTTTCCCGAAGCGGATCCGGTGTTTTGCCAATGGATCGGATCCCAGCCGGCGAACCAATACAATGACGCCGTAAAAGGGGCAGACGAAACTGTCTTCTGGTCAGGCTCCGGAGACGGGCACATCGCGCACTGCTCTAGAGCATACTACTCGCCAATGTCCAGTCTCTTGACAACAAGATTGATGAAACCCGAGCAAGGGTAGAATTCCAGAGAGACATCAGAGACTGTAACGTTCTTTGCTTCACGGAAACATGGCTCACTCGAGACAGGCTATCGGAGTCGGTACAGCCAGCTGGTTTCGCATCGCGCCGACAGAAACAAACATCTTTCTGGTAAGTAGAGGGGCGGGTATGCTTTATGATTACGTGGTGTGATCATAACAACATACAGGAACTCAAGTCCTTCTGTTCACCTGACATAGAATTCCTCACAATCAAATGTCGACCGCATTATCTACCAAGATAATTCTCTTTGATTATAATCACAACCGCATATATTCCCCCCCAAGCAGACACATCGATGGCCCTGAACAAACTTTATTTGACTCTATGTAAACTGGAAACCACATATCCTGAGGCTGCATTCATTGTAGCTGGGGATTTTAACAAGGCTAACCTGAAAACAAGACTCCCTAAATTCTATCAGCATATTGATTGTGCTACCAGGCCTGGCAAAACCCTGAATCAATGTTATTCTAACTTCCGCGACGCATATAAGGCCCTCCCCCGCCCTCCTTTCAGAAAAGCTGACCACGACTCCATTTTGTTGCTTCCAGCCTATAGACAAACTTAAACAGGAAGCTCCCGCTCTCAGGTCTGTTCAACGCTGGTCCGACCAATCTGATTCCACGCTTCAAGATTGCTTCGATCACGTGGATTGGGATATGTTCCGCATTGCGTCAAACAACAACATTGACGAATACGCTAATTCGGTGAGCGAGTTCATTAGCAGAGACCCTGGGTCTCGACCCAGCCCTGTGCAACTTGGTCCTGGACTTCCTGACGGGCCGCCCCCAGTTGGTGAGGGTAGGTAACAACATCTCCCCCCCTCTGATCCTCAACACTAGGGCCCCACAAGGGTGCATTCTGAGCCCTCTCCCGTACTCCCTGTTCACCCACGACTGCGTGGCCATGCACGCCTCCAACTCAATCATCAAGTTTGCAGACAACACTACAGTGGTAGGCTTGATTACCAACAACGACAAGATGGCCTACAGGGAGGATGTGAGGGCCCTCGGAGTGTGGTGTCAGGAAAAAAACCTCACACTCAACAAAACAAAGGAGATGATCGTGGACTTCAGGAAACAGCAGAGGGAACACCCCACTATCCACATCGACGGGACAGTAGTGGAGAGGGTAGAAAGTTCTTCGGCGTACACACCACGGACAAACTGAATTGGTCCTCCCACACAGACAGCGTACTGAAGAAGGCGCAGCAGCGCCTCTTCACCCCAGGAGGCTGACGAAATTCGGCTTGACAGCAAAAGCACTCACAAAATTTTACAGATGCACAATCGAGAGCATCCTGTCGGGCTGTATCACCGCCTGGTACGGCAGCTGCTCCTCCCACAACCGTAAGGCTCTCCAGAGGGTAGTGAGGTCTGCACAACGCATCACCGGGGGCAAACTACCTGCCCTCCAGGACACCTACACCACCCGATGTCAAAGGAAGAACATAAAGATCATCAAGGACAACAACCACCCGAGCCACTGCCTGTTCACCCCGCTATTATCAAGAAGGCGAGGTCAGTACAGGTGCATCAAAGCAGGGACCGAGAGACTGAAAAACAGCTTCTATCTCAAGGCCATCAAACTGTTAAACAGCCACCACTAACATTGAGTGGCTGCTGCCATACATGTAAAAAATTTATCACTAGCCACTTTAAACAATGCCACTTAATATAATGTTTACATACCCTACATGACTCATCTCATATGTATATACTGTACTCAGTACTATCACTCATTCATATATCTTTATGTACATATTCTTCATCCCTTTACACTTGTGTGTATAAGGTAGCTGTTGTGAAATTGTTAGTTTAGATTACTCATTGGTTATTACTGCATTGTCGGAACTAGAAGCACAAGCATTTCGCTCCACTCGCAATAACTTTGCTAACCATGTGACAAATAAAATTTGATTTGATTTGATTTAAAACAAATTCAAGGTAATCATTTGGAACTAGAGGTAATGAGCTTTTTATGAAATATCCACAGCAAAACCACAGACTCTTGTTCCATGGGAAGGCACAAGAAGAAGAATGGACTCTGACTTTTATTTGAACCCTATTGACTCCCTCCAGTTAGAGGTTTACTTCCAAACACACTTTGACCTTTGGCAAAAAAGTTTCAACTGTCTGTCAGATACTACTTTGAGTGTAAGAACCTAATTGCGCAGATATCTTTGCTGCAGGGTGGAATTCACTCTCTCTGAGCTGCTCGTCATCTCTAGCTTTGATAAAATGTCCTACTCTGTATATGATGATAAAATGGCTAATATCAGTTCCAGTATCAGGTGTACAGTTAGAGGATAATTTCGAAATGTTTCACATTGTTTCCCTCACTTACATCTTTTCAAGAGCTGGCACAATGACCTTTGTGTTCAGTATGGTGATTTAATCAAAGACAAGTAGGTTGACATTTTCAACTCCTACTGCACTAAAACTTTTGCTGCAACTCAATGTTGAATACGAGTGGTCTGCACAGGGCAGTTTTATCAAACACCATTAACACTGCAAACGTTTAGTATAAAACCACACAGAGGGAAACTTATCTGCCCAAACCAATGAAAAGACCATATTGTATTAATGACGATTTTCATCACCATGTTCCTCCATTTCAAATATCATCTGATTAATACATTTGTCACACACTGACAATCCTTACCTCCCTCTTTTCCTTGCTCCTGTTCCACTGCCAAGGTGACTTGCCCACTCCCTCCTCCCCTCCTCCCCTCATATTACGTATGCAAATCGGATTGAATGAAATGAAAACATGGATTCTCTTGATTTATGGGAGAGGTGTGGAGGATCATGGTTCTGTATATTACCCAGAGATCCCCTAATCTCTGGCAGTGTGTGGCACGTGCCTGGGAGCAGGGGCCCACAGATTAAAACACATGATTAAATATCTAGACTGGTTCAGACAGCTTTAGGCGCTCTTCTATACTGCCTCGGAGAAGAGTCCACTGGACCAGCTAACGGAGAAATGCATGCCAAGGTTTCCAATGGTAAATAAATGTTACAAAATAGTATTTGGATGCTTGTACGTGTGAAAAGAGTTTATTACATAGTAATAACATGTTTAAGGCTGTTAATAACTGTGTTATATACAGTAGGACAGTTGAATACAAATGGGAATGATTGTTTTATTTAATCATGTGTCTAAAAACAGGTGACTTACTTGCATTTAGAAACTAAAGGCCCAGTTTACTGCCCTTATTTGAACATGACCACATTTAAGGAAAAACTTTGCTCAACTGGCTGTTGGTTACAGAGGAGCCTTAACCAAATACAGTGAAGAAACTTAAGCAAATTCTAGCACATTCTAGCACCAACATAGCAGAGAGCCAATGAGCCAGCTTTCTTAGCACTCTCACCCCAAAACAAGTTTATTTGTGTCTCCAGCCCCACTGGGATCGATCCATTTGTCAGCAAAAGGGGAGGAGAGTAGGGGGGAGATCAATAGAACACTCGAGGGTGGGAATTATTTTAGGCTGTAAGCCGCTCTAGAGGTGCCTGTGCAATGAACATAAGAGCAGGCTGCACCCCTACGAGTATCAAAGCGAAATGGTCCCTGAAGCTACCGATGCCGTATAATATTTTGCTACCTTACATATTTTGTGCACAATGTTGGCCCAGTGTGAATGACAGAATCAGTGCAACCCTGACAGCAGTCAGTATTTGGCCCTCAGGTTACCATAGCAATTCTGGACCCCTACAGCACATTGGACCCATCAGATTAACTATAATAGCATGGGCCCTCAAGGTGCCAGTGCTGTGACGACCATCCAGTCTCAGGGGTCTGCCAGACCCAATCTAGTCCCGTTTAGAGTGGGAGGGAATACGGATACGGTGAAAACGGTGCTTAGGGCCCCAGGTGCTGCTTTTGGCCTGCTAAATCACACAACATTGGGCTATTTCGGTTACCGTGACCCCCGTATAGCTCTAAAAGATTCTGTCTCTCCTTCATCTTCCTTTGTGATTCCCGCCAGGCTCATTTGTTCAGTAATCAGCCTTGAGGGGATAGGCGAGGTAGGACCTAATGTACGTATTCAGCCTCTGCTCATTTGAAGGCGGCAAGCCACTGAATATAAATGCTACTTCATCAATGTTACACAATGTTTTATCCTTCACAAAGATATATCAAGGTTTGGAGGACCAAAAGGTAAAGAAATGTAATTCTTAATATTCTTCCCTGGCCAGTATGTCAAATAACCGATCACAATGTAATAAACTTTGTGGTTTTACAATTTGAGAATGAACAGAAACATAAAATGGTCTATTTGATTGAGATCTGTCATCAAATGATATACAACACAATTTCCTCACAGAACGATTGTCATGTCAAGTAAACAATGGACTTCATTATTATACTCCATGGGTAAACTCTGGACTCTGACTCTCTATTGGTTACACAGACCTTTTGCCTCCCATTCCATTCTTAACACCGCTCGCCGGCTTTGTATTCATGTTACCTGATGAAATTGCTGTACACAATATGATCTTGTTGCCATCTGATGAACATTCAGATGTCATAAATCAGCACTGCAGAGCTCTCCCTGTACTATGCCGTACCTTGATAGTATTACTGTTGATGATATCTGGAAATGTGCACGTACACCCTGGCCCATCTACGGTTGCTAGCCCCAATTCTGACTTGTGCTCTGATATCTGCTTCACTGATTTCTGCTCCCGTAAAAGCCTGGGTTTTCTGCACGTTAACCCGAGAAGCTTATTACCTAAAAGGATCAATTGAAAGTATGGGTTCAGAGCTCCAATCCAAATGTGTTGGTCATTACTGAGACGTGGTTAAGGAAGAGTGTTTTGAATACTGATGTTAACCTTTCTGGTTATAAGCTTTTTTGGCAAGACAGATCTTCCAAAGGTGGGGGAGTGGCAATCTTTACCAAGAATCACCTTCAGTGATCGGTTTTCTCCACCAAGTCTGTCCCCAAACAATTTGATTTGCTGGTTTTAAGTATTAAACTTTCAAATAGCTCTTTGTTGACTGTTGCTGGGTGCTATCGTCCTCCATCAGCAACAGCATGTAACCTACCTGCCCTAAGCTCTCTCCGGGGCCCTTACACCAAGTCTGAATTTGTCCTGCTAGGTGACCAAAACTGGGACATACTTAAACCTGACCAAGTCCTAAAACAATTTGACTCCCGAAATCTCTCAGATTATTACCAATCCCACAAGGTATGACTTCAAACACCCAGAAAAGGCTACTCTTCTTGGTGTTATCCTCACAAATAATCCTGATAGATATCAGTCTGGTGTCTTCTGTAATGACCTTAGTGATCACTGTTTTACAGCTTCCGTTCGTAATGGCTTCTCAGTGAAACAACCTGTCCTGATTTGTCATAGAGGCTTGCTAAAAAACTTTAATGAGCAAGCCTTCCTTCATAAACTGGCCTCTGTAAAATGGTATAGAATCAGCTTGATCCCCTCTGTCGAAGATGCTTGGACCTTGTTTTTTGATCATTACAGTGGTATTGTTAACAAACACACCCCCATGAAGAAAATGAGAATTAAAACTTGGTTCGACCGTGATCTTGCAGAGTTACTACACCTCAAAAATTTTGTGAAATGCTCGGCACACACATACTTAGGCTGGCTGGCTGTTCTTCAGGCATATGAGACATCAGGCTATCTGGAAGGCCAAAGTTAGTTACTTTAAGAAGCAGTTCTCTCTCTGTGGGTCTAACCCCAAGATGTTCTGGAAAACAGTTAACCTTTTTGGGATAGGGGGCAGCATTTTCACGTTTGGATGAATAATTAATCCAAAGTGAAAATACTGCCCCCTATCCCCAACAAGTTAAGACTTTCTTTAATTCTGTGAAAAACACTTGCATCTTTTATCAATGTTTATTATGAGTATTTCTGCAAAATCACCGGATGTTTTGGAATCAAAACATTACTGCACATAACGCGCCAATTTAAACTGAGATTTTTGGATATAAATATGCACATTATCGAACAACACATACATGTATTGTGTAAGATGATGTCCTATGAGTGTCATCTGATGAAGATCATCAAAGGTTAGTGAATAATTGTATCTATATTTCTGCTTTTTGTGGCTCCTATCTTTGCTGGAAAATGGCTGTGTGTGTTTTTGTGAATTGACTCTAATATAATTAGATGTTGTCAGATGGTTTAGACCCTTTCTTCTTTAAGGTTGCTGCCCCTATCATCACCAAACCTATCTTTGACCTTTTTAACCTGTCTCTCCTTTCTGGGAGGTTCACATTGCTTGGAAGGCAGCCACGGTTTGTCCTTCATTTAAAGGGGAGATCAAGCTGATCCTAACTGTTATTAGGCCTATTTCCAGTTTGCCCTGTTTATCAAAAGTGTTGTAAAAACTTGTTAATAATCATCTGACTGCCTTTCTTGATGTCAATAGAATTCTCTCTGGTATGCAATCTGGTTTCCGCTCAGGTTATGGACGTGTCACTGTAACCTTAACTTCTCTAGGATAGGGGGCAGCATTCGGAATTTTGGATGAAAAGCATGCCCAAATTCAACTGCCTGCTACTCATCCCCAGAAGATAAGATATTATTAGTAGATTTGGATAGAAAACACTCTGAGGTTTCTACAACTGTTTGAATCATGTCTGTGAGTATAAAATAACTTATTTGGCATGCGAAACCCCGAGGACAAACCATTCAGATTTTTTCTTTTGAGGTCACTCTCTTTTCAATGGGAATCCATATTTCTAAGGGACCTTCTTGCAGTTCCTACCGCTTCCACTGGGTGTCAACAGTCTTTAGATCTTGGTTGAGGTTTTTCCTTTGAGAAATGAAGAAGTAGCACTGTTCAGAGTGAGGCTCAAGGGAAGTGTACTCTTTGTTAGAGGCGCGTGACCTGAAAGCACTCTCCACTTTGTTTTCCTCCGGTATTGAACACAGATCATCCCGTCTTCAATTTGATCTATTATTTACGTAAAAAAATACCTAAAGTTGTATTACAAAAGTAGTTTGAAATGTTTGGACAATGCTTACAGGTAACGTTTGAGATATTTTGTAGTCACATTGCGCAATTTGAAACCAGTGTTTTTCTGGATCAAACGCGCCAAATAAATGGTCATTTTGGATATATATCGACGGTATTAATCGAACAAAAGGACCATTTGTGATGTTTATGGGACATATTAGAGTGCCAACAGAAGAAGCTCGTCAAAGGTAAGGAATTAATTATATTTATATTTCTGTGTTTTGTGTCGAGCCTGCAGGGTTAAAATATGCTTTCCCCCACTTTGTTTACTGGGGTGCTATCCTCAGACAATAGCATCGTTTGCTTTCGCAGTAAAGCATTTTTTGAATCTGACACGTTGGCTGGATTCAAAACAAGTGTAGCTTTAATTTGGTATATTGAATGTGTGATTTCATCAAAGCTACATTTTTATAGTAATTTATTTGAATTTGACTCTCTGCATTTTCACTGGATGTTGGCCAGGTGGGACGCTACCGTCCCACATATCCCAGGGAGGTTAAAGGTACCCAATGATGTGACCATTGCTCTTGATTCTAAGCAATTTTGTGCTGCTATTTTTATTGACTTGGCCAAAGCTTTTGATACGGTAGACCATTCCATTCTTGTGGGCTGGCTAAGGAATATTGGTATCTCTGAGGGGCCTTTGGCCTGGTATGCTAACTACCTCTCTCAAAGAGTGCAGTGTAAGTCAGAAAATCTGCTCTCTCAGCCACTGCCTGTCACCAACGAAGTAGCCCAAGGCTCAATTCTAGGCCCCATGCTCTTCTCAATTTACATCAACAACATCGCTCAGGTAGTAGGAAGGTCTCTCTTTATATGCAGATGATACAGGGATAGGCAACAGAAAGCTACCACACTAACTTGCAATCTCTGGTTGTGAAGTGAGCTGTATCATAGTCCTGTCACTGCTTCACTCCCTGGCTACGCTGATGCTCCTCCTCCGCGGCAATATCTGTCTCTGCCTCCTCTTCGCCCTCCCCCACTCAGCTGGCCCCTCCCCGGATTTTGTGTTAAATGCTCTACCACAAAGCTTTCTTAGTGTCCAACAAGCTTTCTCTACCCGTATTAACCTTGTTCTGAACACGTCCAAAACAAAGGTCATATGGTTTGGCAAGAAGAATGCACCTCGACCCACAGGTGTGATTACTACCTCTGAGGGTTTAGATCTTGAGGTAGTCACCTCATACAATTACTTGGGAGTATGGCTAGATAGTACACTGTCCTTCTCTCAGCACATACCAAAGCTGCAGGCTAAAGTAAAATCTAGACTTGGTTTCATATCGTAATCGCTCCTCTTTCACCCCAACTGCCAAACTAACCCTGATTCAGATGACCATCCTACCCATGCTCCTTATAGGACACATAGACCAATGCTCCTTATAGGACACATCACTGCACTCTATACTCCTCTGTAAACTGGTCATCTCTGTATACCTGTCGCAAGACCCACTGGTTGATCATTATTTATAAAACCCTCTTAGGCCTCACTCCCCCCTACCTGAGATATCTACTGCATCCCTCATCCTCCACATACAACACCCGTTCTGCCAACCCTATTCTGTTAAAAGGTCCCCAAAGCACACACATCCCTGGGTTGCTCGTCTTTTCAGTTCGCTGCAGCTAGTGACTGGAACGAGCTGCAACAAGCACTCAAACTGCACAGTTTTATCTTAATCTCTTCATTCGAAGTCTCAATCATGGATACTTTTACTGACAGTTGTGGCTGCTTTGTGTGATATATTGTTGTCTCTACCTTCTTGCCCGTTGTGCTATTGTCTCTGCCCAATAATGTTTGTACCATGTTTTGTGCTGCTACCATGTTGTGTTGCTACCATGTTGTGTTGTCATGTTTTGCTGCCTTGCTGTGTTGTTGTATTTAGGTCTCTCTTTATGTAGTGTTGTCTCTCTTGTTGTGATATGTGTTTTGTCCTATATTTATATGTTATTTCAAAAAAGATATAATAATTGAATCCCAGTCCCCGTCACCACAGCGGGTCTTTTGCCTTTTGGTAGGCCGTCATTGTAAATAACAATTTGTTCTTAACTGACTTGCCCAGTTAAAAAAAAGTTAAATAAAAATAAATAAAATAAAAACGGAAATCCCGGTTATACACTCTTGTTGGGTGAGGTACAACCAATTATTTATATGTACACTCTATGACTGATAGGGGACACTGTGTTGAAGCCATGGTGCCTCCATCTTGGTTAATGCATTACACCATTGTAAAAAATATTTTGGAAGCTATAGAAAAGCTATAAACATTTATTAATGTCTACATTTGTTTTTGCGACATGTATTTTATTACAGAGATGTTACTGCGTACTTTTAAATTATATTATGTGAGCTAAACATAAAAATGTAAAATGAATAAGTATCTAAAAACATTTTCCTTAAATAATCATCTTTGGAGATTACTAATGTTTCTATCCCCACTACAACACAAAAATACTTCAATGTCAGTAATTCTGTCCTTGGAACATTTATTTGATTCCATTAAATCCTATGTCGGACTGCTCCTTCTGGGGAGTGCCAATATAGCTGACCAGTAGCTTCAAAGCCTCTCAAAGGCCAACACATAGCATCAGCAATCCAGGGTTTATATATATATATATATATATATATATATCATTGGGTACGACCTGCTCAAACCTGATTAGCTTGAAGCTATTCTCTAATTATTATTGCAAACACAATGCATTGGATCAACATAGACCTAGAGGATTTAAAACCGAGCATTACAAGATGTTTACCAGCAAAGAAAACATATCCTATTGTCACGATTGACACAGAGATTACGAGTGTTTATAAAGCTTAACGGCTCTTGGATACCTCAGTAATGAGATAAAGGCGTGTAATCTTAGAGCTACTGTAGGTGAGACTTCCAGAGATTTCTAGGGGGAACTCTGTCAATAACTTCAACCTACACCAGTTGATGTGGACATACTTGTTCAAATGCCACAACGTTATTCTGTGCTTTTTTTCATTCCAACATACTATACCGATATTGCCCTGTTTGTTCAACTAAACAATTTCCCAAGGGCCCAGAGATTGTGTTCATACAGTAGGTGCCTAAACATATACTGTGAACATATAATTAAATGGTGAACAAATGACAGCCTCTATACATACAGTGCCTTGCGAAAGTATTCGGCCCCCTTGAACTTTGCGACCTTTTGCCACATTTCAGGCTTCAAACATAAAGATATAAAACTGTATTTTTTTGTGAAGAATCAACAACAAGTGGGACACAATCATGAAGTGGAACGACATTTATTGGATATTTCAAACATTTTTAACAAATCAAAAACTGAAAAATTGGGCGTGCAAAATTATTCAGCCCAGTTAATACTTTGTAGCGCCACCTTTTGCTGCGATTACAGCTGTAAGTCGCTTGGGGTATGTCTCTATCAGTTTTGCACATCGAGAGACTGACATTTTTTCCCATTCCTCCTTGCAAAACAGCTCGAGCTCAGTGAGGTTGGATGGAGAGCATTTGTGAACAGCAGTTTTCAGTTCTTTCCACAGATTCTCGATTGGATTCAGGTCTGGACTTTGACTTGGCCATTCTAACACCTGGATATGTTTAATTTTGAACCATTCCATTGTAGATTTTGCTTTATGTTTTGGATCATTGTCTTGTTGGAAGACAAATCTCCATCCTAGTCTCAGGTCTTTTGCAGACTCCATCAGGTTTTCTTCCAGATGGTCCTGTATTTGGCTCCATCCATCTTCCCATCAATTTTAACCATCTTCCCTGTCCCTGCTGAAGAAAAGCAGGCCCAAACCATGATGCTGCCACCACCATGTTTGACAGTGGGAATGGTGTGTTCAGGGTGATGAGCTGTGTTGCCTTTATGCCAAACATAACGTTTTGCATTGTTGCCAAAAAGTTCAATTTTGGTTTCATCTGACCAGAGCACCTTCTTCCACATGTTTGGTGTGTCTCCCTGGTGGCTTGTGGCAAACTTTAAACAACACTTTTTATGGATATCTTTAAGAAATGGCTTTCTTCTTGCCACTCTTCCATAAAGGCCAGATTTGTGCAATATACGACTGATTGTTGTCCTATGGACAGAGTCTCCCACCTCAGCTGTAGATCTCTGCAGTTCATCCAGAGTGATCATGGGCCTCTTGGCTGTCTTCAGTCTTCTCCTTGTATGAGCTGAAAGTTTAGAGGGACGGCCAGGTCTTGGTAGATTTGCAGTGGTCTGATACTCCTTCCATTTCAATATTATCGCTTGCACAGTGCTCCTTGGGATGTTTAAAGCTTGGGAAATCTTTTTTGTATCCAAATCCGGCTTTAAACTTCTTCACAACAGTATCTCGGACCTGCCTGGTGTGTTCCTTGTTCTTCATGATGCTCTCTGCGCTTTTAACGGACCTCTGAGACTATCACAGTGCAGGTGCATTTATACGGAGACTTGATTACACACAGGTGGA
Source organism: Oncorhynchus kisutch (assembly GCF_002021735.2). Classification (NCBI taxonomy): domain Eukaryota; kingdom Metazoa; phylum Chordata; class Actinopteri; order Salmoniformes; family Salmonidae; genus Oncorhynchus; species Oncorhynchus kisutch. Next base: position 8,156,621 of record NC_034199.2, on the reverse strand, counting down.
TTGTATTTATCATCATTAGTCATTTAGGTCTACATTGGATCATTCAGAGATCCTCACTGAACTTCTGGAGAGAGTTTGCTGCACTGAAAGTAAAGGGGCTGAATAATTTTGCACGCCCAATTTTTCAGTTTTTGATATGTTAAAAAAGTTTGAAATATCCAATAAATGTCGTTCCACTTCATGATTTTGTCCCACTTGTTGTTGATTCTTCACAAAAAAATACAGTTTTATATCTTTATGTTTGAAGCCTGAAATGTGGCAAAAGGTCGCAAAGTTCAAGGGGGCCGAATACTTTCGCAAGGCACTGTATCTTTCATAATCAATTCCGAGCTTGTCTATCTATGAAATACAACATAACATTACACGTCAAAAGTAAGCGACAACACAGGGCACATGCACAGGTTTGCCAACTACAGGGGTGTATACTGCCAATTCTGTTGTAAAAAAAATCTTAGACAGAAGCAAACGGAACTAACCTAAAACGGACCTACCTGAATTTGTCCAATAGAAAGTCTTGTTTAGCTCTGTTTGCTTCCATTTGGTTCTGAACGGTAAAAGGTTTCTGTAATGAATACACCCTAGTCCTCGAGTACCCACAACAGCACACATTTTTTGGGGGGGACAAGTACACCTAATTCAACTTGTCAACTAATCATTAAGCCCTCAATGAGTTGAATCAGTTTTCTGGGGCTACAACAAACATGTGTGCTGTTGGACAGGAGTTGGGAAACACTGTAGTATGCATGCCTTTAAGATTGAGTTTATTGTAATATTTAATAGTGCGCTATAGAATGTGTGAGAGACAGAGAGAGATTCATATGGAGTGTGGGGGGATTAAGAGCATTAAAGTAAAAAGATAATACAGTTTACCTGTTTAACATCATAGGCAAAGAGCACATATTTCAAGTCCGGGGAAACGGAGTACTTTGCAACATTGAAATTGACCTACAAGACAAAGAAGAGGAAAAGAGAGTGAGAGCATTTTTAAGTGGGTATATTCGTTTGCTAACATGTCACTTTGAGTGGCAGGGTATATGTTTGAGTAAGTCTGTGGGCATGCATGTTCCGATGGTAAAGGGTTTTCACTTACAAATGTTGTGTTTGTCAGTACAATTTCAGTCTCATTGGTGAGGATGTTAAACTTGATTACGTGGCCATCGCGATTCCTGTAGATCACTTCTGAGTCTATGAAAGGAGAGACAAATAAGAAAAAACATGTCTTTCTGAAACAATTCCTCTGTCGATTTTTCTACTAAGAAGAAATCGCAAGGCCTTTGTTGCCATTTGAATGCAAGGCTGGATGGCTGTCAAAACCAGAACTGTACCTTGAATAAGGCTTTGTTGCCAAAATTTTGACAATGAAAGTCTCCATTCTATCCCAATTTCCTTGTTTTTCTTCAGCATAGCAAAGACAGAATGTCCAGTACCCTGTCACATCCTTGTCTCTGGAAAATCAAATAACAATAGTAACATGACGGCACTGACTCCATTCATACACGTAAGCGCGTGACTGCACTGTGATCAACATATATGAAGCCAAATAATAATTTCATGGTGTATAGAAACAATTAGTCACCTTAAGTAAAACATTTTTTTACAAAAATCTATATGTTCTCTATTGATGGGAAATGATTTCTGTGCCTAAGGAATGAAACACACACACAGTGCCATCAGAAACTATTCACACCCCTTTTACTTTTTCCACATTTTGTTGTGGAATAGCAGAAGGCTGCTGAGTGGAGAACGGCTGATAAATAATGGCTGGAATGGAGAAAATGAAATGGCATCAAACACCTGGAAACCATTTATTGATACCATTCCACTCACTCCACTCTTCACCACAAGCCCGTTCCCCCAATTAAGGTGCCATCAAACTCCTGTTTAGTAAGGTCCCTCAGTTAAGCAGTACATTTCCAACACAGATTCAACCACTAAGACCAGGCAGTTTTTCCAATGCCTCGCAAAGAAGGGCATCTATTGGTAGATGGTTAAAAAAAAGCTGACATTCAATATCCCTTTGAGCATGGATGATATAGGACAATGATCTAAAACACAGGGACAGATCTACACTGGAGTTGCTTACCAAGAAGACATTGTAAGTTCCTGAGTGGCCAAGTTACAATTTTGACATAAATCTGTTCAGAAAATCTGTGGCAAGACCTGAAAATGATTGTCTAGCAATGATCAACAACCAATTTGACAGAGCTTGAAGAATTTTTTAAACAATAATGGGCAAATGTTGCACAATCCAGGTGTGGAAAGCTTATAGACTTACCCAGAAAGTTTCACAGCTGTAATTGCTGCCAAATGTGATTCTAGCATGTATTTATCTAATAAAAAAATAAAAAAAATCATGTATTTTTTTAAACAAATGTTTAAAAAATTCTTCCACATGTATTTTGTGTGGATAGTTGACCACAAATGTCAAATAAAATAGATTTTAAACCCACTTTGTAACACAACCAAATGTGGAAAAGTCAAGGTGTGTGAATACTTGTATGTAGCTTGTATTTTGTCCTGTGTTCTTGTTGTTAAATGCCACAGCATTATCTGCTATGTGGTGTCATACGCAGACATGACCCTGAAATATCATCCAGCAGTACTGCAAATGGCTGACACACACACACATTGAGCAAATGATAGCATGCATTGCTAATCACTAATTCATACATGGGTTATGATCAAATGCAAAACAAAACAAAGATGGAAGACAATCCATAACATTCTGTGCTGAAACAAGCTCAGGCAGATATCCCATAATGAAGTTAGTCATCTCTGTCAAAAGGTTATTTGGGGGTTCTGCAACTGACAGGGCAACCCCAGCAGACCTGGCAACCCCGGCAGATATTGGATTCCTACAGTGGGAGCTGATCACCTATACCCGCCTCTCAGCAGAGTCTCATTTGTCTGTCAACAATTTTCACATTCACAGCCAATCAGGTCCCTGTTGCCATGCTGTAGTTACCATGGGTTTGATTGATGGTTGATGGGGCCCTCACGGCCCAATCCCGCCCCATATTTTGTTCCTGTCATAACTGTGAGCATATCACAGACATAAATGTCATCATCTAAAACAAGAAATCTGATGCCTCAAGACCACTGGTCGAAATATTTGTGTTTACCACGACCATATACAGTGGGGTCTGAAATTATTGACAACCTTGATAAAGGTAAGCAAAAAGGACTGTATAAAATAAATAATTCAAATACTGAGCTATATTGTATGCTCAAACTATATTATTTCATACTAATAAAAATGTATGTATGACATGAAAATAGAGCTACTTGGCCATGCACATCAGTGGTGGATTTGGCATCGAAATGAGAATGCATAAGCAGAAAATAACTCCATATCTACTGTAAAATATGGTGGTGGATCTTTGATGTTATGGGGCTATTTTGCTTCCACTGGTCCTAAGGCCCTTGTTGACTGTCAATGGCTTCATGAACTTTACCCAGTACCAGGACAGGATATATTAGCCAAAAACCTTTCTGCCTTTTGCCAAGAGGCTGAAACTTGGCTGCATGTGGATCTTCCAGCAAGACAATAACCCCAAACACACATCAAAATCCACAAAGAAATTCTTAATTGGCCATAAAATCAACATTTTGCATCTCATTCTCCGGACTTGAAACCCCATTGGAAACCTGTGGTTTGAGCGCAGACTAAGGATATCAAGGATCTGGAAGGATTCTGTACGGAGGAAGGGTCGTTATTAAAAACAGGGGTGTCAATCATGTATATCCCTACCTTTTTGAGGAAAAAAATGTTCTCTGATCAATTGTATTAGTATAAAATAATACATTTCCCAATTTTTTTTGCATATAATATAGCTCAGTATTTAAATTATTTATTTTATACAGTAATTTTTGCTCATCTTCATCAAGCGTGTTAAATACTTTGGACCCAATAAGGACAATAAGAAACCAAATGACAAAATGAACCACCTAGGGTATACATTTTATTATCAGAGTTTGAGTAAGAGGGCTGATTCAGACTTAGGGAAATATTTTCCTTTGTTCTGTGTTTTAATTTAAGCACTTCTCAGTATTTGGTATTCAGACTTACCGTATGCAGGTGCCTAACAAACTCTTTGGGTGTTGCTCCCTTATGCGCACTATACGTTTATCTAAAGCCATCCCTTTAAATACAGTGTACCATTTCTTGACAGACTAGAGTAGGGTATATAGAGAGAACAGGTTCTGAGTATTAGGGATCATGAAGAAAGCCATCAAAATATGCATATTTGTCTAATTTTAATAGATTAATAAATATTGTGATCTTGTAGAGTATTTATGGTTAGGAAAGTATTTATGAATCTACCTACTTCATTAAAAAAAAGCAGATTTGGAGAGCCTTTACGCACGAGATATAGGCCTATTGGTGAATTGAAAAGAGGTTTGATTCATCCTGAAAGTTGACATATTCAGTTGTTTAAATCCATGAAATATTGGTAGGGCAGAAAAGTGTACAATAGTGGTTGAAAAATAGTTATATAAATATATGAATCCTTACTGATGATGGAACTATGATGAACTGTGCTGTCCAGTTGTCATGAACCGTGCGCTAAGCTCCAGGTTGTATAAAACAGGAAAAGTTGGGGAATCTAAATATGTTAATACTTTATTTGTAAGTTTTCATGTTTGAGAACATAAGAGACATTGACAATGATACAATATTCCCAGACCCCATCCCCCCCACACATATTAAGAAGGAAATTACAACAGCACTGCTGACATTAAGAATGTTTTCAGATTTCTGTTTTCTACTAGCAGCTCAAACAATACCTGGCTTACGACAGCATCCCCCAACCCTGGCCCTGGGGACCAGCATCCCCCAACCCACCACCCAACACATTTTGTGTAATAGCTAATGTGAGAAAAACATTTAAACGTGTTAACCCTCGCAAGGCTGAAGGCACAGACGGCATCCCCGGCCGCGTCCTCAAAGCATGCGCAGACCAGCTGGCAGGTGTGTTTACGGACATATTCAATCAATCCTTATCCCAGTCTGCTGTTCCCACATGCTTCAAGAGGGCCACCATTGTTTCTGTTCCCAAGAAAGCTAAGGTAACTGAGCTAAATGACTACCGCCCCCTAGCACTCACTTCCGTCATCATGAAGTGTTTTGAGTGACTAGTCAAGGACTATATCACCTCCACCCTACCTGACACCCTAGACCCACTCCAATTTGCTTACTGTCCCAATAGGTCCACAGATGACGCAATCACAATCACACTGCACACTGGCCTAACCCATCCTAACCCTTTCGTCGCCAGACCCACTGGCTCCAGGTCATCTACAAGTCCATGCTAGGTAAAGCTCCGCCTTATCTCAGTTCACTGCTCACGATGGCCATGCCCACCCGTAGCACGCGCTCCAGCAGGTGTATCTCACTGATCATCCCTAAAGCCAACACCTCATTTGGCCGCCTTTCCGCCTTTTCCAGTTCTCTGCTGCCTGTGACTGGAACGAATTGCAAAAATCGCTGAAGTTGGAGACTTTTATCTCCCTTACCAACTTCAAACATCTGCTATCTGAGCAGCTAATCGATCGCTGCAGCTGTACATAGTCTATCGGCAAATAGCCCACCCAATTTTACCTACCTCATCCCCATACTGTTAATATTGATTTACTTTTCTGCTCTTTTGCACACCAATATCTCTACCTGTACATGACCATCTGAACATTTATCACTCCAGTGTTAATCTGCAAAATTGTAATTATTCGCCTACCTCCTCATGCCTTTTGCACACAATGTATATAGACTCTTTTTTTCTACTGTGGTATTGACTTGTTAATTGTTTACTCCATGTGTAACTCTGTTGTCTGTTCACACTGCTATGCTTTATCTTGGCCAGGTCGCAGTTGCAAATGAGAACTTGTTCTCTACTAGCCTACCTGGTTAAATAAAGGTGAAATAAAAATAAATAAAAATACCAACCTTTCAAATCACTTCATGGCTACGGACGTGAGTGCTTCGGGTCTGTAGTCATTTAGGCAGGTTGCCTTTGTGTTCTTGGGCACATGGACTATGGTGGTCTGCTTGAAACATGGTATTACAGACTCAATCAGGGACATGTTGAAAATGTCAGGGAAGACACCTGCCAGTTGGTCAGCACATGCCCTGGTAATCCATCTGGCCCCGCAGTCTTGTGTATGTTGACCTGTTTAAACGTCTTACTCACATCAGCTACGGAGAGCGTGATCACTCAGTCGTCTGGAACAGCTGATGCTCTCATGAATGCCTCAGTGTTGCTTGCCTCGAAGCGAGCATAGAAGTGATTTAGCTCGTCTGGTAGGCTCATGTCACTGGGCAGCTCGCGGCTGTGCTTCCTTTTGTAGTCTGTAAAATGTTGCAAGCCCTGACACATAAGACGAGCATCGGCGCCGGTGTAGTATGATTCAATCTTAGCCCTGTACTGACCCTTTGCCTGTTTGATGGTTCGTCGCAGGGCATAGCAGGATTTCTTGTAAGCTTCCAGGTTAGAGTCCCGCACCTTGAAAGCGGCAGCTTTATGTTTTGTTTCAAAACAGAGAAAGTGTTAATAAATAGCACAGTGTTAAGTTCTTTATTTTTGTGCAGGTTTCTGTGTCTGCGTGAGGGACATGTTTGTGCCTGTTGTGAGGTCATTTAGAGTCAGGCATGGCAATGAAGTAGCTTTATAATTATTCCACATCAAAAAAAGCTCCATCAAAATCTGTCAGTTTAAGCTAGAGATATCTGCCTATATCGGCCTTCCACATCTGCGATCGAAGGTGGCCGAGTTATAGCGGTGTTTGTAAGACAATGAGACATCCCGAAAATCGGTCTTCTCAAGAGAATGTCTGTAGCGTCCGAACTGTTTGGACTCACGAACACAAAGCTGTTTTCCGTTTTTCTCTACGACCTCCACAAGTGTCACGGGACTCATCTGAAGTTAGTAACGCAGATGTGCCAACTGTCTGTAGCGTCTGAACCGTTTGGACTACAAACTAATATGAGACTTTCCGAACATGATGACTTCCATTCATTTGTATGGTGTTCTCTACGATCCACACATGATTCACAGGACTAGTCTGAAGGTAACCCATACAAATGAATGGAAGTATGGAGGCAGATTTGTAACAACAAAACAAGGGGTTAAATATGTTTAAAAATATGTCCTTGACATTCTTATATCTCCTAGATATAGGACAAACACTTCAAAATCCTATTCCTTAAGATTTATTTTGTGACTGTCTTTTTTGCCATTTATGAAAGCGTTATTCAATGTGTTTCTATGGGCTGTAGTATATATTATTATATATATCTATATTTTGATATAGATGTTTTTATACCTAAAAGGGTCCTACAATTCTAAATAAAATAGCTAAATGATCCATGGCATGGCCATCTTAAAACAATTCCATATGTGGCTTGGTAGAAACCCCACCCCAAAGGCTTAAACTTTACAGATTCGTCCTTGCAAAAGAGTGTCTAACCCCAAACAGATGCCGACCATGAGTTTGGACAGCACAGCGGACCCTCAGGAATAATCCTGGTGTCCCAAAGAACTACGGTCACCTAGGCCGCTGCATGCATCGCAAATGTAAAAAATTATCTGTCATTGAAATCAAAAACTCTGGTTCTGAGCCTAAATTTGGAGACACTTATAATGTGTGAAGTAGCACTACAAAACTTTGACTTTATGGCAACTAAGTTACTGTAGGGGTTTCGGGTAACTTTCCATTTGAGGTTTAATTGAGATAGGGGTGAGAGGATGATCTTTAAAACATTGCGAGCCATCGATAGGCCTTTTTCCGTGCTTGTCTACTTAAATAATGGAACGTTCCACACTGAAAAGTACAAACGAAGACTCTAATGCATAAGTAATGTACTACTTCTGTAACATGTTAAATAATGAATAACTCGGGCCCTTTTACCAGTCTGAAAATCCCCAGCTTAGGGTTGGGCTTGTAGTTACCCTGCCCTCCCACTGTAGCCTGTCCTCAAGCTCCATCTCCATCTGCCTGCAGCAGCCCCCTGCAAACTAAACTAAACTGAAAACCATGAGACAGACCTTTCAGGCTTTTCGCTGGACAACAGTACACCACGGCTGTGGAACACACAACCAGACTGTCAGGACTGCAGTGTCCCTCCTCTCAAGTTTTTAATTTAACTCAATACATTCCTCTTTCCGTTTTTATAGACTGAATACTCCTCAGTCCTATAATTGTGACTTTCATAACAGACTTCTATGACATGGCATTGACATGCAGACTAGCCCATATGAGGGATGATTCAAGGAAAGTGTTGTCAACACTTCAAAATAGGGATCACATATTACGAACTTATTTGCGTATATGAAGTGTGTATATAAGTAGCTAATTTGTATTACCAGCCATTTATGCCTAATGAATGGCTAATAATACCCAATAAAGACCTAATTAGCTACTTATACTGCAAATCAATGCCTTTGTCGGAGTGATCCCTATACTGGCGTTACCAAAGTCTGGATCACTTTCCTAGAGCGATGACCTGCCCATAGTTATAGACTATGGCAACACGTGTGACCGAAATGGTCTAAAACATGCGTTATTGCCTCCCTACAATGCACCTTTTAAAGTCAATTTTCCTAACGTTGGCAGAGATCACTTTCACTGTAAATGCTGTATATGTCGGCTCAATAATAAATTGCGTTTAAAGACGTCCTCTATTGTTTTTTAGACACAACTGCAAACTTCAAGGAGTAGGGCATTCAAGGATTTGATCTGATGGGAACTTGTGATGTCATCGGCCTCCCCCCTTGCTTGAGGAACAATAGAGGAGCAATAGAGAACAAATAGAGGAAAGGCCCACTTGTGCTATGTCATGACATACTGTACCTGGACCACCTATTGAGATATGCCTTTTGATCAGTAAATCAGGTGTTAAATGAGGTGAGAAGGTCACGCGCTATGTGCTTGTTGACAATGCACCGTTGATTAGATTCCAGGTATTATCTGTTTACCAAGAAACTAATTTGCATGACCTATCATATTAATGAATCAGATTCCTTCTTCTTCCTCCTTCAAGCAGCCAAGAAACAGTTAATGATAATGGCCATGAGGAGTGGAGTCATTATGAGTCAGATTCTAATGGAAAGAAGGGTATAAAGAACAAGCTCCTTGTAGAAATAGATGTGATTGAGGGGTTGTGAGTGTTATGCACTTCCTCAGACATACTGAGCAAATCATTTTTTCTTAAACCGTCGGTTTGATTGCGTTCTTGAGTTCTGTCTGTGGCATCTGCCGCTGTAACCCAGGCAGCCTGAACACACACACACATACAGTACGTACATGAACAAACACCAGACGACAGATGATTGACAATGCAGAATTGGTTTCCTCCTAGGGCAGTCTGTGAAATATCAAGGTATTTGATATTAACAATAGATTCTGATGTAACATACTAACATGGAATTCCTAATGATCGTTTTTGATGGCATGTGTCAGTCCTTCCGTCCTACTTTGTAGAACAGTACCAGTGAAACAGAAGTTATGTCTGATAGTCAAACCTGACAAATAATAGGGTATATCCATTTGAATTCAATCACTTTCTGACAGAACCACTTTTGATTTGAATGAAACCTCCCATCCATATTCGCCTATTGGAGAAGTGTTCAGAAAGTGACTTTTTGGACCTACTGTAGCAGCCATGTCTTCATCACAGGAAAAGATAAACAGTTGAGATGTATATAATTTAGAAGCTTACATACAGGGTTGTCAAACTATTTTATAATTTCAAAAACAATACGTTTTATAATATAAATGCACTTTTTTTTCTCCCTCTAGCCTCAATTATCAAAAAACAAACTCAGATTTGGTAGCTTAGACCCTATTTTACATAATAGAATGTTTTTGTGTTGTGCCACCATAGGTTGAGACACAACTTGCTCATGAATACAATCATGTTTTGGCTGATAAATGTGATAAAATATGAATAAAACATTTCAAATGATACCAAAAAGATGGTTGGAAGTCCACACATCAGAGAATGTTGACTTGAATGGGAATATCTGTTGTTTTAAATTACACTGTCAATCCACCATAGGAAACCAATTGAAATCGTAGAAATACAGATACTAGAATAGACATGACCATTTAAGTTGACATTCGACGGTGGATGGACTGGCGGTCATCTTTGTGGTAATAATTAGAAGTAAAAATTGTAATTCAATAAAAATTTCAATGGTGTATTAGCTAAATTGCAGTGGTCTGAAGGGATAGGTCCAATCTATGAATTATATTTCTATGATTGAAATGACACCCACCCTGTATTCAAGATCATGTTGTGTCTCAACCGATGGCGGGTACAACACAAAAACCTCAGATGTGAAATAGAGTCTACCCAGCAAACCAAAATTGGTTCTGTGAAAGTTCTCGGAACATTCGTTCTCATAACACAAAAACTGTCCAGCCTGCTAATAATTATAGAATGTTGTATAAAACATTTGCCTGATGTTACAAGAACGTTCCTAGAACACATTTAATCTGTTCTTTAAAAGGTTCCCAGAATGTTTCATTAGGTGCGGGAACTTTCTGTGTGGCGGAAGAATCATAACTAGTTAGGTAACATAGATCATTTAGATGCCTTATCTATATAATATGCTTATATGATATGATTGTTATGAATGTATCCCTTCGGACTCTGGTGTTGGCAGTTGCACTTCATCCCTCAGCTGGGGCTCAGTCACCTGGGGCCCAGAGAGGGGAGAGGTCAGGCTTGCCTTTCACATGTCTCTTGTGCTATGCAGAGTATCAGAAAGAGAGGAGGACAGGAGTGAACATTGTCTTCATATGTGAATGTGTCTTTACCTATTCTAAACCATGTGAAGGGATGGCGCGATTAATGGAGAACCAATTACTTGTCTCCACAATGTCTGTGCACCAGTCACTCCCTCCTTCGGCCTTGGGGGAAACCATTGTATGTCATCTGACGTTGTATATGACCTAGAGGCTCACTTCTCTCAGTGAGCTTGTCCAGGCGTGTGATCAAGAAGGGGTTTTACTTGAGATGGGAGTATCTGGAGTTGACAACTGATTTATGTCATATAATGAATTGGTGTTTCCGTGCTATGAAGTACCAGGAACAAGATAGGAGCCTCGTCTTAGGGGCCAGAACAGTCTTCATAGCAAATGCTATCTGCTGCGGGATACCCCTTTCTCATATATAAGTTTCACCTTGTGACCCATTCCATACGTCTGTTGTTTGTCATGAAGACTTAAAGGGTGTATCTTTTCTATAAAATATATTTGTATTCTTCATATGTCAGAGCTACTCGTCACAACACTTGGAAGTGTTGAGCCGACCAGCCTCATCATTATAGAAGCAATTGCTCAGTGCTTTCCTTACGTTTTGAATAAAGTATTATCCTGATTGGTGATTGACCTTGTCTCTCCTCATTATTGATTAGAATTTCCACGACATCTGGTGGGAACATTTTAGGGACATAACAAAATATATGTTTCCAAAACGTAAAAACTGTCCAGTGGTGCGGAAGATTGTAAAAATGTTCTTTTAGGCTGCAAAACATTTACCTGATGTTAGAAGAATGTTCCCAGTACACATTTTGTCTGTTCTTTAAAGGTTCCCAGAATGTTTCATTAGGTTGTGGGAACAGTCTGGTGGGAACATTGTGGGGACACAAACATTTAGCCAAAGCACAAAAACTGTCCAGTTGGGCTGACATTCAGATAATGTTTACATCAGTCTGCACAAAACATTCATAAACTGTTTAAGTTAGGTTGCACAGGACATTTCTATAATGTTGTAAGAATGTTGACAGAACACCTGGTCTAAGTTCTTTTAAGGTTCCCAGAACATTTAATTAAGTTATGGGAGTTGTCTGGTATGTTGCAAGAATATTCTTGTGATATTCACATATAGTAGTTTGCACAACGTTCCAATATTTACAAATACGTCTGTTATTATTATGTTCATAGCATGTGTTGTAGGTTTAACATACTATTCTATTGATGTTCACTCAAAATACATTTTACCTTCTCTTGGAGGTCTTCAGAACATTTCAAGTACATTTCGAAAATGGTATATTTAAGTTTTATCTAATAGTACAACAATATTTTCAGCATACAAATGTATAGCTCCTTAACGCATAAGAAAGCAGATTGGAATACATCCCCATTATGTTTCTCTCCAGATTTAATGGCAATTTAAATTTGAGGACGGTATTGTAAATAGACGATCAGTGGGGATGACACCTTAATTGGGGATGACAGACTCATAGCAATGGCTGGAACATATACCCACATGGGTGATTTGAGAAATGAACTGACGTCCACACTACAGTCGGTTGTAGTAATACACCGTAAAGTTGGTTGCCAACCGCCATATAATGCCCAAAGAAGAAAAAGAAGCCTGAAGAAAGGAGGAGAGATGACAAGAAACAAATTCGGTTCACCGTTTTATCTTGTCGGAGTAGAGGACCTTGTGCATTTCAGGTAAAATAATAACCCAATGTTTATATCCCAGGACAAATTAGCTAGCAACAGCAAACTAGCTAGCTAAATTTCCATAAATATTTAATGCTATTCGACCTGTCCCCAAATTAATATAATTGGTTCAGAGTTTGTTTTGATATTTCAACCTGCGTGTCCTGATCGTGTCTGGTGTGGGGGTACAAAATCAACATGCATGAGCAGTCTGGTCAGCATGTAAATACAGTTCAAACCAGTCCTATGAATTAAATGAAAATGCTGAGAATGTTGTGTTAATGTTAAAGCTTAAATATAACATTTTCTAAATGTTCTTGAAATGTTCTGAGGAACTCCAAGACAAGGTCAAATTAATATTGTGTGAACACCGATGGAATGGTATGTTAAACCTTAAACAAATATTCTTATACGGACTAATTTGTAAATTGTGGAACATTGTGAGAATGTTCTGTGCAACCTACAGTATGTCTATATCAGAAGAATATTTTTGCAACATCCCAGACAACTCCCATAACTTAGACAAGGTGTTATGTCAACATTCATTCTTACAACATTATAGAAATGTTCTGCGCAGCCTAACTTAAACATTGTATGAATGTCATCACAACTAAACATATTTTATGTTTTGTGAACCTCTCTCTAATGTACCCACACTGTTCCCACAACCTAATGAAATGTTCTGGGAACCTTTAAAGAACTCCAAAAGGCTGTACTGTCAACATTCTTGCAACATCAAAGGAATGTTTTATGCACACTGATACAAACATTATCTGAATTTCAGCACAACTGGACAGTTTTAGTGTTCTGGGAAAATTATTGCACAATCAGGTGACTGTTTTTGCAACATAAAATAAACATTTTAGAATCATGGAAAGAGTAGCTGCTACTTTCACAACAGCTAATTGAGATCCTTGTAAAATACCAATACCAATCAACCACACAACTGGACAGTTTTTGTGTTTTGTGAAAATATATTTTGTGATGTCCCCACAATGTTCACACGAGTCTGTTGCTACAACATAATGAAACATTCTGGGAACCTTTAAAGAACACAATAAATATAAACATTTTAGTTTTGCTGGGAAAACATTACTGGTAAATTATGTCACTACATTACTGTCTGACTTCTGCCGAAATCGTTGCCTCTCCTTGTTCGGGCGGTGCTCGGCATTCGACGTCACCGGTCTTCTAGCCATCATTGATCCATTTTTCATTTTCCATTGGTTTTGTCTTGTCTTCCCACACACCTGTTTTCAATCCCATTCATTACCTGTTGTGTATTTAACCCTCTGTTTCCCCTCATGTCTTTGTCAGAGGTTGTTTATTGTCAGTGTAGTGTTTTTTGTATAGGTGCGTGACGGGTCTTCGTACCCATATTTGTTTATATTCATTTTTCTATTTAGTGTTATGGAGCATGTTACTTGGACATTTAAAAGACTCCATTTTACACTCCGTTTGACTCTCCTGCGCCTGACTTCCCTGCCACCTATACACATATAGCTGACAATTACCTGGAAACCGAATGAGAACTTTTCGGGAATGTTCTCTGGTGGTTGTTACAGATGTTGAGCATATTTTAGTGAATGTTAGGAGAACATTCCAATCCTATTTAATCTAAAAAATAAATTTAAAAATTCTATCTATCAAATAAAAAAGCATTCTATCATCCTAGTGTTAAGATAAAACAATAACTACAACTTATTGGAAATCTTAGCTAATGTTCTGGGAATAATTCTGGTTTGCTGGGTAAGCTACAACATATGTGAAAAAAAGTTTACACGTTATTAGATAATTGACATTAAAGATAAAAAAATAAAAATAATAATAAATCCATGAAATTATTTAATAGTTTGACAAACCTGTTTGAAAGCTTTTAAATTAAATAATTCTCAACTGTTGATCTTTTCCAGTGAAAAAGACATGGATGTCTCATGGTATGGTAGGGTATACAAAATGGGTCAACTTTGAGCACTTTATTGCTTGAATGTTATGGCATTCAGGTCGAAAATGTCACTTTCTGAGCACTTCTACAATGGGCAAATATGCTTAAGGTGTCGTTAAGATCAAAACGGGTGCTGACAAAGTGCCTGAATTCCACTGGATTTACTCAATACTTACTCATCCACATTGGCATTACGCCCATGAATCTGTCTTTCTTGTGTCACACGAACATTAAGTGTTAAAAGTACAACGAAAACCCTGTAAAAGTACACTAGCCACAGTGCTAAATCAGATCACGAACACAACCATCTGACTTTCTCTAAACCTATAAGTGAAAGCATTGATGATTGAACTGGCATTTTGCAGATTGGGATACAAAAGGTAATGGTTGCTAAATGTACTACGATTGCAGAGGCTCATGTCCAAGGGAGAAACACTGCACAATGAAATATGCAACACACAACTGCTTTATTTAATCAAAGGTTATGTAACAGATGAACGATGTAGTGCTGGTCCCTAAGGTTCTCCAGAAAGTCAGACCCGGTCAAGCTTGAAGCTAACTTGGCAAAGATTAAACTTGTAAGTGCCTGAGTCCGCAGTACTCGCTACAGTGCGCACCACATGTTTTATGGATAGGCATGTGACACAATGTGCAGAAGACACTGCACTAGTCATCAGTGTTCTGTAGAAATAGCTCATTTGTAACTTGCAGTATCATATGCTTCTGCTATTGAATAAATGTAAAATCAAAGGAGTTAATAGATTACTGTGAGTGTCAAAGACTACGAATGAGCCTGCTGCAGTCGCCTCAGTGAATCTAACTTTGGATATCTGGAGCAATTAGCGCCCCCATAAGTCAACACATGAATATATCACAGCTGACAAAGACAGACGGCCAAGATGATATGTGCAACTTATAACCCTTTTTCATCAGGACCCATGTATTTCTGAAGTTACACCATCTTGCACCACACCGTAGGCTAAATAAACCATGCATATACACTGAGTGTAGAAAACATTTGGAACACCTTCCTAATATTGAGTTGTACCCCTTTTTCCCACAGAACAGTCTCAATCAACGGGGCATGGACTACAAGGTGTCGAAAGCATTCCACAGGGATGCTTGTTGACTCCAATGCTTCCCACAATTGTGTCAAGTTGGCTGGATGTCCTTTGGGTGGTGGACCATTCTTTATACACACAGGAAATGGTTGAGCATGAATAACCCAGCAGCGTTGCAGTTCTTGACACACTCAAACCGGTGCGCATGCCACATACTACCATTCTCAGTTCAAAGGCACATAAAAATGATGTCTTGCCCATTCACACTTTGAATGGCACACATACACAATTTATGTCTCTAGGCTTAAAAATCCTTCTTTAACCGGTCTCCTCCCCTTAATTTACACTGATTGAAGTGGATTTAACAGGTGACTTCATCAAGGGATCATAGCTTTCACCTGGATTCAACTGGTCAGTCTATGTCAGAGTTTCCCAAACTCGTTCCTCGGGACCCCAAGGGGTGCACGTTTTGGTTTTTACCCTAGCACTACGAACCTGATTCAAATAATAATTGAATAATCAAGCTTTGATAATTTGAATCAGCTGACTAGTGTTAGGGCAAAAAACTAAATGCACACCCCCTGGGGTCCCGAGGACCGAGTTTAGGACCGTTCTATGTCATGGAAAGAGCAGCAATGTTTTGTACCATCATCAATGTTATACATGGATCTTGATCATTGAATAACATCTGAATTAGCTACAAAGAACACTATTCATTAACCCTACTCTGTTGACACATTTAGGTAAAGGGGGATACCTAGTCAGTTGCACAACTGAATGCATTCAACCCAACACCTCTAATGAGTGTTGGAGAGTGGAAAACACACTCCATTGGTTGTGGAGGACTGGGTGTTATAGTGGTGTGGCTATATGCTCCAGTGGAGAACCAGGTTATCCACAGACAGTGGATATGAAATATTAAATTACAACATCAATAGTCTGGTGTGGAATATTTTGGAGATTTATCACCGTTACTATATTACCATCGAGTTTGTTTACTATGTTTTGCTCCTGGCAATGAGTTATGTAGGATCATGGATGTGTGCTACTTAGCTCTTACCCTGTTAAAGGGATCCATCAGGATTTTGGCAAGGCCATTTATCTACTTCCCAGTGTCAGATGAACTTGTGGATACCATGTCTCTGTGTCCAGCATGAAGGAAGTTAGAGGAAGTTTCACGAGATCATGATAACTGGAAGTCTATGGGTATCTGCTAGCATGCTAGTGTTTCCATTTGCTTAGAACGTGTTTTTAGAGACAGTTGAGACTTTTTCTGCAGAAAGTACAGATTGGCTCATCAGATACTGTTTCCCAAAACCACTCTTAAAGGTTTTTTGCGAGGTTTTAAGACATACAATGCAAACGCATGCCATTTCGGTGCACATTCAAGTGATATCCACACAAGTTTTTGACAACAGGCACTTTTCAGAAGGAGCTTGCAGATCGGCATCTCACAGCTCTCGATGAGTCAATGTTTTGGATGCAGTCATCAGCAAAACAAACAGTAACATAAACCATTTCCATAAGCCATCGCAGAATAGGGTGAAGTCAAGAGGGGTTTCTTTGCCATGATGCCATAAATAGGTTCCCAAATACGAATGGGCAATAGACGGCACCCACATCGCCATAAAATCACCATCCGATAATGATTTCAGCTAATGGATGTGAAGAGAAAAGGCTTTCACTCTTTATATGCGGGCTATGTGATATGCAAAAGACACTGCTGAATGTGGTGGCCAGGTGGAACGCATGACTCGATCATTCTGCAGAACAGCAATGTTGGCTTATACAGCTACACGGGGAGGTGTTGAGGAAGAATGGCTTATTGGTTAGTGTTGCTTACTCATTTGAAGTATATCTGCCATTGCTAAAGCAAAATGACTTTTCCTAATGGTCCTCTCTTTGTATGTATGTTTTTATTTTTACTTGTCAGGTGTCATGACATTGGCCTGGGGTTAGGTTTATGACAGTCATAAATACCTCTTCCCCCCCTTTTTCCTCTCTCTACCCTACTGATGTGACATTTGAAAACCCCTTGGTTAACATAGAGATTCTGGGAACATCAGAAGGTGGGGGGAAATGAACTATATTCTGGTAATCGAACCAATTGAACATATGCGGTGGTACTTAATGGATATGATGTCAGTTCGGTTGTCATCTGAGACATTCTCATCGATGATAGGATAACATAAACTCTACAGTGGAAAGTCTACACATCAGAGTTATCAGATTCACATGGAATTGTTGTTCAATTTAAATGTTTGAATATAAAATTGTTGGTGAAGAGATTAAATGTCATTTTAGCTTCCAAATGAGAGATTTGGGTTTTCATAAGGTTAGGGCTCTGCTCAATCAGTCGCCCGCCCCTGTGAAGAGACATGGGTTATAAAACTTTTCAGACACACCCTTCTCGCTCCACTATATAAAGCCTTGACGAAAATGTAACCTGGGACAGGACAGACAGAGTATCCCATCTACCACACAACGACGTTACTACAACGTAACCAATTGACTACCAGAGACATTCTTCAAAGGACAAAGGACTTGGTTTGGCAACACGGCCTTCCATCTACCACCAACCTACCGAAGCGCAACTCAGAGTAAATATTTATAGCATTTTCCTTTTCCAAATGGGCGGTAATTTAGAATGCATAAGATACTGTATTTACGATAGCACAGCTTCTCCCTTTGTCCCTCAGTCCTCCCGCTCTTTCACTCAAACCCAGCCCCTTTTCTTTTGTGTAACCAGCTGTCATATCTGTTCCGCCCGCCAGGGACGTTTTCCTTTATGACGTAATTTGTAATCAAGGTATGATTCATTCTTTGTATATGTAATTCTGTGTGATTAGTTAGGTATTTAGTAAATAAATAATTAAACCCAATTTTGTATTGCTGATTAAATTTGTTAGCCAGGGTTTGTGAAGATAACCAAGAATTTACAACTTTCAGATGAGACTGAATTAAGGTGATTAATATTGACTGCTATTGATGTAAAATATGACTAGATCTTTAAGAGTTTATTCAGAAGATAACAGCTCTATAAATATTATTTTGTGGTGCCCCGACTCTAGTTAATTACATTTACATGATTAGCTCAATCAGGTAATATTAATTACGGAGAAAGGATTTTATAGAATAGCATGTCATATCACTTAATCCGGCATAGCCAAAGACACGACACAGGCCACAACTGATCAAGCCAAATAATCTATCTGACACTAGTAATTCTATTTCAGTCTCGTAAAAGTAAAAGGGAAGAAACAGAGATCAACAGTGTTGTCACGGAAAAAGTTGACAGAGTTTTGAAATCAGTGGAATGCCCCGTGGAATCAGAGTATGAAGTTTTATTGCAAATGCGGAGAAACAGAACAGAAGACTGTTGCATAAAACACCTGTCTCCAGATGACATCTTCAAAGTAGGAGCAACCATGGCATTCATGGCAGACAGGGAGAAAGATCTGATGATTCTTATGGCATTGAATACTGTCAGTGTGAACCAGACGGACTTGACACAATGGCGCATATGCAAGCTCTACAAACAACACAAACAAGAGGACTTTTAACTTAGTGAAAATGATTACAGTCTGCCGTGAAGCATTCATTCATATACACGAGTAAGAGTCAAGCTACATTTTCAGATATTATAAGTTTAACATTTTGTCAGAAAATCATTTTCATTGCAAGTTAAAGCCTAATGCTGCTATCTACATAGCTAGCTAGCTAATGTTAGCTGGCTGGCTATCTAGCTACATGTATGATCTGTGTAGTAATATTGTTAATTTCAGAAAGCCATTTTAAGCTACCCATCACTGAACCTAGTTGGTTAGCTTTAGCTACCTGCAGATTCATAATACATAATTTCATGCATGGTGGGCAGCTATGACAATCCATTTGTATTGCTATTCCGTATGGGTTGGGATTATGGTTCATTGTTTAGCTAGCTAGCCGACGTTACATATCTAAACAAAAGACTCAACTTTGCCAGATGATTACATGACCCATCAATTTAGCCAGCTGTGTCTGGGGATGATTTCGGCCATACCCACCATACGTTGCTGCTTCTATTTATTTTTGATTCTGTTGCTAAGCCACTTTACCCCTGATTGTATGCATATAACTATCTCATCCATCACCAGTATCAGTGCTATCGTTATTGACATTGTTATTATGTACATACATGTAGTGTACTGTATATTCTTTAGTTTATTCATTGACACTTAAAAAATGCATTAACACTTTTCTATTGACACTTTCTATTTTTTATATTTCTACTATGGGAATGTACAAGGAAGCGTTTCACTGTACCATTTACACATGCTGTATCCTGTTCAACAACTAAAATTTGATTCGATATAGTGTGTGTTTACCAGTCCTTAATTTTTTTTTACATGGTAGTACAATAAAAACAAATGACATGGTAATATCATGTTTTGTTGGTCACTACCATGGCAGGACAATACCATAGTACTGGTGCAAATACATGATAGTACCATTGTATTTTTCTCATTGTACTCCCATGGCAAGAAAATACCATGAAATTTGTGCCAGTACCATGGTATTGTCCTGCTATGGTAGGTATATTTTTGTTTCATTGTACTAGCCTCCATGGTACAAAATTAATCACGGTAGTACAATGAAAAAATACCATGGTTTTGTGCTAGCAGCATGTAGTGAAACACAGTTTTTCAGGTAAATTGACCAAACGAATTAACTTATGGTACTCACATAATGCAACATTTACTACTCACTCTGCAATGGCAAAGCATAGGCCTAGTACCCTCTTACACTGTTAGGTCATATTGAAAAACCACAACACACATGGTCTAGTAGTGTAGTGTACCCTCTTAAACCTTGAATATTATCTTGGATTATCTCGTGCTTCTCTCTTAAAGTTTTCAGTTGGCTCTCTCTCATTCAACTGACTTGGCCACTCTTATACAAAACTAAATAGCCAACATACTAAAAAAATGTTTTGTAAAAATGTATGAATTATCATCTTATCTCATAGATACATTTTCATCATGTAATTCTCAAAATATCCCTAAAAACAGCTAGTTACAATGCTTTCATTTGTTTACACTGTGGGAACGTTTGTTGGTCCTGTTGCCATGACTACGACAGGCTAGCTTGACTGAAGTTAACTTTAGCCAACATTAGCTTCTATGCTAACAGACGTTTATAAATTAATTAAACTATTAAAACATTATCAAGAAATAATAACAATTATAGCATTACACTCTGCTTTGTGTTTCATATTAAATGCTTATAATTCACCAAACCTTGATGATAAAGTTTAAAATGTGTTGTTTATCTGGCACTGCTCTCTTCAGTTTTCAGTTAGCTTGTCACTCTAATTCAACTGAATCACAGGCTGGTTAGCGCGAGAGCCACTGTAGAGTGAGAGCATGTGCAGGCCGAAACAAGCGCAACACCCCTTGAATAAAAATACTGTAAATTATTACAAAATGCCAGATTAGGCTAGCATATATCTCACATTCTCCCACGTCAGATTGGCAACACAGGGAACCAAAGCATGAGCAAAAAATGGTACAGTTAATACAGATAGTATTAGCCCTTATTTACAGCAACTATTTCCCTTTTTCTCTGATGTTACAGACAAACTAGGAACACCAATAGAAACCTACCTCTGACTTTTTCAGAATTTTGCCCATACTGGTATAAAAATTCATCAAGTCTGTATTTGTAGCGCTGAATAATGTTGGTTGCAATTCTGCTTGCAGCTATCGAGCTGGCAAGCCTCTTCCACCGTTTCTGAATGAATTTATGGCTATTTCTTTCTAGCTGGCAAAATAAGTGAGCTAGATTTTGTTTATGTACTGCCATACAGTGCATTTGAAAAGTATTCAGACTTATTGACTTTTTTCCACATTTTGTTACGCTACAGCCTTATTCTAAAATTGATTGAATTGTTTTTTCCCCTCATCAATCTACACACAATACACCATAATGACAAAGCAAAAACCAGTTTAAAAAAAAACCTGAAATATTACATTTACATAAGTACATAGACCATTTACTCAGCACTTTGTTGAAGCACGTTAGGCTTTACAACCTCGAGTCTTCTTGAGTATGATGCTACAAGCTTGGCACACCTGTATTTGGGGAGTTTCTCCCATTCTTCTCTGCAGAGCCTCTTACACTCTGTCGGGTTGGATGCGGAGCGTCGCTGCACAGCTATTTTGAGGTCAATGCAGAGATGTTAGATCGGGTAAAAGTCTGGGCTCTGGCTGGGCCACTCAAGGACATTCAGAGACTTGTACCGAAGCCACTACTGAGTTGAATTGGCTGTGTGCTTAGGGTCGTTGTCCTGTGAGAAGGTGAAACTTTTCCCCAGTCAGAGGTCCTAAGCGCTAAGCGTTTTCACCAAGGATCTCTTTACATAACTTGCATAACTACATTTGCAGTCACTTTTGATAATGGTGTTTTCTGCTAATGGAACACTCGCACTTATAGCCTACTACAATGTGCGTATTGCTGCGCTTATAATGTGAAGAAATAGCCTAATAGTTTATCAATATTTTAACCTTTTTGGGATAGGGGGCAGCATTTTCACTTTTGGATGAATAGCGTGCCCAGAGTGAACTGCCTCCTACTCTGTCCCAGATGCTAATATATGCATATTATCATTAGTATTGGATCGAAAACACTCTGGAGTTGCATGATGTGAATGATGTCTGTGAGTATAACAGAACTCATATGGCAGGCAAAAACCTGAGAAAAATCCAACCAGGAAGTGGGATATCTGAGGTTTGTAGTTTTTCAAATCAGCCCCTATTGAAGATACAGTGGGATATTGATTATGTTGCACTTCCTACGGCTTTCACTAGATGTCAACCGTCTTTAGAAACTGGTTTGGGGATTCTACTATAAAGGTGGGGCTCATGAGACCTCTTTTGAGTCAGTGGTCTGGCAGAGTGTCTCAGGCAAGTGACGTGCGCTCCCAACAGAGTTTGCTCTCGTTCCAGTGCTTTTCTTCAGACATAGGAATTCTCCGGTTGGAACATTATTCATGTTTTATGTTAAAAACATCCTGAAGATTGATTCCATACATCGTTTGACTTGTTTGTTTCTACGACCTGTAACGGAACTTAGAGTTTTTGTCTGGACAAAGTGCTTACGCCTCATGAAGATGGATTACTGGGCTGAGCACGCTAACAACAAGTGGCTATTTGGACACAAATTATGGACTTTATGGAACAAATCAGTCATTCATTGTTGAACTGGGATTCCTGGGAGTGCCTTCTGATGAAGATCAAAGGTAAGAATATTTATTGTGTTATTTCTAACTTCTGTTGACTCCAAAATGGAGGATGTTTCTCTGGCTGGATTGGGCTCTGAGTGCCGTTCTCAGATTATGCTTTTTCTGTGAAGTTTAAAAAAAATCTGACACAGGAGTTGCATTAAGGAGAAGTCCATCTTTAATTCTGTGAATTAACACTTGTATCTTTTATCGATGTTTATTATCAGTATTTCTTCAAAATCACCGGATGTTTTGGAATCAAAACATTATTGCACGTAAGGCGCCAATGTAAACTGAGATTTTTGGATATAAATATGCACATTATCGAACAAAACATACATGTATTATGTAACATGATGTCCTATGAGTGTCATCTGATGAAGATCGTCAAAGGTTAGTGATTAATTTGATCTATATTTCTGCTTTTTGTGACTCCTATCTTTGGCTGGAAAAATGGCTGTGTTTTTTTTGACTTGGCGGTGATCTAACTTAATCATATGTTGTGCTTTCACTGTAAAGCATTTTTGAAATCGGACACGATGGGTAGATTAACAAGAAGTTTCTTTCATTTGTTGTATTGGACTTGTTAACTTCTCTAGGGTAGGGGGAAGCATTCGGAATTTTGGATGAAAAGCATGCCCAAATCAAACAGCCTGCTACTCGGGCCCAGAAGATATGATATGCATGTAACTGGTAGATATGGATAGAAAACACTCCAAAGTTTCCAAAACTGTTAAAATAGTGTCTGAGTATAACAGGACTGATTTGGAGAGAAAAACTCCATTCAGGAAGTATTTTTTCTGTTGGTTTTGTAGTTTTCTATTCAATGCCATTACAGTATCCATTGATTTAGGACTCAATTTGCAGTTCCTATGCCTTCCACTAGATGTTAACAGTCTTTAGAAATTGTTTCAGGTTTGTATTCTTAGAAATGAGGGAGTAAGACCAGTCTGAATGAGTGGACCCTGACGTGTCACAGAGCTTTTTCATGCGCAATCCCGAGAGAGTGCATTTGTTGTTTACCTTTTATATTGAAGACGTTATTGTCCAGTTGAAATATTATAGATCATTTAGGCTAAAAACAACCTGAAGATTGAATATAAACATTGTTTGACATGTTTCTATGAACTTTACGGATACAATTTGGATTTCTGCCTGTTTTTACTACGTTTGAGCCTGTGGATTACTAAAGAATACGCACAAACAAAACAGAGGTTTTTGGATATAAAGAGACTTTATCGAACAAAAGGAACATTTATTGAGTAAATGAATATCTTCTGAGTGCAACCATATGAAGATCAAAGGTAAGGGATTAATTTTCTCTATTTCTGGCTGGTTACAGTTTGTAATAATTTGTCAACTGGGCTAGTTGAGTATTTCTGTATTTGAATTTGGCGCTCTGCAATCTCACTGGATGTTGGCCAGATGGGACATACCTTAAAGAGGTATGTGTGAAAGTTACATATTTCTCAAAAATATTTTTGAATTTCGCGTGCTGCCTTTTCAGCGAAATGTTGGTTAAGCTAAACATTCTGATCTGTTGCGTCAGCCACATTGCATATAAAAAAGGTTGTTTGATGTTACGGGTTTTATTAATATTTGATCTTTTGCATCCCAAAAATATTTCTCGCACAGAATAGGTTGACTTTTGTACTATGGGGGATAGTAGATTGACATAGGCTAGTGCTTTTGCTGTTTGTTAAGTCTACTCATCTTGTTAACTGATGAAAAGTAAATGTGGACAGTTCTTCCAATATCTTCAATATGCACCTTGGAATTGGATAAGGACGGCACCATTGCGTCCCTGATGTGTCTGTCTTAACTTGTGGGCTGTGAGAAAGACCCGATCACGTGATGGAGGAAAGGAGAGCCGTGTGAGTGAGAGACGCTTCAGATTGTGCAGCACACTCAGGGAGAAGAGCACAATGCAGCACTACGGGCCGCAAAAGGCATGTATTTTTTAAGGGTGCGTTACAGCCACAAAGTGGATGCCACTGTGAAATTCAAGGCATTATCAAGGGCTTGTCAAATTGTGAATGAGAGACTATTGGAGTGTGTATAACCGGTGTAAAAAACAAAGCAGAGCGCATGCATTTCAAGCAACTTTTTTCAAATCATCATTAGTGTCACCATGCAGCCTTACAATGTATAAAATATTTCAACATATAGCCCAACGTTTGTAGAACAACTAAAGTTACATTAATAACTCTAAATTAAGCATATAGGAGTTTTACCTGTTTATTTGTTAACTGCTCAACACAGAATAGCCACATGTGCTCACTCCCTCAAATCGTTTGGAGAAAATATTTCGATTTTATTCAGCTTTGTTCAATTGTATTTTTCATACTATAAAATAATACAAAATAATTCCACGGAATTATAAGCAAATCTTGTCTGCTAAATTAACTAGTGTAGGCCAAAGCCATTTGGCATAGCCACATCAGGACCTAACATAAGGACAACTCAGAGTACGCTATTTTTTCTTCTGAAAAAGACTACATTTTCTTCATATCATGCATCTTTAGACCTGTCTAAAATAAATAATTGATTTATTGAGAAGGTGTAGGCTATATTGCATGTATTTATTATACTCTTTAAAATGGCTTGTAAGTTATGTGTGGAATCCAGGAGATGTTAAATGTGTTTATGTTAAATAACAGTCAATTACTGTGAGACCGACTTGTTATTTGCTTGACAATCACCGGCTGATGAAATTTCGTGACCAACACAGCCCTAGCCATGACTACAACAGTGAGAGGAAACCATTAAGTTCCCGCCTAGCAACAGAGATGTATTGGCTGTCTAGATGTGTAAGGAGTCAACTCCACTGAGTAGTGATAGGTTTGGATTTCAGATCTTTAAATGTTATTAATCATTAGTTATAATAGAGACCTGAGGGGT
Organism: Oncorhynchus kisutch; assembly: GCF_002021735.2. NCBI lineage: Eukaryota > Metazoa > Chordata > Actinopteri > Salmoniformes > Salmonidae > Oncorhynchus > Oncorhynchus kisutch. The sequence goes on along the minus strand of NC_034199.2, from coordinate 8,131,000 downwards.
GTCATAGCCGAGGGGCTACACCAGAGGTATATGATGGGTGCAATTAAGTTTAGAATGAATTGAGTAGGGAAAGCAATCCCATATGGCAGGCATTGATAAGGGGAGAGAGCCATGGATTAGTGATGAAGGGGGTTGACAGGTCAAGTCACATTAGGGGAGAAGAAAAGTGTATTACCCATATCACTTAGTGTCCTGCCTAGCAATAAAGATACAATGTTTAGCGAGAAGGAGGAGACTCCACCCAAAGTGGGGTACATGTACCACCAACATGTCTTTGTCTAATGCAGCTGTATTGACCCTCTCGGAAGAATAAACTTGGTTTGAGCTTTCATAGTGTCCGTTGAGAGTTTACTCTTAGAATTAGAACCTAACAGTAAGAAGTTCTAAATATATGTGCTTGTGTAATCATGCTTTGACTTTTGCAGCTGTATGACCCAGTGGGGTGAATAAACTTGGTTTGAGCTTTTTCTAGTCGTCTGTGAGTTTTTAATTTAGTTTGTTCAGAACCTAACAGGTGGTATTGTATGTCATATCATTTGAAAGGGCTGTTTCTAGGTTTCAAAATACGTATCATGTTTTCATATATGGTTTTACACCAACAAATTATACTCAATAATGGACACAGAGGTCATGATCCAGCAATAAACGGAACATTCTGCTCAGGCTGCAAAGGGATCAACTGAAACAGACTGCTCCAATTAAACACAAAGTAAACAGTCACAACTAAAACATTGTATCACTCCATCTCGAATTAAAAATGAAACTGCAAAGTTGTGGTTAAACAGAAGCCTCGTAGGAGTAACGGACAGTTTCTTATCCATGCTTGTCATAAAGTATGAAGTTATAAATATGAGCAATAATACACAAGGGACCGTGTTTGTGTGTGATGTTGGCATGGCTGTGCTGTCAAAGGTACAAGGTGCTAGTTGTTATACTGTTCTCATTAAGGTACCAGTCAAACGTTTGGGCACAACTAGACTAGACTTATTCACTATTCAAAAGTATATCCATATGGGCAAATGGGACATATAGAGGGCCTTCAGAATGTATTCATACCCCTTGACTTATTCCACATGTTATTGTGTTACAGCCTGATTTCAAATACACTACCGGTCAAAAGTTTTAGAACACCTACTCATTCAAGGTTTTTAAATTCTTTTTACTATTTTCTACATTGTAGAAAAATATTGAAGACATCAAAACTATGAAATAACTCATATGGAATCAAAGTAACCACCCTTTGCCTTGATGACAGCTTTGCACACTCTTAACTTATAAGAAGGCACACCTGTTAATTGAAATGCATTCCAGTTGACTACCTCATGAAGCTGGTTGAGAGAATGCCAAAAGTGTGTAAATCTGTCATTAGGGCAAAGGATGGCTATTAGAAAAATCTCAAATCTAAAATATATTTTGATTTGTTTAACCCTATTTTTGGTTACTACGTCTTCAATATTATTCTACAAGTGAATAAGTCTAGTTAATAAGTAAGCAATAACCGCACACCTCCAACAATGTGAGAATGCACAAGTAAATTATTGTGTAATGGCTGAAAATATTTTGTATTCGATATATTGTCCCCATGCACCAGATGCCATGTTGATGCAATTCACAATCTATTTGAAGCTATCATTTCCACTTGCTGCAGAAACAAACATATTAAAAACATTACAAACAGAGCACTGTATTTTTTTAGCCATCTGTCAGGAATGACTATATTTCAAAAGATGCGTTGCATGATCCAAATGGAATACATTTCATCTTAAAATGCTTAAGGGCCAGTCTTGGTATATTGAAAGTGGCAGTTTTTTTCTTTCGCGATTAAACTCTTGGAGCCCAAGAGGCATAAGTAGAAAAACATCTGTAAATTGACAAGCTTTATCACACTCATACCTCAAGCTACAGTCAGTGACTGACTTTCAAGAGTCTTTTTAAATTAGAAAATAATGTTCAACCTTTCAGGCAGACCTGTGACTCAGCACCGATTTGAAATATGATAATAGGCCTGAGTGTCAAGTAGGTAAAAAGACTAGATTCTTCCAAAATTGACTAGCTCTAACAGCACTCTGAAAAATAAATGAAACCCAAGACCAGAAAAGGTCCTGCGTCTTCATATCCCTCTGACGTCCATTTAGTTGCCATGGCAACATATTGAGGCTTGTAAATCAGCTTGCCGTTGGTTGTCATGGAGGAGACCAAGTGAACTATCTATAAAGATTAACTAATGAAAGACAGCAATCTTTTCCCTGTTCTATAATTAAAACAAACATATTTAATTCCTAGCGCATTATCCCCTCATGGTCACAAGGTCTTGTTTCAATATTGGGGAGTCAAATGTCCACATTAAATGTTCTCAGTATATAATGAAGTGTCACAGGCCTATGATGGGGTGAAAGAGTGGATAGGAGTGTCATCCCACAATGCATTGCCCTGGTGCCCGAGGGATGCAGGGGACTCTGGCGGGGACGTGACTTACAGTATATGATGCACGTAGAAGAGTGTTAGATTTGGATTCAACCTTAGTCTTTGGCTGAACCTGAAAAATGATCGGATGGATGAACACCTGAAAATAAAACTAGATGGATTAAAGAAATGTTTTGTTTATCATTTGCTGCATAGAGGAACCCTGAACTAGTCTATTGCTACTCTATATAGTTTAGCATAGAAGAGACCTTTAGTGGCATGCTTTGGAAAAACAAATATTGATGGAGAGATTAGTAACTGTTGGCAACTTGACATATGCAATGACTGAATTTTCTAGAACTTAGAGTAATCATAGCCAAAAAGAACACTAAATAAGCATGAGACACCTTCACAAACAAATTCTGATTGATCAAATGTGAAAGCTCAAAAGGTTAGATTAACACAGTCACTATGGTGATACATCCCATGGGAAGGAAGAAGTGAAAGGAGAAAAAGGCAGTATTTTTAGAGGGGTGAAGTCAGGTTACAACCCAGAGGCACAGCCCAACTAGCACATAATGTTCTGAGAACCATATGTTTCTTAGAGCTTGGTGAGAGCGTGGTTGTCCTTTGGTTATTTTGCATAAAAACTTCCCACAAGATTCTGGGAATGGTGCAGGATACCCAGCTAGCGCTTAAAGTAATGTTCTCAAATTTTTCCGAGAATGTTGTTAGGTTCCAATTATCAGAGTAAGAACTCGACGGACACAATGAAAGCTTAAACCAAGTTTATTCTTCCCAAAGGATCGAACAGCTGAATCGACAATAACATGTTTACAATAGCGGTGTATATATGTACCCCACTTTTGGTGGAGTCTCCTCCATCTCGCAAAATGTTTTATCTTTATTGCTAGGTAGGAAACTAAGTGATTACGGGCCATAAACTTTTCCTTCTCCCTTAATGTGACCTGACCTGACCTTGACCCCCTTCATCACTAATCCATGGATCTCTCCCCTTATCAATGCCTGCCACATGTGATTGTTTTCCCTGTACTTAGTACATTCCAAGGTACCCATTAATAATTGCGTCGACCTGAGATGCAGACGTCCCATCTAGGCATCTGGAAATGCAAATGCGCTACGCCAAATGCTAATAGCACTCGTTAAAACTCAAACGTTCATCAAAACACACATGCAGGGCACTGAATTAAAGCTACACTCGTTGTGAATCTAGCCAACAAGTCAGATTATTAAAATGCTTTTCGGCGAAAGCATGAGAAGCTATTATCTGATAGCATGCAACACCCCGAAATACCTGAATGCGACGTAAACAAAAGATTTCGCGTAGCCGGCGCTACACAAATAGCAGAAATAAAATATAAAACTTTCATTACCTTTGACGAACTTCTTTGTTGGCACTCCTATATGTCCCATAAACATCACTATTGGGTCTTTTTTTCGATTAAATCGGTCCATATATACCCAAAATAGCCATCTATGGAAACTGTGTGATTCAGAAAAAAACTGTTTGAAAACGCTACGTCATTTTTTTTAAATTAGAAAAGTCGACGATAAACTTTCACAAAACACTTCGAAATACTTTTGTAATCCAACTTTAGGTATCAGTAAACGTTAATAATCTATCAAAATGATCACGGGGCGATGTGTATTCAATAGCTCCACGATTTCAAATCATCTTCCAAAATCTGTCTTCCAAACCTTCCAGTCGGAGACCGGATGGAAAGTGATCTCTCTAGTATGTTTGACCAAGAAACAAAGTCACCGGAAATGACGAGACTGGCGACATCGCGTGGAAGCTGTAGGAATTGCAATCTTGGCCCCATTTAATTTAGTTTCCATTCAACAATACATGCAAGTGGCGCATTGATACTTTTTTCAGTTTTCAGTGACCAGATTTTCTTGCGCTTTTCGATGAAACACACGCTCTGTTATAGTCACAGCCGTGATTTAACCAGTTTTAGAAACGTCAGAGTGTTTTTTATCCACACATACTAATCATATGCATATACTATATTCCTGGCATGAGTAGCAGGATGCTGAAATGCTGCGCGATTTTTAACAGAATGTTCGAAAAAGTAGGGGGTCGACTTAAGTTAACCAGTTTGATTTAGGGGGTGCTATTTAAATTTTTGGATGAAAAACGTATTTTGTCACGGAAAGATGCTCTACTATGCATATAATTGACAGCTTTGGAAAGAAGACACTCTGACGTTTCCAAAACTGCAAAGATATTGTCTGTGAGTGCCACAGAACTGATGTTACAGGCGAAACCCAGATAAAAATCCAACCAGGAAGTGACGCATTTTTTAAAACGCCTCATGCCAATGACTCCTTATATGGCTGTGAATGAGCTACGAATGAGCTTACGTTTTCCACGTTTTCCCCAAGGTGTTTACAGCATTGTGAAGTCTTTTTAGGCATTTCCCTTGAAGAATGGCTGTAAGGGACCATATATGGCATGTGGTCACATGGTGTCTCCCGCAGAAAACCTTGCGTAATATACTGAGGTAGCCATTTTTCCAATCGCTTCTTATGAGAAACCAACTGCCTCGATGGATATATTATCGAATATATTTGTTAAAAACACCTTTGACGTGTTTGTCGATATCATGGAGCAAATTTTGAAAAAAGTTTGGCGTTATAATTGTAGCATTTTAGGGTTGATTTCTCAGCCAAGCATGATGAACAAACGGGAGCTATTTAGCCTACAAAAATAATATTTTGGGAAAAAAGGAACATTTGCTATCTAACTGGGAGTCTCCTGAGCGAAAGCATCTGAAGTTCTTCAAAGGTAAATGATTTAATTTGGGTGCTTTTCTTATTTTCGTGAAAATGTTGCCTGCTGCCAGCAGAGCCTAGCATAGCATGCCATGTTAAACTTGCTTGTCTAGCATTGGCTGTAATGCATATTTTGACAAATCTGAGATGACAGTGTTGTTAACAAAAGGCTAAGCTTGTGTTTGAATATATTTATTTCATTTCATTTGCGATTTTCATGAATAGGAAAAGTTTATAGGGGTATTTATGTATGTTGCGTTATGCTAATGTGTTTGAGGCTATGATTACGCTCCCGGATACGGGTTTGCTCATCGCAAAAGGTTAACTTCTGGTGTAGCCCCTCGACTATGGCACCCCTCATTTCTCTATTACAACTAATGAATAATAACATTAACATTTCAGAAATCCAAACCTATCAACGTTAAGAAACAACATTCTTCTGTCAGAATTTCAGTACATCAGCATAATGTTTTCTGTAAATTTCCTCATGGTTCTATTTAAAGTCATGTTCTCAGAACATTAAGTTTCCTTAAAAACACAAGGAAACATTAGTAAGGTCAAAGAATGTTCTAAGAATGTTATTTAAAAACATTTAAATTCTGTTCTCAGCTTCAACAAATCTCTTGTCTGTTTGGAAAATGTCAAATAAAATGTTTGCTACCGTTTAGGCCTTAGGGTTAGGCCAATGTAGGAAGAGTGAGTGGACACTTCAATGACTAGTATGATTATGGGCGGCAGGGTAGCCTAGTGGTTAGAGCGTTGGACTAGTAACCGGAAGGTTGTCGTTCTGCCCCTGAACAGGCAGTTAACCCACTGTTCCTAGGCCGTCATTGAAAATAAGAATTTGATCTTAACTGACTTGCCTGGTTAAATAAAGGTAAAATAATTAGCGAGGCTAAGTGTTATTGAACTGTAAACCAGTTATTGCAAATTATTCTTTGTTACAGCAACAGCAAGTTCCCAGGTCCATTAGGCAATTACAAAAGTGAGAAAACTACTTGCGATGAAAAGTGCACCCTTAACAAGGGAATTCATTCGACAATTTCTACATTTAGACATACATTTTCAACTGTAATTATACTAATTCGGTTGCTTTTAGTATTCCTGAGAGGGGTTGCAGTAGCAAGTTCATTGTTTTGCTGGCGCACTTCATCTATTCAACTACAAAACAAAAGTTCACACTCCATAGGAGGCCCAGTGACCCAGAAAAATCCCACTTGCAATTTGCATGACTTTTCTGTCTTAGTGCAACAGGGGAAATGTATGCACCAATGTTTTGTCTAAGTAGCTTTGCTCAACTTCTATTCGAGTTCGGATTGGTCTGTAATGTAGCACACTTCTGTCTATAACATGAGATGCTCAGTATGTTTAGCTAATCTACATAAGTTTTGCTCTCCACTTCTGGAGGACCAAGTTTTGAAATCAGTGGACTTAGAGTATGATAGCTAAGGAGATGGAGAAAATCCTGGTGTTTGATTGCAAATATGCTGACAGAGTGGAAAAGCAAACACACAGAAGGATGTTGTATAAAACACCTGTTGCCAGAATACATCTTCAAACTGAGGGCAACTATGGCATCCGTGGCAGAGAAGGAGAAGCATCTGTTGGGTTCACCTTGGGGTCATGATAGGGGCTGTACCGAATGTTTGATGTATTATAAGAATTGATTATGCTTATGTTGTATTAATAGAAGGGGAAGGGTTATAAGACCCCTCCTCCTTACATTTATAGGGTCCTAGACTACAGACTAAGAATATATACAATATACATTATAAGGTTTAATATTGTTCCACAGTACTTTTCTTGTCTCTGCTTCTTATAAAAAATTATCTGAGAGATGTGTCAAAGATAAAAAAGATACAGAGACGCAGAACTCTGCAGGGTGAGTGAAAGAGAAGAGACTAGTCAGACATTCCACTATAAATCAACTTAGGGAGTGGATATTTACTGCTGAGCCTTTAGATAACATTGAAACTCTTGTTTCTATAGCTGTGTAGGCATGGGTTTGGTCTCAAGAGTAGAGGGTAATGACGTAGGCAGTGACATCACTAAGATATATGACTGCAGAAATAATAAAACAACTTGGACCCTTTTCTATTTTGCAGAACTTACTCAGAAACATGTGTGCTATGTTCCTGTTGTCAACTTCTGTCTGCAATTGCATTCAACCATATTCCCAGTCACCTTGCCGTGGTTAAATGCAGTGGTTTGTGCTTTCAGTTTTGCGCAAATGCTCCCATCTATCCACTGTTTTGGTTTATGAAGGTTTGAATAGTCACAGTGGGAAAAACCTCCCCTATGCACTTCCTGATGAACTCCGTCACCGTGTCAGTGTGTACGTCAATGATATTCTCAGAGGCAACCCGGAACATATCCCAGTCCGTGTGGGCTAGACATAATCGTCTCATGGTTTTGATTTTGTTTGACGTGATCAATGCTGAGGAAAGGCAGGGGTCTTTGCATTCAGCAGACAGTTGTAAAGGTCCTGGACAGGAGAGTGGGTCTAGATGATATGAAGGTCAGAGGATCCACACGATGTAAGTGTTATTTAAGAAGTTAAAACTGGCCCGCTTTAAAGTGAAAGTCCTATGTGCTGTCATAAAGTCGAGTTCCAAACTTCTCACTGAGCAGTGGCCTGTGCCGGCCTACTACTGAGCCTTGCCAGCCGCGCAACCCTTATCTAATACATCTCTGTCGGCTCTCATTGGCCCTCCCTCACCCACACCACCAGGTGAGAGCAAATCAATACCTAGACTCGTGGATGCCACTAAATGGCCTTCTCCGATTGCTCACCCATCGGCAAGGGCCCGCCTGCCAGCAACTACATTTGTCCTCCTTCTCGAAACAGTGTGACTTAACACAGGTATGATAAATACAGAGTATCACACACTGGTCAGTTACATAACACAGTGTATTACTGTGTATTACAAGGCTACCTTTACAAGGCTACCTTAGGTGTGAGTTGAGTGTTGTGGTTCCATGGTTCCATACAAACCAAGTGGGAGGGGAAAGGTTGCCACTATTCCCTGTTATGGAATTGGGAAATCAATGGGAATCAACTGGGCTGGAGACCCAATGTCTGGCCAGTATCGACAGGAGATTACCGATTCCGATAAATAGAATCAACAGGAGATCGAGGCAGTCATTCCCACCTGCCACATATGGGTGTGAGGAACACCACAGGACTGGAATGGTTCTCCTCATCAGAGACCAAGAGAGATGTCTCACTTTTCCCCAATCTTAATCTCACGCTCTGCTTCTGTTTTGGAGACCCCACTGTTTCCACATCACAGTTTGTAGAAAATGTATTTCTCTAAACTCTATACTATACTCTATATAACTCTCTCGCATCTCTGGAAGTATATCTGTCTTCCTATTTCTTTCATACTCATTGTCTGTGTTTATCTTTCTTACAGACAATTACTGACAAGCTTTCTCTCTTTGTATTTTTGGCAGGTCTGTTAGGAATTCCAAATCAAAAGGTATTTTCTACCCAACTTAAATCGGTAAAAACACACAAACGACTTGGAAATAACACAGATTTCCAGACTTTTCCTCTGACTCTGATCATGGTGAACAAATTGACACATCATGGGATACCGTACAACTCCTCACAACTCCTGTAAAACTAGGAACAATGGCAGAGGAAAAGTCAGTGATGTGAAAAATAGACGGACAACGATAGTTTTTTAGTCTTTCATTTTACAGTTGTAATCATTCTCCCTCACTGTTCAGAATAGGGATATTCCGCACTTGCTGGAATTGATTGGTGTCACAGTAACCTTGCAATAGAGGGAGAATAATAGCAAATACAAACATTTTATAGAGGCCTCTACACCACAGGTGACTGACATTGGAGGATGTTGCACAAATGAGGCAGCATTTCAAAACAGAATATTTGTCTATGTGGGAAGGATGAGAGGTGTAAGGATATTACACCCGTTCCCTTGTTTCTCCTTTTTTCCCCTCCCTCCATCCAGCTGTGGCTGGCTGCCTGCACTGCTGGAGCTGCTTAAGCGCTAAATTATGCAATTTTAACACCCTCCGCACACACACAGACACACATATGCATACACACACAAGCCTGGCACATTCTCCCTTACTATTATGCCCTACAGCGCCGCTTGGGGATTCTCAAACGTTAATTAATGGCAGGCACTGAAGCATGGGATTTCTCATTAACCCCAGAGAACGATGCTGCAGAAGCATGCAAGAGGAAAAACACTATAAAAGGGACGCCTTGGTACCTTTTTACTTGTTTCTGATCTGTTCTTTGCATCCTGCTCTACTGATCATTGGCAGCTGACAAGATTGAGGCCGTTCTTTACCTCTGGCTTCTTAATGGCAAGGGGCAGATGAATATAGTGACTTAATTGACTTAATTACGGAGCTAATCAGGTAAATTAGAGAATCTAGGTGCGGTTAAAGGTTACTGTGAGGGGAACCAAGATGAAGCAGACGGCTGGGCAGTGAGTGTGACACACACAGTTCAGAACTGTTCTGAATAAAGTATTTGTCATTTAATTTGAGCAAATAACATGACTGCGAGGCAAGGAGGAAGGTGTGGTGGGAGTTTTTCCAGGACTTTCTGTATTTGCTAAGAAAGGCCAAGTTTGATGTTTGGTCTACCAGACTCTTCACGCATTTGGGCAGAAACTAGTGTCTGGAAATGAGATTACGGTCATTCTAATGTCGTTTTCAACAACTTTTCTACATATAATAGCCTTACGAATTGTACAATACAAATACAGTATAACAAAAAAGGATATAAACACATGGAACAGACTAATGGTGTAAGCAAAATAATGGGAATGATTATTATACTCATGCCTATATGAGAGGACTGGAAGAGAGGAAGTGATAGAACTGACATGGTACAGAGCAACAGAGTTGACTGTATGTGAGGGAGGAGCAAACGGACATGATACAGAGTAACAGAGTTGACTGGATATGAGGATGTAACAGAACTGACATGGTACAGAGCAACAGAGTTGATTGGATGTGAGGGAGGAGCAAACTGACATGTTACAGAGTAACAGAGTTGACTGGATATGAGGAAGTAACAGAACTGACATGTTACAGAGTAACAGAGTTGACTGGATATGAGGAAGTAACAGAACTGACATGTTACAGAGTAGCAGGGTTGACTGCATAAGAGGAAGTAACAGAACTGACTTGGTACAGAGTAACAGAGTTGACTGGATGTGAGGGAGGAACAGAATTTACATGTTACAGACAGGATGGGAAATTCACTTTTCGGTCCACCAGCCAGTGTGGCAGGTAGATAAAATAGAACACCATACCTACTGTGAAGCATGGGGGTGGAAACATCATACTTTGGGGCTGTTTTTATGCAAAGGGACCAGGACAACTGATCCGTGTAAAGGAAAGAATGAATGGGGCCATGTATTGTGAGATTTTGAGTGAAAACCTCCTTCCATTAGCAAAGGCGTTGAAACGTGGCTGGGTCTTTCAGCATGACAATGATCCCAAACACACCGCCCGGGCAACGAAGGAGTGGCATCGTAAGACGCATTTCAAGGTCCTGGAGTGGCCTAGCCAGTCTCCAGAGCTCAACCCCATAGAAAATCTTTGGAGGGAGTTAAAAGTCTGTGTTGCCCAGCAACAGCCCCAAAACATCACTGCTCTAGAGGAGATCTGCATGGAGGAATGGGCCAAAATACCAGCAACAGCGTGTGAAAACCTTGTGAAGACTTACAGAAAATGTTTGATCTCTGTCATTACCAAAAAAGGGTATATAACAAAATATTGAGATAAACTTTTGTTATTGACCAAATACTTATTTTCCACCATAATTTGCAAATAAATTCAGAAAAAATCCTACAATGCGATTTTCTAGATTTTTTTTCTCATTTTGTCTGTCATAGTTGAAGTGTCCCTATGATGAACATTTACAGGCCTCTCTCATCTTTTTAAGTGGGAGAACTTGCACAATTGGTGGCTGACTAAATACTTTTTTGCCCCACTGTACATGTTGTCTTGACGTTGTATTAGTTAATGTGACGACTGTTGTTCATCGAATAATTAAAACGTTTCTAGTTTCTATTTCCCAAATGAACTCAAAGAATATCCGAATATCGATTTTACAACAGCTGCTAATTAACCAGTTACCTCTACAATCTCGTTCTGAACGTCGTATAGTCCGTGAATCTGCACGGACCCGGGTCTCACCGATGAGTTTGTACCACACCAATCTTAGTTGAATATTTATTTACTGGAAAGCTAAAATGATGATAAAAGATACACATAGACAAAACACATTATAGGCTATTGATTAGAACTTAGTATAACGGGCCAACATACTATGGCACGTGTTACCCAAAATGGGGATTTCAAAGAGAGAGGGAAAAAAGAAAGTACACAAGAGAAATATATCTTTGGGTGAATTTGTCAGCTATGCTATTCTAACCCTAGCCTTGCCCCAAACTGCCGCTCTTATGGGTCAGAATATAATGATGTAATTACGTGGGGAAGATCTCAGAGGATTCTCTGCGTGGACCGTTCAGGCTGCTCGATGACGCACTTCTCCGGCGCACCTTTCTGGTCGTTCTCACGATGCCAGCGTCCTTTTGGCTTAGGAGTCTGTTCCCTCACCCTTGCTCTGGAAGGGATTTTCTGAGGACAGACAGCTCTGTAGCTCAAAGCTCACAGCATAGGAATGAAACCGTTTAGATACCACGATTCGCTGGGATTGGATGCTAGGGGGTCCGGCTTGAATTCACCCGCTTGGACACAGCTACTCATCCGTAGCTTGGGTAGAAAAATATATATTTGTCTTCAAACTTGTCTTGCGTTCTGGGTTCATTGACTTTTTAGACCTTGGCTGCAGCTTGGGTCACGTAGACTTATCTGTAAATTCTTTACTCACAGGTTTTATACCCTTGTGTCAAAAGTGGGCGTAATCACCTTTAGGGCAATTCTCTGGGTGTACCAAGTTAAGAGCAAGGTCTAGGTTTTTCTCAAATCCAATTTTAGACAACTAACTTCAAATTTGATCTTTACCAAAACATTCCCTTAGATTTGGACATTTTCCACACAACGTACAATGTATACATTGTATAAACATCAACATTTACTAGGAAAACTCTTCACGTTACAATGTTTTTGTAATAACGTAATCTATTAACCTTTAATAACAAAACAAAAATTACATACATTTTCATATTCCATCTATCGTCATGACTACCAATGTGGCTGACGGAAACCATTGTTCCTTTATTTAATGTTTAATGTTCTGAGGTTGGTTCTTCATAGTAACAGGACAAAGGAATTTGTCTGTGGCCTGAGATTTACCAAGGGCGTGAGGGGTCATAAAATCCCCACATCTTCAGACCCCTAGATCTCTCCAAATTAATATAGTTGGTTCTTTAGTATTTTAACCTGCGTGTCATGAACGTGTCTGGTGGGGATAGACAAAATCAACACACGCACGATGGCGCAAGCCAGTAGAAATGTCGAAGCACACAAATAAATCTAGGAGAACAATTACATTATTTGAGTGTTTTAATGCTAAGATTTTTTATTTTTTTTGAAGTCATCCATGCTAAATCATTAGGTGAGACACAAATGTTCAGCTGCCCCTTTAAGGGACAGGCCATTACCATGGTAACTTGGCCACACAGACTAACTTGTCTGTGATGAAAGAAATCTCAGACTGTGATATTTTCCTATTTATTTTTTTATTTTTAATTTAACCTTTATTTAACTAGGCAAGTAATGTCTTCCAAGCAGCAAAGAGTTACAGCAAACTGAAAAACAATCTAGTGTGTAAACAAAACGATATTACAGCTCTGGAAAAATGAAGAGACCACTGCAAAATGATCAGTTTCTCTGGTTTTACTATTTCTAGGTATGTGTTTGAGTAAAATGAAAATTTTTGTTTTATTCTATAAACTACTGACAACATTTCTCCCAAATTCCAAATAAAAATATTGTAATTTAGAGCATTTATTTGCAGAAAATGACAACTGGTCAAAATAACAAAAAATATTCAGTATTGTCAGACCTCGAATAATGCAAAGAAAATAAGTTCATAGTCATTTTTAAACAACACAATACTAATGTTTTAACTTAGGAAGAGTTCAGAAATCACCGATGCTCCACCAAATTTCACAGTGGGTGTGTCACGCCCTGGTCTAAGTATTTTGTGTTTTTCTTCATGTATTGGGTCAGGCCAGGGTGTGGCATGGAGTTTTTGTATTGTGGTGTGTTTTGTCTTGGGGTTTTGGTGTGTATGTTTTTGGGATTGTAGCTAGTGGGGTTATCTAGCAAGGTCTATGGCTGTCTGGAGTGGTTCTCAATTAGAGGCAGGTGCTTATCGTTGTCTCTGATTGGGAACCATATTTAGGCAGCCATATTCTTTGAGTTTGTCGTGGGTGATTGTCCTATTTGTCCTTAGTGTCTTTGTTCCTGTCGCATTGTTAGTTGACACAAGTATAGGCTGTTTCGGTTTTCATTACGTTTATTGTTTTGTAGTGTTTATTCATTGTTACGTTTGTTTGATTAAACATGGATCGAAATCTACACACTGCAGTTTGGTCCGACTCTCCTTCACCACACCTAGAAAACCGTAACAGGGCGTGAGACCTGGATAGGCCTACAAGCCACATTGTCTCGCACCCACTGTGAAATTTGGTGGAAGATCGGTGATGATCTGGGGGTGCCTCAGCAAAGCTGGAATCGGGCAGATTTGTCTTTGTGAAGGACGCATGAATCAAGCCACGTACAAGGTTGTCCTGGAAGAACACTTGCTTCCGTCTGCCCTGACAATGTTCCCCAACTCTGAGGATGAGTTTTTCCAGCAGGAAAATGCTCCATGCCACACAGCCAGGTAAATCAAGGTGTGGATAGAGGACCGTCAGATCAAGACCCTGTCATGGCCAGCCCAATCTCCAGACCTGAGCCCCATTGAAAATCTCTTGATTTTAATCAAGAGGAAGATGGATCACAAGCCATCAAACAAAGCTGAGCTGCTTTCAATGTGAAAGACTGGTGGAGAGTGTGCTAAGACGCATGAAAGCTGTGATTGAAAAATCAGGATTATTCCACCAAATATGAATCTCTGAACTCTTCCTACGTTAAAACATTAGCATTGTGTTGTTTAATAATTAATATTAACTTATTTTCTTTGCATTATTTGAGGTCTGAAAACACTGCATATATTTTGTTATTTTGACCAGTTGTCATTTTCTGCAAATAAATGCTCTAAATAGTTTATAGAATAAAACAAAAATGCCAATTTTACCCAAACAAATACCGATAAATAGTAAAACCAGAGAAACTGATAATTTTGCAGTGGCCTTTCTTGTCAATTTAACCAAACCTCAAATGCTCTGTGTGACCACTGGCCATTCTTACCTGCTAATGACAAAATCTACCGACATTTTGCGGGTTTTCATTTCCTCCAGAACAACCTTGGTACGTGGCTGAAGAGAGTTGACTGGATGCGAGGGAGTAACAGAAATAACATGTCACAGAGTTGACTGGTAGATGTAGGATGTAAAAGAACTGACTGGTTACTGAACTGACTAGCAAGATGAGTGAAGGATAGGACGTGAGAGGGTAATGGAGCCAACTGGTAATTCATGTGTTATGTTACTGAACTATAAGATGCAAGCTGATGTGACATACTCTTCTCACCAGATTGTCACTGGCAGGTTGAGGATGTTCAGCCCTCAAGGGAAGACTGTGCTAATACTGATAGAGACTGACAAAGAGAGAGCATTGCATGACCGTGGCTGACTGAGACACACACACACACAAAGAGGAATTCACACACAGAAAACAACAGCTGGGGTACACATTCTATGTCACACTTCACACATGTGCATACTTTTGCCAGTTGTCTTCCTGTAATGTTTATACTACTCTTCATTAACTGGTCACACGGAATAACAAATGATCAACATGCAATGATGCATAAATGGTAATTTCCCTCAACTAGAGAGAGAGAGAGAGAGAGAGAGAGATTCGTATCGGCATTATGGAATGTTAACTAATGTAGGAAAGTTACATGTTCGCTGGGTAGATACAGGATAACTGCCAAAATCAAGGAAACACTTGAGTAAATGAGGGATACAAAGTATATTGAAGATCGGTGATTCCACACAGGTGTAATTCCTGAGATAATTAAGCAATTAACATCCCATAACATTAGGGTTATGTATTAAAAATGCTCAGTTGCTGCCGTGGCTAGAAAAGGAGATCTCAGTGACTTTGAAAGAAGGACAAAGGAGCATCTGAGGTTTAAAGGGTGTGTGTCAGTCACCAGATCTCAACCCAATTGAACACTTATGGGAGATTCTGGAGGGACTCCTGAGACAGCATTTTCCACCACCACCAACAAAACACTAAATAATGGAATTTCTTGTGAAAGAAGGGTGTCACATCCATCCAATCGAGTTCCAGGCACTCGTAGAATCTTTCCCAAGGAGCATTGAAGCTGTTCTGGCTTGTGGAGGCTGAACACCCTATTAATAACCCTTTAACTGTTTTCTCAACTGGCTGGTAGAGCATGTTTTGACTGTGGAATTAATTGGGGATAATGAAGAAAAACCTTGAACTGGATTGGTCAACCCTCCCAGGCCTTCTGCACCAATTTACATAATGTGTATCCTTTTAGGTTACTGCAGTTCAGACTTGTGGCACTCTAACTTGCCACTCAGAGGGCTGGAAGAAAACTCAAAATCAGACAGCACAGATATGGGATAAAAGGCAAGAATTCAGTTGGTGAGGGATAAATCCTGTTAGTAAAGACTTTGAAGAATAGGAATTTGTAAATAAATAGTAAAAGGTACTAAAGGAACTGAACTGATTCCACTTATCATCTATGCTCTTAAACTATTCCTTCCATCTAACCAATCATCTGTTCTTAGCATCAATTTGTATCATTCATCCATAGCAGCAATATTTAATCTCTGTCACAGGAATCTTTAGCCTCATGGACTCAGGAAAGGCAGCATCAATCAAGGCTTTGATTTGATTTACACTTTGCCATTGATTCTCCTATCAACCATTTCATACATCCCACATATTCACCATTTGCAATCTATATTGAACAAAAATATAAACGCAACATGTAAAGTGTTGGTCCCATATCCCAGAAGTGTATTTCTCTCTAATTTTGGCATTATTTTTATTCAAATTTTTATTCAAATTTGACCCAAATTAAAGATACAAAATCACATTGGGTTGCAGGTAAAATATAGTTTTATTAAAGGGGAAGAAAACTCTAACTAAACTATACTGAACAAAAATATAAACCCAACATGTAAAGTGTTGGTCCTATGTTTCATGAGCTGAAATAAAAGATGCCCGGAATTTTCCATTTCTCCTTTGACAAGATAATCAAAAGATCCCAGATATTTTCCATACACTTATTTCAAAAAAAAAAAATTGCACAAATTTGTTTACATAGCTGTTAATGAGCATTTCTCCTTTGCCAAGATAATCCATCCACCTCACAGGTGTGGTATATCAAGAAGTTGATTAAACAGCATGCTCAAGGAAACACTTGAGTAAATGAGGGATACAAAGTATATTGAAGATCGGTGATTGAATATATACTATATACTATATATATATATATGGCCTTGTGCTGGGGACAAAAAAAGGCCACTTTAAAATGTGCAGTTTTGTCACACAACACAATGCTACAGATGTCTCAAGTTTTGAGAGTGTGTGGAATTGGCACGCTATAACTGTAGGACTGTCCACCAGATCTGTTGCCAGAGAATTTAATGTTCACTTTTCTACCATAAGCTGCCTCCAACGTCATTTTAGAGAATTTGGCAGTACGTCCAACCGGACTAAAAACTGCAGTTTACATGTAAACAAAGGACCTCTACATCCGACTTCTTCACCTGCGGGATCGTCTGAGACCAGCCATCCGGACAGCTAATGAAACTAAATAGTAATTCTGTCTGTAATAAAACTCTTTCTGATTGACTGGGCCTGGCTTCCCAGTGGGAGGGCCGCCGATGCACCCCTGCTCAGTCATGTGAAATCCCTAGATGAGGGCCTAATGGATTTATTTCAATTGACTGATTTTCTTATATGAACTGTACCTTGAAATTGTTGCATTTATATTTTTGTTCAGGAAATATTCTAAGACAATACCAACAGATCAGCCAGGTCTGAGTTCATGTAAAATATCATACAGTTGTTAGATCTAGCCTACTTATCCATGTTCTTCAAAATTAACTAGTCACAAACTGTTACACAAATTTTGATAACTTTCCTAAATAGTTGATCTGAGAACTACAAGATAAACAGTAGCTTAACGATTGTCCTGTTCGGATTAAAATCATTGTGGGAAATTAGACTTGAATCAATATGGATTCAACCATACCATTACAAACATTATTGTCTGGTTAGCTGGGTAGTTAGCATAACTTAACTGCAAATTAAGTTTTTGCTGTTATCTAAAACAACACCTGGGAATGTGTTTAACTAACTGCATATTTCCCTTCAAAAATTGTTGCTCAAAGCTGCGAGCATAGAGAATGTTTAAAGGATACCCGATTGAAAGATAGCTGATATGCATTTTTCTACATTGTAATTGACACGGTGTAACCTTGAGTAGGCTGCTGCCAGGCTTCAGCTGTGGTACAGCAAAGGCAGTTTATGATTAATAAAAAATGCAATGCTGATGGGTGGTAACATTTAAATAAAACTCAGCCCTTAAACAAAAAAAAGTGGGCAGTTTCGGATTTGTCACTTCAAGCCCAAACAACTAAACGAGGACTTATTGACTTAAATCGTTGTGCAACATCATACTGTAGGTAAGCTCTGGTCATGGTCTTTTAGCTCGAAAAAGTGTATTTCTACCGGTGTGAGCGTTTAAGCACTACAAGAGAGAAAGGTCAACTTTACAGCAGCTACTAGCTACTGAGACAGACAGCACACAGCACAGCCAAGGTCACCTAGGTTTTATTGTTAACCTATAAAGTACTACATGGACTAGCTACTACCTATTTCGGGCAATTTGGTCCTGCCTACATATACGCTACTGTCACAAGACGCAGGCCTCCTTATTGTTCCTAGAATTTCTAAGTAAACAGCTGGAGGCAGGGCTTTCTCCTATTGAGTTCCAAATACTACTTGTTGAAAGAAAACATTTACCCCTTTTTCTCCCCAATTTGTGCTATCCAATTGGTAGACAGTCTTGTCTCATCGCTGCATCTCCCATACGGACTCGGGAGAGGCGGAGGTCGAGAGCCGTGCATCCTCCGAAACACAACCCAACCACTGCTTCTTGAAACAATGCCCACTTAACCCAGAAGCTAGCTGCACCAATGTGTCGGAGGAAACACTGTGCACCTGGCGACCGTGTCAGCGTGCACTGTGACCGGCCCACCACAGGAGTCGCTAGTGCACGATGGGACAAGGACATCCCTGCCAGCCAAACCCTCCCCTAACCCGGACGACGCTGGGCCAATTGTGCGCCACCCCATGGGTCTCCCAGTCGCGGCTGGCCTAGAGCTCCATTTTTATGGAATGGTCTGCCGATCCATGTTACAAATGCAGACTCAGTCTCAACCTCTAAGTCTTTACTGAAGACACATCTCTGATTGAGTGTAGTCGGCTCAGGGTTGCAACATTGAATGGCAAAGCACTGGAGTGACGAACCACCCTTGCCGTCTCTGCCTGGCTAGCTCCCCTCTCTCCACTGGGATTCTTTGCATCTGTCCTATTAAAGGGGTTGAGTCACTTGTTGCTCGCACTCTTCTCGGGCTCGTGCGGTGGGGGAGATCTTCATGGGCTGTACTCAGCCTTCTCTCAGGGTAGTAAGTTAGTGTGTTGATCCCTTTAGTGGCGTGGGGGCTGTGCTTTGGAAAAGTGGTGGGGTTATATCCTGCCTGGTTGGCTGTGTCCGGTGATAACTTTGGACTGGACCACAGTGTCCCCCAACTTAAGATCACACAGGACACCAGATAAGACAGGAGAATTACACCAGATATGATAGATTGACTCTAGCCCCCAGGCACATAGACTATTGCAACATAGATACTGGAAACTGAGACGGGGGGTCTCAGTTTCCAGTATCTATGTTGCAATAGTCTATGTGCCTGGGGGCTAGAGTCAATCTATCATATCTGGTGTAATTCTCCTGTCTTATCTGGTGTCCTGTGTGATCTTAAGTATGCTCCCTCTAATTCTCCCATTTCTCGCTCTCCTCCCCCAGCAAAATTAAGGCTAAATCCCGCCTATTTCTACAAATTATCTTCTTGAAATCTGATTTTAAACTTAACTTGAATCCTAACCACACTACTAATCTTATACCTAACCCTAACCTTAAATTAAGACCGAAAAGACAATTTTAGTATTCATGAATTCTTACGATATAGACAATTTTGTGCCTGGGGTAACAAGTGACAACCCACAGACAGAGCGCATTGTGTGTTACTCTTAAAAGGCTCTGTGCGGAAACACAGACTTTTGAGTGGAATGGAGATGCAATTAAATGTGTAAAAAAATGTACGCTGTTTAAGATATGTAACATTAACTGTAATTAACATATTACCTTCATCGGCCCTAGTTTTAATATAACCTTGCACATCTACATTTGCAATACCACATACAGTATAGATTCCAATCTAAACTATTTAAAGCAGAGGTGGGCAACTCCAGTCGTTGGTGTCACACTTTTGCCCCAGCCCCACCTCACACACCTGACTCCAATATTCAACTAATTATGGTCTTCAGTTTAGAATGCAATTAGTTTATTAATCAGCTGTGTTAGCTTTAGGGCTGGGGAGAAAAGTGTAACACAAATCAGGCCCCTTAGGACTGGAGCTGCCCATCAGTGATCTAAAGCTTCTCTCTCATCTGGATCATCTTAAAACCTACAAAGCCACACCATGATCAATTTCAGGTCTCCCATGTTACACTCACTGTCTATTTGTTATCTCATCCTATTTGTCTGGGGTCCATTTTGTCCCATTTATTCTCAAAGCCGTACTCATAAACCTGGTTTTCTGACTGGTTTGACGCAATGTTATCTCGCTCTATCTCTAGCCTGAGGTCAGCTCTGTGAATGAGATGGTGGTGCGGAGATAGTGGAGAAATTTCACTGAGGTGATAAAATATTGATGGACAGAAAGGCCTTGCTTCTTCCCTGTGGCCAATTGGGTGCATGCGATCGAAGTGAAGCAGTTAAGGGCAGAGAGAAACCTGAAACAAACAGCCCAAATGGCATCGGGAAAGCAGGAAAGAAAAACAGATTGTAAAGTTGGTTCTCCGGAGCATCTTAGGGAGTCGGCGTCCCATTATCTCAATGTGATCATTATCTTGTCTGTACAACACAACCATAATCAGATTCACTTTTGCTTCACTTAACACGCTTTATTCAGAGATCTGCTATTCCAGGCTCTTACTTTAACATACAAGCCCCATCCAGCAGATAAGGAATCAATACAATGTAAATATGTACCAGAGGGATAGAAAAGACAGTACAAATTCAGTATCTGAATTTGCATAATCAGTTGTTGGTATACACAAAGGCTGGGATATGAGATATGCAAGCCTGGTTTTGTTTGACAATGAATTATATAAATGCGCCACATTTAAAGTAGCTGGCCAATCAGCGGTCTAAAGGAGGATGAGCTGGTCAATCAGCGGTCTACTTGCGTGAATATTTTTAATGACTGGTATACACCCACACCATTCTGTTGTTGGGGTACACCCACACCATTCCAACAGAAAAGCTGATTTTCAACAAACTTTTTTTTGGGGGGGGGAAACTATTTCACTTAAATTGTAAGTAACTATAGGTCATATTTCATAGAAATCTGGAAACACTAGGCAGTTACTTTAAAAAAGGTTGAAGGCAGATGAGGGATCATTCATCCTTTTGTTGTCGAACCAACTCAGCCCTTTGTTTTCACTTTGCGCAACCGACTGCAGACTTTCAGTATATCAAGATCGTGTTAATGTCTAACATGATTTTGAGGTAGTGTTTATTTTTGTGTAAGTGTGCTAAGTGTCTACAACAAAGCAGTTTATTTCTAGGTGTTTTGAAGCATTCTTACTCATACCACATATACAGTATATACTATATACATATAATTGTTTACGTTATTTTGGGAACAATGAAACCAAAGTGAGAGAATATCAATGAAGCCTAACTTTTAAAATAAAGACACAGGCATAATCTCCACATACTTTCCCTAGACCCTGCCACAGCTATGTGTTCAGTTACAAAAATGCTTAAATAACTAAATATTCACATGACCAACAACAATAAACTCCCAACAGTGAGACTTCATTGCCAATCTACGTCACCTTGTTTAAAGAATTAAGGACATGCACCATGTCACACAACATTCTGCTCACCAAAACATTGCAACCAAGTTCCATCAATATTGTCAAACATCCAACAGCTATGGCAGAATTGTGGTATGCGTGTTGGCACTTACCGTTGATCCATTTGGCCTCCGGGTCGTGGGCAACAAACTCAGGCTTGAACAGATCTTCCACTGTGAGTTTGGTATCACTGCCAGCTTGGCTGTCCGCTTTTTAAAAAATCACAAAATGTTTTTATTAATTACAAACTATCATCACTGGGAACTCAATAATTGTCACGCCCTGGCCATAGAGAGGCTTTTATTCTCTATTTTAGTTAGGCCAGGGTGTAACTAGGGTGGGTATTCTAGTTTCTTTATTTCTATGTTTTCTATTTCTTTGTGTTTGGCCGGGTGTGGTTCTCAATCAGAGGCAGCTGTCTATCGTTGTCTCTGATTGGGAATCATACTTAGGCAGCCTTGTTTCCTTTCGCATTTGTGGGTAGACTTGGTTAGTGGCATGATTGCCCAAATTAAGCTTCACGGTGGGTTCCTTGTTTTGTTGGTGACATTCATTTCAAATAAAGAGAAATGTACGCTCATCACGCTGCGCTTTGGTCCAGTCATTTCCAGGAAGACGGCCGTGACAATAATGATCAAATCATTATTTTATCATTATCAATTTAGAAGTTTCCAGCATTGTTTATTCTCTCACAGAAGGAGCAAATAATAGCAATAGGGCATATGATACTAAAGGAAAAGGGGTGTAGTATTGCTTTTTAAAATTTTATTTGTGAAGCTTGCTGCATCAAAGTCTTTCTGAGGAACTGAAAGACATTTTTGAGAACTTGGGGTGACCCAGAACTTAGGGTCATAAAGTCAGTCTCCAATCAAAGTCAAGACTCCTTGATCTTGACCTAGAAGCTATCCCAGACATATTCTGTCAAGAGATTGCCTCTAGACACTAATCTAAGGTCAGCATTATGTTGTTGCTCCTGGTCAAGGTCAGCATTGGTGGGTAATTTAATCTGATTCTAGATCTATGTTTATAGTGTGTTCTGTATACAGCATATAGCTGTATAAGAGTAACTATACATGTTGCATCCAGCTGTTAATAATGTCTTAGGTCTGTGCTTTAGTCAGAAAAATGACAGTCAGATTAATATACCAAGGACTAGAGATGTGGAGTGGTCTGGAAACAGGGACTTTAATCTAGGGCAGTTTTTAAAGCTGTTGGGACTCTTGAGTGTGATGCTTACTTTAGCCTTTATGAATAAAATAAATCAGGATAAAATCTTATCAGAAGATTGGATGCACTTGGACGGCTTCACCTGCTCTAGAGGCAGACACTTTGAGCAACCTTTAAAATTCAGATGAAGAGGGAGCCAAACATTTAACAGAGAGAGAGGGAAGGTTGGAGGGGTGAGGGAGAGAGAGAGAGGAAAAAGTAGAGAAAGAGAGAGAAATTATCAGTGTTTCCCTTATAGTATATTCATTTAGCTAATAAATAATTTTGCTAATATACATTTGGCTAATAAAAAGAAAAGTTTAAGATGGGCAAAAGAACACAGACACTGGACAGAGGAACTCTGCCTAGAAGACCAGCATCACAGAGTCGCCTCATCACTGTTGACGTTGAGACTGGTGTTTTTTGCGGGTACTATTTAATGAAGCTGCCAGTTGAGGACTTGTGAGGCACCTGTTACTCAAACTATGTACATGTACTTGTACTAATGTACTTGTCCTCTTGCTCAGTTATGCCCCGGGGCCTCCCACTCCTTTTTCTATTCTAGTTAGAGCCAATGCCAATTTCTCGCATGGAATAGCCTTAATGTCTCAGAACAAGAATAGACTGACAAGTTTCAGAAGAAAGTTATTTGCTTCGGGCCATTTTGAGCCTGTAATCGAACCCACAAATGCTGATGCTCCAGATACTCAACTTGTCTAAAGAAGTCCAGTTTTATTGCTTCTTTAATGAGCACGACAGTTTTCAGCTGTGCTAACATAATTGCAAAAGGGTTTTCCAATGATCAATTAGCCTTTTAAAATGATTCACTTGGATTAGCTAACACAACCATTGGAACACAGGAGTGATGATTGCTGATAACGGGCCTATGTAGATATTCCAGCTACAATAGTAATTTACAACATTAACAATGTCTAATAAATAGCTTTCGTAAACATGTTTTAACTGTAAAATGTTAAGCCATTAATGAGAGGATGTTGTTAAGCCATTTGTAAACTACTGTTGACAAGGACAGATGCTAATTGTGTAGAGAGAGAAGGGCCAAATGATTTTGAATGTCAGCCATGTTGGCCCGGGCTGGATAACTACAAAGCACTTCGGTTTGTAAATTATGTGGCAGCCAAATGCAATAGATAGCTAGCCCATCAGATACTCAAGGGGTTTTAAATTGTCTGGAGCACCAGGGGACAATGTGGTCTCTGTTCATCTGTGAGTCATTCCAAAGATTTCTGAGTACGTCACTCAGCATAAACTGTTCTTAATTGCAGCAAATTGAGGATGTTGATGAACAGCTGAGTAGTGAAACTAAGTCAATATACAAGGTGTAGTGTACTTATTATCTATGCCCAATACCGTACCTGGGGTGAGGAGGATGACAGACATGGTGATAAGAGAGCAGACCCCCAAAATAACCAGCAGAGCAATAGCAATTCCTTTCCAGTTCCTGTCAGGTGGAGCTCCTGCACCAAGGTCCTGTAGAGAAACAGAGAGAGTTAGGAGAGAGGGAGAAAGAGAGAGAGAGCAAGAGTTGTCAAAAGAGCGTTCTGGAAAATACCTTTCAACATCTTTGGAAAATACCAATGTTCAGCTAAAAGTAGACATACCTAGACACACAGAACCACAAAACACAGGGATAAACACACAAAAGGATATCAACCCCACATAAAAGTTATAGATTTGAGCCCATTTTCTTCCTAGCTCTATTTTCTTGCTTCCATCCCATACAAACAATTTTCAAGACCACAGATTGTCAATACATGAGTTCTTCTATGTTGAGTCAGTGTTATGTAGGAGCTTACAATAAACATACCCATAATGTAAAATTGCTGGAATGTCAAATTGAAAGCCAAATCCAATTCCCAGATCACAGACATTGTGCATGCCATACACATCCATTTTGAAGCAGGGACACAATAGGAAGCAGCATGAGTTAGCATGGGTTGATCCCTACGATACGATGTAAACAGCCTAAGAAGAAAAACACAATACTAAAACAGCACAGTCTGTGAGGATTAAGTGCTGGTCCTTGTGTCACAATAACAATGTCAATGATTGTGACCATGTCAATGACAGCAGAGTAAATGTTTACTCATGCACTAGGTACAGGTGAAGGATCTCAATTTGACCAGTTTCTCAAAGCAGGAAAATAAGCCTGCCGCAACATAAATGGTGAATTATTGTGTGGAAATAATGAATTGACATTTTTGCATGGGTTGATACATTTTAAGTTCGGGCAAATCAAATTAGAAATTTTGAAGTGGAAATAACCAACTTTAGGAGACTTTTTAAACCTTTTATACACCACAAGTTTGCATTTCCTGTGACAACAGGATGATCAAATTAAGATTATAAATCTGTAATAGTAGAATAACATAAAGTAGTAAATAATACAGTCACAAAAGTTACTCATTCAGCTGTATAATAGTCAATGTGCTAGCCACGATGTTTCAGCATGTCACCTTGAGCTGCATTGATAACCAGCTCCATGGCGAGGCTCAAAATGAGCTGCATGATAGGGCTTAATCTAAGCTGTGCGGTGGGGCTCAATGAATAACACGACCAACATTATGGCATTTTGTGTTTATATTCAACTCTGAGGTAGGGAGGGGTTTATAAGTTGCATGGAGGAGCTCAGAGTAAATGGCATGAAGAGACTTTATGAAACATGCAAGTTAATACTTCATCATTTGCATTTCAAGAGGGGAATTTGCATGGTTGAATTGTTTTCATTAAACCAATGACTGTATATATCAAATATATCAAACTTGATTTGTCACATAGGCTGAATACAACATGTGTTCCGTGAATGCTTACTTACAAGCCCTTAACCAACAGAGTGCAGTCCAAGAAAGAGTTAAGAAAATATTCCAAATAAACTAAAGTAACAATAATAAAAAGTAACACAATAAAATAACAATAATGGTTTTAGCCATCGATCACGTGACACCATTCATTCCTATGTGATGACTCAATAGCGCATTGAAGCAAAATTATGTTGGCTAAGATGGCGTCTAATGGAGACGCTGGCCTTTAATCAATTAGATTTGCTCACTTCCTGCCTCCTTTCACCTCCTGCCTCCCAGGAGGCTGAAAAGATTTGACATGGGCCCTCAGATCCTCAAAAGGATTTATACAGCTGCACCATCAAGAGCGGCTTAACTGGCTGCATCATCGCTTGGTTTAAACAAGTGTTTGGAATCCGACCGCAAGGCGCTACAGAGGTTAATGTGAACGGCCCAGCACATCACTGGGGCCGAGCTTCCTGCCATCCAGGTCCTCTATACCAGGCGGTGTGAGAAGAAGGCCCAAAAAATTGTCAAAGACTCCATCCACTCAATCCACAGACTGTTCTCTCTGCTACTTCACGGCAAGCGGTACCAATGCACCAACAGGACCCTGAACATCTTCTACCCCTAAGCCATAAGACTTCTAAACAAGACAGCTAAAATGTAATCAAATGGCTACCTGAACTACCTGCATTGACCCTTTTTTGCACTAACTCTCTTGCACATACTTTATGCACACCCACTGGACTCTACCCACACACTCACACATACATACACTGACACTTCAACGCACAAATCCTTTGAGCCTTTATTTAACTCACACGCACACCCACACACACATAATATGCACACACATGCATACGCACACACACATACGCTGCTGCTACTGTCTATTATCTACAGTGCCTTGCGAAAGTATTCGGCCCCCTTGAACTTTGCGACCTTTTGCCACATTTCAGGCTTCAAACATAAAGATATAAAACTGTATTTTTTTTGTGAAGAATCAACAACAAGTGGGACACAATCATGAAGTGGAACGACATTTATTGGATATTTCAAACTTTTTTAACAAATCAAAAACTGAAAAATTGGGCGTGCAAAATTATTCAGCCCCTTTACTTTCAGTGCAGCAAACTCTCTCCAGAAGTTCAGTGAGGATCTCTGAATGATCCAATGTTGACCTAAATGACTAATGATGATAAATACAATCCACCTGTGTGTAATCAAGTCTCCGTATAAATGCACCTGCACTGTGATAGTCTCAGAGGTCCGTTAAAAGCGCAGAGAGCATCATGAAGAACAAGGAACACACCAGGCAGGTCCGAGATACTGTTGTGAAGAAGTTTAAAGCCGGATTTGGATACAAAAAGATTTCCCAAGCTTTAAACATCCCAACGAGCACTGTGCAAGCGATAATATTGAAATGGAAGGAGAATCAGACCACTGCAAATCTACCAAGACCTGGCCGTCCCTCTAAACTTTCAGCTCATACAAGGAGAAGACTGATCAGAGATGCAGCCAAGAGGCCCATGATCACTCTGGATGAATTGCAGAGATCTACAGCTGAGGTGGGAGACTCTGTCCATAGGACAACAATCAGTCGTATATTGCACAAATCTGGCCTTTATGGAAGAGTGGCAAGAAGAAAGCCATTTCTTAAAGATATCCATAAAAAGTGTTGTTTAAAGTTTGCCACAAGCCACCTGGGAGACACACCAAACATGTGGAAGAAGGTGCTCTGGTCAGATTAAACCAAAATTGAACTTTTTGGCAACAATGCAAAACGTTATGTTTGGCGTAAAAGCAACACAGCTCATCACAATGAACACACCTTCCCCACTGTCAAACATGGTGGTGGCAGCATCATGGTTTGGGCCTGCTTTTCTTCAGCAGGGACAGGGAAGATGGTTAAAATTGATGGGAAGATGGATGGAGCCAAATACAGGACCATTCTGGAAGAAAACCTGATGGAGTCTGCAAAAGACCTGAGACTGGGAAGGAGATTTGTCTTCCAACAAGACAATGATCCAAAACATAAAGCAAAATCTACAATGGAATGGTTCAAAAATAAACATATCCAGGTGTTAGAATGGCCAAGTCAAAGTCCAGACCTGAATCCAATCGAGAATCTGTGGAAAGAACTGAAAACTGCTGTTCACAAATGCTCTCCATCCAACCTCACTGAGCTCGAGCTGTTTTGCAAGGAGGAATGGGAAAAAATGTCAGGCTCTCGATGTGCAAAACTGATAGAGACATACCCCAAGCGACTTACAGCTGTAATCGCAGTAAAAGGTGGCGCTACAAAGTATTAACTTAAGGGTGCTGAATAATTTTGCACGCCCAATTTTTCAGTTTATGATTTGTTAAAAAAGTTTGAAATATCCAATAAATGTCGTTCCACTTCATGATTGTGTCCCACTTGTTGTTGATTCTTCACAAAAAAATACAGTTTTATATCTTTATGTTTGAAGACTGAAATGTGGCAAAAGGTCGCAAAGTTCAAGGGGGCCGAATACTTTCGCAAGGCACTGTATCTTGTTACCTACCTGTTATTCACTGTGTATTTATTCCTAATTTGTATCTTATCTTTACTCTGCATTGTTGGAAATGTACCCGTGAGTAAAGATTTCACTCTGTTGTCTATGAAGCATGTGACAAATAAAATTGGACAAACATTTTTTTAGGAGGGAAGGACACTCTTCCGTTTGCCTACTAACAAACTGACACACTCCTCGACCACTCAACCACTTAGTGGTTTACGGGTCACGGAGGAGAAAGGATGGAGGACAGACTTTTGCCTACGCGAGAAAACTCATAACATGCGCAGTTTGAACTACACCAGGAAGTGATGTTGCTGGCTAGCTCAGTGCTGCCCCCTCTCATTGATTAACTCTGGTTGAATGCCGACCCGGGTACTGCAGGCTAAATTATCGTTATTATCGTTCTGTGTGAGATTGTTAAATAATTGGTTCAAGGACATACATCTGTTGTATAAGAATAAATAATTGGTACCATGAATTACTTCAAAACATGTTTTTATTTGATCAAAAATTAACCATGAGGATTGCCATTTTTTCCATTCCCTATAATGAAGGAGCCTGTTTTCAGCTAACAATGCCTGCAGTACCACGGTCTGCCTTGAATTTCCTTCAATGAGAGGGGGTAGTTGTTCTCCACTGCATTAAATCCTTTCTCGGAGTCTCTCTCTCACACTCCAACTTCATGACCCCCGACTACTGTAGCAACTCCCTGGCACAAACAAGCAGCCTTTTACCAGCTGTACAGTATCAGCGTGTGTTATTACCTCTATTCGACAAGACAGAAACACAACACTGTTTGCATTTAGAATTTCACAGGTTAACATGGAGAAAGAACACTGGTCATCGGGTCAAGATGGCCGCCTAAGTTAATAGCCATGCACTGGTGGGGTAAGAGGCTGTGGCACTGTCAGAGTTCTGCCTCAGTGGTCTTAAAAAGGCTCTCCTCCATCCACATCTGCTAGTTCTGATAAGGTGGCAACATTAAGACCCTCTCTCCACAGTCATCCAAACCACTAGCTTTCCTGGCTTCAATTGCCCACAAAACCCTGCAGGTACAGGGAGGGGATTACTGGCCGCCGACCCACTTCTAAGATGTGATTGGCTAGATGGGGTGAAGTAGAAAAATGGCCAGTTAGACCCAGGTCGCTGTATCAAAACGATTTTTAGACATTTCTGCTCCATCTTCCAGAGGAGGTGTTCAGTGTCTATTTATTAAATGTGTATCTTGGAGGTTTCACGGGGTAATTGTAAACTAAACCATCATATTTCTCCTGCTCTGGAAAATGTTCAAATGCTCAAGCACCTCTCTAACAGCTATGGAGAGTGCAGTTTTCGGCTGTCCATATTTGAATGCCAGGGGGCACCCCTTCGTTCTGGGACCAAAGTGTTGTATCAATTACGACCCCCAAAGGGCCCAGGAGGCTGATCTATTATCAGAGGTTAGGCCGACGCTCATTTCATTAATTCCACAAAAAAGGCTGCCTTGTCCTTGAATGTTGACAGCAGCTCTAAATTGTCAAAGCCCTGCATGCATGAGCTTTTCTCTTCACCTCACTCTATCTCTTTCTCTTTCTACAATTTCCTACTTAGCAGTTTTGGAATCATCATCCTTAATTTATTAACTCAATTATGAGCAAAGATAGAGTGAGTTCTGGCCCGACGTGTCTCTCCATTACCATTATGGGGATTAGGAAACCGTGGCAGGGCCCTGACAAATGCCTAGCCTCCAGGAAAAAAAAAATGCCTGGGTGTGTTTCACTTAGAGCACCCCCACCCCCCACACACATATAGTGGGGAGACATCCCCCATGACCGTTCTATTGCAGCTCATATATTGTATTCAGAGCTAAGTCATTCAGAGCTTCATAGCTGAAGTCATTGGAATCACAGTTGCCCCAACACACATTCAGTGACACATGCCTTTACTTGAAGAGTTATGCCACTTTACAATATGCTTATGACCCTATTATGGATGTGTCATAAATAACACTTCAAGTAAATTGTTATCACACCTACTGTACACATTGCTCCCGAGTGGCGCAGCGGTCTAAGGCATTGCATCTCAGTGCTAGAGGTGTCACTATAGACCCTGTTTCGATTCCAGGCTGTATCACAACCGGCCGTGATTGGGAGTGCCATAGGGCGGCGCCATCCGTGTTAGGGTTTGGCCGGGATAGGCCGTCATGGTAAATAAGAATTTGTTCTTAACTGACTTGCCTAGTTAAATAAAGGTAAAATAAAATACACAGACATATCCACAGGCAATAGCCTATAGGCAAAGGACTGCTAAACAGTAGCGCCCAACCAAACAAGCATGTTGCCATCTAGAAGCACTGCAAGTCTAACTTTCTTTACTTTCACCAGTCTAGACAGAGTTTCCGTTTCGATTTACAGTCCAAATAAAACAACAGAGTCATAAAACTAATATGGCTGCCCACACCATTTTTCAGAAGCCAATTTTTTTGCCCTTTGATTTTCTGTCATAGAATGTCATTCATCTTCCAAATGTGCTATGTTACTCCACATCGGAGTGTGCAGTCTGTGTTGCAGGGAGACACTGAAAACCATAAATAAATATCTGACAGCTCTGGCAATAAGCAATCAGACAAAGGCTGTGTTCCAAAAGGCACCCTATTCTCTTTATAGTGCACTAATTTTCACCAGGGCCTATAGGTCAAAAGTAGTGCAATGTGTAGGCAATAGGGTGCCATTTAGGATGCATCCAGAGCCTTCATTTATCTATGTCTCAGAGAAGAAACTCAATGGAGAAGAAGCACATGTCTATGGGGAGTTAGGGTTGAGATGTTTTGTAGGTACACATAAAATATCCCTTTTAGTTACAGTGAGCTCCAAAAGTATTGGGAGAGTGACACATTTGGTTGGTGTTGGTTCTGTATACAATGACTATGAGGTTAAAGTGCAGACCATCCACTTCAATTTTAGGGTATTGTCATCCTTATTGTATGAACTGTTTAGAAATTACAGCACTTTTTGTACTTAGTCCACCATTTTAGGGGACCAAACGTGTTGGGATAAATTCACTTATGTGATTTAAAGTAGTCAAAAGTTTAGTATTTGGTCCCATATTCCTAGCATGCAATTATTATCAAGCTTGTGACTCCACAAATATGTTGGGTGTATTTGCTGTTTGTTTTGGTTGTTTCAGAAAATAGTTTGTCCAATAAAAATTTATGGTAAATAATGTATTTTGTCATTTTGGAGTCACTTCTGTTGTAAATAAGAATATAATATGTTTCTAAACACTTCTACATTAATGTGGATGCTACCATGATTACGGATAGTCCTGAATTAATCGTGAATAATGATGAGTGAGAAAGTTACAGATGCACAAATACTGCATGATACCTTCAAGACATGCCAACTTCTCACCATCACAATAAAAGGGAAGGTTAGCATTTTATTTGGGGGAAGGGTATGATATTTAAGCATCTGTAACTTTGAATAATGATGAGTGAGAAAGTTACAGATGCACAAATACTGCAGGATACCTCCAAGACATGCCAACTTCTCACCATCACAATAAAAGGGAAGGTTAGCATTTTATTTGGGGGAAGGGTATGATATTTAAGCATCTGTAACATTCTCACTCATCATTATTCATGAATCATTCAGGAATGGCTGTAATCATGTTAGCATCCATATTAATGTAGAAAAGTGAAGACACATACAGTGGGGCAAAAAAGTATTTAGTCAGCCACCAATTGTGCAAGTGTTACGGTTTTCTTCTATCTCCTCCTCTGACGAGGAGGTGTAGCAGGGATCGGACCAAAACGCAGCGTGATTACTTAGATTCACGTTTAATAAACTAAATAAACACGAACAATACAAAACAAGAAACATAACACGAAAACCTAAACAGCCTATCTGGTGCAAACAAACACAGAGACAGGAACAATCACCCACGAAACACTCAAAGAATATGGCTGCCTAAATATGGTTCCCAATCAGAGACAACGCTGGCCTAATAAAGATATAAACACAAAATACTTAGACCAGGGCGTGACAGAACCCCCCCACCCCCCACCCCCCCCCCCAAGGTGCGGACTCCCGGCCGCACACCTAAACCCATAGGGGAGGGCCCGGGTGGGCGTCTGTCCACGGTGGCGGCTCCGGCGCGGGACGTGGACCCCACTCCAACAGAGTCTTAGTCCACCTGCATCGCGTCCTTTGATTGGCGACCCTCGCCGCCGACCTTGGCCTAGTAACCCTCACCAAGGACCCCACTGGACTGAGTGGCAGCTCGGGACTGAGGGGTAGCTCGGGACTGAGGGGTAGCTCGGGACTGAGGGGAAGCTCGGGACTGAGGGGAAGCTCGGGACTGACAGGAAGCTCAGTACTGACAGGAAGCTCAGGCAGGTAGTTGGCTCTGGCAGATCCTGGCTGGCTGGTGGTTCTGGCAGATCCTGGCTGACTGGCGGTTCCGGCAGATCCTGGCTGACTGGCGGATCCTGGCTGAATGGCGGATCCTGGCTGACTGGCGGATCTGGCTGCTCCATGCAGACTGGCAGCTCTGGCAGCTCCATGCAGACTGGCAGCTCCATGCAGACTGGCATCTCCATGCAGACTGGCAGCTCCATGCAGACTGGCAGCTCTGGCTACTCCATGCACACTGGCAGCTCTGGCTGCTCCATGCAAACTGGCAGCTCTGGCTGCTCCATGCAAACTGGCAGCTCTGGCTGCTCCATGCAGACTGGCAGCTCTGGCTGCTCCATGCAGACTGGCAGCTCTGGCTGCTCCATGCAGACTGGCAGCTCTGGCTGCTCCATGCAGACTGGCAGCTCTGGCTGCTCCATGCAGACTGGCAGCTCTGGCTGCTCCATGCAGACTGGCAGCTCTGGCTGCTCCATGCAGACTGGCAGCTCTGGCAGTGCTGAACAGGCAGGAGACTCCAGCAGCGCTGTAGAGGAGGAAGGCTCTGGCAGCGCTAAACAGGCAGGAGACTCCAGCAGTGCTGTAGAGGAGGAAGGCTCTGGCAGCGCTAAACAGGCAGGAGACTCCGGCAGCGCTGGAGAGGAGGAAGGGTCTGGCAGCGCTGGACAGCCGAAGCGCACTGAAGGCCTGGTGCGTGGTGCTGGCACTGGTGGTACTGGGCCGAGGACACGCACAGGAAGCCTGGTGCGGGGAGCTGCCACCGGAGGGCTGGTGTGTGGAGGTGGCACAGGATGGACCGGACCGTGAAGGCGTACTGGAGATTTTGAGAGCAGGGCTGGCACAGGACGTGCAAGGCTAGGGAGGTGCACAGGAGGCCTGGTGCGTGAGGCTGGCACAATCTTCACCAGCCGACTAACACTGGTGAGTGTGGCGCACTGACCCAGGTGCCATCAAATCCCCGACTCGCTCCGTCGGGCGAATTCCATGCCTAATGCACCAACACAGCAACTCCCTCATAACTCTATCCTCCAATTTCCCCATTAACTCCTTCACAGTCTCTGCTTCGCAGGTCTGACTCCTGACTCTGCCACACTCTCCCTGTGCCCCCCCCCACCCAAGAAATCCATATGTGTTATTTCATAGTTTTGATGTGTTCACTATTATTCTACAATGTAGAAAATTGTAAAAATAAAGTAAAACTTTGGGGGGACAAAACAAAATCACTCAATCAGCCTGATGCAGACCCCTGACCTACAGCATGGTCAAGCAATTTAATGTTTCTGACATCTGCAACCTGGACTCAAGGGTAGACGTAACATAGTAAACTAAAATCCAGAACACATCAAATAGGTATGATACCATCTGTTAACCTTTTGCGTGTAGGGGGCAGTATTTTCGTTTTAGGCTATAAAACGTACCCATTTGGAACTGCCTATTTCTCAGCCCCAGAAACTAGAATATGCATATAATTGTCAGATTAGGATAGAAAACACTCTAAAGTTTCCAAAACTGTCAGAATATTGTCTGTGACTATAACAGAACTGATATTGCAGGTGAAAACCTGAGGAAAATCCAATCAGACAAAGGAGTTAGCCTCTTATTTATTTATTCTGTTCCTATGCATGCCTATCCTCCATTTAAAGGGATATCAACCAGATTCCTTTTTCCGTGGCTTCCCTAATGTGTCAACAGTCTTTAGACATAGTTTCAGGCTTTTATTTGAAAAATGAGCGAGAAATATCACATTGCGTAAGTGGATAGGGGGGGCTTTCAGAGTGAGTTTTGCGCAACAGGGTAAAGCGGCCATTGTTTCTCCCTGTCCTATTGAAAAACCTACACTCCCGGTTGATATATTATTATTGAATATATATTTTAAAAACAACCCGAGGATTGATTATAAAAAAACGTTTGACATGTTTCTGTGGACATATTATTTGGAATGTTTGTCTGCATTGTCGTGACCGCTCTTTCCTGTGCATTTCTGAACATAACGCGACAAACAAACGGAGGTATTTTGGATTTTAAAATAATCTTTATGGAACAAAAGGAACATTTGTTGTGTAAATGGGAGTCTCGTGAGTGAAAACATCCGAAGATCATCAAAGGTAAACGATTCATTTGATTGCTTTTCTGATTTTCGTGACCAAGCTACCTTGCCGTGACCAAGCTACCTTACCACTAAGTGTACTTAATGTTTTGTCATGCGATCGATAAATTTACACAAACGCTTGGATTGCTTTCGCTGTAAAGCATAATTTCAAAATCTGAGACGACAGGTGGATTAACAAAAGGCTAAGCTGTGTTTTGCAATATTGCACTTGTGATTTCATGAATATGAATATTTTTAGTCATATTATTTGACTGTGGCGCTATGCTATTCAGCGGTTGCTGATGACAATTATCCCGCTTAAGGGATGGGTAGTGTCAATAAGTTAAAGTTTGGTATGGTATGTATTAATTTGTGGATTTCCATCATCCATTTATGATATGATATGTTACAAATTACAATTCCTATAACGGCACGAATTTTCAATACGTACAGTGTGACATGTTACGAATTCCAATTTGTTGTGGCAAACAATAGCAAGGTGGCTAACGTTAACGTTAGCTAGTTAGCTTACATTAGCTAGGCTAGGGTTAATGTTAGGGTTAGCTAACATAGTAAGTAGTTTCAAAGTTGCTAATTAGCTAAAATGGTAAAGTTGTCTGTGATGAGATTCAAACATGCAACCTTCACGCCCATTCATCCACCCTGACCAAGCACCCTTCTTTTGTTTTTGCCTTAAGTAACCTTCTGTCTTCTGTACCCATACCAAACGTAACATATGGATTTTCTTTTAGTATGTTGATTCTAGTCTATGAGACCAGGCTGATAGTTTACTAAACAACTACTGATTTAGAACCATGAAGAGAAACCATCACAAAGAAAACAGGAGCACTTCCTCTATTATTAGAGCATTATTAAACATCATCAAATCAACTAGGCTATATATGCTTAGTGTAATACAGTGAAAACAAATTTAAAGATACCTAAAACATTTTAGTCCAATCAACGTTGCTAAATATGTTGCTCTCCATGGTACTGATTTCTGTTTGTGTGTCCGTGCGTGTGCGCAAGTAGAAAAAACATGTTGACTCACCCTACCTGTAGACTAGTTGAACACCAATGTCATCCTCCTCTCTTTCATGTTGGCAAAATGGTCTATGACTCCGTCACACAATAGTACAAGTTTTTAGTTTTTGTTGTCCTAGCCTAGGCTACATGGCTAAAATGCTTGCTAGCTTAGAACAACAATGAACCAGCTAAGTTAGCTAGCTAGTTAACGTGAGCCTACTACATCTAGGTTACTTCAATCGTCTCAGGCCAGTGGCAAAACGTATGAATTTATGGTTACATCAGAATTGTAATTATAATCATTGGCCTCCATGGACAATTAAGTTAAAAAAAGATATATATATTTTATTGTCACATTCTGTACACCTGATAGGTGCAGTGAAATGTGTTGCTTTACAGAGTCAGCCATAGCAACACGGCACCCCTGGAGAAAATTAGGATTAAAGGAAAACTCCACCTAAAAATAGTTCGGTATTTGTTTCATTTGGTATGATTTCGGTATGATTGGTATGATTTCTGTATTTTGAAAGTTACATATCTTGAAAACTTAAGTGCTGACAAGCAAAACATTTTGGAACTATATCAACAATGATCTAATGGTTTTGTGTGGAATTTTCCTTTAAATGCCTTGCTCGAGAGCACGTTGACAAATATTTCACCTTGTCGGCTCTTTGTGGTTGCAAGCCCAACTCTCTAATCGCTAGGCTACCCACAAGTCCAAATCCATATCTGAATCCACAATTTAGGAAATTGCAGATCTAGCTAGCTAGCTACTGCAGGACAACAACACAAGCAGACCAGGAACAGGCAAGTGTTTTGCTTTTGATGTGATTTGATTTGTGTCTCAATTGTCTCAAGGCATAAAATCCTTCTTTAACCTGTCTTCTAACAGGTGACATCAATAAGGGATCATAGCTTTCACCTGGAGTCTATGTCATGGAAAAAGCAGGTGCTCCTAATGTTTTGGACACTCAGTGTATATGGAGGTACTTTAGTGCCCACAAAAGGGGTTAAATATGGACAAAAAATAGATATATATTATTTCCTGATCTTTCTTATATCTCTTAGATATAGGACAGACACTTCAAAATAAACTTCCTTTATATATTTTTTCCAAACTCTTTAGCCATGTATGAATATATTATTCAATGCATTTCATCAAATAATGAAAACAACATTTTTATATAATTACAGGGGTCCTAAAATAAAAAAAATAAAAAAAGCTAAATTACCCTTGAAATCTTAAAACAATTCCCCGAGTCCCGGGCCCTTAGACCTTAGGGGGTTATGGTTCTATCAAAACTGTGGTAAACAACTGTTTAAAATACTCTGAATTCCATATCTGTACCACACGATACAACGGCAATACATCTCTCCAATGTGGTAATAATGCTGGTTTCCTAAGCTGTATCCCAAATGGCACCATTTTCCCTACTGCACTACATTTGACCAGAGCCCTATGGGTCCTAGTCAAAAGGAGTGTACTACATAGGTAATAAGGTCCATTTGGGATGTAGCCATAGTGCATTGAAATCCATAATTCAAATGATTTACATACCGCTCTAATCAAAGAGGGTATCAAACTGATTTGTAGGGACGCATTCAATTACTTATTCCAGATTCATAATCGGCCGCTACATTGGTATACAGTCTGTTGCATTAGTGTACGTTAAAATTCTAGTCAATGTTGAGCTGTTTTGCGTTTTGTGTATCTGTGTTGGTCTGAGCATGCCTAAGGACCAAATCTACCCAAGAGCATGCTGAACATATCTGAAGAAATCATCACACATATACTACACCCTATCATTATAGACAATATATGCTTTGTAGACTCTACATGCTCTACATGCTTTAATCACACCAGTCAAATATGAAATGTCAATATTTGTTTGGCTAAGGGACTTGGGATTTGGTTCACACTTTTACCTGAAGCAACCAGTCATGATGCATTCATAAAACAGTCATAAGGAGGGGATAATAACTTTCGTAAGACAGAATCCAAAAAGTCACGGAAAGATAACAATGGCCAACTTACTTATTTTTGCATTATACAGTGCCTTCAGAAAGTATTCATACCCCTTGATTTATTCCACATTTTGTTGTGTTACAGCCTGAATTCAAAACCGATTAAATTGTTTTTTATCTCTCACCCATCTATACACAATAATCCATCATGAAAAAGTGAAAACAAGTTTTTAGACATTTTAGCATTTTTGGGGCAAATTATTAACATAAATACCTAATTTACATAAGTATTCATACCCCTGAGTCAATACTTTGTAGAAGCACGAGTCTTTTTGTGTAAGTCTTTAAGAGCTTTCACACCTGGATTATTATTTTGCAAATTATTCAAGCTCTGTCAAGTAGATTGTTGATCAAAGCTAAACAGCCATTTTCAATTATTACCCTAGATTTTCATGCCGATTTAAGTAAAAACTGTAACTAAGCCATTCATCTTGGTAAGCAACTCCAGTGTAGATTTGGTCTTGTGTTTTAGGTTATTGTCCTGCTGAAAGGTGACAAAATCTCCCAGTGTCTGTTGGAAAGCAGACTGAACCAGGGTATCCTCTAGGATTTTTTTCTGTGCTTATAGCTGTATTCCATTTATTTTTATCCTAAAAAAACTCCCTTGCCTTTGCCGATGACAAGCGTAACCATAACATGATGCAGCCAACACCATGTGTGAAAATACATAATGCTTTGTATTCAGGACAAAAAGTGAATTTCTTTGGTACATTATTTTGCAGTATTACTTATGGTGCCTTGTTGCAAACAGGATGCATTTTTTATTCTGGCTTTCTTCTTCTCACTATGTCATTCAGGATAGTATTGTGGAGTAACTACAATGTTGTTGATACATCCTCAGTTTCTCATATTACAACCATTAAACTCTGAAACTGTTTTAAAATCACCATTGGCCTCATGGTGAAATCCCTGAGCATTTTCCTTCCTCTCCGGCAACTGAGTTGGGAAAAACGCCTGTATCTTTGTAGCGACTGGGTGTATTGATACACCATGCAAAGTATCATTAATAACTTTTCCATGCTCAAAGGGATTTTCACTGTGTTTTTTTTGTTGTACAAATCTACCAATCAGTGCCTTTCTTTGAAAGGCATTGAAAAACCTACCTGGTCTTTGTGGTTGAATCTGTGCTTGAAATGTATTACTTGGTTGAGGGACCTTACAGATAATTGTATATGTGGGTTACAGAGATGGGTTAGTCATTCAAAAATCATGTTAACCATTATTATTGAACATGAAGTGAGTCCATGCAACTTATTATGCGATTTGTTAAGCACATTTTTACTCCTGAACTTGTTTAGGCTTGCCATAACAAAGGTGTTG
This sequence comes from Oncorhynchus kisutch, assembly GCF_002021735.2. Classification (NCBI taxonomy): domain Eukaryota; kingdom Metazoa; phylum Chordata; class Actinopteri; order Salmoniformes; family Salmonidae; genus Oncorhynchus; species Oncorhynchus kisutch. Next base: position 8,092,071 of record NC_034199.2, on the reverse strand, counting down.
AACACTTACTGACTGATGACATTTTCTTTTTACTCATTTCAGAAATGTTCTACTAACAAAATTCCATTTTGACATTATGTGGTATTGTGTGTAGATCATTGACACAAAATATCAACATAATCCATTTTAAATTCAGGCTGTAACAGGGCTGCCAACTCTCACGTATTGGTCATGAGACAGATGCATTTGACCTCACATTCTCACCGCACACCTCATATCTCACGCATTGAAAAACACTGCTTATATTTGTCTAATTAGTCTATTGTATAGTCAGCACGTTAACTTTTCGACTGCTCCAAATCATTTTGAAATCGGAGCATCTGCACCTGATAAAGCTGAATCTTTATCATTGTCATGTCTTGCCACAGCACTGTGAACAGCGGCACATTGAAGCATATGTAAGGGATCAAGGGGATTTGATGCATGTTTTAAAGAAACGCCCCTCAAAATTAGAGTGGAGCTGAATGGAGAGAGAGAACATTCTCTGCTGAGTTTATAAACCTCTGAAAACAGTAGCATGGTAGCGCTGTTTTATGTACAATGTTGTCAACAAAACGAGGTAGAGGTTACTCCCGTCCCTATTGCAGAATGCCTTTTGGCAGCATGTACTAAAGTGGATTTAATCCACACATGCATTAGTTCCTTCGTTTGGTGATTGCCGTTTAGGCTGTGACAACGAAAAGGCAGTAGATAGACCTACGGTATGTTTCAGTCTGATCAGTGGAACAATTCTCATTCTTTAACAATGGGCTAAAATTGTATTTACCTAGGCAAATCAGTTAAGAAAAATTCATTTTTTTCAAAGATGGCCTTTTTCAGGAGCAGAACAACAGATCATTTTACCTGGTCAGCTCAGGGATTTGATCTTGCAACCTTTTGGTTATGAGTCCAACACTCTTACCACTAGGCTACCTACCACCCTAAAAAATATATGGAAAATATTTGCTTGTCAGCAAGAACACTATTGTTACTCCCTACACTTATTTTATTATTATTATTTTTATTATTATTATTATTTATTATTTATTATTATTCTTCCCAATTTTGCCAGTTAATCACATATTTGAAATCGGATATACCTATTTGTCTTTGAAAATGAATTACATGAGGCTATGTAATTTTGCAGCCATTCATGGACAGTCTTGAATAAAAATTGGATATTAAATACTCCAGGAATCAAAATAAGTGTTAGTACTGTGCACATGCTAGGCAGAGATGATAGGGGAACTCACAACTCATAAAAACATCACATTTTGTCTATGTAGAGCAAGATGATGACAAGGATCTTCAACTAGTAGGCATAAACCAACTGAATATTGATATTGAGAAATTAATTGTTATAACAAGAACATTTTCAAACACCCAGCACTTCAGGGGAGGCCAACCCTCTTGGAGAGCAAGCAGGATTTTCTTCCAGACCTATTTTAAAGAGATAGTCCACCCAAATTACAAAATGTTTGTGTTTTTACCTCGAAAGCAGTCTATGGACAAGGAGACTGCAATCTAAAAAGAAAATCTCGATGTCACAAAATTGTCGAATTGTGAGTGTTCATTTAATGTTCAAAGCATTCTGAATACACGTGACCTGTGGTTTTTATTTGTTTTTATTTCCACCCTGGTCATATGCCTAAGCCATGTTAAAATGCATGGAATTGTAGGAAATTAGCCTTAAACAGTAACATTTCCCATCTAGGGGTTGTGCCAGTGGGCAATGAAATTGACATAGCAAATCTCACTCTAAGCTTTCTTCAAAAGTTGGCAGCAAAATGTGGAATAAGTAAAGAGGTGTGAATACTTTCTGAAGTCACTGTATGTACCGAAAGTATCTGCTAAAGCCAATTCAATGTTTACTGATTCCTGATTTGTCTATAGAACTATGACAGTTGGAAAAGTATGGCTCAACTATATGTAATTCTTTGTAGAGTGTTTATTCTTCAAAGTAGACAGTACAACACCTTAAGCTGTGAAGGTGTTAGTTATTTCTGTAATGACATGCATCTGATCCATCTGTACCCAAGACCCACCAGTACCCTGATAATTGAACATTTACCAATGATCACAACACAACGCAAACCACCACACAACATACAGCACAACATTACCCTGTCACATATTTACTGTGATATACACCTTGGGTGTCCATACATGACTGGCCACAAGAACACAGAACCCTGCTCAATGCAAGTATATGCCTTACAAATGCTTTCAACAGTTAAAGCCTCAAATAGAAGTGGATAAACAGAACACTTTTTTGGACCAAAGAACAGACAACACGTTCCAATAAGCGACCAAGACATTCGATCCACAGCAGCTTTGTACGAAGTGCAAGTTTTGACTGAGGTTAAAGTTGAAGCTACTCCGAAAATGGACATTGATCGCCTCCACAGGCCATTCACCCACTGTTGGAATTCTTGTCTGTACTCCACAGTGGGGCTCTAATGTATAAACTACACTACCCAGCATGCCCATGACACACACAGGGAAACATGAGTGGGCCCTGATGGAACTAAATTCTCAACATTTAGACAGCTCAATCTACGAGTCTGTTTTTCTTTCATGTGAGTGGCTGAGCACAGTAGATATGGAGAGTTGCAGCTGTGCTATTCACAAATGAATAGGTGCCCTATTTGGTTCCTTGTTTGTTTATCGGAGCTCTAATGACCAATGTCTGATGCTTCATGTGATAGTCATTGTCTAGCGCTGAAGTCAAGTGTCTAATCCGAAATAAAATCTATGACACGTTTGCACTCAATGGCGTTCATATGATCTGTTATGAATGTCTACTCCTTCTCTCTCCTATGCCAAGTGATGTTTATTGTTTATAAAGCAAACAAGATATGAAATAGATACGAGCCCTCAATCATTTCATTCCAAAACAATTCCTCCTTGTATAGTTTTTTGTGGATTTTGATATCGATATTGGTGTTGGTAAAAAGACGGACTGAGTCAATGACGTGCATAGGACAGAGAATGTTTTCTAGCGACATCGAGTCAAATTGGGCCATAGCCATTCACAGGATGCAATCATCTGTATTAGACCATATAATGTCTGAATATTAGCCCAGACCACCTCCGCAGAAGCGTATGCAGGACAATAGAGTAATTATATTAATCAGCTTTTACTATCTGAATGAATTACCCACAACCGCAAATTAAAATGTGATTTGGTTGAAATTACACGGTATGTGCTAAAGCCTTTTTCTCTCCTGCAATCAAATTTAACTGAAGCCAATTAGACACAGCTGACTACATTCGTAGTCAAATTATGCTCAGAGCGTGGATAAGAATTGAGCTCTTTCCCTCCAATAAAAAAAGGTATTTCATCTATTCTAGGGAAATCAAATTGAAAAAGAAAATCGTAATGGGGGAGCCATCCACAGGGTAAGCTCATTGAGACACAACTGAATGTGTCTGAGTGGAGATTGTCGTCACACGCCCAGTCAAACTCACAGGCTCTGCACTTTAAGAGTCTCTCACTTTACGTTTTTTTTTTTTGGAGACATAGGTGACATTGGGGCATCCAGCAGCCACTGAGCTATAAAATTACCGGCGAGGGGCGAATTAAGGGAGAACGGAGGAGCAAGAGTGAAGGACAAAGCCAGTGGGAGTTGGATTGAGAGGGTTGCTCATGCAACTGATTTACTCTTTTTGTTCCTCAGCCCTGTCTGCTGCTCCAGGAGTTTGGTTCTTATTTTCAACCTCTCTTTAAGCAATTATTTTAAATTCACTGTAGCTCGGTAAGTAGGCAAAAAATTACTGTGCCAATGACTAACTTTAAGGTTGTAAAGTATGACCGTATAAATTAGAGGTGTACATATCTATCTAAAAGGTCAAATTTGTCAATGAGATTTATGTAGATTGTTGGGAGAGAAAGGTACACCCCCCCCCCCCCCCCCCCCCCCCATACTAAGCTACAGTAATACAAGGCACATCTTTAGGCATTTGCACCCATGTCAAGAGAGGACACAAACCTGACCCGTATGGACACATCAACATGTTTTAATGTTGAGAGCCTAAACAAATGTATATGATTGTTGTGGCTTATAAAGAAGTATTATTGTTATTTTTTTACACTTTATCAAAAGATTCTCCATCCCCATGCAACAGTTATGATTACAAGAAAAAGAGAAATGGGAAAGTTGACAGTGAATTGGAACTAGATTATATAAAAGTTATTTGCATTTTCCCTATGTGTATATCTCTCAATGCACTAATTAAATGTTGTGGATGGTTGATCTGCTTAGGGCTGTCAGCGAGTCAGGCGCAGTCAGTGAGAGCCTCATAAAATCTCTGACATAAATAGCCTATGTGGCATTGCGTGTTACTACAATCCTGTGACATATAGCTAACTGCATGTTTGTCATGAATGAATTACTCAGACCTGGGTTCAAGCAGGGGGTTCTTGAATGAGCATGCCTGGTGCAATGCAACTAATTAAATCATCACAAAAGTGCAAACCCTCCATGTCCAACTGTCACTCCAGGTAGGCCCAATCAAAATCTCATCTCATATTAAATGCTATTTGAACTCTGTAAATAAAAATGGTACCCCTGACACAACATCCTTCAATCGAAGCAGAAGTTTTCAAGGTTAGAGCAAAACAGCATTTCAGAGATACGATAAAGGATGTTGGTATGTATTACAGTGTGGTTGAGTTTCTGTTCAGACTGCAGTGTGTCCTTCATCACAAGAACATACAAGCTACATCATAAGCACAAGAGGAGCATTGCTTTGGAGACTTAGATTTGAAGGGAAAGGGAAAGGTAAAGGGGATACCTAGCCAGTTATACAACTGAATGAATTCAACTGAAATGTGTCTTCCGCATTCAACCCAACCCCTCTGAAACATATATTCCTGAAGTGGTACAGTATTTGTGGGTGCTGTCCATGGTGCTTAATAAACTCGTAAGACCCCACAAATGACACCAAAAACTGACATTTACAATTGAGATTCTGGTGGCCACAGACAATAAAATATACAGTATGAGACCACCCACATCACAGCAGATGGATAGAAATGGTCTGGAAGATATTTTTCCCGGGTGCCACACTGCACATGGGGGTTGTTTAAACATTTAGGGAAGCAATATCAATCATTAGAGTTAATGCACCGACCAGCCGCTAGTTGTTAAATTGTAACGCTCCAACAATTCCTCCAGACACTGATATCACCCGTTTAAATGTTTAACTAGAAACATTGCAGATGCCGAACAAAAACATTGCAGAATAGAACATGATCTCTGAGAGATATTTGTACTGCATGAACATACTGACAATAATCATCGTCAGGCCTGCCTCCTGAATAATTGTGGTTTACATGCCCAAAATACAGAAAATAGTTAGGGTTAGGTAAAGGTTATGGTTATGATAAGGGTTAGGATAATGGTAGGTTTAGGTTAGGGTGGGGACGTCCCACGGAACCCGGATAGCACTGACCGGGCTGACAGGAGGCAACCGCTGAATTACAATCTTGCCCGAGCCGAGCACGCACGCGGCGCGGTCTCCCTCTCTATCTATCTCTGGGAGTGCAAGTTTCACGATTCCCACGAGAGCACTCATTACTCTCGGGCATTACCGCTGACAAACTCTTCATAGAGAGCCACTAATGTATATAATAGCGATAAATGCAACACAAGAGCTTAATGTCTTTTAATATTCTCGCACGATTGGGAGCGCATGGACAGAAAGCTATAGGGTAAATAAGCGCATGGACAGAAAGCTATAGGAAAGATTGTGGTTTAACAGCCAACAGTTAAACCACAATCTAAGTGAAAGACATCCCTTCACTCCCCTCCTGTAGACTACGAAATATATTCCTGAATATACCATGTTCTAAAATATAGATAGTAGGCCTATTCAGATGTTAAATGACCCCTATTTCTCACACTCTGCCACACACATGAACTGGCATTAATTTGCTTCATCACATTTTGGGCACTATGTAATTATATAGCCGAACTGACCTTGTAGAATAGACTAAGTAAATAGGTTTGACACATAGTTGTGTAACACTGATGGAGAACACATGATAATAAAATAGAAATAGCTCATTAACTCTTCAATAGCCTAACCACAGATCCTGGCAAATAGATAGACTGGCAAGCCCACCTCCTCATCATCCTTTGGCGGTGGCTTCTGTCTCTGATTCGGCTGCGCCGCCTCCTTAGTGGCTGTCATGGTAAACTGCTGGTAATAGAACTTGGACTCAACTCGCTGTGAATCCTAAAGATGCTCTGTAGTCGGATGCCACTGTCCCGTGGATTAGTCAAAACGGCAGAATCTTAAACAGGAGGCATGCAGCAATGGGGTCCGTCACGAATGAATTATGCTAGGTCTTCGAATGTCTGCCGAGAACACTTGTCTCTCCACATTATGTTCAAGAGAGGGCAAAATATTTAGTCGTCAGAATTAAGTAGCCTAAACAGAAAATATACTGGCTGCCTTATACACCTCTATCAATCTGCAAGCGACTAACGAGGGGATCTTGACTGCTCGGTCCTCGTCTAGTCTGTGTGATCCAGGGTGAGGCTGTGGTGAGGAACTGGGAGGGGGAGGAGAGGATGGGGCAACGGAGTGATCTGATGCCGATGCGTTCCCACTGTAAAAATGGGTGGGGGTGATTACGTGTTTAACATAATATAAATTGACTGACGACCCAAAGAGCTCAAATGAGCAAATTATTTACATATATTTTGCTATTTCAGAACGTTAATAGCCGAAGCATTAGCTTGTACATCCTTCTAGTTTTCCCGTGATGTGTGTACAGTTGATGATGGTAGGCTCCGTGCTTGACATGGGATAAAATAAGTGCAGGAGCTGCCTTTTTCCACGATGGTCTATTATATTATGTTCGCCGACATTCACAAATGACATGCTATAGAAGCCTCTGATTATTCTCTGTTAAGGATTCATACACGTTTGATGACTTCTCCATGACTTTTAACCAAATTGCCATGACTATTATTATAACCTCACGAAAAAGTAAGCATTATTGAGACTGGAAGGCTGCTGTGTCTGATCCTATTTAGACATTTAACCCCCCCCAAGTAGAACTGCACCGTTAGTCACATCAACATGTGTTCAACCCTCCATCTGGAGAACTCCTGGGTGTGCAGGCTTGGCCTTTGATCCGGGCCCTGGAACACCCAAGTCTGCCTATCAAGGTCCCACTGAGCAGCTGATGTTTAGGCTACAATGAGGTTAGACCAGGGCTTGAACAAAAGCCTGCACACACAGTAGCTGTCTTGGAGGATGGTTGGCAACGATTTACTCATTCAATAAACCAGGGATCACATGCATAAGGTAGGAGGATACTTCAAAGCAAGGTATCTGACTAGACATGTTTATATATAAGGCTAAAATGTTTCAGGGGCGATCTATGCTCTATGCTTAGTTATTTGTCAGTAAGTCCATTTTTAGAAATTTTAAAACATTGTTGCAATTACATGGCTTCTATTTAATAGAGGGGAATCCCAGTTTTCCAACGGTGCAGATTTATTTAGGTTTCCTACAGTGCCAGTGGAAAGGCGACAACGACATTAATGCATAGTTAGCTATTGTTACAAGCGGGATAACTGCTGCAAGTTATGTTTTGAATTGGCTATCTAGTTAGTCTGTTGTCTGTCATTATTGTGTTCCTGCTGCTGAAATGTCGCGCTGTCTCCTCAGGCAACAGCCCACTCGCACTCTTACACAGAGCATACACAGACACGCACTTAAGGGTCATTCCGATAATGGCTGATATGTAGATTTTTAAGTGGTTGATAATATTTAAAAGTGTGCCTTCATGAATCACATTAACTAAAATTATCAAACAAATTTCCATGATCTTACAAACAAACCCTCATTTGACAACTTGGAAAAGTTGGAAACTTTGGAAACTTTATTTCAGATCGGCACAATATTGACCAGCCTACTGTCACGCATAGATTCACAGACTAGAGGCAAATAAACTTGAACAAAGTGGAATCAGGAAATGAATGGCCACTCTCCATTACTATTCAATGCAGATACCACCTATATTCTGCTTTTATCAACTTTTTTTCGGCTTGGTGTGTGAATCTCGGGCAGAGATAAGCTACTTTGTGTTGTAGAGGAGCAGGTACATAATTCTCCCAAAATGTGAAGTGCCAGTACGGGGCTCTGGACAGCTCCAGTCCAAGTCAAGCACCATAGGCTATATTATGGCATAAAGCTAGCTATTGGTTGGTTAATATTTATCCATTTGAATCATGAACCCTCTTCAGCTACTGAGCGCATTCTGTCCCTGGTGCTGAAGTCCTGAACCCCACGGTGTCAAAATGAACAAGCCAGATCCTGCTTTTACTGATACCACCCTGTCAAAAAGTTTACCAATGACCATTGGCTGAAAACAATCGGCATGGGCCCTCAGAATTTCAAAAGGTTCTACAGCTGCACCATTGAGAGCATCTTGACTGGCTGTATCACCGCTTGGTATGGTCCCTGCCATTGTTGGGAAGGGCCCGTAAGTAAGCATTTCACTGTTAGTCTACACCTGTTGTTTATGAAGCATGTGACAAATACAATTACATTTTATCTGACTGATGTAATCTGAGTTTATTTATTTTTGGTGGAATATGTTTGATGAGAAGCAGCTCTTCCTAGCAAACAAGTTACATAACCACGACCAACGTAATGGATTGGTAATTATTGGTAATGTCATGTAATTACCTTCCCACAACATTGTGGCAACGTAATCTGAAGGTAATATCATAACCATCGCATTTGGTCATCTTCCTACCTCCTCAACATGTCGCAGCAACGTGATTTCATATTATTACATCTTGGTCCCGAATACAGATTATACCCATGGAGAACATCACAGTATAACTGATGTGCTGCATGCCCATTTGCATTGCTGTGTTTATGAAGGCTAGCTGGATAGTTTTGTAAGTAAGTGTATGAGACAAAATGATGGCCAAAATTATTTTATTTTAAATGTAATTTTTTTGTTTGTTGCTCCTAATGGTTTTGTTTGCACATTATTTGTATTTTCATGTGTATATATGAGGCACGCCAAAAATATGTATTTTTAACCAATATATTTTATGAGGTTAGTGCGGAATGCTAATGTAACGGCTGTCTTGGAAAGAAGGTGAGGACCAATGCGCAGAGTGTTACGTGTTCATCTTATTTAATGAAAACTGAACACTGAATAACAAAATAACAATGAAGACAACCGAAACAGTTCTATCTGGTGCAGACACACAAAGACAGAAAACAACCACCCACAAAACACAATAGAAAACAGGCTACCTAAATATGGTTCTCAATCAGGGACAAAGATTGACAGCTGCCTCTGATTGAGAACCATACCAGGCCAAACACAGAAATAGAAAATCATAGAAAACCTAACATAGACAACGCACCCAACTCACGCCCTGACCATACTAAACAAAGACATAACAAAGGAACTAAGGTCAGAACATGACAGCTAACCATTAACTAACTTTGCACTAGGTGCTAGTTAATACCATTTTACTGCAGGGTCACACAATGTGAATCCTGGTAGTCCTAGACAAATGTACTTTGAAACATAATTTGAAAAAGTCCCCATCAAGATCCATAATTTTAACCTGTCTATTTGAATACTTCAAGACATGGTTTATGGGAGAATGGTGAGATATCCAATGGGTTGAAGAATATAATTTTCCTCACTTATATTGAAGAAGCTGTTACTTAAATACTGGAAGTGAAATGATACCCTAACTTTAAGAGAATGGAAGAATCATAAGCTTTATTATTTAAAAGTGGAAAAATAATCTGGCTACAGACAGAAACAACATAGCACTATCTGAAGCCATATAGAGAGTCTTGCAAGCATTGGACACAACCAATGACTGAAACTAATGGCAATTGATTATGATAATAAATAATGAAGAAATGATAATAAATGATAATAAATAAATAAGAAACAATATCAGAAATAAACAAAACATTGAACAAATATGGATACGTACTGATATGGTGGCAACATGTGGGTCTGAGCAAGTGTGATGTAATTAATGTTTGTCAAGTTTTATGATGTTTCTTTTCTCGTCTTTTTCTGTTTTGACTGTTGTGTAATATGTCTTGTGGATCTGTGTATGTCTAAGTTTACAACTAATTGTGGCAAAACTAAATAACATTTAAAAAATAATAATAACAAAATTGAATCACATCTAATCATCTATGTTTGTAAAGCAAATAACATTTAACTTGTCCTTCAACAACCCTTTTTTCAGGTGAAAAACCTTGTGTCCTAATTCAACAGACACTTCCCTTGGTGAGTTGTGAAGTTTCTCCCCTTTCTTTCTGGCTCACTATCCCTGTTGCTCACTTAAACTCACACAGGTGTGGATTTGCAAAGAATGTGAAAATATTTGCCAATTAACATTTCACTAACAACAGTTACAGTAGGTATGTGGAGGAGAACCTTCGTGAATGTGTGTGTGGTGCTTGTTAAAAGGCACGCAGAGTTTTACAGTCATTAAGCAGTTTTATGGTTTAAAGAATCACTCCAAAATGTTATTTTGCTATTTGATACTTCCACTATAGACAGTGTTTATTATTTAGTCGGTATCACTCTTAAACCATGGTTCCTTCTGAACTGAGAGAAGACACTGAGCAGGTAAACCATGACTAGTGGATAATTAATTAATTGACTATAGAAGAATATACAGTGCCCTGCAAAAGTATTCATCCCCTTTGGAGTTTTTCCTGTTTTGCTGCATTACAACCTGTAATTTGAATGGATTTTTATTTGGATTTCATTTAATGGACATACACAAAATAGTCCAAATTGGTGAAGTGAAATTTAAAAAATTACTTGTTTCAAAAAATTGAAATAAAATAACCTGAAAAGTGGTGCGTGCATATGTATTCACCCCCTTTGCTATGAAGCCCCTAAATAAGATCTGGTGCAACCAATTACCATCAGAAGTCACATAATTAGTTAAATAAAGTCCAACTGTGTGCAATCTAAGTGTCACATGATCTGTCACATGATCTCAGTATATATACACCTGTTCTGAAAGGCCCCAGAGTCTGCAACACCACTAGGCAAGGAGCACTGCCAAGCAAGCGGCACCATGAATACCAAGGAGCTCTCCAAACAGGTCAGGGACAAAGTTGTGGAGAAGTACAGATCAGGGTTGCGTTATAAAAAAATATCAAAAACTTTGAACATCCTACGGAGCACCATTTAATCCATTATTAAAAAATGGAAAGAATATGGCACCACAACAAACCTGCCAAGAGAGGGCCGCCCACCAAAACTCATGGACCAGGCAAGGAGGGAATTAATCAGAGAGGCAACAAAGAGACCAAAGATAACCCTGAAGGAGCTGCAAAGCTCCACAGTGGAGATTGGAGTATTTGTCCATAGGACCACTTTAAGCTGTACTCTTCATAGAGTTGGGCTTTATGGATTGGCCAGAAACAAAGCCATTGCTTAAAGAAACACGTTTGGTGTTCAAACATGTTTGGTGTTCGCCAAAAGGCATGTGCGAGACTCCTCAAACATGTAGAGGAAGGTACTCTGGTCAGATTAAACTTAAAATGAGTTTTTTGGACATCAAGGAAAATGCTATGTCCGGCGCAAACCCAACACCTCTCATCACCCCGAGAACTCCATCCCCACAGTGACGCATGGTGGTGCCAGCATCATACTTTGGGGATGTTTTTCATCGGCAGGGACTGGGAAACTGTTCGGAATTGAAGGATGTCGCTAAATACATGGAACTTCTTGAGGAAACCTGTGTCAGTTTTCCAGAGATTTGAGGCTGGGATGGAGGTTCACCTTCCAGCAGGTCAATGACCCTAAGCATACTGCTAAAGCAACCACCGAGTGGTTTAAGGGGAAACATTTAAATGTCTTGGAATGGCCTAGTCAAAGCCTAGACCTCAATCCAATTGAGAATATGTTGTATGACTTAAAGATTGCTGGACACCAATAGAACCCATCCAACTTGAAGGAGCTTGAGCAGTTTTGCCTTGAAGAATGGGCAAAAAATCCAGTGGCTAGATGTGCCAAGCTTATAGAGTCATACCTCAAGAGACCTGCAGCTATAACTACTGCAAAAGGTGACTCTACAAAGTATTGACTTTGGTGGTGGGTGAATAGTTATGCACACTCCATTTTTCTGTTTTGTGGTCTTATTTCTTGTATGTTTCACTATAAAACATATTTTTCATCTTCAAAGTGGTAGGCTTGTTGTGCAAATCAAATGGCAACAAAATAGGAAAAATGCCAAGGGGGTGAATACTTTTCAAGCCACTGTAATACAGGCCTACAGTATGAAACAGTTGTTTCATTTCAGAGGGAGAGAGCAGTGTGGTTTACAAAACACTGGGCCCCAATGACTACATGAGACAACACAAGGTATTGTTTGTTTATATAACTGAACATGTCTTGTCTTGAAAATTTGCCCTCAATAAGGGCTTGATACTTGGATTTCAGCTACATCTTTTCAGGCTTCCTAAATATTCCTAATGTATTGACACAGTACATGTTTTCAATCTTTTCATGTAACAGAGGTCACCCCTGACTGAGTTGTATCCTCAGGTCACCCTTTGCTCCAATAATTATACAAACATTTTGAAAATGGGCCTTGGAATAAATCAATTAGGCTTACAAATCGACATCAGTAGACTTGCTCAATGTCCAAGGTGCATAAAGATGTTGCTTGTATGACACACGTCACTCAGCTCTATTGTTTCTGCCAAAACACCTCCAAACTGTGCATTGCAGGCTCGCCATCTCTGCCTTTATAGGTGGGGCAATCCGGGTGTGTGCAAAGTCGGTGATGAGGAAATGTAAAATAAGATAAAATATATCTGGCATTTTCAGTAGCAGTCAAAAGTTTGGACGCACCAAATCATTTTTTATTTCAGGGGTTTTTCTTTATTTGTACAATTCTCTACATTGTAGAATAATAGTGAAGACATCACAACTATGAAATAACACATATGGAATCATGTAGATACCAAAAGTGTTAAACAAATCAAAATATATTTAAGAATTTAGGTTCTTCAAAGTAGCCACCCTTTCCCTTGATGACAGGTTTGCACACTCTGGCATTCTCTCAACCAGCTTCACCTAGAAAGTTTTTCAACAGTCTTGAAGGAGTTCCCACATATGCTGAACACTTGTTGGCTGCTTTTCCTTCACTCTGCAGTCCAACTCATGCCAAACCATCTCAATTGGGTTGAGGTTGGGTGATTGTGTAGGCCAGGCCATATGATGCAGCACTCCATCAATCTCCTTCTCGGTCAAATAGCCTTTACTCAGCTTGGAGGTGTGTTGGGTCACTCTCCTGTTGAAAAACAAATGATAGTCCCACTAAGCGCAAACCAGATGGGATGGCATATCGCTGCAGAATGCTGTGGTAGCCATGCTGGTTAAGTGTGCCTTGAAATCTAAATAAATCACTGACAGTGTCACCATCAAACCTCGTCCTCCATGCATCACGGTGGGAACTACACATGACTTTGATGTCTTCACTATTATTCTACAATGTAGAAAATAGTGAAAATAAAGAAAAACCCTGGAATGAGTTGGTGAGTCCACACTTTTGACTGGTACTGTATATTTGCATGTTTTAACTTTTTTATTAATATTTATTAATGCTATAATACATTTCATGTTGTGCCTTTTCTTGTTGCTATGCCATCTACTAGAAAACATTTATTGACTGGTGAGCTTTATCAGCAGCATTTAATTCTATATGGATAAGTGACAGGGGTTGACCATAGAGACAGACTGAGGACTCTAGTGCCCAAAAGCCCATTTTATCACGGGCAGGATTTTCTCCATTTTGTGGGAATTCCTGGGTGGGAATTCCTATGGGTTAAAACACTTCTTAGGGATAGCCCCCCTTTTTTCAATTTTCGATTTTTTTATTCATTTAATTTATTTATTTTTATTTCACCTTTATTTTAACCAGGTAGGCTAGTTGAAAACAAGTTCTCATTTGCAACTGCGACCTGGCCAAGATAAAGCATAAAGCATAGCAATTCGACACAATACAACAACACAGAGTTACACATGGAATAAACAAATCATACAGTCAATATTACATATATTAGAACAAAGAAAACAAAAAGTATATCTACAATGAGTGCAATTGAGGTAAGATAAGGGAGTTAAGGCAATAAATAGGCCATGGTGGCAAAGTAATTACCATATAGCAATTAAACACTGGAATGGCAGATGTGCAGAAGATAATATGCAAGTAGAGATACTGGGGTGCAAAGGAGCAAAATAAATAAATAAATACAGTATGGGGATGAGGTAGGTAGATAGATGGGCTGTTTACAGATGGGCTATGTACAGGTGCAGTGATCTGTGAGCTGCTCTGACAGCTGGTGCTTAAAGCTAGTGAGGGAGATATGAGTCTCCAGCTTCAGAGATTTTTATAGTTTGTTCCAGTCATTGGCAGCAGAGAACTGGAAGGAAAGAAAACCAAAGGAGGAATTGGCTTTGGGGTTGACCAGTGAGATTTTTGTATTTATTTTATTTCACCTTTATTTAACCAGGTAGGCTAGTTGAGAACAAGTTCTCATTTACAACTGCGACCTGGCCAAGATAAAGCATAGCAGTGTGAACAGACAACAACACAGAGTTACACATGGAGTAAACAATAACACAGTAGAAAAAAAGAAAAAAAGAGTCTATATACATTGTGTGCAAAAGGCATGAGGAGGTAGGCGAATAATTACAATTTTGCAGATTAACACTGGAGTGATAAATAATCAGATGGTCATTTGCAGGTAGAGATACTGGTGTGCAAAAGAGCAGAAAAGTAAATAAATAAAAATAGTATGGGGATGAGGTAGGTAAATTGGGTGGGCTATTTACCGATGGACTATGTACAGCTGCAGCGATCGGTTAGCTGCTCAGATAGCAGATGTTTAAAGTTGGTGAGGGAGATAAGTCTCCAACTTCAACTTTGTCATTCGTTCCAGTCACAGACAGCAGAGAACTGGAAGGAAAGGCGGCCAAATGAGGTGTTGGCTTTAGGGATGGTCAGTGAGATACACCTGCTGGAGCGCGTGCTACGGGTGGGTGTTGCCATCGTGACCGGTGAACTGAGATAAGGCGGATCTTTACCTAGCATGGACTTGTAGATGACCTGGAGCCAGTGGGTCTGGCGACGAATATGAAGCGAGGGCCAGCCGACTAGAGCATACAGGTCGCAGTGGTGGGTGGTATAAGGTGCTTTAGTAACAAAACGGATGGCACTGTGATAAACTGCATCCAGTTTGCTGAATAGAGTATTGGAAGCTATTTTGTAGATGACATCGCCGAAGTCGAGGATCGGTAGGATAGTCAGTTTTACTTGGGTAAGTTTGGCGGCGTGTGTGAAGGGGCTTTGTCGCGGAATAGAAAGCTGACAATAGATTTAATTTTGGATTGGAGATTCTTAATGTGAGTCTGGAAGGAGAGTTTACAATCTAACCAGACACCTAGGTATTTGTAGTTGTCAGAGCCGTCCAGAATAGTGATGCTGGACGGGTGAGCAGGGATCGGTTGAATAGCATGCATTTAGTTTTACTTGCGTTTAAGAGCAGTTGGAGGCCACGGAAGCAGAGTTGTATGGCATTGAAGCTCGTCTGGAGATTAGTTAACACAGTGTCCAAAGAAGGGCTAGAAGTATACAGAATGGTATCGTCTGAGTACAGGTGTATCAGAGAATCACCAGCAGAAAGAGCGACATCGTTGATATATACAGAGAAGAGAGTCGGCCTAAGGATTTAACCCTGTGGCACCCCCATAGAGACTGTCATGATAGAGTTCCAGACAACAGGCCCCCTGATTTTACACACTGAACTCTATGAGAGAAGTAGTTGGTAAACCAGGCGAGGCAATCATTTGAGAAACCAAGGCTGTCGATTCTGCAAATAAGAATGTGGTGATTGACAGAGTCGAAAGCCTTTGCCAGGTCGATGAATACGGCTGCACAGTAATGTCTCTTATCGATGGCGGTTATCAGTAAAACAGTGAGTAAAACAAACTTAGGGAGTAAGCTTCTAATGTTAACATGCATGAAACCAAGGCTTTTACGGTTACAGAAGTCAACAAATGAGAGCACCTGGGGAGTGGGAGTGGAGCTAGGCACTGCAGGACCTGGATTAACCTCTACATCACCAGAGGAACAGAGGAGAAGTAGGTTAAGGGTACGGCTAAATGCTATATGAAAGTGGCCATCTAGCACGTTCGGAACAGAGAGTAAACGGAGCAGGTTTCTGGGCACGATAGCATAGATTCAAGGCATAGTGTACAGACAAAGGTAAGGTAGGATGTGAGTACATTGGATGTAAACCTAGGCATTGAGAAATTATGAGAGAGAAATAGTCTCTAGAGACGTTTAAACCAGGTGATGTCATCGCATATGTAGGAGGTGGAACAACATGATTGGTTAAGGCAAATTGAGCAGGGCTAGAGGCTCTACAGTGAAATAAGACAGTAATGACTAACCAGGACAGTAATGAACGAGGCATATTGATATTAGAGAGAGGCATGCGTAGCCAAGTGAACATATGGGTTCAGTGAGTGGTTGGGCTGACAGTTAGACAGTTAGCAGGCCGATGCTAACAAGCTAACAGTTAGTAGGCCGGGGCTAAACAAGCTAGCAGTTAGCAGACCAGGGCTGGCAAGCTATTTGAAAGGAAACACTTTGAAGTTTGTGGAAATGTGAATTGAATGTAGGAGAATATAACACATTAGATATGATAAAATAACAAAATCTGGCCTTTCTCTTTGTAATGCAAGAGAAAGGCCAGATAGTGATGTTGGATTCTAGGTGTAATTTAGATGTTGTCCACAAGATGGCAGCAATGTGTGTGCAAAGTTTCAGACTTATCCATTGAAGAATTACATCACTACACAATACTTTGTCTGCCAGGTGTCCTTCATGAGTTTGCCTAAATGTGCCAAATTGGTAACTTAATAGATTTTCAAGTACATAACTATAGAGAACACACACAAATGCTATGGTAGAAAAACAATGTGTGTTTACACCCTCCCAGGAATGTCATACATGATGGTTCATTAGCTTCCCTTACAGAAAAGACATTAACATTCAGACATCTAGATGGCCGGGCGGGGTGGGTGTGGAGCCAGAGACAGCAGTGTACATTTGAATATAAAACTTGATTTTATCAAACAAAACTACACTACATTTTTATCTCTGGGACCCTCAGGATGACAAATCAGAGCAAGAATATTGAATGTAATTACATTATTTACCTTAAGAGGTGAATGTATCAAACCAGTGTTTTGTTGTTGTGCACTATCCTCAAACAATAGCATGGTATTCTTTAGCTGCAATAGATACTGCAAATTGGACACTGCAGATAGAATAAGAATTATTTAAGCTTTCTGCCCATATAAGACATGTCTATGTCCCGGAAAGTCGGCTATTGTTTACAACGTTATTCTAGTCACATTATCGCATATTTAGCAACAACTGTCCTGATTTAGGGACAACGATCCAGTAGAGTTAAAACAGAATAATATTGTCCACCGTTTGACAACTACACCAAAACCACAAAAATTGCTGAAATATGTCAATTAAATCAATGATGAGAGAATAGTCAGATTAACTGATAACTAAAATAGCAGTGCAGATGGCACTATTTTGCTAAGTGCAAAGATGTATTACAGGTCATGCATGTGTAGGGGACTTCTGAGAATGCTAGAGACTGAGACGCTGGAGAAAGATCAGAGGTTGTGAGTTCATTTTGATAAGAGACGAAAATGTATTGAAGTTATATTGTTGATGTAAAAATGTACTGATTTTAAGATTGTGTCATTAGAATTTCGGTTGGGTGAGAAAAAGTGAGAAATTCTTGAGAAAAAAATGGGGTCCCCAGAAATTCTGGTGGAAAAATGGTGTCCCAGTTGAAAAAGATTGAATACCACTGCCCTACACAATATAACCTTTGTCAACTCATGTTTTTTTACCCCTTTTTCTCCCCAGTTTCATGGTATCCAAATTGGTAATTGTCTTGTCGCTGCACCTCCCATACGGAGGCGAAGTTCGAGAGCCGTGCACCCTCCAAAACACAACCTAGCCAAGCTGCACTGCTCCTTGACACAATACCCACTTAACCTGGAATCCAGCCACACCTGTGTCAGAGGAAACACAGTACGCCTGGCGACTGTGTCAGCATGCACTGCGACCGGCCCGCCACAGGAGTCGCTGGTGCGCGAGGGGACAAGGACATCCCTGCCGGCCAAACCTTCCCCTAAACCGGACGACGCTGGGCCAATTGTGCAAAGCCCCATGGGTTTCCTGGTCACAGACGGATGCGACAGAGCCTGGACTCAAACCCAGAATCTCTTGTGGCACAGCTAGCACTGTAATGCAGTGCCTTAGACTACTGCGCCACTCAGGAGGCCACAGTCAAAAGGCTTTTTACCTGCACTTGACATTGATAAACAATATCTACCTTAATTTAATTCCAGCTCCTTGACAGTATGTGGCCGACCGCCTTGATTCGGTCTTATGTAGCAAAATTTGATATAATTTTTTTTTTTACATTAGATAAAAACAGAGACACAGAGCTACAAAATGGTATATCATACACTGCATTTCATGAACAAAAGGGAAAGTAATTATGCTTTGAAAGTTGATAAACTTGTAACCTCACTTTTGAGAAAATAGCCTTTGAATATTTTGGTACGTACTGGAGAGCTCTTCTTTGTCTACACCCATTCCGCATCATTCACACCCTCTTAAGCTTTAGCCCCCACCCAAACTTTGACCATTTACCCGCACTTGCAGAGCTGGTTAGGCTGTTTTCATGTTATCCAGAGTGTTGGTGACTGTAACTGTGCTGTTGGCAACAATTTAATTACACTTTTTTGCAGACGTTTACTGACACCGGCCATATTCAACGGGGGATGAGCGTTCGTAAACTCATCAGTTACACTCGGACGAGAGTGCTCTGAAATCAGAGTAGATGGCCAAACTGAATTTACGAATGCAACCGAAATGGTTACATGCATAGTGGAGCCTTTTGTTAAGACATGTGGCTAGCTCGCTAGCTTGCTAGGTAATCAATGAATCATAATCCCAACTCATGACGTTACTACCCTGCATGATTCTGCAGGTAGTAAACCAAACCCGGTTCAATGTTAGCTAGCTAACATTAGGCGACAACTAGCGAAGCAAATGGTTCTGAGATACGAATAATAAGATCATACATGTAACGTTAGCTAGCGAGCCAGCCAGCCAGATAACATTAGCTAGCTAACAGTACATTTGAACTTTAACGACTGTCAAAATTAGAAATGTGTAATATCTGAAAATGTAGCTAGCTAGACTATCTTACCCTTTATACACCATGGTTGGATGTTTCTCCATGTCACAGATGCCATGTTTGCCCTTTGTTTGAAGATGTAACCCAGAGACAGTTGTTTTCTCCATCTCCTTAGCTATCATACTCTAATTCCACTGATTTCAAAACTCGGTGCTACATAAAGTGGGGAGCAACATGTATGCAGTTCTACTAGGCAATATACATATTTTTTTAAAGCAGTGCAAGACAGAAATTACCTACACATACCAACCAGCTAATGTTATAGACAGAAGCGTGCTATATGGCAGTCCAATCCGAACTCACCTCTTGGCATGTCTAGCCCACTCATTATCTCAGCCAATCAAACCAACTAGGCTCGTAATTTCACAATTGTATTTACAGATAGCATAACAGTTTGTTATTAAGGCACATGAAAGTTCACATGTTCCAGAGGGACATTTATGCCAAAAAACACTTTTTGATTAAACAAAAAATATTATGTTCAAATGGCTCTCATGTGAAGTAGTGACCTGCGACATACACCTAGTTTCCTGAAACAGTCAGAGCTTATAATGGAAGATGTGTGTTAGAAATTGCATGCAAATATGAACAATGTTTAATTTGACTATATATTTAGCTATCGGGGATTTTATATTCTTACCTGGTCACAGCTAAAATATATCCTAATAGGTCAATACATGTTTTTTGAAAGTGTATTGTCAAGCCCTATTTTCAAACTTGAATACGATTTGCAGGTTCTTGTTAGGGTCTGGTTGAGTTACGATTAGAGGTACTATACACTAGTTAACTATACCAGAGACATAATTCCTCCAACAACAAATCTACATGGCCATAACATTTGCACAATTAATGACTAGAATAATTGAACATTACAATAACAGATACTGTAATGGAAGATAATGCAAATGAGACACACAAACAAGACATGCCATTCCATTAATTGCTGTGGGGCAATTCCACGAAAACAGAATTACATTCTGAAATGTATGCCAAGCAAAAACATTAATTTCAAAGTTTAACAAACTATAAAACTCTATGCACAAGGACTCCTTTGAACAATTTACACAGAATATTTCACAAAAACACATTGACTGGAAGAACTGTGCAGATGCAAAGTTTGGTAAGAGAATTATAGTAAAATCTCCTGCAATTTTTTGTAAGAAAACTCTTAAATATCTTTAAACTGAGTCAAAGCGTAATTCTGTTACCGTGAAATTGTCCATAAGAGAACCTTGAACTGAAGTGATACCAAAGTACAGTAGTATATGGATTTCTAAAGTTGAAAGTATTATGAATTCACGTTGCCCTATGGTAGGTATTTCTTGAGACTCCTCTTGATTCAATTCAGAAGCTAGTTTAGGGTGGAATGGGTTGGTTGTACAGTGAAATCACTGTGCTGACTTTGAGGAGGGGTTGAGCGTGTGTGTATGTGCGTCTGCACACGAGTGTTTAAAAGTGGGAAATATGGTTGCACTGTGAAATATTGTTATTTTGTGCTAATGTGAATATACTGCTGTCGTGTTTGTGTGCATTTATGCAGAGAAGTGCAATTTGAGATTGAGGAGACAAGGGGAGAGAGAGAGCCCTGGGGAAGTTTTTTTTTGTTGCTGAGGTGACTGCTGTTTTTTGACAATGGGGCAATTTAGTACACACATTCAGGAACTCCATGTTACTGGACTGCTGATTCAACTTTCACGACCAAACTGTGCGAACTTCGGATTTGAAAGATCAGCCCAGTTGTACTCATCGCTTTGGATTTGTAGTAATAACGAATACCATTAGACGTTTTTTGTAGTAGGCCTCAAGACCTTCCAATTCACACTCACAAACAGTGAAGTTTGGTTTGTGATATATTGCTTATATTGCTTATTAATATTTTCTCTGCTGTGCCAGACATCATCTCATGTGCAGTGTTTTAAGGTAGACAGAGTGATACAATTTCATCATACACAGTGGGGCTACTTCCCGCTTACAGATATCAAGAACAAAATTCATATCTGTCCAGATTGCCACGGTTGGCTCTTCCCAATGTATGCCTTCCCATGAGTCATGCCAACATTGGGGACAGACAATAGTGACAGTCTTGGCAGACATAAATGTTGTTGTCGTCTGTAAGCAGGTAAGCAGGGAATTCATACCCCATGGCTTATTCACATTTTGTTGTGTTACAGCCTGAATTTAAAATGTATACAAAAAAAAGAAAATCACCCATCTACGCACAATAGAGCCCCACAATGGAGGTTTTATAATACCCATTAAACCAAGAGGTCAAACAGGGAGATGGTTCCAATTGTTTTTCCACCATTCATTTTTCCTATAGGGATTAGATTTTTAGAAACACTTAAAGTAAGGTCTGTGTTTCACACAGGCTTACTCTGCAGGTAGCCCAGTGGTTAGAGCATTGGGCCAGTAACCAAAAGGTTGCTGGATTGAATCCCGAGCGGACAATGTAAAATCTGTCATTCTGCTAAGTGTGCAAAGCTGTCATCAAGGCAAAGGGTGGCTACTTTGAAGAATCTCAAATATAAAATACATGTTGATTTGTTTAACACTTTTTTGGGTTACTACATGATCCAATTTGTGTTATTTCACAGTTCCGATGTCTTCACTATTATTCTACAATGTAGAAAATAGTAAAAAATAAAGAAAAACCCTTGAATGAGTAGGTGTGTCCAAACGTTTGACTGGTACTGCATGTAAATTTGATATTTCTGTATTTAATTTTCAATACATTTGCAAACATTTCAAAAAATATGCTTTCACATTGTCATTATGGGGTATTGTGTGTAGATGAGTGAGAAAAACATCTATTTAATCCATTTGGAATTCAGGTTGTAACACAACAAAATATGGAATAAGTCAAGGGGTATAAATCTTTTCTGAAGGCACTGTATACCTTTAAAGTCACAACCATGTATTATCAATATTATTTACACAGTCATGTAATGAAATCCGTTAAATAAGTACTGTACTGTTATTGTCTCAACCTGATGTTCTTACCTACATTTCATTTTTTGTGTTTACTTTATTCCCAAGGGCTTTGAACTGGTGAGTTTGTAGTTAAATACAATTGGATTTGATTGAAGGGTTTGCGCCTGAGTTCTGACTTCACAGAGACACAGCGGGCCATGATATCTGATTAATCTGGACTTCATTAAAGGAGAGACGTTTTCAAGCAACAACACTTCACATTGTACTACCTGATTTCACTTTTGAACAGCTAGCATTAGGTATTCAAAGAAGTCACAAGCGCTATAAATGAAACAAACACATTTTCACTTAGAACTTTACGTTTTTATTTCAATACTTTAAAAAACTGTAATAAAGTGGCATTTGACTAGTATGATTCTTTATGTACAATTGCAGCATATATTTCCATTAATTTACATCAGTCCACAGCTCTTTGTGCACATTTTGCCATAGTGACATGACATTCAGCTAAAGACACCGTGGAACAACATAATTTCCTGTTGCAGGGTACATTTGAAAATCGACACCAATTTGAGCATCCTGCTGTCACGGATTTTGACATCAAAATGGCCGTTTTGCTCTGCAATTAGTTTTCCAAAGGTTTCGCTCTGGGCACAAAAACATCAGACGCATCAAATGACCAGCAGTAGTCCTTTCATCGGACTGCTGAGTGAATGTGTGCATAATTTCTCCAAACATTTTAAATTGGAGACACTTCATGAAAAATGTATATTTGTCCGTGTATTGAAAAGACAAGACTAACCTCTGAAGTTTGGGGACTGGAAGAAGGCAGCTGATGAAATTTTAATTTACCATGTTGATATATGCCTTTGTTAACCGCCTGGAGGCAAATCACACACACATCAAAGGATATGACACCATTGGCTCAAAATGTATTAGTATTTTTTCCTTTCTGCACACAAGGTTGTCCTGTCTTGATAGTATTTTATCATTTACAAAATCACTAAGTTGAGAGCTTGCACCACACTGAGTTGAATTACCTCGTCACAACGAATCTCCTAAAGTGTTGCAAAATACAGTGTGCATTTCTCTGTTATTATCTATCTATTGATTCAGTTTCGATGTACCACAGTTATTATTATTTTATGCTGAAACTCCCCACTGCTGATAATGCTATGTCATGTATTTATAATCTAGGTCATTGATTTACTTCTCTTGGCCGGCTGTGCTGGCTTGTATTGTGGCTGCTTCAGAATTGTCAAACTAAATTCATATTTTTTAATTTCAAGGATAGGAACGAAACCATCAGGAGTCATTCCAGATAACAAATGCATTGTAAAAATAACCACAGATTTATTCATGAAACTTTGGTATATCAACATGTTTTAGGCTGTTACTATATGTTTAGTATTATGTGGTATTAATACCCCTTAAGCTCGATGTCTGCCCCCGCGGAAATCAAATTAGCATCTTAAAAAATCCCCACAAAAATCTGTCAGTTTAAGCTAGAGATACTTTTATTTTGCATTGGATGCATCTCAATCCACCACATCCGCCTATGTCGCACTTCCACATCTGCTGTGAAAGGTGACAGAACTAGTCAGACCATGAGACATCCCAAAAATCATTCTTCTCACAAAATCGTCTGTAGCGTCCGAACGGTTTGGCTACAAAGCTACGAACCCCACAAGCCTGTACAGCTGATCTGCCAACTTCTGTCTGTAGAGTTCTAACAGTTTGGGCTACACACTAATATGACTCCTCTGTGGAAAGTTGAGACTCTGTTTAGCTCTAGGATGCCCACAGACCTCAAGACTCCTCTGAAGGTCCCCCGGTACCAGTTTTTAAAAATGAATGGGAGTATATGGAGACTTTTTAGTGCCAAAAAAAGGAGCTAAATACATGTAATAATAATAATAATCCTGATCTTTCTTATATCTCTCAGTTATAGACAGACCCTTCAGAACAAACTTTATTTGGGGGGGGGGGGGGGGGGGACTATTAGTTCCATGTAGTGAATCTGTTATTAATTGCGTTTCTATGGACTAATAGCAGTGAGCCCGAAAAATATTTTTCCCCCCAAAATGTTAAATATTTTTTAGGAATACTTCATGGGGTCTTACAATTCAAAATCAAATAGCAAAATGATTCTTGGTATGACCTTATTAAATCAATTCAATATAGCTTAATACAACCCATCCCCCTCCCCCGGCTTAGACAGGGCTTAGACACTTATGGGTTAAGGCGCATTGACATTGGTCTGACGCGGGTCTATTATCTACCATCGCTTATATGTGAATTCAAGTTCGAAGAGGTCTGGCTGCAAGTCAGATGCCATTTATACCGATTCCAATGCTGAATCAGGATTCCTTGACCGCCCGTCTTGCAATCAATCTACATTTGCGTGCGCCATCTGGATCATTAATTGTACCAGTCAAAATTGACCCATGTTGGGAAAATTCAGAGAAGTCGCGATCGACTCGATGTATTTAAATCTACCTTTACAATGTATTTGGTATTACAAAGGTGGTTAGGTAGCCTCGAAAGCCCAGGCTTCTTATCCTCAGTTTGAAAGCCTGGGGAGGTTGTCAGAAAGTAGTCTCATATGGGTGGAGTTCGGTAGAGTCTAGATGGAATGAACTACAAGGAAATGCCTCTCCTGAAAGGATTTTTTTTATACTCAAAGCTAATTAAAATGCAAGTGCTGAATGCCACCGTTCCCATTCAATCTCAAAATCAAATAAAATGGTATTTGTCACGTGCCGAATACAAGACAGTCAAATGATTACTTACAAGCCCTTAACTAACAATGCAGTTTAAAAATAAATAAACAAGTTAAGAAAGTATAACTAAGTTATCAGTAAGTAAATAAATAAAGAAGAAAACAGTAAAATAACAAATAACAGTAAAATAACAGTAACGAGGCTATGTACAGTGGGTAACCGTACAGAGTAAATGTAAGGGGGCAAAGGTTAGTCGGGTAATTGAGGTAAAATGTACATGTAGGTAAAGTGACTGTGCATAGATAATAAACAGAGAGTAGCAGCAGCGTAAAAATGGGGGTGGGGGGGGGTCAATGCAAATAGTCTGGGTAGCCATTTGATTAGCTGTTACGGAGTCTTATGGCTTGTGGGTAGAAGCCATTAAGAAACCTTTTGGACCTAGACTTGGCGCTCCGGTACCGCTGTCGTGCAGTAGCAGAGAGAACAGTCTATGACTAGGGTGACCGGAGTCTTTGGCCATTTTTAGGGCCTTCCTCTGACACCGCCTGATATAGAGGTCCTGGATGACAGAAGGCTTGGCCTTACGGTTGGAGGCCGAGCAGTTGCCATACCATGCGGCGACCAGGCTCTTGATGATGCAGTTGTATAACTTTTGAGGATCTGAGGACCCATGCCAATTTTTTCAGTCTCCTGAGAGGGAATAGGCATTGTCGTGCCCTCTTCACAACTGTCTTGGTGTGTTTGAACCATGATAGTTCGCTGGTGATGTGGACACCAATGAACTTGAAGGTCTCAACCTGCTCCACTACTGCCCTGTCGATGAGAATGGGGGTGTGCTCGGCCCTCCTTTTCCTGTAGTCCACAATCATCTCCTTCTTGTTTTTAAAAATGTATGTATAGCCAGGGCCACATTCCAACACAGACATGATTTACAAAAGATGCATTAGCGTTTAGTGAGTCCGCCAGAGGCAGTAGGGATGACCATGTGTTCTCTTGATAAGGGCATGAATTTGACAATTTTCCTGTCCTGCTAAGCCTTCAAAATGTAACGAGGTTGTCAGAGAAAATGTATGTAGTAAAAAGTACAATATTTCAGGGAAAGGTTGTTATCCTTGCACCACACTGCCAGGTCTATGACCTCCTCCCTATAGGCTGTCTCATTGTCGGTGATCACTGTTGTGTCGTCGGCAATGTAATGATGGTGTTGTAGTCGTGCTTGGCCATGCAGTCATGGGTGAACAGGGAGTACAGGAGGGGACTGCGCATGCTCCCCTGAGGGGTCCCTGTGTTGAGGATCAGCATGGCAGATGTGTTGTTACCTACCCTTACCACCTGGGGGCGGCCGTCAGTAAGCCCAGGATCCAGTTGCAGAGGGAGGTGTTTAGTCCCAGGGTCATTAGCTTATTGATGAGCTTTGAGGGCACTATGATGTTGACTGCTGAGTTTTAGTCAATTAATAGAATTCTCACGTAGGTGTTCTTTTTGTCCAGGTGGGAAAGGGAAATGATGAGTGCAATAGAGATTGCATCATCTGTGGATCTGTTGGGGCAGTATGCAAATTGGAGTGGGTCTAGGGTTTCTGGGATAATGATGTTGATGTGAGCCATGACCAGCCTTTCAAAGTCCCTCATGGCTACAGACGTGAGTGCTATGGGTTGGTAGTCATTTAGGCATGTTACCTTGGTGTTCATGGGCACAGGAACTATGGTGGTCTGCTTGAAACATGTTCTTATTACAGACTCAGTTGAAAATGTCATTTGATCAGAATTGCTAGGAGTACATATCCTGGTAATCTGTCTGGCCCTGCGGCCTTGTGAATGTTGACCTGTTTAAAAGGTTTTACTCAATCGGCTACGGAGAGTGTGATCACACAGTCATCTGGAACAGCTGGTGCTCTCATGCATGCTTCAGTGTTGCTTGCCTTGAAGCACACATAGAAGTCATTTAGTTTGCCTGGTAGGCTGGTGTCACTGGGCAGCTCGTGGTTATGCTTCCCTTTGTAGTCCATAATAATTTGCAAGCCCTGCCACATCAGTTGAGCGCCGGAGCCTGTGTAGTAGGATTCAATCTTCATCCTGTATTGACACCTGTTTGATTGTTCGTTGGAGGACACAGCGGGGATTTCTTACTTGTGTCCGGGTTAGAGTCCCGCTCCTTGAAAATGGCAGCTCTACCATTTAGCTCAGTGTGGGTGATGCCTGTAACCATGGTTTCTGGTTGGGGTGTGTACGTCCGGTTACTGTGGGGATGACTTCATCGATGCACTTATTGAAGAAGCCAGTGACTGATGTGGTGTACTCTTCAATGCCATCGGAAAAAATCCCAGAACATATTCTACTCTGTGCTAGCAAAACAGTAGCTTAGCATCTGCGTCGTTTGACCACTTCTGTATTGATCGAGTCACTGGTACTTCCTGCTTTATCTTTTTCTTGTAAGCAGGAATCAAGAGGATAGAGTTATGGTCAGATTTGACAAATGGAAGGTGAAGGATAGCTTTGTACGCGTCTCTGTGTGTGGAGTAAAGGTGGTATATAGTTTTTTCCCCTCTGGTTGCACATGTAACATGCTGGTAGAAATGAGGTAAAACTGATTTGTTTCCCTGAATTAAAGTCCCCGGCCACTAGGAGCGCTGCTTCTAGATGAGCATTTTCTTGTTTGCTTATGGCAATATACAGGTCTTACAGGTCTTACAGGTCTTACTGCCAGCATCAGTTTGTGGTGGTATAATACACAGCTACATAATAGACAGCTACAAAAAATATAGATGAAAACTATCTTGGTAAATAGTGTGGTCTACAGCTTATCATTAGATAAGGCAAGCAAAACCTTAGGCGAGCAAAACCTCAAGACTTCTTTAATATTAGAGTTTTTGCACCAGCTGTTATTGACAAATAGACACAGACCGCCACCCCTTGTCTTACCGGAGGCGGCTGTTCTATCTTGCCGATGCACGGAAAACCCAGCTGTATGTTTTCCATGTCGTCACTCAGCCACGACTCAGTGAAACATAAGATATTACCGTTTTTAATGTCCCGTTGGTAGGATAGTCTTGATCGGAGCTCATCCAGTTTATTATCCAATGATTGCAAGTTGGCTAATAGGATTGATAGTAGAGGCGGATTACCCACTCACCGTCGGATTCTTACAAAGCACATTGACCACGTCCCTGATATCTCTGTCTCTTCTTCATGTAAATGACGGGGATTTGGACCTTGTCCGGTGTCTGAAGTAAATCCTTTGTGTTCGACTCATTAAATAAAAAATCTGTAATTACTTTCCTGATAACCAGAAGCTCTTTTAGGTCATAAGAGATAGTGGCAGAAACATTATGTACAAAATAAGTTACAAATAATGCGAAAAAATACATACAATAGCACAATTGGTTAGGAGCCTGTAAAATGGCGGCCATCTCCTCCGGTGACATTCTCAGCTCAATCCAAGCGTAAAGTTTGCCAGACTTCTTATAGTTGAGTAAACAAGCTTTGATGAACAACCTTTTGGAAGGCTGGCATTGGGAGACTAGTGGTTTGGTGAACTATTCTTGCTTGATGAGTAACCTAGCTCCACTCTCAGAAGAAAAGGTGGTATCTAAATTGTTCTCCAGGTGTCCCCATAGGAGAACCCTTTGAATAACCTTTTTTAAGGTCCAGGTGAACCCTTTTTGGGTCCATGTAGAACCCTTTCTCTATACGGTTCCACATGGATCCAAAAAGGGTTCTACTTGGATCCAAAAAGGGTTCTACTTGGATCCAAAAAGGGTTCTACTTGGATCCCAAAAGGGTTCTACTTGGATCCAAAAAGGGTTCTACTTGGATACAAAAAGGGTTCTACTTGGATACAAAAAGGGTTCTACTTGGATACAAAAAGGGTTATCTTATGGGGACAGCAGAAGAACCCTTTTGGAAAGATGTTTTATAAGAGTGTAGAGACAGCAGGTGACACTGGGGTCAAACCCACTTCGCGATCATTATCCTACACTATGCCATCAACCAGAAGGACTGTTTAGAGAGTGTCATACAATGCTTCTACTTGGCTGTGATGAAATATAAAACATCTTTCCTTTAAGTATCCATAATTCAATTGGGACTCCTAGACTCCTAAACCACACACCATTAAGAATACAATGTAAATATGCAGATCTGGTCTAATGAAGACAAATTATGCATGATGTATGCATATTTACAGAGGAAACATAATTCTATATCAATAGGGCTCCTAGGTATTTGAAAAGTGCAGAGCTCTGTTTCAACAATGTTTCTCAGATCAAGGCAGCCACTCTACAGAATCTCCATATTCATACTGCATGGGCTAGCACAACTATGCTCAAAGTTTCTCATTTTAAAAACCTGACTCTTCAGTCAGAGCCACGAGGCTGGCGAGAGGGGAAGCAGCAGAGTTTGGCTGAAGTTGAAAGGATGGGTTTGAGGGGCTTTGAGCACTCTTTGACACTGAAGTGATGTTTTATGGAAAACACACAATAGCCAAGGGAGTGTGCACTGTGTAAAGCCGTCTTAAACCTTTAACCCGGAATATGGAGAAAACAGAGAGATGTGGTGACCATTGCCTGTGTTGGAGATGAGGAGGAGGTTATTCTTAGTAGTGCAAAGGGAGCAATTTCAGACTGGTCCACTTTCTACCTCAGATAATGAATGGGAAATAGCAGATTGGATCAGTAAAGATCAATGTTACCAGAGACAGGGCCTCCAGGCTAGCTTTTCTAATCAAATATTAACCTGTTACCTTCCAGAGGATCAATGACACAACAGACTATCAATCACAATCAAATGACCCTTGTTGTCTACCAGTCTGTTCAGTGACATTCTGTAGGCTATCATCCAAGGACAAGACAATGACACCTGTATCAGGTTGAGTAGCTCCAAAATAACTACTTCCTGCAACTTATTTTCTGCAAGCCTCCTTTGGAGTACTCTTAGTATTTTAAAGAGATCACATTTACCTCCATAAGATACTAGAGTACCGTTATACAGTGGTTGGTAATCCAACTTGAGAGTGAATGAGCACAAACAGACATGGCAAATTTAACTACATCCGGGCGCGACAGAGATGGCCGCCTCGCTTCACGTTCTTAGGAAACTATGCACAAGCATTTCGCTACACTCGCATCAACATCTGCTAACCGTGTGTATGTGACAAATACAATTTGATTTGATTTAATAGAGACCCAGAGAAGGAAAGTTCCAGAGAGAAGGCATATTGGAGAGAGTGAGCAAAGATGAGGGGATCAGAGTAGGTCTGAGGGGACCGATAAGAGGCTTTGGGTGGTGGGGGACAGAACGTGGGAGGAGAGAAGGAGGAGGGGAGAGGAAAGCTCTAACTGGCCACATTACTTAGAGTGTTTAGGAAACCCAGGTTGGTGTAGCAGTCAACTCAACTGCAGGGCAGGGATGAATCCTTTAAACTACACACTAGATGCTATCTCTCCTCCCTGTAGATGTCTTTCAGGGCAGGGAGAGGTACGTAGAGGAGATATACCGAAAGAGGCATTATATCAAGCCATTTGTTCCACAGTCATATTGTCTTAAAACTTATGGGCCCTTGTTTGTGAGGAATAGAAAAAAATGGTTATTCGGCTGTTGGTTTTCTTCAGAAAAATACTATGTTGGACCTTGAAGGGGATACAAAAGGCAGAAGTAAAGATACAAATGGACTCAGATGAGAGTTGTGTTTACAAATATACTCTGGATGAACAATAGAGAGGAAGGAGGAGAAAATGAATCCTGCTACTGTTCGACCACAGCCAACAGCAGCTACAGCTTCAGGGAGACCTAAAGTCATTAGCCTGGTTAACCAGACTGAACGCTGCACTAGTTATATAGAGTTAAGGTTTGGGCATGAAATGTGAAGTGAATCAATTGTGTGTACAGCATTCAATCTGGTTTAACCAGGCTATAAGGTGTCGTGGAAATTCATACTGAGAGAGACTTTGTCATTTCTTCAAACAATCATCTTTATTTAATATCGATTAATTATTGCAATAATGAGACAAGTCAACCCAACACTCTTGACTGTTGGACCGAGCAGCATAACTGATAATGATAAAACAGAGATCTTATATAGGAGACCTAAAAAGGATTATTCAAGGCTGGTTCCACCCCTCCCATGCTTATTGGGGGGCACCACAAGCCATCCTGGGTTCATCCTGTGGTCATATAAACCCGGTGCCCTTTTAACCTGACCCCAGCTTAGTTTCCCAGATGCCAGAACAATAAGAGATTGTTCTAAACTCTTCCAGGCTCTCTCTATCTTGGGTCACACACATCACATATTGTCTAAGGAGTGCTGGCTGTAAATCAATTGAGCTCTAGCTATCCCTAGTGTCCCATACACCCAGATTACCTGCAGGGAGTGGAGACCATAAAGACATAGCATTAGTAGAACATAATTGTCTTACTATTAGTTCAACATTAATTGTTAACCAGTAATATCAAATCAATCAGAGAAATACTTAATCTTTCAATCACAAAGGTCACAGCCATACTTGAAAGTGAAGAAGCAACAGTGAAGAAAGGACAGGTAAAATACAGTACCTTACAGTTACACATCCTAGAATAGAATAGAAAAAAGTTGTTGTCTTCACAACATGGGGATTTTCACTAGGTTTCACAGTGGCATGTTTAAGGACAGGGAATGCATCTTTACAGTTATGTCATGACGTTGGCCTGGGGTGTAGGTTTATGACAGTCATAAATACCTCTTTCCCCCCTTTTTCCATTTATCTCTACCCTACTGAGGTTACATTTGCAAAACCCTTGGTTAACATAGAGATTCTGGGAACATCAGTAGGTGGGGGGAAATTAACTATATTCTGGTAATGCGAACAATTGATGTCAGTTCGGTTGTCATCTGAGACATTCTCATCAATGATAAAATGACAAACTCTACAGTGGAAAGTCTACAAATCAGAGTTAACGGATTCACATGGAATTGTTGTTCAATTTAAATGTTTGAATATTAAATTATTTGTGATGAGATGAAATGTGATTTTAGCTTCTAAAATGTGAGATGTGGGTTTTCATAAGATAGGGCTGCTCAAATCAGTGGCCCGCCCTGTGAAGGGACATGGGCTATAAAACTTTTCAAACACGCCCTCCTCTCCCGTCCTATATTAGCCCTTGACGACAATAGAACTTCCTGTTCCGGGGATGTAGGACGACGGTATATGTCAGACTGGTTCAGATAATAACTACAGAACAAAGCCAACATCAGCGTGAGCTTCGTTTGCGAATGGTATGAACTTTGAACTTATTACAGAAGTGATACCTCCTAGCCGTTGAGTTAGCAAGCGCAGCTGCAAACGCAGGTTAGAAAGGAACAGACAGAGTATCACGTCTACCACACAACGACTTTACTACAACGTTTCCAATTGACCACCAGAGACATTCTTCAAAGGACTCGGTTGGGCAACGCGGCCTTCCATCTACCACCAACCTACCGAAGCGCAGCTCAGAGTAAATATTTATTGCATTTTCATTTTCCAAATGAGCGGCAACTTAGAATGCATAAGATACTGTATTTACGATAGCCCAGCTTCTTCCCTTTGTTCCTCAGTCTTCCCTGCTCCTTCACTCAACCCAGCCCCTTTTCTTTTGTGTAACAAGCTGTCATATCTGTTTCGCCCGCGAGGGACGTTTTCCTTTATGATGTAATTTGTAATCAAGTTATGATTTAATTATGTGTATGTGTAATTCTGTGTGATTAGTTAGGTATTTAGTAAATAAATAATTAAATCCAATTTTGTATTGCTGCTTCAAATTGGTAGCCAGGGTTCGTGCAGATAACTAAGAATTTACAACTTTCAGATGAGACTGAATAAAGGTGACGATTGATATTGACTGCTATTGATGTAAAATGTTACTAGGTCTTGAAGAGTTTATTCGGAAGATAACAGCTCTATAAATATTATTTTGTGGTGCCAGACTTTCTAGTTAATTACATTTACATGAATAGCTCAATCAGGTGATATTAATTACGGATAAATTATTTTATGGAATAGCATGCCATATCACTTAATCCGGCATAGCCAAAGACACGACAGTTACAAAGCCTAGAAGAGAATGGGAAACCTTTATTGTCCATAAAATGTCAGCACTTTTGCTAGGTTTCACAGTTGAATTATACTCATAATACACAAAAAACTGACAAACATGAAGAACTTGGGACAAATAGACAAATAAAAATTTAAACTACCAAGCACTATCAAACAAAACATAAAGTGCATTCGGAAAGTATTCAGACCCCTTGACATTTTTGTCTTTGTTAATCCATCAATCTACAGACAATACCCCATAATGACGAAGCAAAAACAGTAAAAAATAAAAATAAATGTTTGCAAAAAAACTTATGCCAAAAAACAGAAATATTGCATTTATATAAGTATTCAGAACCTTTACTCAGTACTTTGTTGAAGCACTTTTTGCAGCGTTTACAGCAACTGTATTTGGGGAGTTTCTCCCATTCTTTTGTGAAGATCCTCTCAAGCTCTGTCAGGTTGAATGGGGAGCGCCGCTTCAACTCCGGGCTCTGGCTGGGCCACTCAAGGACATTCAGAGAATCGTCACCGAAGCCACTCCTGCGTTGTCTTGGCTGTGTACTTAGGGCCATTGTCCTGATGGAAGGTGAAACTACACCCAAGTCTGAGGTCCTGAGCGCTCTGGAGAAGGTTTTCATCAAGGATCTCTCTGTACTTTGTTCCGTTCTTTATGTCACATGCCTTTTACTGAGGAGTGGCTTTAGTCTGGCCACTCTTCCATTGAGTGTTGTAGAGATGGTTGTTCTTCTAGAAGGTTCTCACATCTCCAAAGAGGAACTCTGGAACTCTGTCAGAGTGACCATAGGGTTCTTGGTAACCTCCCTGACCAAGGCCCTTCTCCCCAGATTGCTAAGTTTGGCCAGGCAGCTAGCTCTAGGAAGAGTCTTGGTGGTTACAAACTTCTTCCATTTAAGAATGATGGAGGCGACCTCCCGAGTTGCGCAATAGTCTAAGGCATTGCTGTGCCACTAGAGGGCCGTGACCGGGAGACCCATGAGGTGGCGCACAATATGCCCAGCGTCGTCCAGGTTAGGGGAGGGTTTGGCCGGCATGGATGTTCTTGTCCCATCGTGTTATCTGTTATCACTTCGTCATTACGGGGTATTGTGTGTGGATTGATGAGGAAAAATGTTTTTTTAAATCCATTTTAGAATAAGGCTGTAATGTAGCAAAATGTTACTTTCCGAATGCACTGTAAGTTTACTTGTTATTTGTTCTCTCTTTTTTAATAGCTATGTCTGTTTGAAATGTGTGAGAAAATTAGCTTCATCTTGAAAATTCTACAGCAGCATTCTGGAATTCTAAAGGGTTAACTAATTTACCACCTGGTGATGTCACCAGGCAGGCCAAAACTGCATCCCACCAAAACAGGCTGAACTTTCATGCAATCTTTTCAAACAGCTCTTACTAAAAAGGCATCATCATTTTTCACAATTTCACCGTATTATTCCAACTTCATATTGTGGAAATATACAGTGCCAGTCATGTTTTTCCAACAGTCTTGAAGTAGTTCCCACACATGCTGAGCAACTGTGGCTGCTTTTCCTTCACTCTGCGGTCCAACTCATCCCAAATCATCTCAATCTCATGTGATTGTGGAGGCCAGGTCATCTAATGCAGCACTCCATCACTCTCCTTCATGGTCAAATAGCCCTTACACAGCCTGGAGGTGTGTTGGATCATTCTCCTGTTTTTATATAATTTTATTTCACCTTTATTTAACCAGGTAGAATAGTTGAGAACAAGTTCTCATTTACATCTGCGACCTGGCTAAGATAGA
This sequence comes from Oncorhynchus kisutch, assembly GCF_002021735.2. Taxonomy (NCBI): domain Eukaryota; kingdom Metazoa; phylum Chordata; class Actinopteri; order Salmoniformes; family Salmonidae; genus Oncorhynchus; species Oncorhynchus kisutch. The sequence continues at coordinate 8,057,258 of NC_034199.2, read as the reverse complement.
GCAAAGCAGTGCAACACAAACAACAAAGAATTACACGTTGGATAAACGAACATACTGTTGAAAAACAAATGATAGTCCCACTAAGTGCAAACCAGATGGGGTGGCATATCACTGCAGAATTCTGTGGTTGCCATTTTGGTTAAGCGTGCCTTGAATTGTAAATAAATCACAGACAGTGTCACCAGCAAAGCACCCCCACAACATCACACCTCCTCTTCCATGATTCACAGTGGGAACTACACATGCGGAGATCATCCGTTCACCTACTCTGTGTCTCACAAAGACACAGCGGTTACAACCAAACATCAGCCAAATATTTCCAACGGTCTAATTTCCATTGCTCGTGTTTCTTGTCCCAAGCAAGTCTCTTCTAATTTTTATATATATTTTTTTTATTTAACTACTGTATATGGGTGTCCTTTAGTAGTGGTTTCTTTCCAGCAATTCAACCATGTTGGCCTGATTCACACAGTCTCCTCTGAACAGTTGATGTTGAGATGTGTCTGTTACTTGAACTTTGTGAAACATTTATTTGGGCTGCAATTTCTGAGGCTGCTACCTCTAAGGAACTTATCCTCTGCAGCAGAGGTTACTCTGGGTCTTCCTTTCCTGTGGCGGTACTCATGAGCGTCATCACAGCGCTTGGTGGTTTTTGCGACTACACGTGAAGAAACATAGAAAGTTCTTGAAATTTGACTGACCTTCATGTCTTGAAGTAATGATGGACATTTGTATCTCTTTTGCTTATTTGAGCTGTCCTTGCCATAATATGGACTTGGTCTTTTACCAAATAGGGCTATCTTATGTATACCTTGTAACAACACAACTGATTGGCTGCAACACATTAAGAAGGAAAGAAATTCAACAATTTAGCTTTTAAGAAGACATACCTGTTAATTGAAATGCATTCCAGGTGACTACCTCATGAAGCTGTTTGAGAGAATGCCAAGAGTGTGCAAAGCTGTCATCAAGGCAAACGGTGGCTACTGTGAAGAATATCAAATATAAAATATATTTTGATTTGTTCAACACTTTTTTGGTTATTACATTATTCCATGTGTTATTTCATAGTTTTGATGTCTTCACTACTTTTATGCAATGTAGAAAATAGTACAAATATAGAAAAACACTTCAATGGATAGGTGTGTCCAAACTTTTGACTGGTACTGTATATGAAACACAGGAACTCACACTTTTTGACTGCACTGGGTCTTCAATCATTTTTGGTAATTTAGCTTGTTGAAACCTATTAATAAGACAATTTGGCTGATAAGGCAACAGTTCAGTGGTGAAACAGCATCTAATCACGGAATGGCTAAAGGAGTTGACATCTAGACTTTTTCAGATTAAAATTTGCATCTACGAATAAGCCTGGCATATGGACCAGAGAACAGCGATCTACAACTCAAGAAAATTAAATAGGCTTTTAGACCACACAGGTGGTAGAAACAATGTGGCAGCTACGTAAGAGCATTCATACATCCATAACATAAAGGCTGTTTCCTTTTTAAATGTACTGTCAACAGTGAACAGTAACAGCTTTCAATGTACAAAAGAAAAAACAATAATTATGTATTGCTTCCATACTTGTTGTTATATTGAAGAATACGTTTCCTTATCTCTAACCGATAATGCTTGAACTAACTGTTCAACATTCATCGTCTTTCAAGTTAGCAAGTCAAGATAACCTTTCATACCACTTTCAATTCAATGGTTGAAAACACCCACCTCCAATGTCATATCGTTCATATCATCCATTCCCCTCTGTGTCTCACATCAATAACTATCAATATCCACCCACCCCGTTCCTACACTGTAAAGGGGTAGCTGTGAATTTGACAGGGACTTGCTCAGTGGCAAGTAAAATTCTGTATTTCATATTACAGTACACCTACTGTAATATATACAGTATGAAAGCAAGTCCTGTGTAATGACACACAGTACAACACCGTAAAATGTACTGTATTATACTGTAAAAAATAAAATGCTACCATAATCAGAATGTATGAATGAATGAATTACTTTCATATTGGGTGTTTTATATTAGTGATGGGTCATTTGCGAATGAGCGGATCTTTTTGAATAAATCTTTTAGGTAAATGTGAGGAACCGAATCGCATCGGTGAAAGAGCCCTTAATTTGGCTCCTTGATTTGCATACTGCTACTACTGCTTTAACCTCAAAACAAAGTTTTTCTGCAGATATATTACAAAATAGTTACTTAAAAAGAGAGTGGATCCTTACTGCAGAAACAAGAAATAGTGGGGAGAGAAGGTCAATCTGGTCCACACATATTTTTGTAGTGCAAAAAAAAAGTATACTTTTTTTTGCAGGTCATCTAATAATTTGACCATGTAAAAATGTATTTCAATGTGTATTTCATCATCTGACATAGTGGTAGCCTACCTTTTGGGGTTTACATTTTGTTCATGGTTCGAGGTCGATTTTTAAGCATTTTGAACAAAGAGCCATTTGGGAGCCAAATTCTGACGTTTTGTTTTTGGCGTCTTCCACTTTCAGTTTTGTACACCAGCTTCAAACAGCTGAAAATACAATATTTTTGGTTTTGGAAAAAAAAATTGCATCGGTTTAGATGGTACAATTGATTCCCTACACCAGGGCTCTCCAACCCTGTTCCTCAACCCCAGTTGTAACTAACCTTATTCAACTTATCAACCAGCTAATTATTAAAATCTGGTGCTGTATATTAGGGTTTGAGCGAAAACCTACAGGACAGTAGCTCTCCAGGAACCCGGGTTGGAGAGCCTTGCTCTACACTATATTTGCTTGTTTAGTCACACAAACTTTGTTACAAATTTTACAACCAGGAAATGGAGGAGCGATTTCTGCATAGTGCATCATTAAGGTTTAAGATTTGCTGCCACTCCAATCTGTCCCCTAGATTTTAAGTTGATGGGCCACTATAACCACAATGCACCATAACTTACAGTATGCCTCAGTAAAATGTTTGAGTATTTTACTGTTGATAATACCCCAAATTACTGTATACATTACAGTTTTCAATTACAGTGTGGGGACAGGTCTCCTTCCAACCACCCATCAACACCTTCCAACCACCCATCAACACCTCCAAGAATTCTTCCTTATACTGAAAGGCCTCCTTAACATGCAAAGCACATTCTTTACTAACTGTCCAAGCCTCCATCTCCATAGCCTGGCAATAGACTTCCACTACCACCCACCCTCCACTTGTTCATACCCACCGCTCTACACACTTTCCTGGGTGAGCCATCATGGCTCTATCCCCTCCTTCCCCCGTCCTCCTTCCTCCCATCCACTCCCTCTGACCTCTACTGTACCTGTGCCGCTATCATAATGAAATCTAAATTACAGTCTGTGCACGAGACACTCATCCATCCACGGCCTAGCTCTGGTGCTCCCTGTACCTCACTTGAAGTGCTCTCGATCAGCAAACGGAGAGTGATTTGGGTGCTTGACATTTAATAAATACACCTAGCTCTGGGAGGAGAGACCGGCCCACCGATGTCTGCTGGAGGGGTGAAGCACATCGTTCATTTGTGTTGAAGGGCTGATGGACGAGCAATACTGGCGGGAGTGGCGTTAGGATGAGTGAATAAGTGGCCCTATAGGGGGAAAGGAAATGGTAAGAGTGAACCCAGCAACCATATCTGACTGATACTCATGTGATAGAGCTTGGGGGTAGAGATATGTATACCTCAGTAACACCACAGGAAGCCAGACTGAGAGGGACTTCCTACTGAGATTGTTGTCATTTGATTGACGAGGGGTGGGGGAGTGAGAGCCAGGGGAGTGGGAGCTGAGGGAGTGCCGCTTTCAAGGAGCGGGACAATAATTCGGACACTTAACCTCTTGATCCTAGGGCTGAATACTGCCCCCTTTGGAGGAAGTGCGTGCCCATAGTAAACTGAAAATATTTTTTGCCAAAATTGCTAATATATGCATATAATAATAATTATTGAATAGAAAACACTCTAAAGTTTCTAAAACCGTTTAAATTATGTCTGTATGTAAAGCAGAACTCCAAACACCCTCTTCTCAACAGCAAAGTTGGGACAACTTTGACGTCATCGCCCCCACCCTTCCCAACCAGCTACGGATCCAGGAACAGTTTCTATGTGTTCAGCGCGATGTCTGCTTTCAAATGACGCGTTCTTTGTTAGAATCTAGCGCGCCCCCGTCCTTTGGCTGGCGAAATCATTCGGGTCACGCGGAAATACAGGCACTCTATTGCGCGCGTCGGACACTTTTTCCATGAAGCACCAATTGACTTCGGTTTGTCTGTTAGCGCTGATCTTTGTTTTACACGATTAAAGCATCCTAATGCTCGATTCTGCACTTAGTTTGACCAGTTTAGTCGACATATAATATGTAATTTTGAAGTTTTGATGCGCAAGAGTGCGGGACCAGAAGTCATTTTGGGTGCATTTCAGCTGAAGCTGTTAGCATATGCTAATACAGAGACACACAACTTGAAACCAAACGATGTATTGGGTAAGTTTAAAATAAATCCCGCTATCTCCTCAGATGAACCATCAAACAGACAAAGTTTCAATAAAGGCTTAAGATCAAATCCTACTACACTGACTCTGACGCTCGTCGGAAACTATTACGGACTACAAAGGGAAACCCAGCCGCAAGCTGCCCAGTGACGCGAGCCTACCAGATAGAGTTTGTAATGCCTACGAGTTTCAAGCAGACCACCATAGTCCTTGTTCCCAAGAAAGTGAAGGTAACCTGCCTAAATGACTACCGCCCCATGGCTACATGGGTAGCCATAAATCGCTGATTCTCAACACTGGGGCCCCACAAGGGTGCGTGCTCAGCCCCCTCCTGTACTCCCTGTTCACCCACGATTGCGTGGCCAAGTACGACTCCAACACCATTATTATGTTTGCTGAAGACACAACAATGGTAGGCCTGATCACAGACAGCAATGAGACAGCCTATAAAGAGGAGGTCAGAGACCTGGCAGTGTGGTGCCAGGACAACAACCTCTCCCTCAACATGAGCAAGACAAAGGAGATGATCGTGGACTAGAGGAAAAGGAGGGCCGGACACACCCCCATTCACATCGACGGGGCTGTAGTGGAGCAGGTCGAGAGTTTCAAGTTCCTTGGTGTCCACATCACCAACAAAGTATCATGGTCCAAATACACCAATAAAGTCATGAACAGGGCAAGACAACACTTTTTCCCTCTCAGGAGACTGAAAAGATTTGGTATGGGTCCCCAGATCCTCAAAAAGTTCTACAGCTGCCCCATCGAGAGCATCCTAACCGGTTGCATCACCGCCTGGTATTGCAGAGGGTACTGCGTACAGCCCAGTACATCACCAAGATTCCTGTCATCCAGGACCTATATACTATATAGGCCCAAAACATTTTCAAAGACTGCAGGTCATAGACTGTTATTTCTGCTACTGAATGGCAAGTGGTACCAGAGCGTCCAGTCTAGGTCCAAAAGGCTCCTTAACAGTTTCTACCCCCAAATCGTGAGACTGATGAACAATTAATCAAATGACCACCCGGACAATTTGCATAGTCTGGGTGCTGCTACTCGCTGTTTATTATCTATACATAGTCACTTTACCCCTACCTACATGTACAAAATACCTCGACTAACATATACCCTCACACATTGACTGAGTGCCGGTACCCTCTGTATATTGTTATTTTGTTGTGTAACTTTTTTATTTACATATTATATATATAATATATATATATATATATATAAATATATATGTATTTAATTTTTTACTTTAGTTTATTTATCTTAAAACATAATTGTTGGTTAAGGGCTTGTAAGTAAGCATTTCACAGTAAGGTCTAAAACCTGTTTAATTCAGTGCATGTGACAAATACATTTGGTTTTTAATTGAAGACAGAGAAACAGATAAATACAATTCAGTATGAGGGTTGCTTCAGAAATGTTCCAATGTCATTTAAAGGAAAGAAGCGGCTTCATCAGAGCTTTCGACAGAGGAGAAACCATCCTGAAAAAAAGATTTAGCCAAATATGACAACTACATATATTATAATACATTGCATACTGTAACATATAATCATTCTCACTTGTAGGCTACTCTATATACAGATATTCTGGTGTACATAGACTACAAATGCTTTGCTCAACCCTCTCTTACAGCCTATCGTAGGGCCTTTACATTTACACTCAATTCAGCCAATGAATCTATAATAGAGGTCTGGATTGGTTTCAAGCGAGTCTCAGGCTCTCTTGATTTCTGCTGCAGTGTTGCCCGGTCTTGAGGGTTGCCATTTGCAGATGGAAGGTTTGCCTATAAAATCGGAATGATTCATTGAACAGAAGAGTTGATGTGTTTCTCCTTGGCATTCATTCTTCCTCGAAGATCACTTTGAATAATCAGCTTAACTATGCCACCAAAGACAATAGTTCTGCTGATGCATGATGATGCATGATCTTAAATGTAACTAAGAATCCACGTCCCACAACATCGGTTGTGCGTTTCCAGCGATATGCTTTCATTTCAAATGATTGGAAAAGGTCATTGCATATCTGGAAATATTACATTATACTCATTTTTTCCATGTATTTTGTATTGTGGTACATAGCTCAATTTACAAAACAGATCACCTGGGATGTGGATTTATGTCAACAGTAGACCACTTTTGATGTATGAAAATATCTTACAAACTTAGATTTTGCAGTGTCATGTCCATTTGAATATCAATCACGTTTCTTGACATCAGATGTACACTACCATTCAAAGGTTTGGGGTCACTTAGAAATGTCCTTGTTTTTTAAAGAAAAGCAAATACATTTTTTGTCCATTAAAATAACATCAAATTGATCCGAAATACAGTGTAGACATTGTTAATGTTGTAAATGACTATTGTAGCTGGAAATGGAAGATTTTTTATGGAATATCTACATAGGCGTACAGAGGCCCATTTATCAGCAACCATCACTCCTGTGTTCCAATGGCACGTTGTGTTAGCTAATCCAAGTTTATAATTTTTAAAGGCTAATATATCATTAGAAAACCCCTTTGCAATTATATTAGCACAGCTGAAAACTGTTGTCCTAATTAAAGAAGCAATAAACCTGGCCTTCTTAGACTAGTTGACTATCTGGAGCATCAGCATTTGTGGGTTCGATTACAGGCTCAAAATGGTCAGAAACAAAGAACTTTCTTCTGAAACTCGTCAGTCTATTCTTCTTCTGAGAAATGAAGGCTATTCCATGCGAGAAATTGCCAAGAAACTGAAGATCTCATACAATGCTGTGTACTACTCCCTTCACAGAACAGTGGAAACTGGCACTAACCAGAATATAAAGAGGAGTGGGAGGCCCCGGTGCACAACTGAGCAAGAGGACAAGTACATTAGAGTGTCTAGAAACAGACACCTCACAAGTCCTCAACTGGCAGCTTTATTGAATAGTATCCACAAAACACCAGTCTCAATGTCAACAGTGAAGAGGCGACTCAGAGATGCTGGCCGTCTAGGAAAAGAGCCAGAATTTCACGTTCTACATGTCTGAGAGGCACGTCTTTTCTACATAACATATTTCTACCTGAACACGCCGCAGGACTCTGTTTGAAGAGTCCCTGTTTGAAGGACGAAGTCAGGAAAATTTTGTGCTACAGTGCATTTGGAAATTATTCAGACCGTTTGACCTTATCCACATTTTGTTACGGTACAGCCTGAAACAAAAATGTATGAAATCATTTTTTCCCCTCATCAATCTACACACAATTCCCAAAAATGAAAAGTAAAAACTGGTTTTTAGAAATGTTTGCAAATAATAATAGCACATTTACACATTTGTTGACAATACATTTGTGGAGTGGTTGATAAAAATGAGTTTTAACAGTTATTTTGAGCGCGGCACAAATCGTGCTTAAAAGACAGCATGGCCAATGTTGAATGTTTATAATTTTAAACTTGGAAAAGAAGCCCTTAATCTTCGACTTTGGACCACACAACCACTCCACTGAATAGCAGGCTAATGATTGCTTTGCAATGTTTGCAGTTAGTAACTGATTCCTTCAAAACAAACAGCTCATTGTTGATTTTGTGATTTCCAACTTGTTGTGTAATGTTTATGTCCAATGGCCGACGAGCACCGATATGTTTTATCTATAATTTCTCTTCGTTATTTCTCTTCATATGACAAGGAATAAAAAGGATTTGCCAGTAGAATGTCAACTTGATTCATGATGATGACTGATAGCTAAGGTTTTGAAAGTATGATGTTGACATGATCAGTCCAATCAAAGCTACTGTAGATATTTGACATCATTTAATCTGTGGCCGATGACCTTGAGCCTTCATGGATGGGCACTTCTAATATAGGGGCTTGAATTTTCTAGCTCTACACTTGACTTGGTGCTGACGTAGTGCCCCCATGAGGGACAGAACCCAGAACGATGCTTCTTATTTTCTGCTAGCTTGCCCCACCACCACCACAGAAAGCACTGAGCTAGGCTGAGAAACACTTGCATTTTGGAGCTAATTTACTCAAGAAAACAAAAAGAGACCATGTTTGTATGCGGTTATATTAACTCGATGATATATTTTTTTTTACATTGCTTGTGACACATTGCTTGTGATATATGACACAAAATAACATGCAAAACAGGAAATACCAAAAAGTCTAGGGCCCTGCCCCACCTGCCCTGAATGACGGGTTGCCAATGGTTGTGACAAGGTAGGGGTGGTATACAGAAGATAGTCCTATTTGGTAAAAGCCCAAATCCCGATTACGGCAACAATAGCTCAAATAAGCAAAGAGAAATGACAGCCCATCATTACTTTAAGACATGAATGTCTGTCAATCTGGAACATTTCAAGAACTTTCAAAGTTTCTTCCAGTACATTTGCAAAAACCATCCAGCGCTGTGATGAAACTGGCTCTCATGAGGACCGCCACATGACAGGAAGACCCAGAGTTACCTCTGCTGCAGAGGATAAGTTCATTAGAGTTAGCAGCCTCTGAAATTGCAGCACAAATAAATGCTTCACAGAGTTGATTAAAATAGATCAAAATAAAAAATAAAACATCAAAATACTGCCCCCTACACTCAAGAGGTTAAAACCTCTTTGGGCCGAGATCCTGCTAACGGGATTGATATGACAACAGCCAGTGAAAGTACAGGGCGCCAAATTCAAAACAACAGAGATCCCATAATTACAATTCCTCAAACATAGAAGTATTTTGCACCATTTTATAGATACACTTCTTGTTAATCCCATCACAGTGTCCGATTTCAAAAAGGCTTTACGACGAAAGCAAACCAAACTATTATGTTAGGTCAGAGCCAAGTCACAGAAAAATACAGCCATTCAATCTTTAGGATGTTTTTAACATAAATGTTCAATAATGTTCCAACCGGAGAACTCCTTTGTCTGTAGAAATGGAACTCGTGAACGCGTGTGGCCAGCTCGTGGATCTCTGGCAGACTTCTGACTCATTCCCCTCTCATTGGCCCCCAAATCACAGTAGAAGCATCAAACAAGGTTCTAAAGACTGCTGACATCTAGTGGAAGCCTTAGGAAGTGCAATTTGACCCCATAGACATAGACATGTGCATTCGATAGGGAATGGATTGAAAAACTACAAACCTCAGATTTCCCACTCCCTGGTTGGAATTTTTCTTAGGTTTTTGTTCTGTAATACTCACAGACATCATTCAGAGTGTTTTCTATCCAAATCTACTGAGTAGCAGACAGTTACTCTGGGCACCTTATTCTTCCAAGCTACGCAATACTGCCCCCAGCCATAACAAGTTAAATCAGATCTGCAAATCTGACTTTAGTTAGTTCAAGACAACTTGAAATTGTAAATTCAGAAGTAGGACCTCTTTCTAGAGCTACAACCTGAAAAAAATAAAAAATAATCTCTCTCTCTCTCTCTCTCTCTCTCTCTCTCTCTCTCTCTCTCTCTCTACCACCTTCCTGTTCATGTGAGCACAACAAACAATGCATTGTATGCTGCTGCATAAATTACGTAATATGCCATGGAGATATGTATACTATAGCAATACTAAGTGTATTTTGTGTAGTAAGCTGTTAGAACAAATTATTAGGGTGAGGCACATGGGTACTATCTACCCCTCTTAATTCCACCTACTGCTCTGACTTGGTGGTGCACATGTAGCCTATAACCTGTTTTTGAGAAATGTAATAATTGAAAGAGCTTTCATTGTCTGCTTATGTGCCCACTTTATTTATCCTACGGTTCTGACTGGTCACAACACAACTGATTGGCTAAAACGCATTAAGGAATGGAATTCCACAAATGAACAAGGTACACCTGTTAATTGAAATGCATTCCAGGTGGCTACCTCATGAAGCTGGATGAGAGAATGCCAAGTGTCCATAGCTGTCATCAAGGCAACGGGTGGCTCTTTGATGAATCTCAAATTTAAAATATATTTTGAACACTTTTTTTGGTTACTACATGAGTCCATATGTGTTATTTCATAGTTTTGATGTATTTTTTAAATATTTAAAATATTAAAAATAATGAAAAACCCTGGAATAAGTTATTGTGTTCAAACTTTTGACTGGTAATGTATGTAAATAAGATTTTCTGTTTTAGTTGTTTTATACATTTGCTAAAAAAACGTTTTAACCTGTTTTCACTGTCATTATGGGTTATTGTGTGTAGATTGATGAGGATTTAATTTATTTAATACATTTTAGAATAAGGCTGTAACGTAACAAAATGTGGAAAAAGTCAAAGGATCTGAATACTTTGAGTTCACTGTAAATAAGGTAGATGGCTAGTTATGTCATTGACTCCATGGTCAAAGCTCTTTTTCAGAAACCAAACAACAGCACAACATTTGTTGCTAAGTGTACTTCAAAACATAATTCACGAAGATATCTTTGGGCATGCTTCCAAATTCTTTCAGTAAAGAAAATCATCTAAACAAACATATTTTTTTTCATATTGTTGTTCAATTTCAGTCGGAGGCCTGAAATTTGAATGTCTGAGGCCCTATCGAAAACACAAAGACGCCTTATTGAGGAAAGAACAATTTATTACCTGCAGAAAATGTCATTCAATATCCTTGTGTTTTGTAAAGTGGTGGGATAGTTTCTGAAGTTGTCTACAAGCAACTGAAAACTAATTATGCATGTTTTCAAAGGAACACTCGTATGAGAAGAGCTTTCGTCAAATCAACTCCTTTCCCTTTGTAGCTGAGAAATTCTATTATAACAGAGTGATGCTGAGACTCAGATGCTGAGATTCACTTTAAAATGTACATGCATGTCAAACATAAAACAATTATTGCAAATTTATACAAACCTTACAACTATATGCACAATGACTACTTTAACATTTAGCACTGAAGATTTGACACAAACACATTTACAGTACTTGAAACACAGTGCACATGCAAAGTTCGGTAACAGAATGATGGTTTGCGTTGTTTGTGCTGTCATTCTTTTACCAAACTTTGCATCTGCAAGGTTCTTCAAGTAAAACAATTTCAGTGGAAATTGTTAAAAGTAATCCTTGTGCGTAACTTTGCAATCATTAGAAAAATCGAAGTCTCAGCATCACTATGTAACAGCCCAGCTCTAATTCTTCAGACAGTACAGATGATAGCAAAGATGTGCTTTCTGCATGCACAATGAACAGGCAATCCTGATGAAGGTGACTTTGCTCTGGTGGTACAACTCCTCTTGTTATCATACGAGAGTGTACCTCTTGACATTTCTAATCTGTCTGTCTGTCTGTCTCTCTCTCACACACACACACACACACACATGTACACTCCTATGATTGCGGCGGGGTGTATTTGTCAGAGGCGCTGTGTATACAAGCTAGGCTCTCAGACACTTAATGAAGCATACACTTGTGGATGGGCTTTTCGTCTACAGGGAAAACGCACACCATTGCTCAGAGCAAATGCTTAAAGAACGAGCTCTCCTCTTTGCTCTTGGGAAGATCAATGATTTGTTTTCCCCAAGATATTTATCTTTAGGACACACAGCAGAGGAGATGGGATTGAATTAATGTAATTCTCTTCGCAAGCTATATGGGGAGTGTTTTTATAATATCATAATGTGTACAATGTCCTTATGTCCTCTGTTGCTCTGCATTTTAAAGAGATGTGCCATGGAGAATGTATGAGCTAGTCTATGAGTCAGTCCATTGAAATTGCCTTCTAAAATACTAAATCACCTATTAGTAATCTACTAATTCATACGTTAAGCTAAGAAGGAGGATCATGGGCATATGTAGTGTATGTGTTCTAACACTGTCCTTACACATATGCATGTCTGCACACACACCACCTGCACACTGCCCCCCCCCCAAACACACAAACACACACATCACTCCCCACTCCTAGCCAAAGGCACCTTATCAACATCAACAGGCTTTCAGAGGTGTCATAAATAAGGTCAGGCTTTGTCCTGGATGGCCTTCATTACTGTGCCACTCTTTCCAAATGAAAAGTTAAGAGGCTGACAGCACTGTACACAGTGTGGCAGCCGCCTGCCCTTTACCGTCTGTCAGGGAAACGCTACGTGTGTCATGTACACCTCCCCCAACAAAATGGAGGGTTAACATAGGCTGGGTTCAACAAGCTTTTCTCTTTAATTCATGTATCTTTGAAATGCAGCAGTAATAAAGGGTATAGGCGAGCCCCTAGCTAGCTCTGGCAACAGTTGTTTGCTGCTGCTGTACCCTGTGTGTGTGTGTGTGTGTGTGTGTGTGTGTGTGTGTGTGTGTGTGTGTGTGTGTGTGTGTGTGTGTGTGTGTGTGTGTGTGTGTGTGTGTGTGTGTGTGTGTGTGTGTGTGTGTGTGTGTGTGTACTTCAAATGAGATTTCAGGTGGACAGGGCATTCTAGTCAGTGATGTCACTCGTAATTAAACTATCTCCAGTATTGTCAATCACCACCTTCTCTCAATCAACTGAGAGTGGAAAAGACACTATGTCCTTGTATCCCTGAGTACAACAGCACAACATAACTGATGTATCTATCTTTCTCACAAGGTTGGTTATACTCAAAGCCCTTGTGGAATGGATAGCCAATATCTTTGGATATGTGACATCATTAAGGACACAGCCTGAAGGACGGCATATCAACAGGGATGTATTCACTAGGACCCAAACAGAAGTAAACAGACAGAAAATGGGAGGGGCTGCCTGAATTTGTCCAACAAAAAGGCTTGTTTTCAGGGTCTGTTGCAAAACATTTTGCTACGATGCAAAAAGTTTTGCTATGCTGTGCACTAATGAATACAAACCAGGACTCATTGTTGGGAACATGGTATGGCCCTACATATCTCACAACAAGCTGCCCAGTTGAATATGTGTGAAACTTAATATGTGTCCAACTGGCTCAAATCTCAAGTCTCATGTGACAAAATTGGAAATTGTGTTTTTTACATTGGTTGAAAGTAGAGATTCAGAGCTACAAAATGGTATATCATACTCTACAGTTGAGGAAAAATGGGAAAGCATCGTTCACACCCTCTTTCAAGATTTAGCCCCACCCATCGCTTTAAGGGTGGATCCGAATGTACTAACAACATCATTCAAGCACCAGATATCTAAGGCTGTTATGTTATCCAGAGCGTTGCTGACTGCAACTGTGCTGTCAGATTGTCCGCTCTAAATTCAGAGCGTTTCGAGATTAGAGCGCACAGCGGACACTCTGGTCAATGAGTTTACTGATGTTTACTGACACCGACCATATTTAATGGGTGTGGAGCAGTTGTAATTTCATCAGTTATTCTGCACTCACTGGCACAGTGAAATCGGAGTAGATGGCCAGACTGAATTCACGAACGCACCCGAAATGTTTACTTGCATAGTGGAGTCTTTTGTTAAAACATGTAGCTAGCTAGCTAGGTAAACAATGAACCATAATCACAACTCATAACGTTACTACCCTGCATGGATCTGCAGGTAGCTAACCAACCAGGTTAAATTCTACGTAGCTAACATTAGCCTATGGCTAGCCAAGTACAATGGCTCTTTCTGTCAAAATTAGAAACATGTAATATCTGATCATGTAGATAGCTAGAATATCTTACCCATATGCATCATTCATGGTTGGACGTGTCTCCTGTCGGATGCCATGGTTGCCCTTAGTTTGAAGATGTAATCCGGAAGCTATCATACTCAAATTCCACTGATTTCAAAACTCAGTCCTCCAGAAATTGGAAAGCAACACTTATGCAGTATTCACACACAATACATAAAAAAGCCATTTAGACAGGATTACCTAGACATACTGACCAGCTCAAAAAGACAAAAGCGTGCTATATGGCAGACAAATCCAAACTCATCACTCAGCATGTCCAGCCCACTCATTATCTCAGCCAATTATTGCTAGCGAGTAGGTTGCTGACTTTTTCTTTGTCTAAACCAACTAGGCTCGTAAATTAACAATTTATTCATATTTACACATTGCATACAAGTTTGTTATCAAAAAACCCGCCTAAATGTCTCTCCTGTGAAGTAGTGACCTGCAACATACGCCTAGTTTCCTGAAATGGGTCACAGTAATCAACATGAAATGGTTAAATTAAGGATTGGGGTACAAATACCTTATATTGCATTTTGATGAAAGAAAGAGCAATATGCATTATTGATTTTGACAGAATGCTAATTGGCTGGTGGCATGCATCTTGCAGATGTTATATTCATGTACAGAATGTGCACTGCTGCTACACGCTGTTTATTATCTATGCATAGTCACTACACCCCTACCTACATGTACAAATGACCTCAACTAACCTGTACCCCTGTATGTAGCCTCGTTATTGTTATTTATTGTGTTACCTTTTTATTGTTTTTAACTTCAGTTAATTTGGTAAATATTTTCTTAACTCTTTCTTGAACTGCACTGTTGGTTAAGGGCTTGTAAGTAAGCATTTCACGGTAAGGTCTACACTTGTTGTATTCAGCGCATGTGACAAATAAAGTTTGATTTGAGTCGAGTTAATTAAATCATTAAATAACGAATGTCCTGGCTGCTCCAATCACAGAGCCCAGAAACAACATTGACCCACCTTCCATAGGGTCAATGGGTCAAAAGTGAGGACAGTGACAGGAACAGAAAATGTGGCATCTGTGACATCGTTTAAAAATGATCAATGACCTTATAGGTGACACTGTCTGTCCCTTCAAGACACTGCTTTCAATTGGCTTCTGGATTTATTTCATCCACAAACTCCATAGAAACAATCTAGGATCTTCTCAAAGCAGATTAAAGAAGGCTGATATAATTTGTAGAGAAATGTTTAAGCAGCAAAGAAATAACATTGCCTCATGTAACCCCTGCGTCCTTTATACTGTATGAATCAGAGAATAACATATTTGTGGTGTATTTGTATATTTTTTGCCTTCTCATGTCTATCAAGGCTTCTCCAAGAAGAGGAGAGCTCAAAGCCTGCATGAAAGAAGATTGCGGTCTTAACTTTAGAATAATACCCCACGACAATGACAACAATTGCTAAGGCAAAACCCCCAAAATATATATTCATACGGCACAGATTTTTTTTATATGTCTGCGTTTTGGTGAAGGAATAGCTTCCAGGGGCTCGTGAAATATTACAGCTGTCAGTGTTTCTGACAGAGCCTTTATCCTCATAGTCTGTGTTTGATGGAGGACTCCAGTGACTTTGACACCTTGCTAAATGTCTCCGCCTCAGCCTCAGTTCTGGGAACGTTGATAATGGCACACTTTGGTTTTGTGTGTGTAGGCGTCGCCATGTGCCTGCTGTGGAGAATGGAGGCTCACTGCTTACTCTTAGGACCTAGGAATTTAGCATTAAGTCCCGAGGGTCCTACTGTGTGTGGATGCTTGTATCTTGGCCCACATGGTGTTTTATGGTTCTTTCTGTTGAGTTGATGTTTAATATGGTGGTATAATTTTGGTGGCAATTGGTAATTTAGGGCAGTGTTCAGCTGTTTTTTCTGCCCAGCACTCATATAGCTCTAAAAAGCTGGAGAACCCTGCTCCTCTCCCAGACCAAGATTGGTGAGCCTTGGTTTATTTGGACATTTGATCATCAGCAGAAATGTTTTGGTGCCATTCCCCAGATCTGTGCCTCGACACAATTTTGTCTCTGAGCTCTACGGACAATTCCTTTGACCTCATTGCTTGGTTTTTGCTCTGACATGCACTGTAAACCATAGGACCTTAAATAGACAGGTGTGAGCCTTTCCAAAACATGTCTAATCAATTGAATTACCACAGGTGGACTCCCATCCAGTTGTAGAAACATCTCAAGGATACTCAATGGAAACAGGATCCACCTGAGCTGAATTTCTAGTCTCATTGCAAAGGGTCTGAATACTTGTAAAAAAGGGATTTCTGTTTTTTAGGTTTAATACATTAGCAAAAAATTCTTAAAACCTGTTTTCGCTTTGTCATTATGGGGTATTGTGTGTAGATTGCTGTGGAAATTCATTAATTTAATCCATTTTGGAATAAGGCTGTAACGTAACAAAATGTGGAAAAAGTCAAGGGGTCTGAAAACTTTCGAAGGCAATGTACATGTTCATATAAAGACTGGTCCCACTTTAAATGACGTGCAGCTTGTAAAGGCTGTGTGTAACCGTATTTCATGTGCTAAAAAGTAGTTAAGCACCGATGACATTTTTGGCCAATACTGATATCCGATATTTTCCTTGCCAAAAAAAACCCAGATACAGATACCGATAACCGATATAAACATTTTTGCAGCCTTGTAAGCATTCTAGTACAGTTTAAAAGTTAACACACACACATGGACGCAGCGGACTACGGCACTGCATCTTAGTACAAGATGCTTCAATACAGTCCCTGGTTCGAATCCAGGCTGTATCACATCCGACAGTGATTTGGAGTCCCATAGGGCAGCGCACAATTGGCCCAGCGTCGTCCGGGCCGTCATTGTAAATAAGAATTTGTTCTTAACGACTTGCCTAGTTAAATAAAGGGTACACACACACACTGAAAGTTAATTTGTTGGTATTTACCTATGTCCCAATTACCAGTAAAACATTATCAAAACCTATTTCTTTCACTTTCTTGCTGTGCTGTTTCGTTGTTCATTTGTTCAGTCGTTTCATTCTCAACCAGGATTTCTATGGAACGCCATTTGGGGCTTTGCTATGTAATGCCATTTGGGTCTTTGCTCGTCAAAAAATAAAACATTGACCAGTAGATAACACTATTTTACTTGTCAAATAAGCTTGTTGACCAATTAGGACCTGAATATGACTGCACGTCACATAATAATTACATTTATTAAGTAGTTATTACACATTGATTACACTGTCATTCCTATTTCATATGTCGCAACGATTCAACGATACATATGCTATGATGTTGGAAAAGTTGTCTGCGCACCTACAGAGTTGGTCATAAAAAAAAGATAGCTAGCTCATGGATGCAAACAATGTTCTTCCCCAAACAACATAGCAAAACGACATAATCCATGTGTCATCCAAAAAAATGTATAAGACAGTTCTTAGTTGATTAATGGTGATCGGACACATCTATGTGAAGCCAGGATTAGCCACAATAGTGGACTTTGTGGATAGACTTCAAAATAAAAGTATGTCATAATACTGCTATTTGTATTCATTTGCCTCACCATCAATGACATACTTTTATTTTGAAGGCAAACTGCAAATTCCACTATTGTGCCTAATCCTTATTGTGGCTAGCTTCACAACACATAACCCGGTCCGGTCGAGCCTTACTAGCCAGATGAAGCTAGCTGGCTGCTTATAACATTAGCTTTGGGAAATAGGGTTAAGTAGCTAGCTAGCTATTTATTTTCATGAACTGAAGTTCAATTTCAATAAGCAAACAACAAGTGGCAACCTAGCTAATACTTACTCACAAGGATTCCTAAATCATTGCTAAGGATAATGAAAATGACTGCAATTCCTACTGGTCATTGTTTTCAGGCTGGTTGTATTGGTGCTAGCTAGGTACCAAGCTAAAGCGAGCTACCCCAGAAGTTGCGGTCAAACAAATTATACTTTATTACCAACGCGATATTGTAAAAACATTGTTCGTGGCCGGTGTTTGCAGACTTTTTTGTACAGCTTCACAGTGATACTGTATCTTTTTTGACACGCAAAGACCCAAACGGCGTTCCATACTATGTATGTCTTGAAGCTAATAGCAGTGACACTGAAGGGCAACATAGCAGTGACACTGGAGGGCAACATCTGAAAAATAGAACACTTGGTAGTGTGTACCGGTGCTCGACCAGTCGGTGAAAGTCAATATCACCCATGACAAGAGAATGGTTGATTTTCAAGGGCAGTGAATTCCATTATCTTGGCTTTAATGTAGTTCACCTTTTGGAGTTGTCTCACTTAAAAGTTCTTAATCTTTCAAATGACTGCTCGATCCACACAGCAGACATTGTGGGCTAGGTTATGAATGCTGTGATGCACGTGTAGCACAAAATTTTACGTGCCGTCAAATGTGCACTCCACTTTACGTGCACTCCACCAATCAGGCCTTTATGATAGAGTGGCCAGGTGGAAGCCACTCCTCAGTAAAAGGCACTTGACAGCCCGCTTGGAGTTTGCCAAAAGGCACCTAAAGACTCTCAGACCAAGAGTAACAAGATTTTCTGGTCTGATAAAACGAAGATTGAACTCTTTGACCTGAATGCCAAGCATCACGTCTAAAGGAAACCTGGCACCATCCCTACGGTTGGTTGCCAAGGGCAATGAATTCCATTATCTTGGCTTTAATGGATTTCGTCTTTCAGTTGTCTCGCTGAAATGTTCTTACTCTTTCAAATGACTGCTCGGTTTGTTGACTGCTTGATCCACATAGCAGACATTGGGCTAGGTTAGGAATGCTGTGTTGCACGTGTAGCGCAACATTTTACATGTCATCATTGCGTCAACTTATGTTATAAGCATCTCCAATCCAAAATTCAATCTAGAATCGGCTTCTTATTTCGCAACAAAGCGTCCTTCACTCATGATGCTAAACATACCCTCGTAAAACTGACTATCTTACTGATCCTTGACTTCGGCGATGTCATCTACAAAATAGCCTCCAACACTCTACTCAACAAATTGGATGCAGTCTATCACAGTGCCATCGGTTTTGTCACCAAAGCCCCCATATAATACCCACCACTGCGACCTGTATGCTCTCGTTGGCTGGCCCTCGCTTCATACTTGTCGCCAAACCCACTGGCTCCAGGTCATCTATAAGTCGTTGCTAGGTAAAGCCCCACCTTATCTCAGCTCACTGGTCACCATAGCAGCACCCACCCGCAGCACGCGCTCCAGCAGGTATATTTCACTGGTCCCCCCAAAGCCAATTCCTCCTTCGGCCACCTTTCCTTCCAGTTTTCTCTGCTGCCAATGACTGGAAAGAACTGTAAAAATCACTAAAGCAGGAGACACATATCTTCCTCACTAGCTTTAGCCCCAGCTGTCAGAGCAGCTCACATATCACTGCACCTGTACATAGCCAATCTGTAAATAGCCCATCAAACTACCTTATCACCATATTGTTATTTGGTTAAATACCTGGTTAAATAAAAGTGAAATAATAATAATATTTTTTCATAATAATATATATTTTTAATATGGGTATGCACGGTAGCTTTGACCGATACATTCACCGATATATTGTGCACCCCTACTATAAAGTTTTCATAAATATGGGATAACTGTGTGCCATAACCACCAATTTCAAATGTGACATAACCCACTATGTCAAATATGACATAAACCTGTGTTTTATAAAGGCTGGCACAAGCACCGCTTAATAAAGGCTTCACAAAGCATTTATAACCTTGTCATGCATCTTGACAGAGAATTGCTACACCAGGATGGTAGGTTCTATTCCCAGGATCACCCATACATTAAAATGTATGAACGACTAAGTCGCTTTGGATAAAAGCGTCTGGTAAAATGTATAAATTGTATATATAATATTATATTACAGTAAAACAAATTTCTAGGATGGCTCAAACTCTTTCCCTCTTGGGTTCTTAGCTAATATCGAACCGGTACTCAACTGTCCCCGAAATGCTACCCTGCAGAATGACACACACTCTAAAATGCAATCATGGTAGGGCCTTTTAAAATCCGTTAATATTTTTTGTCTAATTCGGTTTTCTCAGTTTTGTTTTTCCAGGTTTCGGATTTCCCCAAAAAACTTCTGGATTCTCCACCAGCTTTCGGATTTCCCCCCAAAAACGTCTGGTTTCCCCACAGTTTTTCCACATTTTTCTAATTGAAAAACAATCCAATTGGATTGTCTGTGGTCACAACAATGCTTAAATCATCAGGGGTCAACTTTTGAAGTCAGGGAAAAATCTAAGAAACTTTGATTTTTTGGTGTATTTGCCATTTAATTCAGTGTGCATGCCCTGCACTGTTGTTTGGTTAGCTGTTTTTCTATAGCGCAGTAAGTGCACAAGTGATGAGTTTGCGAATCAAATGCCCACCTGTTGTGCCACTGGACAGTGAAAAGTAAATAAGTTAACCTTTATTTATTGTAATTCAAATAAGTTTGTAGTAGTTAAGTGTTGATTTAGATTACATAGCTACCTCAATTGTTATTTCAAATAATGTGTGACTTCACAAACTTTCAGTGGGGGAGTGGTTGAACGTGACAAAGACCTGACTAAGCTCAGCACTGCAAGATATGGCTCATTACATTGTTGTCTGTGTGTTTGTGTACTGAGCAACATTTAACATGCTTCCAGAAGAAAGTCTGAGATGTCACCACACTCTTCCACCAAGGCACCTGCGAGGTCCCGGACATTTCTGGCGGGAATGGCCCTAGCCCTTACCCTCCGATCCAACACGTGCTCAATGGGATTGAGATCCGGGCTCTTCGCTGGACATGGCAGACCACTGACATTCCTGTCATGCAGGAAATCACACACAAAATGAGCAGCAGGGCTGGTGGCATTGTCATGCTGAAGGGTCATGTCAGGATGAGCCTGCAGGCAGCGTACCACATGAGGGAGGAGGATGTCTTACCGGTAACGCACAGCGATGAGATTGCCTGCAATGAAAACAAGCTTAGTCCGATGATGCTGTGACACAACCGCCCCAGAGCATGACGGACCCTCCACCTCCGCTCCATAGTACAGGCCTCGGTGTAAGGGTCATTCCTTCGACGATAAACGCGAATCCGACCATCACCCCTTGTGAGACAAAACCCCGACTCGTCAGTGAAGAGCACTTTTTCCAGTCCTGTCTAGTCCAGCGACGTTGGGTTTGTGCCCATAGGCGACGTTGTTGCCGGTGGTCTGGTGAGCACCTGCCTTACAACAGGCCTACAAGCCCTCAATTCAGCCTCTCTCAGCCTATTGCGGATAGTCTGAGCACTGGTGGAGGGATTGTGCTTCCTGGTGTAACTTGGTTAGATGTTGTTGCCATCCTGTACCTGTCCCGCAGGTGTGATGTTCGGATGTACCGATCCAGTGCAATTGTTGTTACACATGGTCTGCCACTGCGAAGACGATCTGCTGTCCGTCCTGTCTCCCTGTAGCGCTTTCTTAGGCGTCTCACAGTACAGACATTGCAATTCATTGCCCTGGCCACATCTGCAGTCCTCATGCCTCCTTGCAGCATGCCTAAGGCACGTTCACACAGATGAGCAGGGACCCTGGACATCTTTCTTTTGGAGTCAGTAGAAAGGCCTCTTTAGTGTCCTACGTTTTCATAACTGTGACCTTAATTGCCTACCATCTGTAAGCTGTTAGTGTCTTAACAACCATTCCACAGGTGTATGTTCATTAATTGTTTATGGTTCATTGAACAAGCATGGGAAACAGTGTTTAAACCGTTTATTTATTTTATTTTACCTTTATTTAACTAGGCAAGTCAGTTAAGAACAAATTCTTATTTTCAATGACGGCCTAGGAACAGTGGGTTAACTGCCTGTTCAAGGGCAGAACGACAGATTTGTACCTTGTCAGCTCGGGGGTTTGAACTTGCAACCTTCCGGTTACTAGTCCAACGCTCTAACCACTAGGCTACCCTGCCGCCCCAATGAAGATCTGTGAAGTTATTTGGATTTTTACAAATTATCTTTGAAAGACAGGGTCCTGAAAAAGGGACATTTATTATTTTGCTGAGTTTATAAGCCTGGGATAGCAACCATTCAAAGTTGGCCTTTAGTGGGAGTGACCATAGAATTCTATGGGAGTGACCTTACTGATTAAAGTATTTGACCATTCTCCCTGTTCGTCACTAGTTAACACAGCCACAAACTCATAATTAAACCCTGCCCATTTACACAATTTCTCTTCAAATTTGATTTTAAACCTAACCTTAACTAATGAAGGCCAATTTTATGTGTTGGTCCACCAGACCGTCCGTGCATTTGGGCAGAAGTGTCTGAGAACAAGATGAGGTGTAATGTGACTAACCTGACTTCACTTTAGAGAGTGTGATATCCTTCAGCATCCTTTATAAAGCACATGTTTATATCATATTTGACATAGTGGATTATGCAACATTTGACTTTGGTTATTATTGTCACACATTTATGATTTATGAACCCTTTATAAAGCATGACATACGGTTATAAATGCTTTGTATCACATGTATTTAGTTCTTATGAAGCATTATGAAGGCTTTATGAAACCTTTATAAGCTAAACATAATTTAAAGCGGGACCGAAAGCTCCCATACAGCTGGTATTCTAGGGACATTGAATTGTCCGTTATCGAGACACCTGATTTCTGAAGACACAGTTTATAAAGACAACCTCTACAGACTCCCCAGGTGTGAATACACAGCAAACCAATGCTTTTGAGCCGAGTTCGCTCTATCAAACTTTAATGGCAAACACTATCTTATCATCTATGAGTGCACACCTGAGCATACTTTGAAGATCTGTTCAACCTCATATTCATCATCTCTAGCACCCCCTCAACATTAACATACATTGTATGTGAAAATGTTTTGTAGAAAAAAAATGTAGAGAAAGGTAAGTCTTTCCAATAACATCATCAACTAATTAGTAGGCAATTAGCAGGCAATGCCTCCTCACAATTGGTCAAAATCACACGATGCACACCTATGATGTCATTGGAAACACTTATCTTCCTCTATCTTTTTTTATGACAAAACATAGAAAGGCAGCATCTTCTCACATGTTGATGTTGTGGTGGTGCTGGAGATGAAGACTGTGAAAGAAAGGTCTTACCCAATGGTTACAGAGTCCATGAACACAAATATTCCCATGTGGGCTGAGCAAGGAGAAAAGTAAAGTCCTTAACGGACCCTCACTCCCACAG
This sequence comes from Oncorhynchus kisutch, assembly GCF_002021735.2. Classification (NCBI taxonomy): domain Eukaryota; kingdom Metazoa; phylum Chordata; class Actinopteri; order Salmoniformes; family Salmonidae; genus Oncorhynchus; species Oncorhynchus kisutch. The sequence goes on along the minus strand of NC_034199.2, from coordinate 8,034,003 downwards.
TCTGCCACCCACTCCTACAGTATCTCAGAAAATTATTTAATGCATGAAGCATAGGGATATTGGTTTGCTTTCACCATGTACTGAAGAACTTTCCTTTGTTAAAAAAAAATGAATGCCTGAATCATCCTGCATTGAGCTCTGCTTCATGCATGAGAAAATATTTTAAGCTCAACGCAAAAGACACAATAAAAAATGCACAGACACTAGCGAAGCAGTCACTGTGTGTGTGTGTGTGAATCTGTGTAACTATGTGAAATTCTATCTTGAGTTCTATTCTATGTGCCTATGACCTATGATTGTGTAGGTATGGGTGTGTGTACATTCTTAATGTACGTGTGCACCAAGGTTCATGAGCTGGATATATCTAACATGATGCTAGGACAAAATGTTTTGCTTGCTCTGCAACATTGAGGAATAAGCCCTAGAAGCATATTTTAGTCCCCAGTTACCTTGGACTTTTTTTCCTGACGTTACATCAAAGCATTCTGTACATACCCACTGTACACATACCCATTAAATCATTTTCCTTACAACTGACAAGAAATTGCACTAAGCAAGGCTGGGAAAGAACCTAAGTGAACCTAAGTGCCATACTAACCAAGTCTGGCTTACAATGGCTCAATTCACCTTCAAAAAATACATTTGTCCATATATTTTAGCTGGCTTACAAAAATAAAAAAAGAGTCAGGGCCCAACAAGAAGATCAATATACATTTTAGGTCCATTTGGTTGTAATATTTGTATGTTGTATGTTACAATGCCCTCACTGCAGCTCTGATGCAATCTGAGTCATGTATGACAATCAAATTGTCAAAGGTCCACATGTGGAACCTCTGTTTGACCTTCACCTTTGGGGCCCTGGGGGGGACAGTAGAGCTGCTCTTACACAACACGATATTCCCCACACATGTCATGTTTGTACATCCCGATATTCTTAGGAAGTTTGTTGCAAAATGTTGGTAATGTGAACGTTTCTAGCTAGCTGCGGTGTCTACAGGCATGAGGCCCACCAATATTCTGCTAAAATTCATGTGCATAGCACAAAGTGATTTTAAAAGGTAAAAACATTCAATGTTAACTCATTCCCAAGTACAAGAATATAGGGTTAATATCCATCAGTCAAATGTTCTATCTCCCAGATCTAAAGGCAATCTGGATAGCACCATGCAGTACATATTGTACATGCAGTATTCATAGTCCACTGCCCTGTGCCAGATAGAATCACATACGGATCATGGTTGCTGAGGCATAAAGACCTTATCAAGGCATGCAGTTGCTGGCTGCTCACTTCATGATCTCTCCATGCACTGAGAAGACCAATGCATACACTCCCATATTGTGACATGCAAAGCCCCATATACTCCCAAACATCTCACTAAGTCCAAGCAACAATTATTTCACAGTAAATGTACAGTTTATATACTTTCAGAAAGGGGGGGGCGCGACCATTTTGTCACAGCATCCGATGTTGTTAATCTTTCTCCTCTGTTGCATTTAATCACTTGGCACCCAGCCAATCAATAAGCCATTTCATGCTACCCACACTAGTGGTGCGCGGGTCAGCTGTTTGCTAAAAACCTATCCTCAACCGCCCGACTATATGTGATTGTCACGCCTGCTCCCGCTCTTACCCCCTGGCACTCGAGGGTTCCAGGCTCCCCAGCATTACGCACTCCTGCCACCATCATTACGCACACCTGCCTTCCCCAGTCACACGCATCAGTGATTTTTGGACTCACCTGGGCTCAATCACCGCTGTCATTACCTTCCCTACTGTATGTTCCCTCGCTTTGTTCCCCACTTCAGCACTAATGTTAATATGTCCTTGTATACCTGTGTGCTGATGCTGTTTCTATCTTGTTCCCTGTCTGTTCCTTTTAAATGTTCGACTCCCCGTACCTGCTTCTCTACATCAGCATCTGAGGCACCCTCCAACCCTATCCTGTAAATAGGCCTATAGAAAATGTAGGCTACAGTCAGAGACAGTGGAAAAAAAATTTGACAGGGGGTGCAGGATAATTTTTTTGCCTGATTTAGATATGTTTCTGCATAAAATTTCCAACATGTTATGCTATTTGTTAGTCAACTTGTCTATAATTAGATACATGCAACTTCTCTTCTGTCATTATATGTTGCCGTAGAAGGCTAAATAAACCCTTGTTCACCAGAACGAGGTCATATTAAAATCGATAGAATTAATGACTCGATCTAGTTGACATCGCTAAAGTTTTCGTGGAGCAAAGACGCTTAGGACCGGGGAGAAAAAACAATAACTAAACAAAGGGGAAAGATTTTCTGTGCAAATTTTCCAAATGACATCAGTTTGACCGGTTCGAAAGGAACTATAGAAAGCTGTGAAAACGACCAAACAAGTTTCTGATAGATTACAGTTCATCATATTTGATGTGTTTGGAATACTAATGATTTTGGGATTTCTATGTTTCGGCCTAGTATGGTTCTCAATCAGAGGCAGGTGTCGTTAGTTGTCTCTGATTGAGAATCATACTTAGGTAGTGTGGGTTTCACTGTTTATTTGTGGGTGTTTGTTTCCGTGTCTGTCTTTGTTCACCACACGGTACTGTTTCGGTTTTGTTCACGTTTACTGTTTTTGTATTAGTGTTCATGTTGAGTTTTTTCATATTAAAAACATGGACACTTACCACGCCGCATCTTGGTCCGATCCTTGCTACACCTCCTCAGAAGAGGAGGAAAACCTTTACAAATGTAAATTAAATTAAAGAAACAACTATTTACAGCAAAAGAAACAGCAATGTTTTGAACAAATCACTATTATGGACTTTTAGACTTTAATGTTGTGATGTAAACAATATTTTCCAGCAAAAGAAAATACAGTAGTATAGAGCAACATGGGAGAGCATGCAGGTAGGCTGCAAAAGGACTAACAGTTCTTAACGGTTCTTCTGGAGAAAGATCAACATATTTGCCTTCTCTGGCAGAAGTCGGGACCTCTCCTGTCTTATTGTGTTCCCTGCAGTCGAAAATACCCTCTCACTAGGGGTGGAGGAAGCTTGAGCACAAATGTAGCTTGTTGCAATGTTTGTAAGGAGGGGCAGAGTAGCTCTCTTCTCCCACCACCACATCACAGGATCTTCAGCTATGGGGATGGGAGGCATGTCTCCCATGGGAGGAAGGTCCAATGCTGAGGCCTCATGCAGGAAGGCTTGAATGTTCTCATCCTGATAGCACTCAGAGGTTCTCCCACATCTTTTCTTTGATGGTTGCCACAAACATCGTATCTTCATGCTTCACAGTGAAGAGCTCTTCCAGAGTTTTTGGAGAATGGGTATGATCTGTCCACAGGTGGCATTCTTTTCACCTGACACACACAGTGTGGATGTAAAGAGGATTCTCATGAGCTGGAAATACTCCTCAGCCTTATGGAAGTCCTCGTCCTTCAGATGATCCAGGTTGTCCTTGGTCATTGCTTTTCGCAGTTGTGGGTCCAAGGCTTCTGCTTGGATCACTGGATACTGCTCCATGAATCTCTATCGTTAGATCCATCTGGTCTTGACATCAATGATGAGTGAGTGTTGCGATAGGCCTGAACAAACAACGTACATTTATTTACTGCACACTTGAATATTGAATAATACTTTAATAGATTGAACTGGCTTCTTACCAAGGAGCTGCTGCTTTTCCTTCAAGACTGTTTTGGACATCGAGGATCTCGAGGACATCGAGGATCTCCACACGACCACTGTTCTGATTTGTGCTGCCCATTTATCAATGTAAGTCATTTTTTAGATTTTATGCGCTGCCAGATTCAATGTTTGTGCAAAGCATCCTACTTTTAGGATGTGTAGGCTCTTGATGGCAACATCCATATTGCCAGCATTATCAACAATCACAGCTACAATCTTGCTCGTCCCTATTTGAAACTCTTCCAGAATGTTTGAGATCTCCTCTGCCACTACTTTGCCAGTTTGCGATTTGTACACTGCCCTGGTGTGGAGGACCTTCTGTTTTACTCTGCCCTTGCATGTGTAGTGCACTGTAACAGAGAGATAGGGATCCTGACAGAGGCTGGTCCACCCGTCTGATGTGATTGCCAGCTTTGGCATGTCCTTCAGCTCAATGATCACACTGGCCTTTTCTACACCATACCAGGTAGGAATTAATCTGTCACTGAGGTAACTCCTGGAGAGAGGGGTATTTTTGGGGTTGAGTGTCTTGCTCATCTCCCTACAGTATTTTTTTATTTATTGTTTTCATCTGTTGAATTATCATTATTGAATTATTGTGTTGTTGTGTATTGTATTGTATTGTATTGTGGAGTGATGGGATTAACATACAACCCTTTTATACTACTATATCCTAAAAATTAATACAACTCACTTTATACTGACAGACTGTTACCGAAAGCCCTTACCTAAAGCCACTGTTGCATAGGGGTGTAGGCCTTTCACTATGAACTTGGTCACGGTTAGGTGGCACTCATTCACCCTCTCCTCAGTCATCCTCCCACTAGCTGCCAGCGTGAAGGGGCTTTGGGCTTGTCTTTGGCTTCGACCAGCAGCATTGGAGGGAGGAGTGGGTTGGTTCTTTGTAGCTGCAACTTTAAGAAAAAAGTAGCAAAATCTTTAAATGGGTGATTGAGTTTATGAACACACACATGGCTAAACAATCAGCTGGCTAATGGATCCTTTTGATCATGAACCCATGTTTGCATAATTGAGTTAACTCCGCGTGTGGGCTCCAGGCTGCTAGCATACATACCTAACGTAGATCGGGCAACGAGAGATGAACTACGAGCTAGGCAGTCGAAACTGTGCATTTCTCTGCCTGTACAGAATGCACTTCCGATAGATGTTTGAACAGATTGCTCTTGTTTCCGCCCTTACAAGCAAAAGACTTGTTGCACTTGTGGCAACGAGCATTGTCAGCATCAACTGGTGAAGTGTAACCACACTTTTGAATGTTTAGTACTCTCCCCCATCGTCACACATTAAGAGCAGGGTCTTTCTTGTGTGTGTGTGTGTGTGTGTGCGCTGTAGTGTGTGAGAGACACAGACTCCGCGCGAGAGAGAGCTCTCTTCTGGATTGTGAACAGCGAAAATGCATCACAGACGAATGTCTTAATCTTACTGCAAATTAGAAACGGTTGGTGAGATAAAATGTGCAAGATAACGTTTATGTAGCAATAATAAATAGGAAATATATTTTCTTAAGTTCTCCATTACAGAAAGCAGAACCGGTAATGTCGGAGCTTATCGATACTTATCCCTGGGGCCCGTTTAATAGTGGGTTTCGGTACCCATCCCTAACTGTGGCTATTTGATCATAATGTAGACAGACAAATGGCCTAACAACAAAAACAATGGAGAAAATATATCCCATTACATTTTAAAATGGAAATAGCTGTTCTATCATTCAGCCTACAGTAGCGGCGTGTGGTGTTCCACGTAGGTCTACAAACCATGAGACTTTTGAAAGAAATACATGCAGGGCTTGAAGTTAACCTGTTTATCCACTGTAAAGAAACCACTTTACAAAATAAAATGCATTATTATTCCCATACCATTATTACAGAAAATTTGACAAATAATGCTAACCTCTACCAATTAGCTACTTAGTTCATTCAAGCCTGTCTCAAAATACAACACTGCCCCTTTAAGACAAAACATACACTTTACCCTACTCACTTTTTAAAGATGTCTAGATTTTTAGATGTTTTGTGCTCTTGTAGGAAGCCATCACTCCCCCATTGCTGACTTACAAATGATCTACAACTGAGCTAATAACTCACTAACTAGCAAAGGATATGAACAATTGTGCACTTGTGACTACATGCAACTCTGGCTTTGATCTTAAAACAAGCGCATCTACAGTACTCACTACCGCTCATGCTGTAAACACACTCCAGTTCAAGGTGAAAGACACAGATCCATATGTGGCAATGGTATATTTGCATTTAGGCCTACTGCAGCTCTGATTTGTTTTGCCACACCGGTCTGTGTAGAGTGGGGGCTGAGTCCTGCTTGTCAATGCAATAGAATCCTACTCAGATGTGTTCTGCCTACAATAAAATCTCTTGCATTGTTCGTTTTGTTTTGGTATGTTGCATTGAAAGTGGCTTTTATTGCGTTGATTCGATCACAGTTCCCAAAGTAAAGGGAAACATTGACAGTGTTAACTAAGGGATAAAACTGTAGAAAGATCCATCTGTGCTTCTCTGCACAAGCTGATATTTCTTCTGCACAGCTTAGAGGGAACATTGCTCAGCACCCCTACTCCCCACGGCTATGGCCACAGGCCTATTTGAAGTCTCCATCTTGTGACTGTCGAATTTGTATAGCGCCTAATAATCATCACACATAGCCCAACATAGCTGGCACTGCTATCATCCTCTTTTACCACCACCAAATCTTTCCCAAACACCACTTTTCTGGCCTTCCCTTTTCTATTTTAAACTCTCTATTTCGCGGCTGTTCTCTTGTTGATTTCAACTCCTACATTGTCCTTTTTGCATCCATGGTTGGACATGAACTTTTCTACCCATTCCCAAAAGTATTTGGCATTGGCATGTACAGTGCATTCGGGAAAGTAGTCAGACCCCTTGACTGTTTCCACATTTTGTTACGTAACAGGCTTATTCTAAAATGGATTAAATAAATAATTTTCCACAGCAATCTACATACAATACCCTATAATGACAAAGCGAAAACAGGATTTTAGACTGTTTTGCAGGGTTATTAAAAAACTGAAATATGTTATTTACATTAGTATTTAGACCCTTTGCTATGAGACTCGAAATTGAGCTCAGGTGCATTATGTTTCCATTGATCATTATTGAGAGTCCACCTGTGGTAAATTCAGTTGATTGGACATGATTTTTGAAAGGCACACACCTGTCTATATATGGTCCCACAGTTGACAGTGCATGTCAGAGCAAAAACCAAGTCAGGAGGTCGAAGCAATTGTCCTTAGAGCGTCGAGACAGGATTGTGACGAGGCACAGACCTGGGGAAGTGTAACAAAACATTTCTGCAGCATTGAAGATCCCTAAGGACACAGTTGCCTCCATCATTCTTCAATGTAAGAAGTTTGGAACCACCAAGACTCTTCCTAGAGTTGGCCGCCCAGCCAAACTGAGCAATCAGGGGAGAAGGACCTTGGTCAGGGAGGTGACCAAGATCCGGATGGTCACTCTCAAAGAGCGCTATAGTTCCTCTGTGGAGATGGGAGAAACTTCCAGTAGTGATGCTACTGTGGCTACCCTGCTACGATATTAGCCAAAAATGACATTTTTGGCTAATATCGGTATCCAATATTTTACTTGACAAAACAAACAAACAATACTGATATTTAACATTTTTGTGGCCTTTTAAGCATTCTAGTACAGTTAAATAGTTGGACGCAACACATGGACGCAGCGGTCTAAGGTACGGCATCTCAGTGCAAGAGGCATCACTACAGTCCCTGGTTCGAATCCAGGCTGTATCACATCCGGCCGTGATTGGAAGTCGCATAGGGCGGCGCACAATTGGCCCAGCGTTGTCCGGGTTTGGCCGGGGTAGGCCGTCATTGTAAAAAATAATTTCTTCTTAACTGATTTGCCTAGTTAAATAAAGGTTACACACATACAAACACAACACACTGACCAAAAAGTTATTTTGTTGGTATTAATGTATGTCCCCATTACCAGTAAAACATTATCAAACCTATTTATTTCACTTACTTGCTGTGCTACTTCGTTGTTCATTTGTTCAGTCGTTTCATTCTCAACCAGGATTTCTATGGAATGCCGTTTTGGTCTTTGCTATGGAATGCTTGTTGGGTCTTTGTGTGTCAAAAAAGAAAAACATTGACCAGTAGATAACACTATTTGACGTGGCAAATAAATTTGTTGACAAATAACGACCTGAATATGACTACGTAGTTATTACACATTGATTACACTATCACTTGTATTTCATGTCACAACGATTCATCGATATGTATGCTCTGATGCTGGCGAAGTTGTCTCGCGACCTACAGCGCTGGTCATAAAAAAAGCTAGCTAGCTCATGGATGCAAACAATGTTCTTCCCCAAACCACATAGCAAAATACTGTTTCAGTAGGTATAGGTAATAGCTAGCTAACTATATAGCTAGGTGTCATCATCTAAAATAACCCTAATTTATAAGACAGGTCTTATTTGATTAATGGTGGTCGGACACATCTATGTGAAGCTAGGATTAGCCACAAGAGCGGACTTTGCGGTTAGCCTTCAAAATAAAAGTATGGCATAATTCTACTATTTTTATTATTTTGCATCACTCAACGACATACTATTATTTTGAAGGCAAATTGCAAATTCCACTATTGTGCCTAATCCTTATTGTGGCTAGCTTCACAACACATAAGCAAGTCCGGTCGAGCTTCACTAGCCGAATGAAGCTAGCTGGCTGCTTATAACATTAGCTTTGGGAAACAGGGTTAAGTAGTTGAACTTTGGAAACTCAATTTCCACTGAAAAATATACAAAAACTAATTTAGTGGAAGAACTGTGCAGATAAAAACTTTAGTAACTGAATTATAGTAAAATCTCCCTCAGGTTTTTATGTGACCACATTTTCCCAAAAATCTATTTTGGTCATTGAACTACATTAAGTGAAGTGGATTTACACCCGGTAACGGAATTACATCATGGGTCCCTGAACTACATAATTATGGAATTAATGTCATTCTCATGTTTAACAAGTTTGGACATCAGAGTGCAGCACAGCAGAGTACAGTGTAGTACAATACAGCACAGCAGAGTAGAGTAAGGTAGAGTTTAGTAAAGTATAGTGGGTACTGTACAGTACAGTTCAGGTACAGTAGAGTACAGTAAAATATTACACTTATTTTCTTTCTTGTACTATACTGTACTGTACTGCATTGTACTGTACTACTGTATTGTACTCCTACTGTGCTTTACTGTAATGTAGTCAGTACTGTACTGCAGAGGCCTTCACGAGCACAAAAAGTTGAACCGGTTCCCGAAATGGACCTGGGGCTTTCCCATCCTGACAAGATATGCATCAACGGACCTGAGGACGACTAGACCCATTCCATATATACTTGATCATCCAGACCCGGTCCGATCCTATCCAATTGAGGGAAGCACCATAAAAGTATATTTTTAAGATACTCTATTCAACAGAGCTGATAAAGCACGAGGGAGAGGAGGTAGAGAGGTGAGGCTCTAGCAGGGACCATGCTGTGTGTTTAGGCTACTGTGAGGGTGAGCAAGTGAAACCGAAGCAAGGAGGAGGAGGGAGAGGCCAGAGACCGCAACCAATCATGCCGACTAGCGCAATAATAGACTAATAACTAATAATAGACTAATAACTAGCTGCCATAGCTAGGTTATTTATCATCCAATATGACTACGTAGTACCTGTCTTGACTGCATCAAACCAGGAGAAGCTAGTTAAGCTATAGTAGCTACTATAGCTAGCTAGGCTAATTGAGGCTTCATGTTATTTATTGTCCTACAGTAACAAACTCCATTCAGAATATTAAGTTGTAGCCTACTTGTTGGCTATTGGTCATTTAGCCTATCCTTCTCTTTTATCTTTTAAATCCGTCATTTTAATTATTTCTCCCATTGATTAGATACAGTGCCTTGCGAAAGTATTCGGCGACCTTTTGCCACATTTCAGGCTTCAAACATAAATCTATAACTGTATTTTTTTGTGAAGAATCAACAACAAGTGGGACACAATCATGAAGTGGAACGACATTTATTGGATATTTCAAACTTTTTTAACAAATCAAAAACTGAATAATTGGGCGTGCAAAATTATTCAGCCCCTTTACTTTCAGTGCAGCAAACTCTCTCCAGAAGTTCAGTGAGGATCTCTGAATGATCCAATGTTGACCTAAATGACTAATGATGATAAGTTCAAGGGGGCCGAATACTTTCGCAAGGCACTGTATCTCCTAACTTTTGCTCCACGTGGAGGTTCTATAACTATAGCCTATTGCCGCTTTGATGACATGATTGGCCAACAACAACAAGCTATACGCGCCACTCTCTTTAAAACAAAAGAACAGCATACACTGCATTCTATCATCCTGATTCCTGCTTAAAAGCAAAAACTAAAGCAGGAAGCACCAGTGACTCAGTCAATACAAAAGTGGTCAGATGAAGCAGATGCTAAACTACAGGACTGTAATTACTAACACAGACTGGAATATATTCTGAGATTCTTCCAATGGCATTGAGGAGTACACCACATCAGTCATTGGCTTCATCAATGATGTTGTCCCCACAGTGACAGTACATACATACTCTATTCAGAAGCCATGGATTACTTGCAAAATCGTCACTGAGATAAAAGGTAGAGCCGAGAGGGACATCCTGCTGGGATTGTTGTAATTTGATTGAAGGGGGTGGGGGAGTGGGAGCTGGGGGAGTGGGAGCCGAGGGAGTGCCGCTTTCAAGGAGAGGGAAACAAATTCGGACGCTTATAATAAATCCCGCTATGCCCTCCGACGAACCATCAAACAGGCAAAGCGTCAATACTGGACTACGATTAAACCGTACTCCACCGGCTACGCTGCTCGTTGGATGTGACAGGTCTAGCAAACTATTACAGACAACAAGGGAATGCACAGCCACGAGCTGCCCAGTGACACGAGCCTACCAGACAAGCTAAATTACTTCTATGCTCGCTTCGATGCAAGTAACACTGAAACATGCATGATCGCATCAGCTGTTCCGGAAGACTGTGTGATCACGCTCTCCGCAGCCAATGTGAGCAAGACCATTCACAAGGCCGCAGGGACAGACAGATTACCAGGACGTGTACTTCGAGCATGCGCTGACCAACTGGCAAGTGTCTTCAATGACATTTCCAACCTGTCCCTGACTGAGTCTGTAATACTAACATGTTTCAAGCAGACAACATATAGTCCCTGTGCTGAAGAACACTAAGGTAACCTGCCTAAATGACTACCGACCTGTAGCACTCAAGTCCATGAAGTGCTTTGAAAGGCTGGTCATGGCTCACATCAACACCATTATCCCAGAAACCCTAGACCCACTCCAATGTGCATACCGCAATCTCTATTGCACTCAACACTACCTTTTCTCACCAGGACAAAAGGAACGTCTATGTGAGAACGCTATTCATTGACTACAGCTCAGCATTCAAAGCTCATCAGTAAGCGAAGGACTCTGGGTCTAAACACCGCCCCCTGCAATTGGATCCTGGATTTCCTGATGGGCTGCCCCTCAGGGGTGGGTGCTCAGTCCCCTCCTGTACTCCCTGTTCTCTAAATACTACATGACCAAGCACGACTCCAACACCGTCATCAAGTTTACCGATGACACAACAGTGGTAGGCCTGATCAAGAAAACGATGAGACCGCCTATAGGGAGGAGATCAGAGACCTGGCCATGTGGTGCCAGGACAACAACCTCTCCCTCAACGTGATCGAGACAAAGGAGATGATTGTGGACTACAGGAAAAGGAGGACTGAGCATGCCTCGATTCTCATCCAGGACCTCTATACCAGGCTGTGTCAGAGAAAGGCTATAAATAGTGTCAAGGACTCCAGCCACCCTAGTCACAGACTGTTCTCTCTGCTACTGCATGGCAAGCGGTACCGCAACGCCAAGTCTAGGTCTAAAAGGCTTCTTAACAGTTTCTACCCCCAAGCCAAATGGCTCCCAATAAAATTGGATAACATTGTTTATTTGATTTGCAGTGGGAAAAATCAGGGTCGCACAGAGTGTTTCTTGTTAGTCTTAAACAATCAAATGTTAAAAAGAAATATACACCTCACACACAAAGTTATGGGCTTAAACAAAAAAAAACATGTACCATGTCAGATATAGAGTTCAGATGTATTACATTTTGAGTTTGAATCCCAATATTACACTTTATTTACAGTTGAAGTCAGAAGTTTACATACACTTTGGTTGGAGTCATTAAAACTTGTTTTTCAACCACTCCACAAATTTCTTGTGAACAAACTATAGCTTTGGCAAGTCGGTTGGGACATCTACTTTGTGCATGACAATTTTTCCAACAATTGTTTACAGACAGATTATTTCACTTATAATTCATTGTATCACAACTCCAGTGGGTCAGAAGTTTACATACACTAAGTTTACTGTGCCTTCAAACAGCTGGAACATTTCAGAAAATGATGTCATGGCTTTAGAAGCTTCTGATAGGCTAATTGACATAATTTGAGTCAATTGGAGGTGTACCTGTGGATGTATTTCAAGACGTACCTTCAAACTCAGTGCCTCTTCGCTTGACATCATAAGAAAATCAAAAGAAATCAGCCAAGACCTCAGAAAAAAAATTGTAAACCTCCACAAGTCTGGTTCATCCTTGGGAAGGTACCATGAAGGTACCATGTTCATCTGTACAAACAATAGTACTCAAGTATAAACACCATGGGACCATGCAGCCTGAACGTACTTTGGTGCGAAAAGTGCAAATCAATCCCAGAACAACAGCAAAGGACCTTGTGAAGATGCTGGAGGAAACAGGTACAAAAGTATCTACGTATATCCACAGGTAAACAAGTCCTATATCGACACAACCTGAAAGGCCGCTCAGCAAGGAAGCCACTACTCCAAAACCGCCATAAAAAAAGCCAGACTACGGTTTACAGCTGCACATGGGGACAAAGCTCGTACTTTTTAGAGAAATGTCCTCTGGTCTGATGAAACAAAAATAGAACTGTTTGGCCTTAATGACCATCTTTATGTTTGGAGGAAAAAAGAGAAGAACACCATTCCAACTGTGAAGCACGAGGGTGGCAGCATCATGTTGTGGGGTTGCTTTGCTGCAGGAGGGACTAGTGCACTTCATAAAATAGATGGCATCATGAGGGAGGAAAACGATGTGTATATATTGATGTAAAATCTCAAGTTAAAGCTTGAAATGGGTCTTCCAAAAGGACAATGACCCCAATCATACTTCCAAAGTTGTGACAAAATGGCTTAAGGACAGAAAAGTAAAGGTATTGGAGTGGCAATCATAAAGCCCTGACTGCAATCCTATAGAACATTTGTGGGAAGAATAGAAAAAGCGTGTGCGAGCAAGGACGCCTACAAACTTTGTCATTTTTGTCAGGAGGAATGGGCCAAAATTCATCCAACTTATTGTGGGAAGCTTGTGGAAGGCTACCCGAAAAGCTTGACCCAAGTTTATAGACAATGCTACCAACTACTAATTGAGTCTATGTAAACTTCTGACCCACTGGGAATGTGATGAAAGAAATAAAAGCTGAAATAATTAATTATCTCTACTATTATTCTGACATTTCGCATTCTGACATTAAAGTGATGATCCTAACTGCCCTAAAAGTGAATTTTTACTAAATAAATGTCGGGAAAAGTGAAAAACTGAGTTGAAATGTATTTGGCTAAGGTGTATGTCTGACTTCAACTGTAAATGTACTAAAATGAATAATAATAATAATACAATTTAAATTTCTACTTTCAAATGGTACCATGAAGATTGTTCGAGGCTAACGCATCAGAAAATGTTGACTTGAATGGCAAAATCTGTTTAAAATTATACTGTCAATCCTCCATAGCAAACCTATTGAAATCATAGACATAAAGATCATAGAATAGACATGACCATTTAAGTTGACATTTGACGGTGGGTGGACCAGCAGTCATCTTTGTTGTAAACTCAGCCAAAAAAAAGGGTCCCTTTTTCAGGACCCTGTCTTTCAAAGATAATTCGTAAAAATCCAACTTCACAGATCTTCATTGTAAAGGATTTAAACACTGTTTCCCATGCTTGTTCAATGAACCATAAACAATTAATGAACATGCACCTGTGGAACGGTCGTAAAGACACTAACATCTTACAGACGGTAAGCAACTAAGGTCACAGTTATGAAAACTTAGGACACTAGAGAGGCCTTTCTACAGACTCTGAAAAACACCAAAAGAAAGATGCTCAGGGTCCCTGCTCATCTGCGTGAACGTGCCTTAGGCATGCTGTAAGGAGGCATGAGGACTACAGATGTGGCCAGGGCAATACATTTTAATGTCCGAACCGTGAGACACCTAAGACAGCGCTACAGGGAGACGGGATGAACAGCTGATCGTCCTTGCAGTGGCAGACCATGTGTAAAAACACCTGCACAGGATTAGTACATCCGAACATCACACCTGCGCGACAGGTACAAGATAGCAACAACAACTGCCTGAGTTACACCAGCAACGCACAATCCCTCCATCAGTGTCTACAATAGGCTGAGAGAGGCTGGACTGAGGGCTTGTAGGCCTGTTTTGAGGCAGGCCCTCAACAGACATCACCGGCAACAACAACGCCTATGGGCACAAACCCACCGTCGCTGGACCAGACAGGACTGGAAAAAAGTGCACTTCACTGACGAGTCGTGGTTTTGTCAGGGGTGATGGTCGGATTCACGTTTATCTTAGAAGGAATGAGCGTTACACCGAGGCCTGTACTCGATTTGGAGGTGGAGGGTCCGTCATGGTCTGGGGCGGTGTGTCACAGCATCATCGGACTAAGCTTGTTGTCATTGCAGGCAATCTTAATGCTGTGCGTTACAGGGAAGACATCCTCCTCTCTCATGTGGTACCCTACCTGCAAGCTCATCTTGACATGACCCTCCAGCATGACAATACCACCAGCCATACTGCTCATTCTGTGCGTGATTTCCTGCATGACAGGAATGTCAGTGTTCTGCCATGGCCAGCGAAGAGCCCGGATCTCAATCCCATTTAGCATGTCTGGGATCTGTTGGATCGGAGGGTGAGGGCTAGGGCCATTCCCCCCAGAAATGGGAACTTGCAGCTGCCTTGGTGGAAGAGTGGGGTAACATCTCACAGCAAGAATGGGCAAATCTGGCGCAGTCCATGAGGAGGAGATGCACTGCAGTACTTAATGCAGCTGGTGGCCACACCAGATTCTCACTGTTACTTTTGATTTTTACTCCCCTTTGTTCAGGGACACATTATTCCATTTCTGTTAGTCACAATGACTGTGCAACTTGCTCAGTTTATGTCTCAGTTGTTGAATCTTGTTATGTTCATACAAATATTTACACATGTTAAGTTTGCTGAATATAAACGCAGTTGACAGTGAGAGGACGTTTCTTTTTTTTGCTGAGTTTAGTCATTTAAATTGATGTTTCAATTCAATTAAAAGAGAATGTTATGTCTCAACCGATGGCAGGCACAACACAAAAACGTTAGTTGATGTAAAAAGGGGGATTTTTTCAATAAATATTACAATAGTTTGACAACACTTTGTAAGTTTTTAGATTATATCAATCTCAACCGTTTATATTTTCCAGTGAAGAAAACATGGATGTCTCATGGTATGGTGGGTTTTTTAAAATGGGTAAACTTTGAGCACCTTTAAATCAAAAGGGAAGCTGTCAAAAAAAAATTGAATTCTAGTGGATGTACCAATAACTCAAGGATTATAAGTACATTAATAGCAACCTAAAGTGGGTGGCAGGGGCATCAATTGGGTATGTCAGAGTATGTCAGTCACCATACCCTAGTTTAATACCAACAATTTAAAATAGACTAATACAATTTCCCCAATCTCGATTAAAGGCAAATGTAGTTTACCAGTATAATCCCTGTGCTGAGCTAGCGCATAGCAACTAATTGTTGTATGACATGTTTGTAGAATGTTAAGTCCCCTATCAACTGAGGTTGAAATATAGTGTATCATAATATCAATAGTGTATCATATTAAATAAACAATACCATATTTTATTTTATATGATGTTAAGTACTTAATCAAATATAGAGTACCATATATATATATATATTATAATGTCTTACTTAAATAGAGTATCATATTAAATATAGGGTATCAAATATGGAGTATCATAAAGTATAACTTCAGACCATGGTAGGTCATCTAAAGTCCCATGCGGCAAACAAACCTAATAAAAATGTACTTAGGAATCAAAAGTATAACTTCAGACCATGGTAGGTCATCTAAAGTCCCATGCGGCAAACAAACCTAATAAAAATGGCAAGTCCTTTGAGAGTGTTCCGTGCCCTTTCAAAATATCAATAACCCAATTGTATTATTATTATATTGTGCTGTAAAAAGGGACGTCTGTGAATGGTGGTTTACAAATCTCTCCCTGGTGGGACTGTCCACTACCTAATCACTGACCAGCCAAGCCCAACCACACAAGCTGTGTTGAGTACAAGTGGAGCTGCACCACTGATTTCCCTGGCCTGCTATTGGTGTGACCGCTAGACCGTACTGTCCTTTCCTGAATTCCCAGATAGCTTTGAAGGCACGGTGTGTTTTACACTGTGCCCTGTATGGTTTTCTGGAAGGTTTGCAGAGAATATCAACCGTTTTTTTTCTACAAATGTTCCACTGGTAATGCTTCTGGCTAGTACTGGCTTAAAAATATGACTAAATATGGATTATGCAACCACCATCGTACACTTCCAAACAACAGCTGTAAATATGTATTAGCCTGTCATGAAAGAGTTACACTTTTTCCTTCGTATTTTCTCTATCAACTATTTGAGTAAATATTTGCCCAAAAACCTAACTATTCAATTAACATAATTCAATTTCACTATAATCAACTAAAAAGCATTTTCAGTCCAGGACTGGGCTTAAAGGGATACTGGGAGATTCTGGTAATTAGGATACGGTAGCATACTAGTAGGCTTCCAGTTATTGTGAAAATGCTAGTTAGCATTGAATCATGAAACTACCTTTAATATCCTTCATGCATCACGCAGAGACATAAAAACGGTATCTACGAGTTCACCAGACTTTGGGTAAGTATACAAATTAATTGCTAGAATCTCACACTATCCCTTCAATCTGTAACTGGGAAACTGGCCCTATAACTTTCTGATATTTTGTGTGGGAGAGTTCAGGACAACTTGGCAGTTTAATATTGAAGTGTAGCCTCCCTTCACAGTGGATTTGGAAAGTATTCAGACCCCTTGACTTTTTTCATATTTTGTTACATTTACAGCCTAATTCTAAAACGTATTAAATTCATCTACACACAACACCCTATAATGACAACGCAAAAACTCTGGTTTTTGAAAATTTGGCAAATGTATTAAAAATGCAAACGTGATATTTCAGAAATATTCAGACCCTTTACTCAGTACTTTGTTGAAGCACATTTGGTAGCAAATACAGTGTCAAGTTTTCTGGGGTATGATGCTCCAAGCTGGGCACAACTGTATTTGGGAGGTTCCCCCATTTTTCTCTGCAGATCCTCTCAAGTTCTGTCAGGTCGGATGGGGAGCGTCACTGCACAGCTATTTTCATGTCTCTCCAGAGATGTTTGATTGGGTTCAAGTTCGGGCTCTGGCTGGACCACGCAAGGATTTGAGAATTGTCCCAAAGCCACTCCTGCGTTGTCTTGGCTGTGTGCTTAGAGTCGTTTTCCTGTTGGAAGATGAACCTTCACCCCAGTCTGAGGTCCTGAGCACTCTGGAGTGGTTTTTCATCAAGGATCTCTCTGTACTTTGCTCCATTCATCTTTCCCTCAACCCTGACTAGTCTCCCAGTCCCTGCTGCTGAAAATCATCATCACTCGACACAATCCTGTCTCGGACAATTCCTTTGACCTCATGGCTTAGTTTTTTCTCTGACATGCACTGTCAACTGTGGTACTGTACATAGACAGGTGCGTGCCTTTCCAAATCATGTCCAATCAATTGAATTTACCACAGGTGGATTACAATCAAGTTGTAGAAAAACCTCAAGGATGATCAATGGAAATAGGATGCACCTGAGCTCAATTTTGAGTCTCATAGCAAATCGTCTGAATACTTATGTAACCAAGGTATCTGTTTGTTTGTTTGTTTTTAATAAATTTGCAAAAATGTTTACAACTGTTTTCACTTTGTCATTATGGGGTATGGTGTGTAGATTGATTAGGAAAACATGTAATTTCATTAATTTTAAAATAAGGCTGTAACGTAACAAAATGTGGAAAAACTCAAGGGGTCTGAATACTTTCCGAATGCACTGTACGTGGGTGTACTTTTTTCTTTTTCCCCCTCTTTTTTTAACTAGACAAGTCAGTTCAGAACAAATTCTTATTTACAATGACGGCCTACACCAGCCAAACCCAGACCATGCTGGGCCAATTGTGCGCCGCCCTATGGGACTCTCAATCATGTTCGGTTGTGATACAGCCTGGATTCAAACCAGAGTGCCTGGAGTGACGCCTCTAGCACTGAGATCCATTGCCTTAGACTCCTGCGTCATTCGGGAGCCCTACCCCAATTACTGCTTCAATCTCACTCAGGAGTCAATAGGTTTAACTGTTCTTTTTCTGTGCCTTTCTATGAATGATGTGCAATCCGGAGCAAGGTCAGTCCATTGTTATCAGCACAACACTGCTACAATGCTCATGCTTTCCTCAAAGGTCAGCTTGTGAGAAATGGCACAGTAACCACATTTCCAGCCACAGTGTTTATGCAAGTACAGTCATACAGAATAAAAAATAATCACGACCGTTGTGAGGAAACAGGACATTTTTGGTATAATTTTATAAATACCGACAGATAATTTGTTCATTCGACAAGGTGGGATCTTTTTGTGTCAGTAATAATGATGAACTTCACATTGTAGTGAAAGTTCACATTGATCTTGGTGGTCCTTTCCAATATATATTGAGGGTCTGATTCTGGTGACGTGATGATCAATGCTTGACTGCCGTTTGACAAATACAAACATTCTCGCTCTAATCCATAATAAATCTCATTATGTAGACTAGTCTACCCGCACTGCCTTCCCGAACTTTATCTCCGAGCTGTTAAGTATCAAGACCAGAGGAGACACATTTGCCCTTTAACCCGACAGTTTTTGTTACAAACTATCAGTAGAATTGAAAATGCTATGGAAACACATTGAACATCAGATTTTTAGTCAGTAGAAAACTGAAGTGAAAAGACAATGTTGTGTGCACTACGTCATCACACATAGATTTTTATCTGTAACAAGTCAGTTGGGATTTTTTTGTTGTTATGCAACATTTTTGAATATTCACCTGAAAATCTATCACCAATTTATACTTTATACCTGGGTTCCCGGGCCTGGGTGGAGATCGGGTCTCGTTATTTCATTCATGCTGTAAATGGAGCCGTATCACCCTGCAGGATCACAGCAACCTTTCTCCCACTCGTTCTCCAAAAATAGCTCCCTCGTCCTGCAGACAGCGCTAGCACCGAGTGCTTTTTTCAATTAGCCAGCCTGTCTCCTCAGGGTGCATTGATGATACAGAGCTGAGGAGAACATTCTACAGCAGAGATAAGCTATCTAGATGGCTATACCAGAAGGAGCAGTATAGAGCTGCATGGCTCATACCTCGGGATGCAAAGGGAGGGTATATTTTTGACAACTTTCTAAGATTTCCAGTAAACTACCAGAATTTTGGTAACTTTCAAGGTTTTTGAGGATTTTATCACAAGACAACTACTGGCTTTTTTTTATAGGTAATATAGATCATCACAGGTGTTTGTAATTATCTCTGGCCCTCTGTGTGAAATCTTTGATGTGAATGTTTTGGCGACAAACTGGTAGCAATTGTGAAACAATTCAATTGTTGGAAGAGTTGAAGTGTTAATTGAAAATAATGCCCTAGACAAGACAAAACACAAAAATCACCCATATCACACCCTGGCATAACCAAAATAATAAAGAAAACAAAGATAACTAAGGCCAGGGCGTGACAGATTTGATGTATTTTTCATTAATTAGACTATTTTCTCTTGAAACATATCGTCTATCCACTAGAAACTCATGGACATTAGGATATAAAAAACGAATACTATATACTGTATGAATATATATATTTTTGTAAGGTATTCAAGTATAAATGACCAAAGTCATTGATTACATGTTAATTACCAAAATCACTGAATGTTCTGGTAACCTTGGTAAATTAATGGTAGCTTTGCAACCCTTTTCATACCACAGTTTTACTTTACTGTTTTTTGAAGGTTAGGTCTCTCACATGGCCATTTCTGACAGCTTTCCAGAGTAACAAGGTAGTAAGGTACTCACTTTTTCAACATTCCCAGAAAGTATGGATGAGGCTTTGAACTTGCCTCCACTGCCGTTTGTAGAGGTTTTACTTCAGCATCAAATTCACCAAGGGGTGCAGGGCATACTCCAGTCAATACTGAATTGATGTAGTCTACATTGATTAATTGATTAAGTCAAGATTCAGATATCCAAACGAATGACCTTGGTCAATAAGCAATTTCAACTACCCTAAGATAGGACTACCTGGGAAAATGAAAACACATGGATACAATGTTATGAAGAATATACCTTTTCCTTAACCTCTCTGGGCACTTCCTTGACACAAAGGAAGTAAAAATGATTTTTCCAATAAGGGCCTTCCAGAGTAGAACATGTGCACCAAACCACGGTTAAAAGGTCGAGCTCTCTGAATTCCTCGAGCTTAACACTCAATTAGTTCAGAATTGCATTCTGTCGACCAGGGAGCAGGTGATAACTGTGACGGGTCACAAGTGATAATTGCCTGCATACCCCTCGGAGTTGCTGCCTATTAAAAGGAGTTATTTAAATCCCATCACCTTTGGGCGTCTCTTGCCTTTATGTTCATCTCCTTAATTGGGAACCACATTATTTAAAACTCCCTTCATAACCTGATCTGCCTCAAAGACAGTCAAACTCTCCACAAGTAATTGAGGGGAAGTGGAAGAGTGAGTTGTTGTCCAGTGATTGGTATAGGGGTTCTGTTTACATCGGTAAGTGTGGACCTCTATGCAACTTGAGGAACTTTGTGAATATGGAAGAATACAGAATCATGTTCTGTGCCAAATACAAATACTCTCTCTTGAAGGGATACTTTGGATTTTGACTTCCAGTCATTGCGCTAAGGCTAGATCGCATTGGCTCACAAAATTACCTCTAACTTCCTTCATACTGGACACAGAGACATAAAAATGGAATTCACAATTTATTCTGACTCTGGGGCAGTAGATAAAGGCCCTCATTGCCAAAAGTATCACTTTAAACTCCATTACAAAATATGGACTATCCCCTAAAGGTCCAAACTGATCTTTCATTTTTAATACATTGTAATTTGTGTTTCAGCATATTTATTCAGATTTAACACTCAAAACTGTTGCCCAGAGTAAAAAAACTAAAGAGTATTTAGACACCCACCATCTCATATTTTTCTGAAATAGTTTATGTAGTTAGTCATAGATACGATTAGCATTCCTGAAACATTGTTTTGTTTAAATATAATTGGATCTTGGAAAATCCAGTCTGTATGACTGGGAGTACCCTCTCTCACGTGAGCATGCCAGAGTTTATGGAGGAACCGTGAGCTAACTTTGGAAAGCATGCTCATGCGAGAAAGGAAAAACCATTTACACAGATGGGAACCTTGACCATTTTTTCCAGTGGGAAACTGCCTGAGTTAGACTGCCTGAGTTGTGTTAATTGTGAATGGTGATCTTAGGCTTGTGTGTGCCTGCTCGGCCATGGAAACCCATTTCATGAAGCTCCCCTATGAACAGTACTTGTGCTAACGTTGCTTCCAGAGGCATTTTGGAAGTTGGTATTGAGTGTTGCAACCCAGGACAGGCGATTTTTACGCACCACGCACTTCAGCTCTCGGTGATCCCATTCTGTGAGCTTATGTGGCCTACCACTTCACGGCTGAGCTGTTGTTGATCCTAGGAATTTTCACTTCACAATAACAGCGCTTACAGTTGACCAGGGCAGCTCTAGCAGGGCAAAAATTTGACAAACTGACTTTTTGGAAAGATGGCATCCTATGACAGTGCCACGTTGAAAGTCACTGAGCTCCTCAGTATGGGCCATTCTACTGCCAATGTTTGTCTATGGAGATTGCATGGCTGTGTGCTCAATTTTATACACCTGTCAGTACGGGTGTGACTGGAATAGCCGAATCCACTAATTTGAAGGGGTGTCCACACATCTTTTTGGTCATGGGGTGCCAGGTAGCCTAGTGGTTAGAGTGTCGGGCCAGTAAACGAAAGGTTGCTAGATCGAGTCCCCAAGTTGATAAGGTAAAATTCTGTCGTTCTACCCATAAAGGCCCAATTGATTTGGCTTATGTAGTGCTTTGATATAATAGGACCAATTGATAGATTTCCCAGCCACCATAACTAGTTGAATGGATCCATTCTAAAAAAAATAAAATGAATATGTACAAAAATAATGTGCTTTCCAAATAATCCAACATCACTTCATGTGCGAGTTCTAATGCATAAGTAGCGAGCATTTGTTTGACCAGCCCTGAATAGAAAGATGAGAGCACCAGTAGGTAGGAAGATGAGAACATCAGTAGGTAAGGAAGATAGGGAAAAATGTGTCCTAAGAGGATTTTTTTTTAGGTCGCCCCTGTGAAAGGTGCTCTTTAAATGGAAATAATTTTCAAAAGAGGATAGAGCAGTGGGACAGGGGGTAGAGAGAGAGGGGGAGAGATGGGGGGAGAGGACGCAGACAAAGTGATGGAGGGCTTATACAGAGATAGCAAGAGATAGGTGGAAAGGGGAGGTTGAGAGGGAAATGGAAGAGGAGGGGGAACCAGCCAGAGGAGGGAGGGAGGGATGAGGGAGGAGAGGTGCGGGTGGGAGTTTAGTGCTCTCAGTCTTATCAGAGGCAATCATATCTGCCGTGCTTGGCCTTTTTTAATAATCACCCCTGTTAAAGATGGGACAACTAATCAGGAGCTGGGGACCTTAGTCAGAACAATTGAATTGTCTGTTGTTTAATGAATGTGTATTGCTGCCATAGGAGAGGTGAGGGAGAGGAGTCATCTGACTAAGTGCACTGCAATGATAAGAACAACACACATAACAACGATATTGAATCACGAGTCACAGTAGATTAACTACGGAGCCAGACAAGATCCATTATGGATTCCCCTGCTTAGCATGTAAACACTTTGTGATTGTCTAACCTGCAGAATAGCTATCTCTAGAATCAAATCAAATCATATCACTGCCAAAGACATTTACACACAAGATCCTTGAAAATATAGGTCGTATATTATGCTCAACCTGTGTATGGATCACAATCCCCCTCAATACCACGGATGTACTTCTGATTATTTTCATTCTGCAGGGATTCTCAGTGATTGGACCTACATTATAACATGTAACGAGAACATACTGTACAAGCTTTGTGAATCAATGGCTCAGATCCAAGTCCATTCAGCCTTTAGAGATTTGTTCTGAGCAGCACTTCGAGCAGCACTCCACGATGCTCGAATTCTGAATTAATCCCTTTTTTAAAAACTTGGTTTTCAGAGTTTTACTCTCAGAATACACAATATGCAGCAGTAGCCATACTTCAGAAGTAGAGTGCAGAAAGATGCAAAAGAGGAGTCAATGGCTAATGTGCTGATGTGTTATAGTCATCTAATTGCCACTGTGACATTTAAAGGTGGTCATGTTGCTAGC
Organism: Oncorhynchus kisutch; assembly: GCF_002021735.2. Lineage (NCBI taxonomy): Eukaryota > Metazoa > Chordata > Actinopteri > Salmoniformes > Salmonidae > Oncorhynchus > Oncorhynchus kisutch. The sequence continues at coordinate 8,010,568 of NC_034199.2, read as the reverse complement.
TGACTCAGATGTTAGGGAACTCAAGGGGACCTTGCCTTCAGTGTCATATAACATTTGTCTATGATCTAATGCTTTTGGTTGAAGTGTTTGTTGCAACTTTGAAGGCTTTGAAAACAATTAGCTAGCAATTATAGCAAAAACGGTCTGCAGGCCTATGAAGTATTTGTCTGAATGACACCGTTGTCTTGTCTCCGGTAAAGTCAAATAGATGTTCTCAAATGGCATTCAAAACGAGGCTAATGTAATATGAAGCCTTCCACAATCGCATTCGGTTTAGCATTGTTGTAGCCAAAGCAGAATTGGCCTTTCGCATGATTCACAGGGATTTCTAAAGACAGTTGAGATAAGAATCGATTGTGATCTGAAACACTGATGTGCATATTTGCTGGAAAGGCTTAAAAGCCCAAGCACATTAGCCAGTACCGATCTGAGTCAATCCCTATGAACTAACAATGGATCAGATCAGTGCAACACTGCCCTCTTGTGTTTCCCCCTCAAAAATGGAAAAATACACAAGAGCATCTTCTACACAAGAGGATTTTCAAGGTGATTTTATTTTGTTGTATGTCTCACTGAGTAAGACTGTCACACAATCTCTCCCTCTCTTGCTCGCTCTCTCTCAATCTGTCAGCGACGTCTCATTCTTTTATGCAGTCAGTAGCTCCACACCTCAGTCTGTCAAGTATCTCACTCTCTCCCTTTCTCCTTATTTGCACTGCCTTCGCTCTCCTCTTTCTCATTCACTCACTTCCATTTTCCCCAATCTATCAGCACCACACCACCTCTCCCTTGGTCCCTCTTTCATTCTCAACAATCTGCTGTGGATTTTTCTACTTTCCGTCTTCTGCCCACTAGCCCTTTATCTTTCTCTAGACCTCAAATTATTTATCCCCTACTCCTTCTTCAACCCACTCCCCTCTTACTCTGAAGATTCATTTATTTTTCTCACCCCACACAATCACTCCTTGACAGTGTCATTTGATCTTCACCCTCCCCATCTCTCACTGGCCCCCTATCTCCCCGTCACTATCATTCTTTCAGTGAGCAATGCCCTTATGCTCTCGTATGCTTTCTCTCTCCCAATACATCTCTCTCCCTCTCAACCTCCCTCCTCTCTTCCCCATCTCACAGTGTGCATCCCTGAGGACCTATGCACAGGGTGAGTGCTGCTATAAACCTTGGCATTCAAACCCAAAGTGGCTCATGAATTTTAATATGTGGCAAGCACGTTGGGGGGCTGTGTTCAGTCTCCCTCCAACTTGCAGCCAGCAGACAATGAAAACAGGCAGACGTTGCACGGGCCAAGGTTGCTCTCTGCACACTCCTGCAGTGCCTGGGGAGTGGGCATTTTATCGCCTCTCTTTAGGCTTATCTCAGCACCAGGGCTCTGGGCCATGGTTCATTTCATGGTTGGGCAAGGGGTGGTTACGTTGGGGTTGAGGACCGTAGTCCCTTAGAAGAGGCATTGGTCAATAGAAATGAAATAACCGTAAATTCACTCTGGCAATTAGTCGAGTCCTCTGCCAAGATTGACGTAGTTTCCCTGTTGTGAGACTTTTTCCTCATTATGATGAGTTTCATAGGTCTAGTGTCTGACCTGCAGATGGTAATTTCCATGTAAAATTACCTATGAGCCTAAACATGAAGGTCATAGGAGTATATCAAATTGGGTGCCAAATGAAAGCTAAGAGTCTATCCTTTTTAGAAATCAAGGTATACATACATTGTTCAACCATTTCCCATCCTAAAAATGAGGAAAAAGCAAAGGCTTTGATTTCTGGTCAAACAGATGGAACAGTATAAAAATGCATCAAAACACAATAAGTAAATAGCCCTGCCAACTAATATCAACACTTATATCTAGTTTATGATCAATTTGTCTGCCTTCTGTAAGTTTAAGAAACATTGCCTTGTGCCTTTAAATTCTATTACCAAAATCCCACATATTATTAAGATATTTTCTAGTTTGTCTCCCTCATGTGGAGGGAGGATAATAACAAATAAAGGTATACCTATCAATTAGTTATAGTGTTTTTACTTATAGCAATTTTGTTTATGAATTATTAAGTGATTAAAACTCAAAATCTGTAACGGAATTTCTGTGTAGTACAGATCGGGGACCCAAGATGAAATTCTGTTACCCCAATTCCGTTAAAGGTAAATCCATTTCACTTACTGTAGTTCAATAACCAAACTAGATTTTTTCAAAGTCAATGTGTCATGTCATAGATGACACCCCATTCTTTCTGCAGACATTGTTGAATCTTAATTCGGAGCAAACATGGACCAAAACTGCAGGAGATTTTATTGAAATTATGTTACCAAACTTTGCATTTGCACAGTTCTTCCAGTGGATGTGTTTTTGCAAAATGTTCAGTGTAAATTGTTTTAAGTAGTCATTGTGCATAAGTTTGCAAACTTTTAAATCAATGGTTTTTGTTTGGCATATATTTTATGCCAAACAAAATCTGAGTCTCAGCGCAAATCCGTTACTGTGAAGTTGCCCATATCAGTAAAGAGTATAGCTGAGAAAAACAGCATGTGATGAGCCACATATGGCCATGTGTTAAGGATTTCAGCTATCTACTGTAATTTTTCTGCCCTGGAGAACGGATTCGAACAGTAATTTGTTAATGTACACACAGCTTTCCCCCTCCTTTTCACCTCTCTCATGGCCTTCTAGTGACTTACAAAGATGAGGATGGACAAAGGCCCGTTTAACAAGACCTCAATCCCCATTCTGCCATCGGTCGCCGATGAATTAGATTCTCCTTGCCACTATGGGAGAATTAGATGAGAGAAATCAGCTTAGAGAGCAACAAGATTAAATGAAAGCGTGTTTCTTTCAAAAGCTCCCAGTGGTCTTGAGTCTATACAATAGCAGTTGTAAGTGGCACACAGGAGCTGGTGTACAATAAGAAATAATAGAGACATTGTGGTTAGGTTTTCTTTATCGTATGAATGGTCAATGATTACCCAAAAGATGTGAGGCTCAGTTTTATGTGTTAACTAGTACTGAGTAATGAGTAATGTTGCTTGATTGAAAATCATATGCTTTATGGAATGTATGGTCCAGTGGAGGTTCCTTAGAGGAAGAAGGGGAGGACCATCCTCCTCAGTGAATGTCATAGAAATATTCATTTTTAGATAAAACTATACTAAATATATTCACATCACAAAATTGATTAAAACACACTGTTTTACAATGAAGGTTTACAGTAGCCTCAACAGCAGTCTGTAGGGCCCACCTCACTGGCAATACATTTTAGCTGGAGAGATAATGTTGCTGTTTTCAAGGAAATTTTCAGAAATTCTACATGTTTAGCCATGTGGTGGAGACATATATATTTAGCAGTTTTACAGTTTTATTTCCGGCAATTCTACATGTTTTGACTCATGCCATGTTAGCATGATATCAGAGTGAGAGTGGTTAACAAAATCATTGGGGGCCACCTGGAGGTCAGAGCCCCTGGGCACGGGCCCTGTAGATATTCGGCCATAATGGTACACGTTTAGATAGCTGGCTAGACTAACTTACCAATCTAACTATTGTTAGCTAACATGGGGCAAAACCACAGTAATGGAATTAAGCTTTAACTCAGTTTTTACTTCAAAATCGGTCGGGGCTCAGTGGGTGAGGATGCTAGGTAAACTAAATGGAAAGAGAGGGGGCTCATTGGTAGGTGTCAGTAAGAGCTGTGAGAGGTGATATTAACTGGAAAGTGAGATAGAAAGGCAGAGAGAAAGGGAGAGAGAGAGAGGGCGTGTTTTTCAGGACTGTTCTAACAATCTTGGTTTTAGGCTGGGTTTCTGTACAGCACTTTGAGATATCAGCTGATGTACGAAGGGCTATATAAATACATTTGATTTGATTTGATTTGATTTGAAAATGCATGCCATACAAAAAACATTGATTTCAAATTTGAACAAACCATCCAACTCTATGCACAAGGAATACCTTTAACAATTTCCACTGACAAAAGGTACAAAACTAATTTAGTGGAAGAACTGTGCAGATGCAAACTTTGCTAACGGAATTACATTCAAATCTACCTCAGGTTTTTACGCGACCGTGTTTTCCAAAAACTGTTAAATATCTGCTCCGAATTAAGATTCAAATATGTCTGCAGAAATAACGAGGTTTCAGCTGGTTATTGAACTACAGTAAGTGAAGTGGATTTACACCCGGTAACGAAATTACGTTATGGGTTCCTGATCTGTACTACACAAAAATGAATAATTATGGATATGAACGTAAATCTCCTCATGTTTCACAAGTTTGGTTATCACAGCACAGCAGTGTACAGTGTTGTACAATACAGCAGATTAGAGTAGAGTACGGTAGAGTTCAGTATAGTACAGTACAGTAGAGTTCAGCACCTTAAAATAGAGTATAGTTCAGTACAGTACAGTACAATATACTGTACTCTTTTGTACTATACTTTTCTTGTACTGTACTGTGTTGTACTATATTGAACTGTACTCTACTGTGCTCTACTCACTGTATGGTACTGTATTACACTGTGCTATACAAACTTGTGAAACATACAGTGTCTTTGATAGGTTCAAATTTGGTCCAGTCTGGTTCGACTGATTAATGCTTTGGAGAACCTACCAAATGTCATCTACTTTTCAACATCGATGGACGTCTGGTGTCGGTCGGGGCTCAGTGGGTGAGGATGCTAGGTAAACTAAATGGAAAGAGAGGGGGCTCATTGGTAGGTGTCAGTAAGAGCTGTGAGAGGTGATATTAACTGGAAAGTGAGATAGAAAGGCAGAGAGAAAGGGAGAGAGAGAGAGGGCGTGTTTTTCAGGACTGTTCTAACAATCTTGGTTTGACCACCTGACAACAGAAAGAGAAATAAAACAGTTATGAACTGAACATAACAGTATGCCACTGGACAGTAGCGGGTGACCCAACTGTGGTTTGTGACTATCATGATTTACCATTGTAGCCAATTCAGTTGCAATAATTCAAGTTTTTGGGATAATTTGGTAATGGAATTATGAGATTTAATCACTTAGTAATTCATGAACAAAATTGATATCACTAAAATCACTACAGAAGGTAAACAATTTCTCAAATTAAGTGTTGATATTAGTTGGTAGAGGTCTTTTTGTCTATCATTATTGTGTTTTGATGCATTTCTGAGACCTTTTAAGACTTTTTCTGGTAGTGTCACACCCTGACCATAGTTTGCTTTGTATGTTTCTATGTTTTGGTTGGTCAGGGTGTGAGCTGAGTGGGCATTCTATGTTACATGTCTAGTTTGTCTAGTTCTATGTCTGGCCTGATATGGTTCTCAATCAGAGGCAGGTGTTAGTCATTGTCTCTGATTGGGAACCATATTTAGGTAGCCTGGGTTTCACTGTGTGTTTGTGGGTGATTGTTCCTGTCTTTGTGTTTTGTATCAGATAGGGCTGGTTTGAGTTCTCACGTTTATTGTTTTCCTTCGTTTATTCATGTATAGCGTCTTCATTAAAGAAACATGAATAACCACCACGCTGCGTTTTGGTCCTCCTCTCCTTCACCACAAGAGAACCGTTACAGGTAGACTCCTTTTTCATCTGTTTATCCAGAAATCAAAGCATTTACTTATGCCACATTTTTTTCAATAGAAAATGGTAGAAAAATGCATATATGCCCCAAAAGAGACACTTAGCCTACATTTTATGTGGTCCTATGAACATGTAAATGCTTATGGGTTCTTTTAGATGGAAATGTCCCATGGCTAATTGAAAGACTGCAAAAATCACATTTTAAAATTGCACTGGACTGGATCTAATGTTACTACGACATGAGTAATAAGTAGATCAGTATGTGGGTGATTCTACAGAAGAGGTGTAAATGTTGTCTGAACCCCCCCCCCCCCCCCCCCCCAAAGAACTGTTTGAAAACATCTGTTAAAGTCTCCAAACAGCACATTTATTTGAATAATGATCTGTTCCAATTCAATCCAAAGCAATAACAAACAGATTGTTAATTAATATAGTACAAAGTCATTGTTAATACACTTTCTATTGAGAGGTGGCTGTCCGTTTAGCAGATGCTCTTATCAAGAGCGACTTACAGGAGCAATTCTTTTTCATAAAGGTAAAACATAGTTGGAAAATCTTTATGTATTTTTAAGAAGTGTCACTGCCGAACACCTAATATATCAAGAAGTAGGTAAAGTGCGGTTATGGGATTAAAATATGTTTACTGGGATGTACACTACCAGTGAAAAGTTTTAGAACACCTACTCATTCAAGGGTTTTTCTTTATTTTGACTTTTCTACATTGTAGAATAATTGTGAAAACAAACTATGAAATAACACAGAATCATATAGTAACCAAAAAAGTGTTAAACAAATTAGATTCCACCCTTTGCCTTGATGACAGCCTTTGCACGCTCTTGGCATTCTCTAAACCAGCTTCACCTGGAATGCTTTTCCAACAGTCTTGAAGGAGTTCCCACATATGCTGAGCACTTGTTGGCTGCATTTCTTTCACTCTGCGGTCCAACTCATCCCAAACCATCTCAATTGGGATGAGGTCGGGTGATTGTGGAGGCCTGGTCATCTGATACAGCACTCCATCACTCTCCTTCTTGGTCAAATATCCCTTACACAGCCTGGAGATGTGTTGGATCATTGTCCTCTTGAAAAACACATAGTCCCACTAAGTGCAAACCAGATGGGATGGCGTTTCGCTGCAGAATACAGTGGTAGCCATGCTGGTTAAGTATGCATAGAATTCTAAATGAATCATGGACAGTGTCACCAGCAAAGCACCCCCACACCTCCTCCTCCATGCTTCAAGGTGGGAATCACAAATGCGGAGATCACCCGTTCACCTACTCTGCATCTCACAAAGACACAATGTTTGGAATCAAAGTCCAAATTTGAGATTTTATCAGACCAAAGGACAGATTTCCATCGCTCGTGTTCTTGGCCCAATCAAGTCTTCTTCTTTTGGTGTCCTTTAGAAGTGTTTTCTTTGCAGCAAATCGACCATGTAGGCCTGATTCACAGTCTTCTCTGAACAGTTGATGTTGAAATGTGTCTGTTACTTGAACTCTGTGAAGCATTTATTTGGGCTGCAACTTCTGAGGCTGGTAACTCTAATGATCTTATCCTCTGCAGCAGAGGTAACTCTGGGTCTTCCTTTCCTGTGGCAGTCCTCATGAAAGCCTGTTTCATCATAGCGCTTGATGGTTTTTGCGACTACATTTGAAGAAACTTATTGAAAAAAGGTTTTTGAAATGTTCCGTATTGACTGACCTTCATGTATTAAAGTAATGATGGACTGTCATTTCTCTTTGCTTATTTGAGTTGTTCTTGCCGTAATAAGGACATGGTATTTTTATTATTTATTTTTAAGGGATGGATCAGTTCACTATTGCGAAAAGATTGTTGCTTCCATCAATGTAGTTGTCTACATCATTTACAATCCCCATATTTTTGGGGGGATATATATATATATATATATATATATGACAAACATACTTATTTTTTTTTAGACTATACCTTTATTATTCCCCGCAAACCCTACCACCCTTCCCCCCCCAATTGGCGTAAACTAATAAACAATAACACTTAGGCTTCTACCTTCAGTGTACACATCTTATACACATTTTACAGGCACAATATATATTCCAATAGTTATATTTTGTTTGTTTTTAGTCCTATTTATAACTGTGCTATTTCACACAATTTCTGAACCTAAATACATTTTACAGACCCCGTATCTTGTTATTAGTCCCAACATTCAGCTCCATTCAACCCGTCTCTATCTCTCAATACCATCCATTTTGGATTTCTATCTACCATATATTTTTCAACTGTGCTGTGATGCTTCACACAAGTGCTGAACCTTTCTATTCCATAGCTTCTACAGATTGTAAATAAAAAATACAAATTATTGCAAAAATAATTATTGATTTATGGCTTTTCAAATCACCCAGTATTGCTATCTGTAGCGTTTGTTCTAGGCAAATGTTGCAATTCTTCAGCCATTCCTGGACCTGTGACCAAAAATGAGCTACATGTGGACAATACCAAAATACCTAATCTAATAACTCTGCCTCCTCACAGCAAAATCTGCAGAGCTGGGAAGATTGTATCCCCCATATATATAACATTATATTGGTTGCAAGAATTTTGTATTGTAATTTAAATCGAAAAACTGGAAGTTGTTTTGCGTATCAATTTATAAACCATGTGCTATGCAATAGGTACATCGCAACTCTCTTCCCAACTATTTTGCAATTTATATGGCACTGCTGTCAGGTTTTAATTTATCACTTTTTTTAACCATTTGTTCTTTAATACAGGGCCTCTTCCATTTTTGTGGTAATGCTGCAATAGTTGGTTGTAATTTTGGGTAGAGCAGACATTTCCATGTCTGTGTTAGCTGCATGTGTGACATAACTCCACCAATCCTATTTATGATATCATTTCCTAAAATTAGACGTTTTTTTTTTATTATTCAAAAAATGTTTTTTTTTATCAAATAGTATTATTGAGTTTAACAACAATATTTGTTATTTTTTTTCTTTTTCTGGTGGATTAAACTGAAATTGCAACCAACTTTCTAAGGCTTGTTTAAAAAATAACAATATTTTGGAGATTTTTTCCTTTTCAAACAACCGAAAGTGAGCAGGTAATCTGAATAAAAGGAAAAAAAGCCATTCTTGAACATCGGCTGAGACATTCCTACCAATATACTAAAGAACCAGTTTGGATTTAAGTATATCTTTTGTATGACTGATGCCTTTAGTGAGAGGTCTAATGCTTTAATATTTCATAATTTTTGCCCTGGACATGGTCAATTTCCAAATAGGGCTATCTTCTGTATACCACCCCTACATTGTCACAACACAACTGATTGGCTCAAATGCATTAAGAAGGAAAGAAATTCCACAAATTAATTTAAGAAGGCACACCTGTTAGTTGAAATGCATTCCAGGTAACTACCTCATGAAGCTGGTTGAGAGAATGCCAAGAGTGTGCAAATCCGTTATCAAGGCAAAGGGTGGCGACTTTGAAACCTCAAATCTCAAATACATTTTATTTGTTTAACAGTTTTTCACTATGATTTTCAGTGTAGCAACTGCTTGCTTGCGGAGGACTACATCAGTGAAGTAGCTACTCTTAGCAAGCAAGTAGCAAATCTACATAAGCTACTGGGGAACCCACGCCCACCTACTTTTTAGCTCCACAGCTGACTGGACGGTGCTAGGCAGGGTTCCATCCCCGAAGGGTCTCCCCCTTCCCTGGAGAATGGAGCTGATCTCGACCCAACCAACCAGTCGTGGAGGTACGTCACTCGTCGACGAAGGCGTCCTCTGGCAACGAGGTTGTCCATGGAGATGTTGAGCCCGGAACTGACAGACCAGAAACAGCTTTGCCACCCTGGATCCAGAGGTTCCGTCGCCTTCATCCGTGGTGACTTCCCATTCAAGATCAGATCCTGAGGTACATGTGTCTTCGTCCTCTGCTCTTTCTCCCCCTCCGGTGGCTTCTACTTCTGGTTCAGTTCCTCGGCGCTCCCATTCTCATGAGACTGTGATGCTGCCTGAGAGACCGGCCCATTCAACATCACCAGCTGCCTTCATAGGCAGCTCTATGGTGAGAAACATCTTGGTCCCCAAGGCAAAAACCCTGTCCTACCCAGGAGCACGAGTACGGGACATAACAAAGCTGATTCTGACTGTTCTACCACAGATGCCGGGGTCAAACAACATCAGGAGGGCTACATTAGAAGGGCTAGCTCAGAACATTTGAAAATTGATTTTAAAAGAACTGATTTTAGCATTAAGAGACTCCAAAAAATGGCCAATCATTTCAGGTCCAGTACCATCGTTGGGCCACGGGTGTGAAAGATTTAGCAGACTGCTGGAATTACACATCTGGCTAAAAGACTACTGTAGCTCTGCTGGAGTCACTTTTATTGATAACTTTGACTCCTTCTGGAAACAGAAGATACTCTACAGGAATTACTGAGTCCATCCAAATAATCTTGGCTCCTAGACTCTGTCCACACATTCACACATTCATTCAAGGCTGCATTGAAACAAGGACTGGTAAATGATCCAAGACCAGCTCAGATAATCCCTACCATTGTGACAATGTGTTGTCATAATGCTGCATCAAATGTACATGTTCTTAGGGGCATTGGCAAACACAATGTAAGTCATTTAATGTATGTATCTCTAATTGCACCAAATACATCTGTTTATCCTAAAGCTATTGTAAGCAGTAATCATGAGCCTATAAACCAGAGTTACACTGTTAGCACTGAGGCGGTGTGCAATAGTAGGAAGACCACTTTATGCAGCTTACCCTGCGCTATCAGATCCAATGTAAATAACATGAGTAAGTCGACCTCCGATAAACTTCCCAGTAAAGCATAAAAAACAATCAAGCAACCCAGAAAAGTGCAAAAAATGTATGGGGTGGCAGGGTAGCCTAGGGTTAGAGCGTTGGACTAGTAACCGAAAGGTTGCAAGTTCGAATCCCCGAGCTGACAAGGTACAAATCTGTCGTTCTGCCCCTGAACAGGCAGTTAACCCACTGTTCCTAGGCCGTCATTGAAAATAAGAATTTGTTCTTAACTGACTTGCCTAGTAAAATAAAGGTACAATTAAAATTTTAAAAAATGACTTGTAACAGATGACATTCAAATTCTGACTATCTCTGAAACTTAGATAATACCTTACATGTATTGATCACATTTTTACTAACGCTGCAGATATTTGCTTTAAAGCAGTATCCAATCCATAGGATGTAGTAATCACAATATAATAGCCATATCTTGGAAAACCAAAGTTCCAAAGGCTGGGCCTAATATAGTGTATAAGAGGTCATACAAGATGTTTTGTAGTGTTTCATATGTTGATGTAAATAATTTTTTCTGGTCTGTGGTGTGTAATGAGGAGCAACCAGACGCTGCACTTGACTCATTTATGAAACTACTTAGTCCAGTTACTAATAAGCACGCACCCAATACGAAAATGACTGTAAAAACTGTTAAATCCGCTTAGATTAATGAGTAATTGAACAATTGTATGGTTGAAAGGGATGAGGCTAAAGGTTTGGCAATTAAGTCTGGCGGCCCAACTGATTGGCAAACGTACTATCACGCGTGCTCCCTCTCCGGCCTCTAGGTCACCATCGTAATTGTGCATTATGACACTCACCTGGACTCCATTACCTCCTTGATTACCTGCCCTAAATTTGTCACTCCATTTGGTTCCTTCCCCAGTCGTGATTGTATCCGTTTCATGAGGGTGCGCTGCTTGTGTTACGTGTTTGTTTTATTCATTCAATGTATTCACTCCTTGAACTTGCTTCCTGAAGCTTGTGACTAAACTAAATAAAAATAAACACTATGAAACAAAGAGAAATTATATAAAGAATGATAGTAAAAAGCTTTGGGGTACCTTAAATGAAAGGAATTCCCCAGGGTAGCTGTTTAGGCCCCTTGCTTTTTAACATTTTTACTAACGACATGCCACTGACTTTGATTAAAGCCAGAGTTTCCATGTATGCGGATGACTCAACACTATATGTCAGCTACTACAGCGCCTGAAATGACTGCAACACTTAACAAAGAGCTGCAGTTAGTTTCAGAGTGGGTGGAAAGGAATGTTATCCCTAAATTTCCAAAACTAACAAAACGCTAACTAAACCCTAAACCTCAACTAAATCTTGTAATAAATCATGTGGAAATTGAGCAAGTTGAGATGACTAAACGTCCTGCGCCAGAGGCGCCACCGCAGACAGATGCCCACCCAGACCCTCCCCTATAGGTTCAGGTTTTGCGCACTATGGTTCTGACCATAGTTCTTTTGTGTTTTCTTTTAGTGTTGGTCAGGATGTGAGCTGAGTGGGCATTCTATGTTGTGTCTAGTTTTCCCGTTTCTATGTTTGGCCTGATATGGTTCTCAGAGGCAGGTGTTAGTCATTGTCTCTGATTGGGAACCATATTTAGGTAGCCTGTTTTGTGTTGGATTTTTGTGGGTGGTTGTCTTCTGTCTTCGTGTGTCTGCACCAGACAGAACTATTTTGTTTTTTCACATTTGTTGTTTTTTAGTATTCACTAACCACGCTGCGCTTTGGTCCTCTCCTTCGTCCACAGAAGAAAGCCGTTACACATACGCACTATACATACACATGGATTTAGTAATGTAGATATGTGGTAGTGGTGGAGTAGGGGCCTGAGGGCACACAGTGTTGTGAAATCTGTGAATGTATTGTAATGTTTTAAAATTGTACAAACTGCCTTAATTCTGCTGGACCCCAGGAAGAGTAATGGGACTCCATAATAAATACAAATTCAAATACAGTATGTGATTTTATAGTTTTGATGTCTTAACTATCATTCTACAATGTAGAAAAAAGTTTAAAGAAAGAAAAACCCTGGAATGAGTAGGTGTGCCCGTGTCTAAACTTAGACTGGTAATGTATATACAGTGCCTTCAGGAATTATTCATGCCCCTTGGCTTACTGTTGAAGTCAGAAGTTTACACATCTTAGCCAAATACATTTAAACTCAGTTTTTCACAATTCCTGACATTTAATCCTCGTAAAACTTCCCTGTCTTAGGTCAGTTATGATCACCACTTTATTTTAAGAATGTGAAATGTCAGAATAAGAGATAATTAGAGTTATTTATATAATTACTTATTTCAGCTTTTATTTCTTACATCACATTCCCAGTGGGTCAGAAGTTTACATACACTCAATTTGTATTCGGTAGCATTGTCTATAAATGATTAAACTTGGGTCAAGCTTATCGGGTACCCTTAAACAAGCTTCCCACAATAAGTTGGGTGGATTGTGGCCCATTCCTACTGACAAAGCTATTGTAGCTCAGTCAGGTTTGTAGGCCTCCTTGCTTACACACACTTTTTCTGTTCTGCCCACAAATGTTCTATAGGATTGCTGTCAGGGCGTTGTGATTGCCACTCCAATACCGTTACTTTGCTGTCCTTAAGCCATTTTGTCACAACTTTGGAAGTATGCTTGGGGTCATTGTCCTTTGGAAGACCCATTTGCAACCAAGCATTAACTTCCTGACAGATGTCTGGAGATGTTGCTTAAATATATACACATCCTTTTCCTTCCTCATGATGATATATATTTTGTGAAGTGCACTAGTCCCTCCTGCAGCAAAGCACCCCCACAACATGATGTTGCCACCCTCGTGCTTCACAGCTGGGATGGTGTTCTTCAGCTTGCAAGCCTCCACCTTTTTCCTCCAAACATGAAGTTGGTGTTCATGGCCAAACAGTTCTATTTTTGTTTCATCAGACCAGAGGACATTCCTCCAAAAAGTACAATTTAGTGTATGTAAACTTCTGACCCACTGGAATTGTGATACAGTGAATTATAAGTTAAATAATCTGTTAACAATTATTGGGTAAATGACTAGTCTTTTGCACAAAGTAGATGTCCTAACCGACTTGCCAAAACTATAGTTTGTTAACAAGAAATTTGTGGAGTGGTTGAAAAACAAGTTTTAATGACTCCAACCGAAGTGTATGTAAACTTCCAACTTCAACTGTATTCCACATTTTGTGTTACATCCTGATTTCAAAAACATTTTTCTCATTTACATAAGTATTCACACCCCTTGGCCAATAATATGTAGATGCAACTTTGGTGGCGATTACAGCTGTGAGTCGTCTTGGGTTTGTCTGTATCAGCGTTCTTCCTTGCGTATTTTATCAATCTGTTAATTTATATGGGGAGTGGTGGTGAACATCAATCTTCAAGTCTTTCTACATATTTTAAATTGGATTCAAGTCTTTGGCTCGGCCACTCAAGGACTTTCACATTCTTGTTCTGAAGCCATTCCAGAGTTGCTTTGCTTCGCCCCCGGTCTAAGGTCGTTTGCACAAAGAGTTAACACTTTGTCTCATCAGACCACATAATCTTTTGCCTTATGCTCTGAGTCTTTCACGTGCATTTTTGCTAACCCCAGGCGTGCGGTCATGTGCCTTTTTCTCAGGAATGGGTTCAGTCTGGCCAGTCTCCCATAAAGCCCAGATTGTTGAAGTGCTGTAGAGACTGCTGTCCTTTTGGCAGGTTCTCCCATCTCAGCCAAGGAACTCTGTGGTTCTATCAGAGTGGTGATAGTGTTCTTAGTCACCTCCCTGAACAAGGTCCTTCTTATCCGGTTGCTCAGTTTAGTTGGATCGCCAGCTCTAGGCAGAGTCTGGGTAGTTCCATATTTTTTTTTATTTCCCAATGATGGAGACCACTGTGCTCTTGGACTTTCAACACTCTTTGAAATTGTTTAATACCCTTTCCCAGATATATGCCTACGGACAGTTTCTTGGACTTGATGGTATAGTATCTTCTCTAGCTTGCACTGTCAACTATGGGGCCTTATATAGACAGGTATGTTTATTTCTAAATCATGTCCAAATAATTGAATTGGAAACAGGTGGACTCCAATCAAGTTGATGCGAAATCTCAAGGATGATCAAAGGAATTTGGATGCACCTGAGCTCAATTTGGAGTGTCATAGCAAAGGGGTGTGAATAATTAAAATAAAATTTCATTGTCATTTTCAATAGATTTTCAAAAAGTTGTCACTTAGTCCCATAATGACAATCATTTTTTTTAAATACATTTTGAAATCAGGCTGTAACACAAAATGTGGAATAAGTCAAGGGGTATGAATACTTTCTGAAGGCACTGTGTATAAAAAATAAAATAATGGACAATGCCAGCGGCCCATAAGCCTGTTTTTATTCATGGCTTTTGCACTATTTTGGTTGTCATAAATGTCTATATTGAACATTTGAGCTGAGGTGGAGCAAATTCACATTAAAAGTCAGACCTGCTCTGATTGTCAGTCACTAAATAAAAACTGAAAACTGAATGGTGGTGCGAAAAAGGGCTCGTGGTAGATATAATATGTGAAATTAACCAAATTATTACCAAAAAGTTTTGGTTCTGCTGATCCGAGTGCTGTCTCTGTGAGAAATGACAAATCATCTGCTGTGATGCAGCGAGATAGGGAGAAAACAGCGAAAGACATTCACGCACACTGACACAGATCATGTAGCCTAATATTTTGTCTTTGTATGAAATATATTTCATAACTACTATAGTAGTCTAATTAGGGAAAGGGGATTCGGGGGGACATTTAGACACTGTCATGCATCCACCTGTCACCAGAGGTCGGCAGAGACCGTCCTAGAGACACAAACGACACTCAGGGGTGACCTATTTACTCGTTATGATATCCATGTTAAAGGAGGCGTTATTCTATAACATGTATGCTAAGAATGAGGAAAGCAAGTACAGTGAGTGAATTTAATAAATAACAGAATATGGAACAAAGCAACAAGCACAAGTAGCGTACAGACAGGAAACACAGGAACAGAAACAATCATTCCTGGGGAAAGAACCAAAGAGTGACAGATATAGGGGAGGTAATCAGGAAGGTGATGGAGTCCAGGTGAGTCTCATCAGGCACAAGAATGCGTAACGATGGTGGCAGGTGTGCGTAATAATGAATAAACTGGCGACGGAGTGCCGGAGAGGGAGTAGACATGACAGACAGACACTAGGCCACTTGCAAAATATCCTAACAAGTTGTTAGATTGGCTTTTATAACACATAGGTAAGGCAATAGCCATCTACTGTACATTTATACAATGCTTTTTACCAAACACAAGCAGTGGTGGAAAAAGTACCCAATTGTCATACCTGAGTAAAAGTAAAGATATCTTAATAGGAAATGACTCAAGTAAAAGTGAATGTCACCCAGTAAAATCATTATTGAGTATACAAGTATTTGTTTTTAAATGTACTTACCTATCAAAAGTAAGTATAAATCATTTCAAATTCTTTATATTAAGCAAACTATAAGGCACCATTTTATTATTTGTATTTATTATTTACGGATAGCCAGGGGCACACTCCAACACTCAGACTTAATTTACAAACAAAGCATGTGTTTAGTGAGTCTGCCAGATCAGAGGCAGTTGATGACCAGGGATGTTCTCTTGATAAGTGTGTGAATTAGACAGTTTTCCTGTCCTGCTAAACATTCTGTCACGCCCTGGTCCTAGTATTTTGTGTGTTCTTTATTTATTTGGTCAGGCCAGGGTGTGACATGGGTTTATTTTGTGGTGTGTTTTGTGTATGGGGGTTTTTCGTAGGTTTTGGGATTGTGGCTTAGTGGGGTTTTCTAGCATAGTCTATGGTTGACTGAGGTGCTTCTCAATCAGAGGCAGGTGATTATCGTTGTCTCTGATTGGGAACCATATTTAGGAAGCCATATTCTTTGAGTGTTTCGTGGGTGATTGTTCCTTTCTTTGTGTTGTCACCAGATAGGCTCAGTCACTTTGGATTTTCTTTTTTCATTGTTTTGGAAGAGAAGAGAACGAGCGCCATTCTCCTTGCGGAGATGGTGCTAAATACATCAACACGGTCGGTCCCTGGGATTGGGCTGGCCAACACGATTCGGTTTGACTGGAAGGAAAAGGAGTTGGAGCCTTTAGGACGGGAAACTTTTGGAAGGATAATATTGATGGGGATTCTAAAGCTGACGGTGAAGGACGTGTTTTGTTTCCAAGGCAACTCGTTGGAGGGAGCATACGACGTGGCACTATATACAGACGAGAAACACGATAATATCCTGAGAAGGGCAAGAGCAGTGGGAGGTGAGAGGCCGATGAGCCACTATGAAATAACAAGCCTGGCAAAGAATAACTTTAGGGTTGTAACTGTCAACATTTACAATCCATACGTTAAGGACGAAGAGGTGAGGGCCTTTCTGGGGAGATACATGGATAACGTCTCCTCAGCAAGGCACCTCAAAGACTCCCTTGGGTTTTGGAATGGGAGGAGAGGCTTCCAGGCCCTCCTCAGGGAGGACCCAAAGGGACATGGTGGCTACCTCCATCCTCCTGCTATGTTCTCCCTAGGGGCTGACAGGGGACGTTGTTTTATGCACGTCAGCCCCCATTTTGCAGGCGCTGTATGGCCTACGCCCACATTTTCGCCTCGTGCAGCACAAGAAAATGCAGATTTTGTGGATCTGAGGAACACGAGGCGAGGGATTGTGACAAGCCTAAGGCGTGCCACGGGTGTGGATCGTCAGCACACCTGTGGCGGGGGTGCCCGGCTCGTCAGAGGTCATATGCGTCTGCGGCTGGGGGGGAAGCAGGAGCGGGGGATGGGGATGGGGGAAGAGGAGGGGAAGAAAGCACGCCTCATGACCAGAGTACAGGTCCAGAGGGGAAGGCCGCAAGGGAGGAGGAGCAAGAAGAGGCGGATGGAAGAGAGAAGGAAACGGCAAGCACGGGAGTGGGAGAACCAGGAAAAGCGGCGGAAGGCAACCGAGTGGAGGAGCATGAGAGAGAAGAAAGCGAGGGAGGAGTGTTGGAGAAGGAGACGGTGGAAGAGCAAGTGGACTGGGGGGAAAGTGCCCTGGTGGAAGAGATGAGGGGTAAGGTGGAGGAGCTGGCGGGGGGGAGGGTGGTATATCTCCACTGCCGCCATCACCAAAGAAGAGAATGAAGAGGGTGCGATTGGCTGACAGTGAGAGGGAGGGGATGGCCAAGAGTGATGGGAGAAACCTCTGGGTTGCTGCTGGTTTCCCCAGGCCCTCAACTTCTGTTGGGTGGGGACACACCTAACAAGACTCAGGACTGGATACAGGAGGAGGTGGGGAGTTTTTTTGTTTGGGGACTCAGCCTCCCCGATTTTTATTTGTATTTTTTTATTTTTTTATTTTATTTTTTATATATTTTTTTTCAAACCAGCTGCCCCACTGGGGAGGGGGAGGAGTGTGGGGGTAGACCCAGGGTGCAGGGCACCCCGGAGCCAAACACTATTCCTGCATCCTGGGTTAGTGAGATGGAGGAAGAGGGGGGGATGTCGGGAGTACGGATGGTGTTCTCACCGATAGATATGGAGCAGGGTGAGTCTCCTGTTTTTTTTCTGTCTGGGTTTAGATTGAGTGTATAACATGTTTTTATTTTATTTCATGGGGTCTAATTTTAATTTTGTTAGTTTAAATGTAAGGGATTTTGTTAAGAGGAGGGCGGTTTTTAGTTATTTGGAGGTTGTGGGGTTTGATTTTTGTTTTTTACAGGAGGTTCACCTCAGGGATGGAGGGGATGTTAGTAGGTTTAAGAGGGAGTGGGACAAGGGGGAGTCGGTTTGGGGTATTGGGGGGGTGCACTCATCGGGGTAGCGATTTTGTGTGGGCACAGGGATGTAAAAGTGGAGGATTCTTTTGTGGTAATGCAGGGGAGGGTTATAGGGGTGGATGTCACGATAAGGGATTGTAAATTTAGATTAGTGGTGGTGTATGGGCCACAGGTGGTGGCAGACAGGAGGGAGATGGTGGACTGTCTGATGCCCCTGTGTGTCACAAATAGGAAATTAGTGATAGGGGGGGGGGGGGGGGGGGGGTTTAATACAGATTTAGGAATAGGGGGGGATAGCAGTGCAGGCGCCACTACCAGGCTAATGGCTTGCCATGGTCTGGTTGATGGTGGTCTGCACACTACTCCGAAAATGGCCGGTCCTACATGGGGGTTGAGCGGAGGCTCGACTATATTTTTGTACCCAGGTCTTTGGGTAAGTTGTCTGGGCGGCTGTTGCCTGTTTTCTTTTCGGATCACGACGGGGTGCTCCTGCAGGTGGGGTCGCCAGTCTGCCTCTTTGGTAGGGGGTACTGGAAGTTAGATCGGGATGTGCTGGAGGAGCAGGCTTTTGTTGACGGGTTTTATGGTTTCTTCTGGAGGCTTGAAGGCCTCCGGTCCATGTGCGAGGGGGTGTTAGAGTGGTGGGAATTAGTTAAGGTGAGGATTAGGGCTTTTATAATAGGGTATTGCAAGAGGAAAAAAAGGGAGGAGAGGAGGGAGGTGGATCGTATCCAAAGGTTAATTGAACTCGAGTACGAGGCAGGCAACCTCGGCGGGTCGCTTGACTGGGAGAGATCCGCTACCCTAAAGGCGCAGCTCAGGGAGTTGCAGGAGCGGAAGGCTCGACCTTTCCTGGAGCGTGCGCATAGTGGCTTTCTAGAACACAATGAGACTTGTTCCGCTATGTTCTTTAAGTTGGTTAGGGCCAGACAGAGTAGGAAGGTAATGCATGGCGTTAGGGAAGAAAATGGTAGTATAGTTAGAGAACCAGAGGATATGGTCAGGGTGACAACTGATCATTTCCAAGGTTTATTTAAGGAAAGGGAATTTCACTAGAAGAGGTTGAGAGCGCTCTTAGGAGGATGGGAAAAGGGAAGGTGCCTGGGATGGATGGGCTGCCGGCTGAGTTTTATCTCAATTTTTGGGGTATACTTGGACCAGTGGTCCTCGACGTCTTGAAGGCCATCCTTGAGACGGGGGTCCCGGGGGGATCAATGGCTGTTGGTGTGCTGTCACTTTTATATAAGAAGGGGGAAGTAACAGACCTTGGCAACTGGCGGCCATTGACCATGCTGTGCGTAGATTACAAGCTACTTGCAAAGGTTTTAGCAGACCTGTTGCGCACAGCCCTTCCCTACGTCGTTCATGAGGATCAGACGTGCGGGGTAGAGGACCACTCTATTAGATGGAACCTACAGTTAATCAGGGACTCAATCGCTTGGGTTGAAGATAGAGGACTGCCTTTAATGGTAGCAGCGCTAGATCAGGCGAAAGCCTTTGATCGCGTGAATAGATCCTTTTTATTCAGAGTGTTAGGTCGATTAGGATTTCGGGAGAAGTTCATAGGATGGATTCGTATGTCGGAGCGGGGTGCCGAGTAAGTGACAAGTCACTTGGGTGACGTTTTTGACCTCTCGTCTGGGGTCAGGCAGGGGTGCCCACTCTCCTCTTCTCTTCGTTCTGTACTTGGAGCCTCTGGGGGCTGCCATTAGGGCAGACACAGGGGTGGAAGGCTTGTTGATCCCTGGAAGTGGTGGGCTGCGTGTTAAGATGACGCAGTACGCCGACGACACTTCCTTGCTGCTGTGCAAGGACTCGTGCCTGACAAGGTCCCTTGCCATCTTTGGGGATTTCACCCGTGCGTCGGGAGCAGTTCTGAACCATGCAAAGTCTTCCGTCAAGTTTTTCGGTAGATGGCGCGGTAGAACGGATGTGCCCGGGGGGGTTCTCTCTCTGTGAGGGGGCCCTGAGGATTCTCGGGGTCCATTTTGAGACCTCCGGCTCAGCGACGCTAAACTGGAACATGCGTATTGCAGTGGTACAGAGGAAGCTAGCAATGTGGAAAGCTAGGTATTTGTCTATGGGCAAAGTCCTGGTCCTAAAGGTGGATGTGTTGCCGTCTCTTTTGTATTTGGCGTACATCTACCCATTGCCGGCTTGTCTGAGGAGGCCTCTAGTGAGGCTTGTGTTTCAGTTCATGTGGAGTGGCAGGTGCGAGTGGGTCGCCAGGGCACGCATGCTCTGTCCCATCGGGGAGGGAGGTAGGGGGGTACCACATTTCCCCCTCAAGCTCGACGCAATTTTTGTTTCTTTCTTGTTAGCGGAGCTTGCTCATCCAGTGATACACCCGTCCGGTTACCTCCTGCGGGTGTTCTTCTCGTATCAGGCGAGAAGCGTAATGGTGTGGTCTAACACGGGTCCACGGGCGGAACAGCTGCCGTGGCACTTTGGTCATGCGGCCAAGTGGCTGCGTGCACACCCTGAGGTTGAAGTTGCCCGAGTAGGTTTAGATCACAGGCACCTGTACGAGGAGGTCAGAAAGGCAGGGAGTCCGGCGCCTGTAGTGGGCATCTCGGAAGTGGTCTGGGAGGGAGTGCAGGCGCGGGGTCTGGTGCGGGGTCAGGACCTGAATTGGTTGAGCCTCCATAAGTGCTTGCCGGTACGTTCCATCATGTACCGGTATAGTTTGGTGCAATCCCCCACCTGTCCAAGATCCTCTTGTGGCAGGGAGGAGACTGTGCGCCATGTCTTTTGGGACTGTGCCTTTGCCGGAGTAGTATGGACTAGGGCACGGGTGTTGTTAGGTTTGGTAAGGGGGGATTTTGTATTGACTTGGGCCAGGTTAGAGAGAGGTGTAGGGAGAGCGAGAGGGACGGATAGGGACCGGTTTCTGCTCTGGCTTCTCATGAGTCTCTTTAAACGGGGGCTGTGGGAAGCCAGGCAGAACATGGTGAAGACAGGGAGAGACTGGGGGGTGGAAGGGATAGTGAGGAGGGTGGAAGGAGATTTGAGGTGGAGGATGAAGAGGGAGGAAAGGAAGTGGGGGCAGCATGCTGCTCGGGAGAGGTGGAAGGGGGGTTTAGGGCTGGGTGTCATTTAGATTTGTAAGGGGATAGATTAGGGATGGGGAGATAGGGAAATGTAGTTTGTAGGGTGACGGGGAGGGAAGATGCTCCCCTGAGGTTTTGTTTGGGGTTTTTGTTTAGTTAAATTAAAATACCATTGTTGGAGTATGTATGAAAATTGTGAGTTGTAAAGAATGAATGGTATTGAAGGTAATAAATAATTTTTTTAAATATTAGGCTGTTTCGGTTTTCACGTTACGTTTATTGTTTTTGTATTGTTTGTCATCTTCATTAAAGATGTATCGAATTAACCACGCTGCATTTTGGTCCGACTCTCTTTCGACGGAAGAAAACTAACACATTCAAAATGAAATGAGTACTTTTGGGTGTCAGGGAAAAGGTATGGAGTAAAAAGTACACACTTTTCTTTAGGAATGTAATGAAGTAAAAGTAAAGTACAAATATCCCAAAAAACGACTTAAGTAAAAATACTTGAAAGTACTACTTAAGTACATTACACTATTGAACACAAGTCATTATGTGTTACAATAAAGGTGAATTTGGGGACTGTCTGACTATTTTAATGTTTATTTGCTTCTGAATCTGCCTCTTCAGCCCAGCAAGTGAGTTTGAGCTGTAGTTGTAACAAGTGACTGGTGTCAGATTACATTACATAGCCACTGCACTGAAAGGCTGGAAAGTCCCACCTATCTCCCGCTTATTTCTTCATTCGCTTCTTGACAGAAAGATATGCATGTGCGCGGCACTGTCAAACGAAGCACAACGCTGTAAATCTATCTGCTTCCACATAAACTAGTCCCTGCATCGTTCTTTGACAAACACTGAAGGTTGTATATTGAATTCAATATAAGAAACCAGAGAGTGAGAGAGACTACCAGTTCCTTAAAGTGTAACAGACAGGGTTATAGCAACATGAAATACTAGTAAAATCTGTTCATATATGTTCATACACCCCCAGGAAGAATATGATACCTTTTCTACATTTTCTGATAAGCGAGCAATTAGATATGGTAATTTTCATATATTCATAAAATGTTTGGGAATGAGGTACTGTAGAGTAAGGCATTTGTGAAAATTCTATAGTAATATAGAGTGGGAAAGCGGCCGTGCGTTTGGACGAATGACAGACACTGCAGTAAATAAAACTTAATAAAAACGTGTCAGTCTTGTCCAGGGCTGTGTTATGTACGTTTTTATGTCTGGAACATTAAATTGAACGGAAACGGTGCTGTACTAACAGCCATTTGAAAAATGGGGACGATTGTGGGTTGGGAAACGCTGTCCGCATGGTCACTGCCCTTTTAAATACTTTACTAATTTCTTCGAGCCACACCTCGCCACACCCAGCAAACGGGAGCAAACGTACCTCAAAGTCTGTTCAATAACTTTTTGGGAAACGCCGCGTTCAGCACAAATCGTTCCGCAACAGCAAACATTCAAGCGAAATGAACGCACCTCAGGAACGGACTCAACACAGACTGTGTGGCAAATAAGCCATTTGCCACACGGGCCTGCCATTATTCACTTTAAACTGGACTGTGTGTTTACAGGCAGTAGCAACAGCGTGACTTTAGATCATAAGAAAGTATTAGCCAAAAGCCACAAAATACACCTGAATGGATTTCTGCAAATACTGTAAGAAAATACCACGAGTCCTCTTACATTTGGGAACTTTACAATCCTATTCATCAAATAACCATGAATAGGTAGGCTCTCACTCCCTTAGTAGCCTATGCACATCAACAAGATCAACAACTAATGTTAGACAGTGTCACGTTCTGACCTTAGTTCCTTTGTTTTGTCTTTGTTTTAGTATGGTCATGGCGTGAGTTGGGGTGGGCAGTCTGTTTTTCTATGTTTGCTTTTGAGTTTGGCCTGGTATGGTTCTCAATCAGAGGCAGGTGTCGTTGTCTCTGATTGAGAATCATACTTAGGTAGCCTTTCTCCACCTGAGTTTCGTGGGTGTTTATTTTCTGTTTTGTGTGTTTTCACTTGACAGGATTGTTCGTTTTTCCTAGATTTTGTTTAGTGTTCTGTTTTGATTATATTAAAAATCATGAACACTTACCACGCTGCACCTTGGTCCTCACCTTCTACTGATGACAGCTGTTACAGACAGAGCAAGAAGAGCTCAAATCTAATGAGGGAACAGTAGATAAACCCTCTCAACCCGTTCCATCTGGTTGGCCGTCAAAATTGCACAGATAAATTATGTGGAATAGTAGCCTATGCATGCTTGTCCCAACCCGTGTTTTGACAACAGAATGGGAACTTGCCTTGTAGCCCTCCCATTTGGAGAACAGTTGTTAAAGCTCAACATAGCTGATTCATATTCATAAAGTGATTCATATGTATTGCTAGCTAACCAAATGACATCTGCATCTCTAGCTGTAGCCATGAGAAAAGATATGGGGGAAAAAAGTCGGCCTCTCGTCCAATGACAAGACACCCTCCCAACAGCAAGTTAGCTAGCTAGCTAATGTTAGGCTCTGTGTTTTTAACTTGCTAAATAAATAGCTACATAAATAGATAAGCTAGCCTATTAACCACTTTGACAGATTTGTAATCATTGGCCTTGTTAGTTTGATTTGTATTGACATTCCCAGCCTTAGTTACAGTTTTTGTCCAAAATATTGAGTCACTGAAACTGAAACAGTGCATCCCGAAGGGCTGGAGGCAGCAAACATTGTATCAGTCTAGCTGTGATTTACCACATGTTCGCAATATTTGTTGGACTACCAAGAAATGTATTGGTGAATTATATTAATTAATTATGCATTGAACTGCATCCATCTATTCTGCCAACATACTCTACGTCATGGCATTGTTTGTCAAATATAACCTATTTTTAAAACATCTTGTGGTTTAAGGTTTTGTAGCATGAACTGGGAATTGTATATTTTGACTGATATTATGATTGTCTGTTTCATATCTGCAAATTAGTTTACATTAAAGTGGAACTGACAGCATGTTACCATTGGCTACAGCCAAAACTGATGTCAGTCTCTCTCTCTCTCCCTCCTCTCTTTTCTTCTATTGAATTATATGTAGTCTAATATTTAAACTAAAGGGAGAACACTTGAAATGCATTATTTGACATGTGTAGTTAGGCTGTTAAAAGGTATTAAGCCAGTGGTAATCTATAAATCATTTATTTAATGATTTTCTTGTTTGTCTGTTTATTCATTCACAACTAGGATGGATACCACTTTATTTTAAGGTTCTGTAATAAACAATGTATACATTGTGTTCACCATTTATTAGTCATTACTCCCACATTAATTAACCATTTACCAATCATTTGTAAAGTATTTTTTTGCAGTCACTAAAGCAAATGCTATTTATAGTTTATAAATACTTTATAAATGTTGAGTGACCTGTAATTTCTCACAATAGCATTACTGCCTGGTTGTGGGCTAGTGTGGCTGTAATGCCAAGGCTGAATTTTTGTCAAGTCCCTGCTGAAACACCTGTTATTTTACCAAAATAAAGATGGGTAAAGTGATTATTTAAACATCTAACCACATAATTATAAGATGCATAAGTAATTAAATCAACACGTTTCAGATTTATACAATGAACATTGAACATTTTACAGAGAATCTTAATGGAGATAATATTTCTCTAAAGGTTTTGAAAATCAGGTCAGAAATCATGATTTTACTATTTTGTTGATGTGGTATGCAAATAACATTTCTAAAATGTATCTGTAAAAAGCTTAATCAAAAGTATTACTACTGTGCATGGTTCTCCTTTACTGCTACTTTTTCAGCTATGTTTCAGTATTGACAAATTTAGTGGGGTGGTAAGGAATTCAGTTAGATATTTCAAATATGCAATACAAAAAAAGTGTGAGTATACCTGTAAGACATGTGTGCTACAAGTTTGGGAGACATTGTCACGACTCAGGATATGACCCAGATGCAGACACGGGAGGCAGAGAGTACAGTTCAAATGATTTATTAGAAACACGGGGCAGGTAGAGGGCAGGCAGAGGTTTGTGATAAGGTGAGAGTCAGGCAGGTACAGGACAGCTGGCAGCCTTGGGGTCAGGGCAGGCAGAATGGTCAGAACCAGGTAAAACTAGGAAACAGAACTAGGAAAAACTAGGTAACAGAACTAGAGAAACAGGAAGGCGGGAAAGAAAGCTGGTAAGAAGACGAACTGGCAACATGCAAACAGAACACAAGTATAAATACACAGAGGATAATGGGTGACATCTGGAGGGGTGGAGACGAGCACAAAGACAGGTGAAACAGATCAGGGTGTGACAGAAATAGGATGCCAACTCTCAATTTATACCACTTTTGTAGAACGGCCAATGTAGGCTATTTTGCTGGTGTTGTGCAAATCAGATTAAGAGAAGTATAGAATGCACAAATGAAACTTGATTGAATTGTACACCGAGGCATTTTACACAGAGTGATTCCGGCATTTGGAAACTGTTACGTTCCCCAGCAAGAAAACCAAAAATGTCACTCAGACAGAAGGGGGAGCTAACAAAGTCACTGACCAACAATCAAAACGAAACAGGTGACGTTTTAGAAAAGCTTCTGAAAGACGCTCATGGGGGTGTCCACTGGAACCTAAAAGACACCCACCATGAGCACCCACTAAATTTACCCAAGAAAATCCCACACCAAACTTAAAGACAGGAAACAAGCCAATAAGGTGGAGCAAAACAAAATCGGATAAAGGACTGTTTGTCTAGAAATCCAAATAAGGAGCGCCAACTAAAAGGTGTTAACCCTCCACATCTACATATCTGGATCACTGGGCTAGCCACTTTTAAATATCACCTGGACCAGCACAGGTGAAATACTTTCCCACTAACGAGACGGCAACCAGCACAGGTGTAACACATAATGACTAACGAGTTTATGCCAATCGGTGTGCGCTACATGCTAAAGAGCTACACGTGCTAAAGTTCAACCTCAAAACAATGGAAAAACCAAAGCCTGTAACAGAAACTAACACACACCTCACAAACACCTATACCGCCCTACATCCTCTTGACTACAGCGTAGGTGTCATTTCAATCAAAGCATTACACCCACCCTGTATTCAAGAAAATGTTGTCTTACAGTAGCTGATGGCAGGCACAACACAAAACACTGATGTAAAATGGGGTCTAAGCTATAACATATGTTTTTGATCCACAAAATAATTCATTTTTTAAAGAAATTATAAAATTATTTGACAACCCTGCCAAGCGTTGAAATTATATACGGTACCAGTCAAAAATTGACACACCTGCTCATTCAAGGGTTTTTCTTTATTTTTACTATTTTCTACAATGTAGAGGAGTTATATAGGGCCATGGTCTTTGAATTATGTTTTCATGTTGTTTTAAAGGAAACTACAATGGTAGTATGAAGGAGATCTATTTAGTTTTTTTTTACTGTTTATGATAACACAGATGTAACGTGACTAAGTACTTGAATGGAGAAATGTATCATGTTAGTCACAGTGCAAGAGTACCATAAGTGTAGGTGCTTACTGTGCACATATTGATTGATTTGTTTTTGTTTGTGTGTCCAAACCTTTGACTGGTACTGTACATCTCAACCATTTATCTTATCCAGTGATAAAGACATGCATGTCTCACAGTATGGTGGGGTAGGCAAAATAAGTTGACTTTGAGCACCTTTATCTCCTGAATGTTGGTCACTTACTCACTGTCACACACACCCCTGCACACAGAAACTATCCAACTCACTCATCCCCCCCCCCCCTACACACACACACACACACACACACACACACACAGAGGGATGCTGATGGATTTGTTGTACTCTTTGCTCCCCTGGTGGTATGTGTTATCACATCAGATGAAACAGCAGGCCCACAGAGATGGAGATAATCGCCTGGTACATCCCCTGTCTGTCTGCTTCCCCAATGCTCTCTGCTGCTCCACAGATAAGGGCGAAACTTCACCTCGGTCCTAAATCATATCAAACGATAACTTCCATCTCTTGTGCTGTTGTATACCTTTGAAGTAGTACTTTACTGTAATGTACTGACCTATACTCTACATTTCTTTACTGGACTGCGCTGTACACTATGCTGTCCAAACTTATGAAACAGATGTCTAGGATTGGTTCAGATTTGGACTGACCAAATGTCAACTACTTTTCAAAGTCCATGGACGTCTGATGTCGGTCGATGCTCAGTGGGTGAGAGGGCTGGTTACAGTAAATGGAAAGAGAAGGGGCTCCCGGATAGCTGTCAGTAAGAGTCGGGATAGGTGACATTAATAACTGGAGAGAGATAGAGAGACAGGGAGACAGAAAGAGAAAGAAAACAGTTATGAACTGAACATACTGTAACAGTATGCCAGTGGAAAGGAGGACAGTAAGCAGGTGACAACTGTGGTTTGTGACTTATGATTTCCCATTGTAGCAAAGACAGTTCCAATAATTCTGTTACCAATTTTTTTGTTCATTCTTTTACCAATTTGGTAACAGAATGACGCGTTTTAATTACTTAACAATTCAATTTGGTTTAAGATTTATTATCAGAAACACTGTCTAATTGGTAGGTCTACCTTTACTGTGAACGCTCATTGTCCTCTCTGTTATTTTATTTGAAACAGATGGAAAAGGGGTCCTAGAAAACATTGAACAGAAAAAGTCTTACAAGGTATCCGAAATACACAAACACAATAATGTTGACGTAAAAACCCCTGCTAACTAATATCAACACTTAGATTTAGTTTTGGACAAAGGTGTTTACCTTCTGTAAGTTTAAGAAATATTGCCTTGTGCCTTGTAATTCCATTACCAAAAACCCACATGCAGTGTATCTTTAAGATAATGAAAGTTCACAGAATTAACAAATAATGTTAGTGATTTTACTGATATACATTTTGTTTATAAATTAGTTGCCCTTTCCTGCAGTCAAATTAAATAGTGACCTCATTAATATTTTTTTAAATAATTTCAGAATATATAAAATCCAGTGTTTCTTTGTCAAACAGTTATGTTATATTTCAGTGTTCTGTGATGCATTTAAAGTGTAATATTGGGATGCAAACTCAAAACGGAATACATTTCAACTCTGTATCTGACATGTAACAGGTGTCTTCTTTTTTTAAAGGTGTATACTTTTGTTTAAAAAGTAGATTTCTTTGAGACTACCAAGAAACAATCTGTGACCCTGATTTAGCCCACTGCAGTAAGAGGCTAAGTGATTAAAACACGTAATTCAGTTCCCTAATTGGGAGCGGAAATACAGCAAAATATGTAACAGATTTACTGCAACTGAATTGGCTACAATACATAGTAGTCACATTTGGGTCACCTGCTAATGTCCTCCATTCCACAGTTCATAACTGTTTAGTTTATCTTTCTGTCATCTGGTGGTCAAACCAAGAGTGTTAAAACAGTCTGAGTCTCAACAATCCCTCCCTCTCCCAATCTCTGGTGGTTGAAATTTGGTTAGTTCACCCTAGCACTGATGTTAACGTCCATAGACGGACCGGACCAAATCTGAACCCATCATAGATTTTTTCACAAGTTTGGATAGCATAGTACAGTACAGTGAGTTGAACACAGTAGAGTACAGTACAATACAGTTCAGTGAATATAGCACAGTAGAGTACAGTCCAATACAGTAGTACAGTAAAGAAAAGTAGAGTACAGCAGAGTATATTGTACTGTACTGAACTGTACTCTACTGTACTGTGCTTAACTCTACAGTACTGTACTCTACTGTACCCTACTCTGGTGTGATGTACTGTACTATGAAACATGAGAAAAATGACATGCATATCCATAATTATGCATTTCTGTGTAGTACAGATCAGGGACCATTATATAATTACGTTACTGTAATTATGTTAGTGTGCAAATCCACTTGTAGTTGAATAACCAAAATAGAATTTTTCAAACTCAAGGTGCCATGTCATAGCTGATATCCCATTCTTTCTGCAGTCATCTCTGATACCCCATTCTTTCAGCAGTCATTTCTGATACCCCATTCTTTCTTCTCTCTGCAATCTTAATTAGGAGCAGATACAGTGCATTCGGAAAGAATTCAGACTCCTTGACTTTTTACAAATTGTTACTTTACAGCCTTATTCTAAAATGGGTACAATTGTTTTTTTTTTCAATCTACACAATACCCCATAATAACGAAGCAAAAACAGGATCCTGACTAGTCTCCCAGTCCCTGCCGCTGAAAAACATCCCCACAGCATGATGCTGTCACCACCATGCTTCACCATAGGGATGGTGCCAAAGACTTCAATCTTGGTTTTATCAGACCAGAGAACCTTGTTTCGCATGGTCTGAAAGTCCTTTGGGTGCCTTTTGGCAAACTCCAAGCAGGCAGTGCCTTTTACTGAGGAGTGGCTTCCGTCTGGCCATAAAGGCCTGATTGGTGGAGTGCTACAGAGATGGTTGTCTTTCTGGCTAGACTGTAAACTCTCTTTCCAGACTCATATTAAACATCTCCAATCCAAAATCAAATCTAGAGTCGGCTTTCTATTTGGCAACAAAGCCTCCTTTACTCACGCCACGAAACTTACTCTCGTAAAACTGCCTATCCTACCGATCCTCGACTTTGGCAATGTCATCTACAAAATAGCTTCCAATACTCTACTCAGCAAACTGGAGGCAGTCTGTCACAGTGCCATTCGTTTTTTTACCAAAGCCCCTTATACCACCCACCACTGCGACCTGTATGCTCTAGTCGGCTGGCCCTCGCTACATTTGTCGCCAGACCCACTGGCTCCAGGTAATTTATAAGTCTATGCTAGGTAAAGCTCCGCCTTATCTCAGCTCACTGGTCACGATACCAACACCCACCCGTAGCACGCGCTCCAGCAGGTATATCTCACTGGCCATCCCCAAAGCCAACACCTCATTTGGCCGTCTTTCCTTCCAGTTCTCTGCCGCCAGTGACTGGAGCGAATTGCAAAAATCGCTGAAGATGGAGACTTATATTTCCCTCACTAACTTTAAACATCAGCTATCTGAGCAGCTAACCGAGCGCTGCAGCTGTACATAGCCCATCTGTAAATAGCCCACTCAATCTACTCTTCTCTTTTGCACACTAGTATCTCTACTTGCACATCATCTGCTCTTTTATCACTCCAGTGTTAATCTGCTAAATTGTAATTATTTCGCTACTATGGCCTATTTATTGCCTACCTCCTCACACCATTTGCATACACTGTATACAGACTCTTTTTTTCTATTGTGTTATTGACTGTACGCTTGTTTATTACATGTGTAACTCTGTTGTTTGTGTCGCAATGCTTTGTTTGATCTTGGCCAGGTCACAGTTGTAAATGAGAACTTGTTCTCAACTAGCTAACCTGGTTAAAAAAAAGTTGATTAAAAAAAATTATAATTAAAGGTTACCATGGGCTGCAAGGCAATTCATAGGCTACATAAAACATTGGTTCCTACTGTCATCATACTATAGTTCTCTTTTCAGTAGATCCATGTGATATTGACGGTAGGTTGACTCAACCCGCAATCCCTACGGTTTTATCCGGGGCGGAAGAGTTTAGGGTCATTCAACTATAACTAACTAAAAAGCCTACACAGCCATTTGCCAAATTATGCTTTTGGGAAGAAGAAAAGCAAAAAATGTTGTCAATCCACGGTGGCAAAAAGGATATTGTCGAAGTTTAATTCAATAAGACAAAAGCTGCGAACTGAGAGTTGAAAATAAAGAGCAGGGAGGGCCAGAAAAATAATGTTTGGTAAAAGAGAATGATAGCAGTGCCGGCTATGTTATGTGTGATGTTTGTGAGGCTCTATTACAAATGTGACAGTCACAAGAGGGGACTTCAAATAGGGCCAGGGATGTCAAGGGAACTGTTGCCTACTGTTTAGACGGGTTAAATGCAAACTGAAATGTGGACGTTGACTAACCAGATTAACCTGCTTTTTTTTTGCAAAATCCAAAGTCCTCTGATAGCAGCCATTAGGCAAAATTAGGCACTTGAATTTGGGGTGGCATTTTGGCGATTGGCTGCTACCCTCCAGTGCCCCTGATCAGCTACACACTGCCCGTTGCACCCCAGCCACCAGCTCATAGCGTTGCTGCAGTTCCCACCCCATTCCCGCTTCTCCCGAAGTTCACGCCCACTATCCTTGGTAGCTATGGTGGTGTGTGTGTGTTTATATGGGAATATCCAATTGTGAAACATTAATAAAAATGTATCTGCTGATACATTAATGATTATATTTTTTTGTAAACATTTGGTGTGATGAAGACGATTAGTGATAAGGTAGTAGCCTAACCTAGCCTGTTAACATTAGCTAGCTACTACTAGTGGATATCATTTTAGCTAAAAGTAATCTATAGAGATTTGAAACAATTTGCTACCATGTCAAGAGACAAACTATCAGGAAGCAAATATTTTTTTTAACTATGAGAAAAGAGGCACAATCTCTAAACCAAAGAAATTCACTGGTGAAATGTATCGGCGTGCAGCAATGTCCATCAGCTGGTGTGGAGAATGACAAGCCTATGAGGACAGGCCATTAATTCGCTGAGAATGACGAGGAGGAGTCCGAGCCATGAACTTCCACTGATGGTGACAGCTCTCTGTCTGGACAAGAACAGGTCGGCACCAGGCCTAGCCACAACACCAAACAATTCCGGCGAAGATCCTACTATCTTGGACCCAGACTCAGATTTATCGCACCCCATCCCAGATGACAGTGGTGGTGCTGCTAAATCAGACTTCCAGATAAAAAAACATAAAAGATCCTGGTGACTGGACAGAATATACAGTATGAATGGATCTTTACGGGATATGTTAGTGCAGGCTGGGCCACATCAGGATAAGGAGGGGAATTTCCCAAGAGGGGCAACGAATGTTTTCGGTGGCTCACTACAATAGGAGGGTGGTGAACGGGGAGAGAGTGGAGAGACCAAGGCTCGTCTATTCCAAGCGAAACAATGCAGCCTTCTGTTTTTGCTGCAAACGTTTTTCACACGAGTGCAAATCTGCGCTGGTCAGGGATGTAACCACGGACTGGAAGCGTCAGTGCCACCTCCTCAGCTCGCATGAGAAGTTGCATGACCACCTAGATAAACATCCTCTTACTGTCAACTGTGTTTATTTTCAGCAAACTTAACGTGTAAATATTTGTATGAACATAAGATTCAACAACTGAGACAAACTGAACAGGTTCCACAGACATGTGACTGAAATGGAATAATGTGTCTCTGAACAAAGGGGGCGGGTCAGTATTTGGTGTGGCCACCAGTTGCATTAAGTACAACAGTGCATCTCCTCCTCATGGACTGCACCAGATTTGCCAGTTCTTGCTGTGAGATGTTACCCCACTCTTCCACCAAGGCAACTGCAAGTTCCTGGAAATTTCTGGGGGGAATGGCCCAAGCCCTCACTCTCTGATCCAACAGGTCCCAGATGCGCTTAAGGGGATTAAGATCCGGGTTCTTCACTGGCCATGGCAGAACACTGACATTCCTGTCTTGCAGGAAATCACGAACAGAACGAGCAGCATGGCTGGTGGCAATGTCATGCTGGAGGGTCATGTCAGGATGAGCCTACAGGGTGGGTACAATATGAGGGAGGAGGATGTCTTCCCTGTAATGCATAGCGTTGAAATTGCTTGCAATGACAACAAGCTCAGTCTGATGATAATGTGACACACCGCCCCAAACCATGATGGACCCTCCAGCTCCAAATCGATCCCGCTCCAGAGTACAGGACTCAGTGAAACGCTCATTCCTTCGATGATAAACGTGAATCCGACCATCATCACCCCTTGTGAGACAAAACCCCGACTCGCCAGTGAAGAACACTTTTTACCAGTCCTGTCTGGTCCAGCGACAGTGGGTTTCTGTCCATAGGCGACGTTGTTGCCGGTGATGTCTGGTGAGGACCTGCCTTGCAACAGGCCTACAAGCCCTCAGTCCAGCTTCTCTCAGCCTATTGCGGACAGTCTGAGCACTGATGGAGGGATTGTGCATTCCTTGTATAACTCGGGCAGTTGTTGTTGTTGCTATCTTGTACCTGTCCCGCAGGTGTGATGTTTGGATGTACCAATCCTGTGCAGGTGTTGTTACACGTGGTCTGCCACTGCTAGGATGATCAGCTGTCCATCCTGTCTCCCTGTAGCGCTGCCTTAGGCGTCTCACATTGCAATTTATTGCCCTGGCCACATCTGCAGTCCTCATGCCTCCTTGCAGCATGCCTAAGACACATTCATGCAGATGAGCAGGGACTCTGGGCATCTTTCTTTTGGTGTTTTTCTGAGTCAGTAGAAAGGCCTCTTTAGTGTCCTAAATGTTCATAACTGTGATGTTAATTGCCTACCGTCTGTAAGCTGTTAGTGTTTTGACAACCACTGGTGCATGTTCATTAATTGTTTATGGTTCATCGAACAAGCATGTGTGTTTAAACCCTTTACAATGAAGATCTGTGAAGTTATTTGTTTTTTTACAAATAATCTTTGAAAGACAGGATCCTGAAAAAGGAACGTTTATTTTTTTGCTGAGTATAGTTTCCAGAAGTAGAAGGAGCTGGAGATCAGGCTGTTGTCAATGCAAACTCAGATTATTTGATTTCAGGACCATGGACAGTTACCAAGAGAAAACATCGCTGTCTGCAGTGCAGAACCACAGCAGAGGAAAGAGGCCACTCTAAGTGGAGACTAAATAAGTAAATGCTGATGTTGGACAATCAAATTCGATATGTAAATAAACAAAATTGGTTAAGGCTGGGTCATTGACATAAAGCTTATTTTTACACTGCTCCAGCGAAACAACAAGGCCTGCCATGCATTTATGAAAGCACTTATTTCCAATGCTCAAATGATCTTACTCTGTTTTACAGTTCAACAGGAATATTAAAACATATGTTAAATATGTTATATAAAAGTGTTATTTCTATTGTAGTTGCAACAATTATGGGGTGGGATATTTTTAATAAGAAACTTGTTTTTCTACTATAGGTAGTAGGTTGCATAGTGATAGTAACAATGTAACTCTCTAATGCAGGGGTTAGAGTAAAATGCCCTTCTGCCTGGTAAGGGACCTCCTATATGTGCACTTGTGTACTAAAAATGTGTAGGTGCATAAACATAGAATTACATAGCCAAATACTCCAATACTGTCGCATGCACTGATTAAATACCTCTGACTGGGAAGGGCTTGGTGTGTTTGACTAAAACCAGGGCTCGAATTGAGGGTATGACATACCCTTTTTTAAACATAAGGGGGAAAAGGATATCTATTGTTTGCTTTATATTTTGAAATGAATGCATAAAACGTATCCAGATTATATTAAGCGTTCCACAACAATGCTTTACTCAGTGATGCCATATGGTAGAAACAAACTCTAAAATGCCCGTGAAAGACGTGACTCCAATGCCTATGGGGATATATTGTTTCCTCTCTATGACAATCTGAAGCTAAACTGCAGCCTATAATATTAGAGGAAATACCATTTATTTACTTTGCTATTCTGTCCCTTTAATTGAGATGTTCTATTTCTGAAAAGGGAATATGTTTGTTTAAACACAGGCAGCTTTCAGGGAAGCACTTCTGTTGTTGGGTTATACAACGGACGAGTAGCCAGTAGTTGAAGTTTACAGTTTTCTGCGTCAGTAGAGCCTCTGTCTGGGTGGAAAGGTACACTTTTGAAAGTGCCATGCTTAGACTCGTAAGGATGTCTAAGATGTAATGATTGGTCTCACCTAGGGCTGCAGAACGTCCAGGGCATTGGTGATTTTATCAATGTAGTCAGAATTAAAATAATAGGTTATGTTTATTGACATTGAACTGATTATATAGCGCACTGACCAGATGTGTTAAAAATGGTTGTATTTGTAGCATAGGCCTATTAATTGGGTGGCTATTATGTTCTGTTCCTCCAACCCAAGGCCATTTTTGTCTCGCCTAGGGCGGCAGAACGTCCAGGGCCGGCCCTGTCTGATAGTACCAGTCCCGTGCGAAACGACACCCCTGTGTTTTGAGAGAAAAGTTTGACAGGTGTTGCTCGTGGTTTCAGCAATAAAATAATAACTGTTTCAATAAATTGAACGAAGTGCTGCGCATAGCCTATATATGAAGGGTTTACACGTATCGACTTTCAAAGTGAATACTTTTGTGTATACTGTACATTTTGTGCGAATGAATTGAACATTGCCAAGTGCATCATTAAGAAATAGTGTGCCTATTTAATAAAACCCTTGCTGTTTATAGATCAAACCAGTATTGAGCTAAACGTTTGGAACAAGTTCACTTTCTCATAGCCTAAAAACGCATATCAAGTGTAAATTAGCTGTTTAGCTCACATCTGAAGGCTGAGGAATATTTAGGACATAACCAAATGATTGTGATCACACTCAATTAAAGAATTATGGCGACACTATACCAAAGGTGTTTTGGTATGTTTTATAAACTTTGTAACCAAACTCGAGTTATCACAGTATCCGGTTTTCGCCTGAACTTGTTGAAACATCTTCACTTATAGAAACAAACTTAATTACTGTCAATTTATAGCTTTGCACATGCTTGGGATTCTCTCAACCAGCTTCATGAGGTAGTCACCTGGAATGCATTTCCATTAACAGGTGTGCCTTTTAAAAATATATTTGTGGAATGTCTTCTTTCTTAATGCATTTGAGCCAATCCGTTGTGTTGTGACACGGTAGGGATAGTATTACAGAATGTAGCCCTATTTGGTAAAAGACCAAGTCCATATTATGGCAAGAACAGCTCAAATAAGCAAAGAGAAACAACAGTCCATAATTACTTTAAGACATGAAGGTCAGTCAATATGGAAAATTCAAAGACCTGGCTCTCATGAGGACCACCACAGGAAAGGAAGACCTAGAGTTACCTCTGCTGCAGAGGATACGTTCATTAGAGTTACCAGCCTCAGGAATTGTAGGCCAAATAAATGCTTCACAGAGTTCAAGTAACAGACACATCTCAACATAAACTGTTCAGATGAGACTGTGTGAATCAGGCCTTCATGGTCGAATTGCTGCAAAAAAATCACTACTAAAGGACACCAAAAAAATAAGAGCCTTGCTTTAGGCAAGAAACACAAGCAATG
The DNA here is from genome assembly GCF_002021735.2 of Oncorhynchus kisutch. Lineage (NCBI taxonomy): Eukaryota > Metazoa > Chordata > Actinopteri > Salmoniformes > Salmonidae > Oncorhynchus > Oncorhynchus kisutch. The sequence goes on along the minus strand of NC_034199.2, from coordinate 7,974,260 downwards.
GACATTAGACCGGTGGAAATCTGTCATTTGAGATTTTTGGTTCTAACCGCCGTGTCATTGTGTGACGCAGAGTAGGTGAACGGATGAACTCTTCATGTATGGTTCCCAACGTGAAGCATGGAGGCGGAAGTGTGATGGTTTGGAGATGCTTTGTTGTTGGCACAGTTTGTGATTTAGTTAGAAATCAAGGCACACTTAACCAGCATGGCTACCACAGCATTCTGCAGCGATACGCCACCCAATCTGGTTTGCGCTTAGTGGGACTATCATATGTTTTTCAACAGGACAATGACCCAAAACACACAGGATAATGAGGGTTTGGAACTTTAAAGCCAATTATCTCAAATAGAGATATCTTTTTGCAGATATTAACCTTATAGTGCCAAGCTCTGATGAGCTATAGCATTCACACTGATATAGGATTTAGGTCTACTGTAAATTGCAGTCTGGACATGCCAAATGCAGTCAATGAGTAAAATTAAATTCACTAGGCTAATAAAAATGAAACAACTTGTTTTAAAATAGTCTATCTAAATACAGGCACAATAACTGCACCCCCAACAGCAACTTGGCCAAGCCTTCCCCATTTCTCCTTCTCCCAAATCCATTCAGCTGATGTTCTGAAAGAGCTGCAAAATCTGGACCCCTACAAATCAGCCGGGCTAGACAATCTGGACCGTTTCTTTCTAAAATTATCTGCAGAAATTGTTGCCACCCCTATTACTAGCCTGTTCAACCTCTCTTTCGTGTCATCTGAGATTCCCAAAGATTGGAAAGCAGCTGCGGTCATCCCCCTCTTCAAAGGGGGGGATACTCTTGACCCAAACTGCTACAGACCTATATCTATCCTACCGTGCCTTTCTAAGGTCTTCGAAAGCCAAGTCAACAAACAGATTACCGACCATTTCGAATCTCACCATACCTTCTCTGCTATGCAATCTGGTTTCAGAGCTGGTCATGGGTGCACCTCAGCCACGCTCAAGGTCCTAAACGATATCTTAACTGCCATCGATAAGAAACATTACTGTGCAGCCGTATTCATTGATCTGGCCAAGGCTTTCGACTCTGTCAATCACCACATCCTCATCGGCAGACTCGACAGCCTTGGTTTCTCAAATGATTGCCTCGTCTGGTTCACCAACTACTTCTCTGATAGAGTTCAGTGTGTCAAATCGGAGGGTCTGCTGTCCGGACCTCTGGCAGTCTCTATGGGGGTGCCACAGGGTTCAATTCTTGGACCGACTCTCTTCTCTGTATACATCAATGAGGTCGCTCTTGCTGCTGGTGAGTCTCTGATCCACCTCTACGCAGACGACACCATTCTGTATACATCTGGCCCTTCTTTGGACACTGTGCTAACAAACCTTCAAATGGGCTTCAATGCCATACAACACTCCTTCCATGGCCTCCAATTGCTTTTAAATGCAAATAAAACTAAGTGCATGCTCTTCAACCGATTGCAGCCCGCACCCTCCCGCCTGACTAGCATCACTACTCTGGACGGTTCTGACTTTGAATATGTGGACAACTACAAATACCTAGGTGTCTGGTTAGACTGTAAACTCTTTCCAGACTCACATTAAGCATTTCCAATACAACAAGTCTATGCTTGGTAAAGCCCTGCCTTACCTCAGCTCACTGCTCACCATAGCAAAACTCACCAGTAGCACGCACTCCAGAAGGTATATTTCACTGGTCATCCCCAAAGCCAACACATCCTTTGGCCACATTTCCTTCCAGTTCTCTGCTGCCAACGACTGGAACAAATTGCAAAAATCACTGACGCTGGAGTCTTATCTCCCCCTCTAACTTTAAGCACCTTTCAGAGCAGCTTACCAATCACTGTACCTGTACACAGCCATTCTGTAAATAGCACACCCAACTACCTCATCCCCTCATTGTTATTTATCTTTTGCTTATTTTGCACCCCAGTATCTCTACTTGCACATCATCATCTGCACATCTATCACTCCAGTGTTAATGCTAAATTGTAATTATTTTTGCCTCTATGGCCTATTTATTGCCTTACCTCCCTACTCTTCTACATTTGCACACACTGTACATAGATGTTTCTATTGTGTTATTGACTGTACATTTGTTTAACTCTGTTTTTGTCACACTGCTTTGCCTTATCTTGGTCAGGTCGCAGTTGTAAATGAGATCTTGTTCTCAACTGGCCTACCTGGTTAAATAAAGGTGAAAAAAAACGAACTGGATTGTTCAATTTTATTTTGATTTTGCGATAAACATAGTGAGCTACTGAACACTTGACAAACAATACTCTGCAGGGTGATATATTTCACGTGATATTCTAAGCTTCATATGTGTGCTTTTGTAACTGGCGACATTACAACCTGGGGTGTACGGGAGTAGCCAACATATTTGACTATTCGACCAAGAGGGCCAACACCATTTTTTAAGTCGTAGGTGTGGCTACCTCATTAAGTGACTTTGAGCAACCATGACTGACTCATGTCTGCTACACATTCACATGTGCATTTTCACATTTTAATGTCAACTAGGGCTATCAAACTATTCAAACATTTTATGGAGTTTATTGCAGAATTTGCAAATTGAGCTGTAATTTAAGATTTTTTTTATACAAAAAGTCAAACAAGAATATTGCCGTTTTTATTTTGTCCAAAGTCACGGTTAGCAAAATCAGGTAAATTGTTTAATGGGGTAAATGTTGGAGGTAATGTGTTACAAAGTAACATGTTATGTCATCAGATTGTTTTTATGAGTAACGGAGTAAAGTAACTAGTTACTTTTTCAAATTGGGTAATATTATTACAGTTACTTTGTCAAACAAAGTGTGCATTACTTTCAGAATCATATCTCTACCAGGCACGTGTTTCCATGATCCGATTTTGACTTGTTTCCTCATTTAGTTCTCGAGCGAGCAGAAGAAGGCTGTTTGGAGAAAGGTGATGACAGCTGCTGTCCATAGAAATGTATAGAGGGTGCACATCTGATCTTTGCTATAGATCGCTTACATGATAGCAAGGCCCATAGAAGGATTTCATGTCTAGTGGCAAGAGTGCCCTCTATACATCTCTATGGGTCCCTGTACGTGCTGTCGACAGTATAACCAGAACTTACAATGCATTCGGACAGTATTCAGACCCCTAGACGTTTTCCACATTTTGTTACTTTACAGCCTTATTCAAAAATGATTATTTTTTAAATGTCCAAAATCTACACACAATACCCCATAATGACCAAGCAAAAAAGTTTTAAAAAATATTTAGCAAATGTATTAAAAATATATATCACATTTACATAAGTATTCAGACCCTTTACTCAATACTTTGTTGAAGCACCATTGGCAGCGACTATAGCCTCGAGTCTTCTTGGGTATGATGCTACAAGGTTGGCACACCTGTGTTTGGGGAGTTTCTCCCATTCTTCTCTGCAGATCCTCTCGAGCTCTGTCAGGTTGAATGGGGAGCGTCACTGCACAGATATTTACTGGTCTCTCCAGAGATCGGGTTCAAGTCTGTGCTCTGGCTGGGCCACTCAAGGACATTCAGTGACTTGTCCAAAGCCACTCTTGGCTTGTTTCAGCACAGAAGCTTGTTTCAGCACAGAACTTTATGGATTGTCCTCCATCTTCATTTTGTTTGCATTTGATCATAACTCATAGGCTGTGTGCTTAGGGGAATCTTCACCCCGGCCTGAGGTCCTGAGCGCTCTGGAGCAGGTTTTCACCAAGGATCTCACTGTACTTTGCTCCATTCATCTTTCCCCTGATCCTGACTAGTCTCCCAGTTCCTGCACCTGAAAAACATTTATCAGACCAGAGAATCTTCTTTCTCATGGTCAGAGTCCTTTAGGTGCCTTTTGGCAACCTCCAAGCGGTCTGTATTGTGTATTTTACTGAGGAGTGGCTTCCGTCTGGCTACACTACCATAAAGGCCTGACTGGTGGAGTTCTGCAGAGATGGTTGTCCTTCTGGAAGGTTCTTCCCATCTCCACAGAGGAACTCTGGAGCTCTGTCAGAGTGACCATACGGTTCTTGGTCACTACCCTGACCAAACCCCTACCCTGACCAAAGCCCACTACCCGATTGCTGAGTTTGCCCGGGTGGCCAACTCTAAGAAGAGTCTGGTGGTTCCAAACTTCTTCCATTTTAGAATGATTGATGCCACTTCTTGTCCAATAAATTGAATTTACCACAGGTGGACTCCAATCAAGTTGTAGAAACATCAAGGATGAGCAATGGAAACAGGATACACCTGAGCTCAATTTCGAGTCTCAAAGCAAAGGGTCTGAATACTTACGTAAATAAACGTTTTTTTTTAAATTACATTTGCAAAAATGTCTAAAAAGCTGTTTTCGCTTTGTCATTATGGTGTAGTGTGTGTAGATTGACGAGGATTTTTATTTATTTAATCAATTGTAGAATAAGGCTGTAACATTACAAAATGTGGAAAAAGGGATGGGGTCTGAATACTTTCCAAATGCACTTTATATGATAATTAAGCACCCCATAGACTTGCACAGGAAAGCAGCGCCACAGATGAAAAGGGAAATTTGTGATCAAACCTGAGTTAGTAAATAGCCTATCTTTGATAAAACGTGCGTGGCTCGCCTTGCTCCCCCCGACAGTCAAACAAAATGAGATTGAGATTTTTTACATGAAAGTGATACGGTATAATGCATAATATTGTAAAGTAATGCAATATTTTTCTTAAATATAACGAGTAATTTGTAGTATATAACTTTTACAAGTAAACTAGTCCTAACACTAGGTGAGGTGAAAATATGTTTTTCTCACATGTGAAAAGGAGTTGTGAGAAGGGAAAAAATGTATACATGTGAAAATGCGATGTTTTTTGTAAAAAAAACTGCAAACAAACTTTTTGCATAGAAAAACATTGAGGTACTTTTTTTTGCCAGAGCTTGTTTCAGCACAGAACTTTATGGATTGTCCTCCATCTTCATTTTGTTTGCATTTGATCATAACTCATCTAAGAACTAGAGAATTATTGATTATAAATGCATGGTATCATTTGTGTGTGTGTGTGTGTGTGTGCGCGCATCTGCCGTTTGCAGTACTCCCTTTCTGGATGACATTTCAGGGTCACGTCATGCACTCAGGAAAATTCAGTATTTTTAGTAAGCAACTCCAGTGTAGATTTGGCATTGTGATTTAGATTATTGTCCTGCTGAAAGGTCGCGCACGTGACAAAAACTATGATTTGATTTGATTTTGAGTAACTACAATATTGGTGATCCATCCTCAGTTATCTCCTATCCTAGCCCATTAAACTCTGTAACTGTTTTAATGTCACCATTGGTCTCATGAGGGGTTACCTTCCTCTCCAGCAACTGAGTTAGGAAGGACACCTATCTATTTCTAGTGACTGGGTGTATTGGTACACCATCCAAAGTGTAATTAATAACTTCACCATGCTCAAACGGTACTGTGCCCTCTGTAATTATTGGGACAGTGAAGCATATATTCTTCTTTTGGCTCTATACTTCAAAATATTTCCAATCTATCACACAATGAGGATGGCTGACGAGAAGCCTGCAAAGCGCCAGTTACCGGTATCTTTTTCGGGAAAATGTTTTGATAGATCTTAGGGGATTGGGGAGAGAATGCACTAGATGCGCCTCAAAGCTCCATTAACCCACCACTGCTGTTGTTTGGGACTGGGGGAGTAGACTGCAGGGATGAAGGTAGAAGGTATAATTAGAGGTTTTGAAATTCAAAATCCAAGGTGCTTTGGGTGATTATTTGAAATCAAACAATGACTGAGGATATATAGTGTTGCCATCTTTAATTTGAGGGTATTCTCATTCATATCGGGTGAAACGTTTTGAAATTACAGCACATTTTGTACATAGTCCCCCATTTAGAGGAGCAAAATTATTGGGACAAATTCTCTTATACAGTATGTATATTAAAGTAGTAAAATGTTAAGCTGTTAAGTCCCTAATTCATAGAACGCAATGACTGCATCAAGCTTGTTAAGTACATTTTTACACCTGATCTTATTTAGATTTGCCATAACAAAAGAGTTGGTTGCTTATCGACTAAAGACATTTCATCTTTAAATGTTTTAATTAATTTGTAAGCATTTCGAAAAACATAATTGCACTTTGATTATGGGGTATTGTGTGTAGGAGAGTGAAAAAAGTCTTTATTTAATCCATTTTAAATTTAGGCTGCCAAATAATTAGGATCTGAAGACATACAATAATTTATCATAAACTGTTATTACAAATTGTCAAACTTGTGTTTAAGTCAACATGTTATTTAAATAACAAAACAGCCTAAATGGCCTGCAATATACAGTTGCAAGAAAAAGTATGTGAACCCTTTGGAATTACCTGGATTTCTAAATCATTTGTCAAAAAATGTGATCTGATCTTCCTCTAAGTTGCAACAATAGACAGCAAACACAGTGTGCTTAAACTAATAAAACACAAAGTATTTTTCTTGTCTATTTTGAATACACCATTTAAACATTAACAGTGTAGGTTGGAAATAGTATGGGAACCCCTAGGCGAATAACTTCTCCAAAAGTCAGCTAACCTGGAGTCCAATAAATGAGACAAGATTGGAGATGTTGGTTAGAGCTGCCCTGCAAAATAAAATAAAAACTCACATTTTGTGAGTTTTCTATTCACATGAAGCATTGCCTGATGTGAACCATGCCCCAAACAAAAGAGATCTCAGAAGACATAAGATTAAGAATTGTTGACTTGCATGCTGGAAAGGGTTACACAGGTACCTCTAAAAGCATTGATGTTCATCAGTCCACGGTAAGAGAAATTGTCTACCAATGGAGAAAGTTCAGCACTTTTGCTATTCTCCCTAGGAGTGGCCATCCTGCAAAGATGACTGCAAGAGCACAGCACAGAATGCTATCTGTCCACCAATTTGATCTCAACAGAAGTTGGGTGATGCCTCAGGACAATGACCCAAAACACAGAAGTAAATCAACAACAGAATGGCTTCAACAGAACAAAATACACATTCTGGAGTGGCCCAGTCAGTCCTGACCTCAAGCAGATTGAGATGCTGTGTCATGACCTCGAGAGTGGTTTACACCAGACATCCCAAGAATATTGCTGAACTGAAACAGTTTTGTAAAGAGGATTGGTCCAAAATTCCTCCTGACCGTTGTGCAGGTCTGATCAGCAACTACAGAAAACGTTTGGTTGAGATTATTGCTGCCAAAGGAGGGTCAACCAGTTATAAAATCCAAGGGTTCACATACTTTTCCCACCCTACACTGCGAATGTTTACACTGCATGTTCAATAAAGACGTATAATTGTTTGTATGTTTTTAGATTAAGCAGACTGTGTTTGTCTATTGTTGTGACTTATGTGAAGATCAGATCAAATTGTATGACCAATTTATGCATGAAATCCAGGTAATTCCAAAGGGTTCATATGCAATTTCTTGCCACTGTATGTCATCATATCATGGTTGACAGTCTCCAAAGACACCATAGCAAGTGAGATCAGCAAGATGGCATATCAAAGTATCAGAGTGATATCTGCAAAGTATGTAATCTTCAAATGGATCGAAAAATGTTGCATAAATGGAGTATAAAAAGATCTTCAAAGATGGCTTGGTAAAGATCCAAACAGATAAAAACATGTACCAGATGTATTACAACTTAGTGGTAAATATTTTAGAGGCGGCTTTACAAAGTACAGTCATATACTGTATTTGTTCAATTAATCTTTCCTGCCCTCTTTTATACTTGTGTCGTATTAAGAACTAATGGTCTACAGAACTCTCAGCACAACTGTCAAAAGCTTAAATAACTTTTAATCACACCTCAAGCCTCAGTGCAGCCCCCAATGTCCCCTATTACAAACTCATGATATATTCACATCAGTCCATTTTGCCGCAGGCTCTAAAATCTAGTTGAACCAAAGGGATGGTCAGTTCCCTTTCCGAGGCTATAATGTACTTCAGGAATATGAAGAATATGAAGCCTCAGGGTTCAAGTCATTAGTATCTTCTGTGAGAACCAAATAATGATTCATTTCTGGTCTATACAGTAGTTGGTAATGGTATGTTACATTCTGACGTGTTGCTTTTTTATAAGGAGTATTGGTTAAGGCGTAATCCTTCATATAGGGACAAATAAGCCACCTCTTGGGAAAAGGCACTGACATGCAAATGAATGACAGATATTTCTCAACAAAACAACAAATTAGTGACATATTAATCACCCAATCCTCAGTGAATAGAGAGTATGAGAAAGAATGAGAGATGCATTGCAGGCAGAAATATATTCAGATCAGTTGGCATGCCGGCTATAATTTACAGAGTCACAGACTGGCAAGGTGATGCAGTTATTCTTTTGAGGCACATTCAAGCAATCTATCACACAATGAGGATGGCTGACGAGAAGCCTGCAAAGCGCCAGTTACCGGTAGCTTTTTCGGGAAAATGTATTTGATAGATCTTAGGGGATTGGGGAGAGAATGCACTAGATGCGCCTCAAAGCTCCATTAACCCACCACTGCTGTTGTTTGGGACTGGGGGAGTTGACTGCAGGGATGAAGGTAGAATGTATATTGAGAGGTTTTGAAAATGTCCCTGAAATTCAAAATCCATGGTGCTTTGGGTGATTATTGTGGGTTAGAGAAAGATCTGGTGTTATATAGGGGCAATTCCATGATAAAGGAATTACACTCACTCAGATTTTCCTACTTTACAATGTATACCAAATAAAACTTTTGACAAGACCTATTTAACAATTTGCCCAGAAAGTTTTACAAAAACACTTTTACTGGAAAAACTGGGCCGATGGAATGTTTGGTAAAATAATAAACTTAAAAAAAAAAATAATAGCGTCTCAGCGTAATTACATTATGATGGAATTGCCCATAGGCAAGAATGTATTGTTGAAGTCAGAAGTTTTACATACACCTGAGCCAAATAGATTTAAACTCAGTTTTTCACAATTCCTGACATTAAATCCTAGTAAAAATTCCCTCTCTTAGGTCAGTTAGGATCACCATTTCATTTTAAGAATGTGAAATGTCAGAATAATAGTAGAGAGAATTATTTATTTCAGCTTTTATTTCTTTCATCACATTTCCAGTGGGTCAGAAGTTTACATACACTCAATTAGTATTTGGTAGCATTGCCTTTAAATTCTTTAACTTGGGTCAAACGTTTTGGGTAGCCTTCCACAAGCTTCCCACAATAAGTTTGGTAAGAAGAATAAGAATAAGAATTTTGGCCCATTCGTCCTGACAGAGCTGGTGTAACTGAGTCAGGTGTGTAGGCCTCCTTGCTCGCACACGCTTTTTCAGTTCTGCCCACAAATTTACTATAGAATTGAGGTCAGGGCTTTGTGATGGCCTCTCCAATACCTTGACATTGTTGTCCTTAAGCCATTTTGCCACAACTTTGGAAGTATGCTTGGGGTCATTGTCCATTTGGAAAACCCATTTGCGACCAAGCTTTAACTTCCTGATGTCTTGAGATGTTGCTTCAATATATCCACATAATTTTCCTTCTCATGATACCATCTATCAGTCCCTCCTACAGCAAAGCCCCCCCAAAACATTATGCTGTCACCCCAGTGATCACAGTTGGGATGGTGATCTTCGGCTTGCAAGCCTCCCCCTTTTTCCTACAAACATAACAATGGTCATTATGGCCAAACAGTTCCATTTTTATTTCATCAGACCAGAGGACATTTCTCCAAAAAGTACGATCTTTGCCACTATGTGCAGTTGCAAACCATAGACTGGCTTTTTTATGGTGGTTTTGGAGCAGTGGCTTCTTCCTTGTTGAGAGGCCTTTCAGGTTATGTCGATATAGGACACGTTTTACTGTGGATATAGATACTTGTGTACCTGTTTTCTCCAGCATCTTCACAAGATCCTTTGCTGTTGTTCTGGGATTGATTTCACTTTCGCACCAAAGTACGCTCATCTCTAGGAGACAGAACTTATCTCCTTCCTGAGCGGTATGATGGCTGCCTGGTCCCATGTTTATACTTGCGTACTGTTGTTTGTACAGATGAACGTGGTACCTTCAGGCGTTTGGAAATTGCTCTGAAGGATGAACCAGACCTGTGGAGGTCTACAATTGTTTTTCTGAGGTCTTGGCTGATTTCTTTTGATTTTCCCATGATGTAGTTAAGAGGCACTGAGTTTGAAGGTGGGCCTTGAAATACATTCACAGGTACACCTCCAATTAACTCAAATGATGTCAATTGGCCTATCAGAAGCTTCTAAAGCTATGACATCATTTTCTGGAATTTTCCAAGCTGTTTATAGGCAGTCAACTTAGTGTATGTAAACTTCTGACCCACTGGGATTGTGATTCAGTGAATAATAAGTGAAATAATCTGTCTGTAAACAATTGTTGGAAAATTACTTGTATCATGCACAAAGTAGATGTCCTAACCAACTTGCCAAAACTATAGTGTGTTAAAAATTAATTTGTGGAGTGGTTGAAAAATGAGTTTTAATGACTCCAACCTAAGTGTATGTAAACTTCTGACTTCAACTGTATGTACTTTTTTTTTAATCCTTTATTTAACCAGAGAAGTCACATTGAGATTTACATCTCTTGTCCAAGAGAGCAGCAATAAATTATTTCAAATGATCAATCAGAATTAAATATAGTTAAGACTTTCTGAAAAGTGTTTCAAGATGTTGGGGCAGCAAATCTCAAAGCACTCTTAACAGACTCAGTTCTTGTGTTGGGAAAGTGTCAGAACAGGATGTTCATCCATGTTTCAAGGATTGTAAACTTTTGAAATATCCTAATGTCACAGAATACTACCAAACACTGCAATGATACTACCAACACTAACATCCCGGCAAAAAATTCTGTTTTAAACCATGTAAAGACGTCTTTTTCATGACGAGATCAAGATATCATGGGAAAGACATCATGAATACCTATGTAAGACTGCTGTTCATTGACTACAGCTCAGCATTCAACATCACAGTACCCTCCAAGCACCATCAAGCTGGAGGCCCTGGGTCTCAACACCGCCCTGTGCAATTGTGTCCTGGACTTTCTAACGGGCCACCCCCAGGTGTTGAAGGTAGGAAACAACATCTCTAGTTAACCGACCCTCAACACTTGGGGCCCAAACAAGGGTGCGTGCTCAGCCCCCTCCTGTACTCCCTATTCACCCACGGCTGCGTGACCATGCACGCCTCCAACTCAATCATCAAGTTTGCAGATGACACAACAGTAGTGGGCTTGATTACCAACAACAACGAGACAGCCTACAGGGAGGAGGTGAGGGCACTCAGAGTGTGGTGTCAGGAAAACAACCTCTCACTCAACGTCAACAAAACAAAAGGAGATGATCGTGGACTTCAGGAAACAGCAGAGGGAGCGCCCCCATATCCACATTGAAAGGACAGCAGTGGAGAAGGTGGAAAGTTTTAAGATCCCCGGCGTACACGTCACAGACAAACTGAAATGGTCCACCCACACAGACAATATGGTGAAAAAGGTGCAACAGCGCCTCTTCAATCTCAGGAGGCTGAAGAAATGTGGCTTGTCACCCAAAACCCTGACAAACTTTTACAGATGTACAATCGAGAGCATCCTGTCAGGCTGTTTCACAGCTTCTAAACAGCAATCTCTAACTCAGAGGCTGCTGCCTATATTGAGACCAAATCACTGGCCACTTTAATAAATGGATCACTAGTCACTTTAAACAATGCCACTTTAATAATGTTTACACATCTTAAATTACTCATATCACATGTGCGTATATACTGTATTGTATACTACAGTATCTACTGCACCTTGCCTTTGCTGTTCGGCCATCGCTCATCCATATATCCATATACTTATATGTACATATTCTCATTCAGCCCTTTAGATTTGTGTGTATTAGGTAGTTGTTGGGGAATGGTTCGATTTACTTGTTAGATATTACTTCACTGTCAGTACTAGAAGCACAAGTATTTCGCTACACTCGCATTAACATCTGCTAACCATGTGTATGTGACCAATACAATTGGATTTGATATTTTGGTTAAGACAACCAGGCTAAAACATATTTTCTGGTTGCAAAAAATACATTCACAAAAGGTCCTTATACAACCAGTGTACAACCTGACCATGATGTCATAAAAGACATCACAATATCGTCAGTGCAACCAGTTTTGCGCGCTGGGTCGCCACAGTCGATTCAACTTCACTCATTATTCTTCTTCCATCTTCACATCCTTCCACCATGAAAACCCACATTCCTCCCTCTTCACTCCAGTCTCACCGTCTCTATTTTCTCCATCACAACCCTCAGTCTGTCTTCCACAATCCTATCAGCCCATTATTCCGTTACTGGCCTCCATCACTCCTCCATTATAGGGTCCATTAACCCCTACTTCCCCTCACTGTGACCCTTCATCATCCAGTCTTCACTACAACTTCATCTCATCACACGTCTGCATCATCCCCATACTGCGAAATATGAAACAGTTAGACCTATCACTTTGGTTTTGTCATATCTAATGGTGTTATGTTATGATATGCTATATTTCCACACGGTAAAATTAAGTTCACAGCAAATTCACTACAGAAATGTGTGCCTGTCATATGTTTCTCTCACTGTGCTCTTTTTAATTGTGAATAAATAAGTGCCGTCGTTTATAATGATTTAATGATCATGATTACTAATTAATGAACTTCTGAGATTAGTTTTACCCCACTGTGTAAACTCAATTAGTAATATATAAATATTGGTTTCTCTGATATGCAATTACCTTCCCCAAAAGCTCTCTAACTCAAAATTGCTTTCTCTCAAACAGTGAATATCTGAGGTTTGAGTTATTGAACTTTGCAAGTGAATTTTGTACATGACAATTGTGATTGCTTTCTCTCAGTTTGTAAGTGGCTGTGATTGCAGTATTGGGCCCTGGGGGAGGGGGATAGCAATACTCACCCAAATTTCTCCAACTATGTGTGAGTGGACTTATTTATCTGATTCTTAAAGCAAAATCAGCCCAAAACAATCTTCAGTTCTGCATAGAGTGCAATGTAACAGGGTGAGGGGTCCAGAAGGTCTGATACAATCACACTCACTCACACATGTCATCATAAAGAGACAATGGTAAGCATGTGAGCAGTTCTCAATAACAACACTTTTATAAGACAGCTAAGACACCCTTTAGTGGGAAGGGGATGTAAATCCATCATAGCACCCCACCTATGCCTATATGACAGCCAGCCCTGCTATTGTACAATAATATTGCGCCTTCATCACCTTATCAGTAAGGCGGCTGGTTATCCCAGATGACTACAGCCTCTATAGCCTTGGCTTTACTGACATAGCCAGCCCCCCCCCCCCCAAGAATTACAGGAAATTAGCTTTAAAACTGCAACATGTTCTCTGTCTCATGGCAAAATTTTGGGATTTTTTAATTATTATTATTATTATTATTATTATAGTAAAAAAAAAAATATTGCATTATTTGAGCTTAAAATGTACTTTTAGGGGAAAATATTTGTTTGGGGAATTTTGAAAATACTTTCAATATTATTAATTTCCATTTTGTCTCTATGCCTGGAAATGCCCCAAAAAGGTTGACATTGTCCCCTCTTTCAAGAATCCCTGAGCTCTAAAACAGCAAAAAAAAATTCTCAGCCTCACAACAAAATGTGTAAAATAGCATGAGATTAGCTATTACATTTTTCTGACCAGGCGGGGGCCCCGCAAAGCTGCGCTAGGCCACTGCTTTGCTTCCTGCTTTCTGATGGGGCCGGTTTAGTTTATCTCCCTATCTGTGCTTGGATGGACCTGTCACTTTTAAGCACCAGATTATGGGAAATGCAGATGCCTACAGGAGCCTCAGAGAGTTAAGCCCACAAAAAAATCTGCTGCCTCTTCTTCATTGGATTGTGTAGATAAAGAGAAATAGAATGTGAGCAATTAAGAGTATCAACGAGTCTGGTTAAGATCCAAAACACTGACAGGGGGAGGTCACGCACTGGGACAGAGATAAGCTTTTGTTTGACACGGAGGTGGCCTAAAGATTTATCCAACTGTGTTGAAAAGTATGGTAAATTGGTTCCTCTTGTTTAAGGATCTAATACAGGATCCAGGACAGGTTCGCATGAGATGAAGGAATAGTTAATAGTGTTACATGCTGTTATGTTGTCTGGAGTTTGAAATACTGCTGTGCCCTCAATTTGAACCGAGCACAATTTGTACTCTAGCGTTCTAAACATAACAGTATTTTCTGAAGGAAAGTAGCCCACAATACGTGATAGGGGTTGGGTCTTTCACTCTGTCAATAATTGTAATATTTCAATACACCAACATTAAAGATCCCGTAGAGATTATTTTGTCTTGGAGTGTCTCACTGCCATTCAGGTTTCAAGTATGCTCCTGAGCTTTCCTCTCAAGAACAAAGGATAGGTTACATAAATCAGCCAGCCTAGTGTTCTGTCCTATTTCAGCACCATGCTGCTGTTCCAGTACTGCCGAGTCTTAGTGACTGAGGCGCAACAGGGTTTAAAAATTCCCATGTTTTCCTCAAATCCTGGTTGGAGGATTCCGGATTTCCTGCTTATTATCTCCTGATTCTGGGTATCCTCCAACCATTAGGTTGGGTGTAATCAGCGACAGTCTGTGTGTTGCTTCAAGTTCAAGTTGCATCAGGGACAACTGTAGCATTTTAGCTAACCTTTCCCCTAACACTTATTCTTTTCTTTTTTTTTCTTTTTAAAATGAATGATTTTAGCTAACCCCTTTTCTCCCCAATTCCGTGGTATCCAATTGTTAGTAATTACTATCTTGTCTCATCGCTACAACTCCCGTACGGGCTCGGGAGAGACGAAGATGGAATGCCATGCGTCCCCCGAAACACAACCCAACCCGCGAACCCAGGGTCTCTGCTGCAATGCAGTGCCCTAGACCACTGCGCCACCCAGGAGGCCCTCTAACCCTTATTCTAAACTTAAGCTAATTCACCTAACCCTTGTCATCTAACCTTTCATGTAAATTATCCTAACTTTTGTCGTTAGTTCTCCTAAACACCAAAGTAACTTCTCCCCATAATTTTATTTTGTAGTTACAATGCAACAAGCAACCTGGTCTCAGAGAAAGACGTATAATGTATTGTATGACCAGGTAAAACGATACTATATGTCCTGCTATTGACTGCTATTCCATTCATAATGTTATTTAACGTAACATATACTAAATGGGTATGTACAGAATAATTTGAAGGGCCCTAGACCACGTTTGGCTGATGTGGTCCTGTATATGGCAGAATGCTAACAAGAGCACTTATGTAGGCAGGCTTGGCCTGTACAATAACAAGGTAATTGAATAACAAGGACTGTTGATGGCAGAGGTTGTATCGCTGCAATCAGGGCTAAGGGCTAACACAACACCCACAAGAAGCATGCAATGTCAAACCAACTTGGTTAGTTTGAAATCTCTCTAATATCAATCTGGAGTCAAATATTTTACACTGCATATGTGACACACCACATGGATTCAGTCTTACGTAGCAAAATGTGTTTTTTACATTGGTAAAATTAGCGACTCAGAGCCAAAAAATGGTATATCAGACACTGCATTTTTGAGGAACAATGGGAAAGTAATTCTGCTTTGAACTTGTAAACTCACATTTTAGAAAAGGGCCTTTGAATATTTTGGTACCTACTGGAGAGCTCTCCTTTGTCTACACCCATTCAGCATTGTTCACATCCTCTTAAGCCAGCCCCACCCATCTCTTTAAGGATTCACATGTGAGGTCATGTGCTAAACAGTGAGTAGTGTAGTAAAGATTAAGACTAAAACTGGTATTAGCCTACAATAAGGAAAACTTCCAGGGAAAAAAATGTGATAATACTATTGCATTGTCCTCTGCATAGTTATTGATGAAGTTAACCACTCGCTGCAAGTGCTCATGCTTCAGGTGTAACCTGTGCTTGCTTGGGCCAGATTTATTTTTGATAGGAGGCATTACAAATCTGTCGTTCTGCCCCTGAACAGGCAGTTATCCCACTGTTCCTAGGCCATCATTGAAAATAAAAATGTGTTCTTAACTGACTTGCCTAGTTAAGTAAAGGTAAAATAAAAAATTAAATAAATTAGACCATTCTTCTTGTATGACTGGTGGAGGAGAGTCAGGCATATTCTACTGATGCTGAAAGACAAAATCCAGATACAAATATTTTAGCAACATTATACAATAGATGTGACATGGCATTCTGAGATATCACTACATACAGTTCATACACGTAATGTTAGTTAGCTAGCCAGCCATCTAACGTCAGCTGGCTAGCTAACAGCAAGCTTTAATTAGAAATACAAACCGATTGTCGTAGCTAGCTAAAGTTAACCAAATAGGTTCAATGTTAGCTAGTAAGCCAGCCATCGAACTTCAGCTGGCTAGCTTAACAGCAAGCTTTAACTTGCAATGAAAACAACTCTCTAACTACATTAGAAACGTATAATATCTGAAACTGTATCTAGATTCTTACCAGTATACATAGTTGAAAGCTTCACAGCAGACTGCAACCCCTTTTATTAAATAGACGTCTTGTGTCGTTTCCTTTTAGTTTGCACAGCTTGTTTGGCTTGTTGTATCAAGTCACTCTGGTTCACACTGGCCGTGTGCAATGCCATAAGAATCATCAGATCTTTCTCCCTCTCTGTCACGGATGCCATGGTTGCCTTTAGTTTGAAGATGTAATTCAGAAACGTGTTATATACAACAGCCTTCTGTGTTCTCTTTGACTCCCTATGCATTTGCAATCAAACGCCAGAATTATATCTCCTTATCATACTCTGCTTCTACCAGATATTGCACTGATTTCAAAACTCGGTTAACATCGCCGTGACAACACTATTGTTTGCCGTTTCTTTCCCATCACTGTCATCAGAAGACTCTACAATGTCTTATTCAATGAAAATGTAACCTAAATCAGGGATTTCCTCATTGTTTGATTAATTTCCAGTGTCAGAGAGAGTCGGCATGGCACGACGGCATGGCACGACGGCATGGCACGACGGCATGGCACGACGGCATGGCACGATGATGAAGTAGTCCATCACAACTTTTTCCCACTGACCTTTGTTGATAGCACCTGATAAATTCAGGGCAACAATATTTGCAGTTCTCCATGGCTAACGTTATATATTTCGAAAAAAACTGCAGTAGAGAGGTTTATCTATGCACAAACAACCATTTTATAGACCAAAGATGCTACACCGCAGACCAATCCAAACTCATCTCTCGGCATGTCCAGCCCACTCATTATCTCAGCCAATCATGGCCAGTGAGAAGGTTGCTCACTTTTTCTGTGGCTAAACCAAACTAGGCTCCTAATTTAACCATTTTATTTGTATTTACAGATTCATTTTTTACCTTTACTTAACTAGGCAAGTCAGTTAAGAACAAATTCTTATTTTCAATGGCGGCCTAGGAACAGTGGGTTAACTGCCTGTTCAGGGGCAGAACGACAGATTCGTACCTTGTCAGCTCCGGTATTTGAACTTCGGTAACTAGTCCAACACTAGGCTACCCTGCCGCCCCATGGCGTGAACGTCTGTTATTAAGACACCTGAACGTTCACATGTTCGAGAAGGCATTTCTGTAAAAAAAAAAAAAGCATTTTGATAAATAAATATTTTTCACGTTCAAACGGCTCTCCTGTGAAGAGGTGACTTGCGACATACACCTCGTTCCCTGAATTGGGTCACATAAAAGACTGCAACATGTTTACATTTGCCAGCCCAAGACAAGTCACCTGTCAGCATGTCTGGAAAATTGTTTTCAGCTTTCAAACTATATTCAACAAAGCATGTGGAGAGAAGGGCTGTCATTGAGTAATGTATCCACCAACTCGATGACAAATCAACTGCATGCACATTTCTATTTTGAATGTCATTCCCAAATATGTATACATACATTTTGAAGTAAAAATCTATAAAGTTTCCTCCATCAAAAATTTGACCCATAGGAGTTTGAGGTTGAAAAGGGATTGAGAACCCGTGCCAAAATCAATAACACTGTTGAGTCACTGTGGAAGACCATATCAAAATCAAATCAAAGTTTACTGCTCGGGTACACAGATTTGCAAATGTTATCGCATGTGGAGCGAAATGCTGATGTTTTTAGCTCAAACAGTGCAGTAATAATATCTAGCAATATAGAACAATGCGTCCAGAATATAGTCCAGAATATAAATATGTATATTACTGCACACCAACACAAATTCTCACCCCTTCAACCAAGAATATGAAGGAAAAAAACGGGGACAGGCTGCAGTTTGTGTGGTGTACGGTTACAATAGCCTACTGATAGAGGCAAGCATGGAGACACTTTGGAGTTTCAGTATCAAATTTTCTGGGGGCATCAATAAAATATCAAGCACCATGAAGTACATTCCTCTAAAAACTACAACATAGCACAGGAGGTGAAATAAGATTTGAATTAATTAATTGAAGGCTAGAGTAAAACAATGCACAATTCATTCAGAAAATAATATACCTATATTATTCTGCTTAACTTGCATTCTTATGAGAGAGAGAGAGAGAGAGAGAGAGAGAGAGAGAGAGAGAGAGAGAGAGACCTACTCAAACAGTCGCCAAAAGACGCAGAGCACATCTTCATGAACATTGATTGACTTACTCTTAACAGGTCGATGTCGCCCAAAATCCCTTGCGCAAGATTTCCCAAACAAAGTCGCCAAGGGGTGCACGTTTTAGTTTTAGCCCTTGCACTACACAGATGATTCAAATAATAGACTAATTGTTAACCTTTAACCATTTGAATCAGCTGTGTAGTGTTAAATTAAATACTAAAAGGTGCACACTTTGCGGTCCCGAGGACCGAGTTTGGGAAACGCTGCTCGAGACGTCATCACATACATTAATGCTCATTAAGGCAATCTGTTAAGCTTTATATGGCACCCTACTATAATAACCTTTTTGGTGGCTTAACGAAAATATCGCCACATGTCATTATATTTTTATATTTCTATCAAAGTGGCTGGGAATCGATATGCACTCTACAAAGGAAGACTTTGGAAGCATATACCCCCCCCCCCCCCCCTCTTATGTTTCGCTCTCGACGTGATGTGAATTTGAAATAGTTGTACTGCAGTATTGTTTGTGGCTACAATGCTCTTTATGCCATAAAATATGTGCATTTGGCTTTAACATATTGTTGAACATGCTGAACAGTATTCAACATACCGCCATTGGTGAAAGGGATCTTCATATATCCTAATCTATGTGGTAGTACCGCAACATTTCTCAAACAGAAACCCACCTAAAAGCAACAATAGACACCTAACAGAGAATCAACTAAGTCATGTTTATAGCCACACATCTAAACACGATCCAACATGATAATATAAGGCAGCCCAAAGAGTTCTTGTCTCTTTGCGCAAAGCTTTCCATCACCACAAAGTTACTTATGCGCATAGAGGTGCTCACATGGAACTTCTTGTTATTTTACGTAATGACCCAAGCTAATAAGCCAAGTTTAAATGGGGCAACAATAATGTTTCAAACTCATTTAAATTATACAATGTCCTGGAGATATAAAGTTCATACCTTGGCCATAGCCTTCGAAGACGCAGAAGACTGGTATTTCAATTGGTGCGAAACGCCGGCAGTTTGGTTCATCTTGGAAACCTAAGAGACGTTCCTATCCAAAAAAGGTAAAACACCTGGTAAACACGAACAAATTAAAATATAAACCAGGCACCGTCTATGAAGCAACTCCCCGTTGGATAGGTGGACTCCGAGTATTTGACGACTGACACTTTCACCACCCGAGAGTCGTGTATACCGCGCGCAACTGGCTTCTCCTCTCCCTATCTCTCCCTATCCAGGGATCGTTGTAAGTCTAAGTGGGTGCAGTGCCGTAGTTTGAGCCACAGCACCACAAACCAAAACAGCCTTTGGGAAATAGGAAATCGACGAGACATGCTTAGTTTCAATTGTCATCAATTTACTCGGAATCATTCTTACTTGAGAGGGAAGTAGAGCTAACACATGATGCTACTCATCAACACAATGCACCATTAAGTAATGCCCATTGGATGTTATCCTTATGATCAGGTTTTACAGCATAAAGCATACTATTACCCAGGTGGACTAGTCAATAGCTAAAGGTGTTCTAAATGGATTACAAAAATAGAGTCACATTTGTTGATGACTAAAATCTAATTAGTTAATGGTTTGTGGCAGGTATTACTTCCACCACTTCCAACAGCAACTTTTATGGAGAGGGGGAAAGCTAGGAAACTTTAGAATATTTTACAGGCTTGGACAGAAATATGTTTTTCATGACACAGTGAGTAAATGGCATTGGCCTTCAGAACCTGAATAATTATTTTTCTACAAGCCTCCCGTGACACAAGGCCTGTGTGTGTGCGTGCGTGTGTGTGTGTGTGTGTGTGTGTGTGTGTGTGTGTGTGTGTGTGCATGTGCGTGTACAATGCGACAGAGTGATTTTGCTTCCCCTTTCATCTATTATCCTTTTTTTCTCATTTTTTTCCCCTTCGTCTGTTATCTCCTTATCCTCTCTCGTCTGTCTGTCTGTCTTCTTTCGATCTATTGTCCCCTTCCTCTGTTTTCCTTCCCCACTGATCTCCCTCTTCTCTCTTCTGTCTCTCTTGTCCCATGCTTGCACTTGAGCAGATGCCTCTAGGCTCCCTCCAGTGTTCCTCTGTATCAGAGGATGGGAATGTTAATTGAACAGTTGTGTTCTCTCATCATGTACGGTTATCAGCGGGCTCATCAAAAGGCATGTTACACCATGCCTCTCCATGGCATTTTGAATTGCGTTTCGCATATGAGGGTTGCATATCAATGTCCATAGTACATGTGAAATGCAAAAAATGCCCACCATTCATGGTTTTTAACATACTAAAAACCATACACTTTTAGTATCTTTCCATTTGATTGAATATGCCGATATGCAGGGTCTCAAAGGAGAATAGGAGGTTTAAAGGGTGTGTGTGTGTGTGTGTGTGTGTGTGTGTTTCTTGTGGAAGAATGGTGTTGAACCCCTCCAATAGAATTCCAGAGACATTTAGAATCAATGCCAAGGTGCTCTGGCGGCTTGTAGTGGCCCAACCCCCTTTTTAAGATGCTTTATGTTGGTGTTTCCTTTACTTTGGCAGTGACCTGTACATGCAGGTGTAAATGAGACACTAACATAATGCTCTAGCTACAGGTAATGTAGTAATTAATTAGCATGTGCAGATGTGTGCTGGAATATAAACTTATTTGACTGTACGTATTGAACAGAGGTGCTGGGGTGACATGTGGAGTGTTACTAAATCAACAGTTTCAGGATTTCCTATGTTTAATATTGGCTCCAAGATGAAATGCTATATGATGCGAAGTTTGACTGAGTGTGTGTCTTTGAGTGTTTGTGAGTGGCTGGGTATATGTGCGAGAGAACTTGCATGGGAGTCCATATATAGCCCACCTTAAGAGATTTTCCAAGTGCAGGGCTGTACATCTAATTAAAGTGTACATTGTTGACTTGTGTTTTTATCACTCTTCAATAAGTAGTATTTGTACTTCTTGAACAGGCTATGGAGAGAGAGTTGCAGGCGATTCACATGGCTGAGCAACTATAGTCCCCTGATGGTTTCTTTCAATGAGTCACGGGTTTTGTTCGGTGACTACAAAGCGCCATTGTGCGCAGAGCACTCAACACTCCGAGAGCAGAGAACAGGAGGCTAATAGATTAGCCGTACCTGCGGGCATAGTTGGATGAAACCAAAATAATGGATGGATCATCCTAAGAGTCCCTGTCTCTTCCTCCCCACTCCATAAATAAAGGCTCTAAAAGCAAGCGGTGAAGCAGAACCTAAACATTCAAGATAACACAAGGAAGTGTGGAAGAAACACAAGGAAGTGTGGAAGAAACATCATATTCTGTGGCTAATGCTATGCAAATAAACTGTGCTAACATACAAACATGTCATGAGAAACTTTGAGCCAACAAAGTTTGTAATATATTGTCAAGTCAACCAAGACATCCCATTATGTGCAAATCATAGCATCTTGAGGGCTCTGCAACCAGACTACTACAATCCAGAATTGTCCGTGCCCCTTAATTAAACAAATGTAACAATATGTAGGTCTGCATGCATGCCTGTATTCTCTTATTATGATAACATGTTGGAACATCTCTTCCAGCTATTGTATTCATAGTCAGCAAATTTCTCAAGTGTAGAGCACATGTAGCCTAATCTTGTGAAGATAAAAGGGAAAATCTACACACAGTTTAGATTCACCCAAAGTTCAGTACAGCTATGTTTCGATCACCAGGCCTGACCACTCATAGTGGTCGAAATGCTGGTAATGACCTGTCTGGCTAATGTCCTATTTGACCAATCGTCTTAGGGAGACTAGAGAAAGTTAATCTAGCTTTTTAGAACACTTCTGACCTTGTACTGATCTATGAGAAGTCATAGTCTTTGATATCCCCACAGTAGAGCCTCCACAAGCTTTCACCATTCCTGTAAAATAGCCTTTGTGTTCAATTCACACGTAAACATGCCCTCAAGATGTCTATGAACCACGAGTGAATCAGCATCATTCAACAATTAAGGTGTCAAGGCCTTGTCACACAGGACCATAATGCTCTAATGTCAACATTGGTCTCTACTAGAGGTTGACCGATTCATCGAAATGGCCAATTAATTAGGGCCGATTTCAAGTTTTCATAACAATCGGAAATCGGTATTTTTTTACACCTTATTTTACACCTTATTTAACCTTTATTTAACAAGGCAAGTCAGTTAAGAACACATTCTTATTTTCAATGACTGCCTAGGAACGGTGGGTTAACTGCCCTGTTCAGGGGCAGAACAACAGAATTTTACCTTGTCAGCTCTGGGATTCAATCTTGCAACCTTATGGTTAACTAGTCCAACACTAACCACCTGCCTCTCATTGCACTCCATGAGGAGCCTGCCTGTTACGTGAATGCAGTAGAAGCCAAGGGAAGTTGCTAGCTAGCATTAAACTTACCTTATAAAAAACAATCAATCAACCAATCATAATCACTCGTTAACTACACATGGTTGATGATATTACTAGTTTATCTAGCGTGTCCTGAGTTGCATATAATCGATGCAATGCTGGGGGATGATTTAACAAAAGCGCATTTGCCAAAAAAGCACAATCGTTGCAAGACTGTGCCTAACCATAAACACCAATACCTTTCTTAAAATCAATACACAAAGTGTATATTTTTAAATCTGCATATTTTAGCTAAAAGAAATCCAGGTTAGCAATATTAACCAGGTGAAATTGTGTCACTTCTCTTGCGTTCATTGCACGCAGAGTCAGGGTATATTCAACAGTTTGGGCAGCCTGGCTCATTGCAAACTAATTTGCCAGAATTTTCCGTAATTATGACAAAACATTGAAGGTTGTACAATGTAACAAGAATATTTAGACTTATGGATGCCACCCCTTAGATAAAATACCGAACGGAGTTTCACTGAAATAATAAACTTTTTCAAAATGATAGTTTCCGGATTCAACCATATTAATGACCAAAGGCTCGTATTTCTATGTGTTATTATGTTATAATTAAGTCTATGATTTGATTCAGTATTGTTGTAATTGTCATTATTACAAATACTTTTTTTTTTTATCGGCCGATTAATCTGTATTGGCTTTTTTTGGTCTTCCAATAATCGGTATCGGCATTGAAAAATCATAATCGGTCGACTTCTAGTCTCTACTCTCAACTTTTTCAATTTCTCTACCTTTCAAAGCATGGGTTCACCTGGAAAAGGAGCCAGTGTTTTGAATCTACATTAAGTCATAACATGAATGCCCATCATCCAGGCAAGAGAGTACAAAGATAATAGCATAAGATCATAGACCTTACAGTGCCTTCAGAAAGTATCACATTTGTAACATTTTCCACTTTTGGTTGTTACAGCCTGAATATCAAAGGGATACATTTAGATTTTGTGTTGCTCTTCTACACACAATTCTCCATAATGTCAAAGTGGAATCATATTTGTTTGAATGTTTACAAAATAATAAAAAATGAAAAGCTCAAATTTCTTGAGTCAATAAGTATTTAACCCCTTTGTTATGGAAAGCCTAAATAACTTCAGGTGTAAAAATGTGCTTTAACAAGTCACATAATAAGTTGCATGGACTAACTCTGTGTGCAATAATAGTGTTGAACATGATTTTTGAATGACTACCCCATCTTTGTACCCCACACATACCTGTTAAGTCGAGCAGTGAATTTCAAACAGAGATTCAGTGACAAAGACCAGGGAGGCTTTCCAATGCCTTGCAAAGGGCAACTATTGGTTGTTTTTGGTAGTTTTTGGTAGTTATTGGTAGTTTGTAAAAATACAAAATAAACAGACAATATGTCTTTGAGCATGGTGAGGTTATTAATCAGATTTTGGATGGTGTATCAATACACCCAGTCCTTCCAAAGATACAAGGGGTCCTTCCTAACTCAGTTGACAACAGAGGAAGGAAAAGGCTCAGGGATTTCACCATGAGGCCAATGGTGATTTTAAACCAGTTAAATGGCTGTTAAAGGAGACAGATGAGGTTGGATCAACAACATTGTAGTTACTCCACAATACTAACCTAAATGAAAGTGAAAAGAAGGAAGTGGAACGTGTACGCTGGGTGTTGAGAAGCAAGTCCAGGAAGTGTATTTAATTAATAAGTATACATAGAACGAAACAAGAAACACGGGTAGCGTACAAACATGAACACTGGAACAGAAACAATGACACCTAGGGGAAGAACCAAAGGGAGTGACAGATATTTGGAAGGCAATCAGGAAGGTGATGAAGTCAAGGTGAGTTTGATGAGGTGCTGGTGCACATAATGATGGTGACAAGTGTGCGTAATAATGAGCAGCCTGGTGATCTCAAGCGCTGAAGAGTGACAGTACCCCCTCCCTGACGCACGGCTCCAGCCACAGGACGCCGACCAGAGGGACGGTCCCAGGGACAAGGAACTGGCCGGTCACTTCTGCTGAGGCACGGGAACCTGTCGAGCCAGCTGCGGCGAGGGAGCCTGACGAGCCTATCGAGTTTTCTTGAACCTGTCGAGCCAGCTGAGGCATTGAAGCCTGTCGAGCTAGCTGAGGCAACCTCGGTAGACTCGGCAACGGACGCTTGACGGGCCAAACGGGTCTTGTAAACCTGACGTGCCGGCTAAGGCATAGAAGCCTGATGAGCCAGCTGAGAAATCCCCGGTTGCTCCGGTAGCGACACACAGACCCGACGTCACCTATACTAACAATAAATAAATAAAAACACTCCCTGATGCTTCCCTTCGGTGAGGTGTTATTTTGTAACGTGTACGCTGGGAGTCGGGAAGCAAGTTCAGGATTTAATAAATAAATGAACATAGAACAAAAGAAGAAACACAGGTAGCATACAGACATGATCACTGGAACAGAAACAATAACGCCTAGGGGAGGAACCAAACAGTGACAGATATAGGGAAGGTAATCAGGAAGGTGATGAAGTATGGTGGTGGCTGCATCATGTCATGGGTATGCTTGTCATTGACAAAGACTAGGGAGTTTAAAAAAAAAGTACAATCAAAGTCCAGAGGAAAACCTGGTTCAGTCTCTTTTCAACAGACACTGGGAGACAAATCTACCTTTCAGCAGGACAATAACTTAAAACACAATGCCAAATCTACATTGGAGTTGCTAACCAAGAAGACAATGAATGTTCCTGACTGGCTTAGTTAGTTTTGATGTCACATCTGCTCCTGCTTCGCCCTCTGGTGTTCATCCGGTGTCTTCTTGATCTGCAGTTACTCCCCATGTACACTCTCTTGCTCTCCCACTCCCTCTCTGTGTGATTGTGTGGTTGGAGACAGGTGTGCTGGAGTCAGATCCCTACCAGCTGCAACTCATTCCATAATCAAGACCTTTAGAAATACTCAGTCCTGCCACTTCCACTCTGCCATATCATGATCTCTGCTCAGTCTGTTCATGTTTCTAGCCATTTGTGATTATTCAAGATCCTGTTACACTGCTGTGCCTGTTTCCCTGCTTGACACCATGTATCCTCTCATTGCAGTTATTGCGCTGTCTCTGGATCCTGTCTCCTGTTCCACATCTCACCACCCAACTACCTTGCTCTGGATTTTACTTACCACCACTACCTTGGATTCCCCTCAGGACCTGTTTATCCTTTATCCTACTCAGCTAACTCCAACCTCAGTCTCCACATCTGTTTTTTCTGAAAGTCATCCTAGCTTCCCCGGATCTGCACTCCATATCTCCCTGTGTAACAATAAATATTTTGGTTCATTCACCCCTGTTTCCTCTGAGTCTGCTTAACTTCTTCGAGATAGGGGGCGCTCTTTTAATTTTTGGATAAAATAGTTCCCGTTTTAAACAAGATATTTTGTCACGAAAAGATGCTCGACTATGCATGTAAATGACAGCTTTGGAAAGAAAAAACTCTGACGTTTCCAAAACTGCAAAGATATTATCTGTGAGTGCCCCAGAACTAATGCTACAGGCGAAACCAAGATGAGATTTCATACAGGAAATTGTCCAGATTTTGAATGCCCTGTGTTCCGATCTCTCCTTATATGGCTGTGAATGCGCCAGGAATGAGCCTGCACTTTCTGTCGTTTCCCCAAGGTGTCTGCAGCATTGTGACGTATTTGTAGGCATATCATTGGAAGATTGACCATAAGAGACTACATTTACCAGGTGTCCGCCCGGTGTCCTCCATCGAAATTATTGCGTAATCTTCAGGTCCATGCGCGTTCCGTTTTCTTCAGAGGAGAAACCAAACTGGCACTAATGATTTATCATCGATAGATATGTGAAAAACACCTTGAGGATTGATTCTAAACAACGTTTGCCATGTTTCTGTCGATATTATGGAGTTAATTTTGAAAAAACGTTTGCGTTGTAATGACTTAATTTTCGGGTTTTTTCTTACCCAAACGTGATGAACAAAACGGAGCGATTTGTCCTTACACAAATAATCTTTTTGGAAAAACTGAACATTTGCTATCTAACTGAGAGTCTCATTGAAAACATCTGAAGTTCTTCAAAGGTAAATTATTTTATTTGAATGCTTTTCTTGTTTTTGTGAAAATGTTGCATGCTGAATGCTAAGGTTAAATGCTATGCTAGGCTATCAATACTCTTACACAAATGCTTGTTTAGCTATGGTTCAAAAGCATATTTGGAAAATCTGAGATGACAGTGTTGTTAACATTTGACTTATTAAATCTGCTTGAAAATCTATGGCAAGACTTTAAAGTGGCTGTCTAGCAATGATCAACAACCAACTTGACAGAGCTTGAAAATGTTTAAAAATAAATATTTTGTATATTTTGTGTAGATGGTTGACAAAAAAAGTACAATTAAATAAGTTGTAATCCCACAACACAACAAAATATGGAAAAAGTCAAGGGGTTTCAAAGGCACTCTATATAACGTTCAGAAATACAGACATTAGCCTACAGTGCTGAACATAGAAAGTACTGCTTGTGCAAGCCGCAACAGCTATTTCTGTAGTGTAAGGCAGGTTGATGAGCAAGCACACTCCCAGGACAGGACGCTATAGTCTATCGCAGGGCCTTACCCCCAATCTTCCTCCTTAATGCTGAATGCCAAGCAGAGACACATTGGGTCCCATTTTTACGGTCTTTGGTATGACTTGGCCAGGAATCTAACTCATCATTGACCATTTTGATGAGGATGTAGTGACAATGTAGTGATGTAGTATCATAACATTTTGTAACTTCCAGTTTACACACTTTGGACAGCAGGGATGGGGTCAATTCAGCCACTTTACTGTTACTGTAAATATTTGTCATATTCACTGCCATAGAGTATCTGCACATTTAACAATCACTCCGGCAACTCATTAGCTTGATTTGAAAACCAACTGAGACTCGCCTTAGGGCTTTGAGCGTACTAATTGTATTTTAGGGGAATTAATTAACTAAATACTTATCAGAGAGAAGATCAGAGAACACATAAGGGGTTTGGTTATTCAGCCATCTCACCAGGATGACGAAGTCGACAATGCACTTGGAAAATCAATTTGCTTTGAAGCCACATAAGTGCAATGGATCAGCGGAATCAATTCCTCTCAATTTACTTTGACGGATAGAAAGCTTCTTTATATTGCTGAACCTCTGTGCGTTCTCATTGTCTGTATGTGGTTGTCCTCATTCAGACATTGCTACACCCCCAGGAAGAAATCTCTGTCCTCTGTAGTTGGTCTAATAATGTCTCATAATGCCTAGGCTCTGGACATGACATAACCACAATGAAGTCAATTAAGGCCAAGTTCACTCATTTCTTGTTTTAATTATAACTATTTTCAAAATATCAATTTATCAGGGGGTGCAGCAGAACCCTCAGCACCCATACTTTCCACGGCTATAGAGGCTATCCAGATTACCAACTTGATTAGTTCCGCTATCCGTCTAGGGATTGTTAATCACATACATGTGAGCCTAACAAGAGCCTGATGAACCAATATTCAAGCCCTCTCTACTTGTCTTTCAGCCAAGCACTGTGACCCATCCCTCCCTTTCTCGGCAGGATCTGATGATAAGAGTTGGAGCTGTGCGGAAACTGGCGTCCCCCACCCTGATTTCATGGGTCACCGTCTCTGGGAATTTCTCCTCTTGCAGCAGGCTTCAAATGAGAAATGTGGGCTTTTTATCCCGTCCCTGCCAGCAGTGGTTGAGTTTTCTGTGCGTGAAATGTGGGACTGTGCAGAATGGATAATCTGTCCAAGCTCTTCATGCTAGCTGGCAGGAGTGGGCTCTAGCATTCGTTATCCTCGAAGCCAGAGTGTGACAAAGAAACTGTTGGCTCTTTCTGAGACACGTATTCTACATAAATGTATGCCTTTAGCCAGTGGCTTATGCTACACCAAAGCCGGTACACAAGGACACATTCTCACCAGAGATTGTGCTAAAGCAGCTGTTGCTTCACAGTATAGGCATGATTGGTGAGAGCCATCTATTGGGAAATTCATTTGAATTCAATCACTTGTTGACAGTGTGGGAGCAAGATGTACATATAGGGAGAAACATAATACTGTACCACAAGAGAAAGATACACTTAGAGTGCATTTGCCATTCTGGTAAAATGCATTGTCTATTGTATAGGACAGGAAACCAAAGTAAGGCCATGAGAGCATAGGACAGCTGGACATAACAAGTTCAGAGGGACATACAAAGGAGGGGGTCAGCCAAATGACCAACTGATGGACTATAGACATAGGGCATATATTTTTAGGACATGAAGAGAAGAGACACATAGTCTACTAGTCCTAATAAGGACAAGCTGAACTTAAGGGGCCCATAGGATAAGATGGGCATGTATTATTTTTGGGACATGAAGAGGTCCTGTCACCATTATAACTTACTTGACTGAAAGCAGATATGGCGTTATTGGGCGTGAACAAGCAGGATTGAAAGATAATGGTGGCAGATGGACTGAGGGAAGTAACTTCATTTGCATGTGGGATGGACTCATATGTTGTATGTGCATAAATCAGAGCCAGTGCTCTGGAAAAGTGTGTGTTCCGCGGACCATCTAGGCTTCTGATATGTTTGTATTAAAAGCCTATATTGAATTCACAAGTTCTTGTAAGTGTTATATTTTGTAACAATCCTCCACGACAACAGCAACCCTTTTGATTTGCACAAACCCTTCCATACATATTTTCCCTGTGTAGATGTGCTCAGAAAGTTACTTTTTGGGCCTGAATGCCAAAACATTCAAGAGATAATGGTGTTCAACGTTGACCTATTTTGCATACCCCACCATACCATGAATCATCCATGTCTTCATCACTGGAAAATATACAATGCCTTCGGAAAGTACTCAGACCCGTTGATTTAGTCCAGGTTTTTTCACATTACAGCCTTGTTCTAAAATTGATTTTTTATTTTAAATGGCAAATGTATTAAAAATAGATAGAAAAAAATACCTTATTTACATAAGTATTCAGACCTTTTGCTATGAGACTTGAAGTTGAGCTCAGGTGCATCCTGTTTCCATTGATCAACTTTGAGATGTTTCTACAACTTAATTGGATTCCACCTGTGGTAAATTCAATTGATAGGACATGATTTGGAAAGGCACACACCTGTCTATATAATGTCCCACGGTTCCCCTCTTTCCACTGGGATTCTCTGCCTCTAACCCTATTACAGGGGCTGAGTCACTGGCTTGCTGGGGCTCTCTCATGCCGTCCCTGGAGGGGGTGCGTCACCTGAGTGGGTTGAGTCACTGTTGTGGTCATCCTGTCTGGGTTGGCGCCCCCCCCCCCCCCCCCTTGGGTTGTGCCGTGGCGGAGATCTTTGTGGGCTATACTCAGCCTTGTCTCAGGATGGTAAGTTGGTGGTTGAAGATATCCCTCTAGTGGTGTGGGGGCTGTGCTTTGGCAAAGTGGGTGGGGTTATATCCTTCCTGTTTGGCCCTGTCCTCGGATGGGGCCACAGTGTCTCCTGACCCCTCCTGTCTCAGCCTCCAGTATTTATGCTGCAGTAGTTTGTGTCGGGGGGCTGGGGTCAGTTTGTTATATCTGGAGTACTTCTCCTGTCCTATTCGGTGTCCTGTGTGAATCTAAGTGTGCGTTCTCTAATTCTCTCCTTCTCTCTTTCTTTCTCTCTCTCGGAGGACCTGAGCCCTAGGACCATGCCCCAGGACTACCTGACATGGACATGATGACTACTTGCTGTCCCCAGTCCACCTGGCCATGCTGCTGTTCCAGTTTCAACTGACCTGAGCCCTAGGACCATGCCCCAGGACTACCTGACATGACTCCTTGCTGTCCCCAGTCCAACTGGCCATGCTGCTGCTCCAGTTTCAACTTCCACCTGACTGTGCTGCTGCTCCAGTTTCAACTGTTCTGCCTTATTATTATTCGACCATGCTGGTCATTTATGAACATTTGAACATCTTGGCCATGTTCTGTTATAATCTCCATTTGATTTGATTTGATTTGACGGTGCATGTCAGAACAAACACTAAGCCATGAGGTCAAAGGAATTGTCCTTAGAGCTCCGAGACAGGATTGTGTCGAGGCATAGATCTGGGGAAGGGTACCACAACATTTGTGCAGCATTGAAGGTCCCCAAGAACACAGTGGCCTCCATCATTCTTAAATGGAAGAAGTTTGAACCAACAAGACTTTTCCTAGAGCTGTCCACCCAGCCAAACTGAGCAATCGGGGGAGAAGGGTCAGGGAGGTGGCCAAGATCTTGATGGTCACTGTGACAGCTCTCTATTGTTCCGCTGTGGAGATGGGAGAACCTTCCAGAAGGACAACCATCTCTGCAGCAGTCCACCAATCAGGCCTTTATTGTAGATTGGCCAGACCGAGCCACTCCTCAGTAAAAGGCATGTGACAGCCCACTCGAAGTTTGCCAAAAGGCAAAAATGAGTCAACTTTAAGTACCTTTATATCCTGAATGTTTTGGGATTCAGGTCCAAAAAGTCACTTCCTGACCACTTCTTCCATGGGCAAACATGTATGGAAGGTTCTTTTCAAAAGGGATGCTGTCAAAAAGTGATTGAATTCAAATGGATGCACCTATACAGTACTTCAATAGTAAGACCAAGGACAAAGGCAATCAAAATACTGATTTGTTGAAAATCCCATCTGTTGTTTAGCTACTGGAACAGTACAAAGGACTTGGCAGTGCCATATTTGGTAAATTCCTTGATTAGCTTTCAAGCATCACCTCTAGGGTTTCGAAGGACTCTGTCTGCAAATTGTGTCTTCAGTACTGTAGAATTTAATCACAGCAGTGAAGTTCAAGTGACAATATCTCACCCATGTAAGAGTGAAGAAGCTTATTGCTCTGAACCGAATCAACATTCCTGAAAATCTCTATTTTTCTCTGTGTTGGTGGAAACAAGCGGTTCCCGGTCCAAATTATATATTAAGGTGCCCTCTCCATCCATGTAATACCATAACTGAGTCATCTTATGTATTTGTTGTGATTCTGTACAGAACCCATATAGTAAACCAACCAACTCATCTTCCACTTAACACTGTAGCCTTTCTGTGTTGAGACTTGAAAGCGTGATCGTAACCAATGTGTCTAACTTAAAAAGCTGTGTGTTGGTGGAAAATGTAGAACTCTAAAAACTGAATGAGTTTTCTATTGAAATGGTTATGCATAAGATTTGACTTTGTTTTTGAGCATAACTTTTGCCAAATACATAAGTTTTGATATTAGTTGGCAGGGATTTTGATGCATTTTTAAAACCTTTTAGGACTTTCTAAGGACTTTTCTAAGACCAATTTTCAAAGCCTTTGCTTATTTCAATTTTATACAATGGAAAATAGTTGAAACATGCATATGTCATAATTTCTCAAAATAATAGACTTCGACACCCAATTTGACATGTTCCTTTGGACTTCATATGTTGGCGCTCATCGGTCCTTTAACATGGAAATGCTCTAAACACAACATGGACGTAAGTGTCACAGTCATGATTGGAGCGCTGTTACACTTGTTCATGTGGACAGCTAACTTTCATTTATCTAACAATACTTAACTCTTTTTTAACCATTCTCGAATCATGGTGATACTCACAATCCCATGCAACCTGAAGGACAAGCAACAAAAGAATAACAAAAAATTAAACGGTCAAAATTCGGAACTGCGATTGCTCTCCAATTTCCCCATGACAATATTTGTTTCTCTAGTGAATCTTCTTGCTTTCATCTTCCCATGCATCCAGTATTCTCATATAATCTCTCAACCAATTTTCTGAGGGAGACCCTCTTTTTCTACCCCCATTTACAGTGCCTTGCGAAAGTATTCGGCCCCCTTGAACTTTGCGACCTTTTGACACATTTCAGGCTTCAAACATAAAGATATAAAACTGTATTTTTTGGTGAAGAATCAACAACAAGTGGGACACAATCATGAAGTGGAATGATATTTATTGGATATTTCAAACTTTTTTAAGAAATCAAAAACTGAAAAATTGGGCGTGCAAAATTATTCAGCCCCCTTAAGTAAATACTTTGTAGCGTCACCTTTTGCTGCGATTACAGCTGTAAGTCGCTTGGGGTATGTCTCTATCAGTTTTGCACATCGAGAGACTGAAATTTTTTCCCATTCCTCCTTGCAAAACAGCTCGAGCTCAGTGAGGTTGGATGGAGAGCATTTGTGAACAGCAGTTTTCAGTTCTTTCCACAGATTCTCGATTGGATTCAGGTCTGGACTTTGACGTGGCCATTCTAACACCTGGATATGTTTATTTTTGAACCATTCCATTGTAGATTTTGCTTTATGTTTTGGATCATTGTCTTGTTGGAAGACAAATCTCTGTCCCAGTCTCAGGTCTTTTGCAGACTCCCACTTCCCATCAATTTTAACCATCTTCCCTGTCCCTGCTGAAGAAAAGCAGGCCCAAACCATGATGCAGCCACCACCATGTTTGACAGTGGGGATGGTGTGTTCAGGGTGATGAGCTGTGTTGCTTTTACGCCAAACATAACATTTTGCATTGTTGCCAAAAAGTTCAATTTTGGTTTCATCTGACCAGAGCACCTTCTTCCACATGTTTGGTGTGTCTCCCAGGTGGCTTGTGGCAAACTTTAAACAACACTTTTTATGGATATCTTTAAGAAATGGCTTTCTTCTTGCCACTCTTCCATAAAGGCCAGATTTGTGCAATATATGACTGATTGTTGTCCTATGGACAGAGTCTCCCACCTCAGCTGTAGATCTCTGCAGTTCATCCAGAGTGATCATGGGCCTCTTGGCTGCACCTCTGATCAGTCTTCTCCTTGTATGAGCTGAAAGTTTAGAGGAACGGCCAGGTCTTGGTAGATTTGCAGTGGTCTGATACTCCGTCCATTTCAATATTATCGCTTGCACAGTGCTCCTTGGGATGTTTAAAGCTTGGGAAATCTTTTTGTATCCAAATCCGGCTTTAAACTTCTTCACAACAGTATCTCGGACCTGCCTGGTGTGTTCCTTGTTCTTCATGATGCTCTCTGCACTTTTAACGGACCTCTGAGACTATCACAGTGCAGGTGCATTTATACGGAGACTTGATTACACACAGGTGGATTGTATTTATCATCATTAGTCATTTAGGTCAACATTGGATCATTCAGAGATCCTCACTGAACTTCTGGAGAGAGTTTGCTGCACTGAAAGTAAAGGGGCTGAATAATTTTGCACGCCCAATTTTTCAGTTTTTGATTTGTTCAAAAAGTTTGAAATATCCAATAAATGTCGTTCCACTTCATGATTGTGTCCCACTTGTTGTTGATTCTTCACAAAAAATACAGTTTTATATCTTTATGTTTGAAGCCTGAAATGTGGCAAAAGGTCGCAAAGTTCAAGGGGGCCGAATACTTTCGCAAGGCACTGTATGTCATTATCTCCTTTCCCAAATCATTCTTCTTCTCTCCCTCATCTGACCGTTTTACAGGACTCCTCTTTTTCATATTTTCTTGCTCTCATTCCTCCTTTATCTCACTTGACTAGCATTAGTCTCACTGTCTCACAGCGTTGCAGATCTAATCACAATATTTTACACTTTCACTTCCACTCTCCCTGCACAGAGAGGCTATTTCATTGCTCACTATTTGTGTGTAATAATGTTTTTCAGATTGGGTTAATGTCAGGAGGCCCCTACTGGTTTGTCGTCTAATTGGCAGTCCTTCCAACCGGCCTCACAATCACAGACCACGTGTAAACCCACATTCTGCTTCTTCACCGCCGGATTGTCTGAGACCAGCCACCTGGACAGCTGATGAAACTAAGGTGTATTTCTGCCTATAATAAAGCCCTTTTGTTGGGAAAAACTTATTCTGATTGGCTGGGCCTGGCCTCCAAGTGCGTGGGACTATGCCATCCCAGGCCCACCCATTGTTGCTATATTTTTGCTCTGTATATATTTAGTTTTGGAGAAATGATTTGCCTTGTGTAAGTTTAACCTCTACTGGATCAGTGTCAATTGCTGCGCAATATGAGATATTTGACTAGAATGGCATTGTAAACAAAAGCCAACTTTCCGGGACATAGACATGTCTTATATGGTCAGAAACGGTATATGATTTTTAATCTAACTGCAGTGTCTAATTTACTGTAGCTATTACAGCGATAACATACCATGCTACTGTTTGAGGATAGTACACAACAACAAAACACTTTTATCATGGCAACTGGTTTGATACATTCACCTCTGACGGTAAGTAATGGGTTTACGTTCTGTAATCTTGCTCTGATTTGTCCTCCAGAGGCTCCCAGAGATAAAATGTAGCGTAGTTTTGTTTGATAAAATCTATTTTATATCCTAACATGATCCATGTTGTATACAGCATTTCTCATGGATTCTGACTCTTTCAACTTGCAACAAAACAATATATGAAATCTAAATTGCTAAACTTTGTTTCACCCGGTCAACTATGGTTTCTGTGCAATTCTCAGACACTTTAGAATGCAACCAAATGTTGTTTAATCAATCTACAGGATGTTTTGGTGACACAACACGTCTATTAGCCCAAGTAGGGCAGCCATCATTACGCACCAATGAGACAGTGGTGTTCATTTCATTGATAAGTCTCTTGGTTCAATGTCCACCTATCATTTTGAAACATAGCTACCTAAATAGCCAATGAGCTGGGCTTTACATGAGTATGTGATGTCCCTTTGTAGGAGTAATGGCATTGCCCAATGGCAATTCTCCATTAAAAATCTACAGTTTACGTTATGCATCATTCGCTTTCTTCTACAAAGTTTTCTTAAATCTTAAAGAGAGTACAACATGGCTACTAAGAGTATAAATGCTAAATCGAATTCAAGTATACACATTTGGATGAGATTATTGCAGAAATTGATCGGGAGAGTGGCACGAGGAGTCCTGCGGGCAAGAAAGATTGGATATAGAAGGTAACCTTACTTTTTTAGATCAGTAAGTAAAATATGTTTTTGCTTCTCGTGCTAATCAAGTTTTTTAAAAATGGTTTCATATTAATTTAAGATACTTGTCTTTGATTTCTATATATGTACAGCACCAGTAAAATGTATAAAAACTATTTTAGACATTGTAGAATAATAGTGAAGGTATCAAAACTCTGAAATACAACATATGGAATCATGTAGTAACCAAAAAAGTGTTAAACAAATCTAAATACATTTGAGATTCTTCAAAATAGCCACCAAATGCCTTGATGACAGCTTTGCAAACTCTTGGCATTCTCTCAACCAGCTTCACCTGGAATGTTTTTCTAACAGTCTTGAAGGAGTTCCCACATATGCTGAGCACTTTTTGGCTGATTTTCCTTCACTCTGCAGTCCAACTTATCCCAAACCATCTCAATTGGGTTGAGGTCGGGTGATTGTGGAGGCCAGGTCAGCTGATGCAGCACTCCATCACTCTCTTTCTTGGTCAAGTAGCCCTTACACAGCCTGGAACTGTGAGATGGGATGGCATATCGCTGCAGAATGCTGTGGTAGCCATGCTGGTTAATAAGTGTGCCTTGAATTTTAAATAAATAATGGACAGTGTCACCATCACACCTCCTCCTCCAAGCTTCATGGTTGAAACAACAATACAGAGATCATTCGTTCACCTACTCTGTGTCTCATAAGACACAGCGGTTGGAACCAAAAATCTCAAATTTGGACTCATCAGACCAAAGGACAGATTTCCACCGGTCTAATGGTCATTACTCGTGTCTCTTGGACCAAGCCAGTCTCTTCTTATCGTTGGTGTCCTTTTAGGAGTGGTTACTTGCAGCAATTCAACCATGAAGGTCTGATTCACGCAGTCTTCTCTGAATAGTTGATGTTGAGATATGTCTGTTTCTGTGATGCATTTATTTGGGCTACAATTTCTGAGGCTGGTAACTCTAATGAACGTATCCTCTGCAGCATAGGTAACTCTGGGTCTTCCTTTCCTGTGGTGGTCCTCATGAGAGCCAGTTTCATCATAGCACTGGATGGTTTTTGCGACTGCACTTGAAGAATCTTTCAAAAATCTTGAAATGTTCTGTATTAACTGACTTTGATGTCTTAAAGTAATGACGAACTGTCATTTCTCTTTGCTTATTTGCATTGTTCTTGCCATAATATGGACTTGGTCTTTTACCAAATAGGGCTATCTTCTGTATACCACCCCTACCTTGTCACAACACAGCTGATTGGCTCAAATGCATTAAGGAAAGAAATTCCACAAATGAACTTTTAACAAATGTCGTGGTAATTTCCTGTATTACTAAATGATGAGAGTTACAAACCACACGACAGTCAGTTATATTTAAACCTAATATTTTAATATGATCTTCACCATAGCCCTGTGACTCTCAGATCAATTCAGTGTCTATAAATTAATTCCTTGAGAGTGCTTACAAAAGAATACTTAGAATCTTTTATAGCCAAGATACACCACTCTCAACTCACATGACGAACCACAGATCTTAGGAACTTCACAAAGGGCCTTTAACTTGAGAGAGGAGTATCCCATAGCCAGATAGCATTAGCTATAAATTATCGTTCAGTTTGGTCTCTTAGACGAGGTTCTACTTCTCGTTCTTGGTACTTCATAGTACCAAAATATTATCTCATCCAATGGCATATATCAGTTATCAATTCTAGATAATCCCATCTCAAATACACCCCCTCCTGGACAAGCTCACGGAGGGGAGTGAGCCTCTAGGTCATATACTAGGTCAAGATTGATGCAACATCAGAGGGGTAATACAATGGGTCCAGACACTGCCATACTCCACCCCCCAATGGGAAAAGGAGGGAGTGACTGGATTACAGACATGGTGGAGCCCTTCACATGGTGTAGGAATAGTTACAGACACATTCAAATATGAAGACAATCCTGACCTCTCCCCTCTCTGGGCCCTAAATGACTATCTCACATAAGCATATTATGAAAGTAAATAAAACATCTTATTTATCAATGTTACCTAACTAATTCTGATTAGCTACGACACAAGGCACACCTGTTAATCGAAATGCATTCTAGTTGAGTTGACTAACTCATGAAGCTGGTTGAGATAATGCCAAGAGTGTGCAAAGCTTTCTTCTAGGCAAAGGGTGGCTACTTTGAAGAATCTCAAATATAAAATACATTTTGATTTGTTTAACACTTTTTGGTTACTACATGACTCCATGTGTTATTTCATAGTTTTGATGTCTTCACTATGATGTATTATTACAATGTAAAAAATAGTAAAAAATAAAGAAAAACCCTGGAATGAGTAGGTGTGTCCAAACTTTTGACTGGTACTCTATGTAAATAAGGTATTTCTGTTTTCTTTTTGTAATCAATTTGATAACATTTCGAAAACTTGTTTGTCTTTGTCATTAAGGGGTATTGTGTGTAGACTGCTAAGGAAATGTTTTTATTTAATCCATTTTAAAATAAGTCTGTAATGTAACAACATTTGGAAACCGTCAAGGGGTCTGAATTCTTTCCAAAGGCACTGTATGTAAATGAGATGTTTCTGTATTTCATAGTAAATCCATATGCAAAATTATGGGGTATTTTGTGTAGATGAGAACATTGTATATTTTTTATCCATTTTGAAATCAGGCTGTGACACAACAAAATGTGGAATGAGTCAAAGAGTATGAATACTTTATGAAGGCACTGTCCATCTCCAAGAAAGGTTCCCCTATGAGTATACATTTGTTTGAGAAAGGTGGATTAGCACGTCTATGTCTAGGAGGTGAATGTATCAGAGTGGATTTATTAAAATGCACCGACATGAAAACAGAGTCAATAACACCTGAGCAAAAAGCCAAGGAGAGTGACACAGAAAGGGAAGATAATCAAGGAGGTGATGGAGTGCAGGTGAATGTCATGAGGCAGAAGAATCAACAACAAGTGGGACACAATCATGAAGTGGGACGACATTTATTGGATATTTCCAACGTTTTTTAACAAATCCAAAACTGAAAAATTGGGCGTGCAAAATTTTTCAGCCTTTACTTTCAGTGCAGGAAACTCTCTCCAGAAGTTCAGTGAGGATCTCTGAATGATCCAATGTTGACCTAAATGACTAATGATGATAAATACAATCCACCTGTGTGTAATCAAGTCTCCGTATAAATGCACCTGCACTGTGATAGTCTCAGAGGTCCGTTAAAAGCGCAGAGAGCATCATGAAGAACAAGGAACACACCAGGCAGGTCCGAGATACTGTTGTGAAGAAATTTAAAGCCGGATTTGGATACAAAAAGATTTCCCAAGCTTTAAACATCCCAACGAGCACTGTGCAAGCGATAATATTGAAATGGAAGGAGTATCAGACCACTGCAAATCTACCAAGACCTGGCCGTCCCTCTAAACTTTCAGCTCATACAAGGAGAAGACTGATCAGAGATGCAGCCAAGAGACCCATGATCACTCTGGATGAACTGCAGAGATCTACAGCTGAGGTGGGAGACTCTGTCCATAGGACAACAATCAGTCGTATATTGCACAAATCTGGCCTTTATGGAAGAGTGGCAAGAAGAAAGCCATTTCTTAAAGATATCCATAAAAAGTGTTGTTTAAAGTTTGCCACAAGCCACCTGGGAGACACACCAAACATGTGGAAGAAGGTGCTCTGGTCAGATGAAACCAAAATTGAACTTCTTGGCAACAATGCAAAACGTTATGTTTGGTGTAAAAGCAACACAGCTCATCACCCTGAACACAACATCCCCACTGTCAAACATGGTGGTGGAAGCATCATGGTTTGGGCCTGCTTTTCTTCAGCAGGGACAGGGAAGATGGTTAAAATTGATGGGAAGATGGATGGAGCCAAATACAGGACCATTCTGGAAGAAAACCTGATGGAGTCTGCAAAAGACCTGAGACTGGGACGGAGATTTGTCTTCCAACAAGACAATGATCCAAAACATAAAGCAAAATGTACAATGGAATGGTTCAAAAATAAACATATCCAGGTGTTAGAATGGCCAAGTCAAAGTCCAGACCTGAATCCAATCGAGAATCTGTGGAAAGAACTGAAAACTGCTGTTCACAAATGCTCTCCATCCAACCTCACTGAGCTCGAGCTGTTTTGCAAGGAGGAATGGGAAAAGATTTCAGTCTCTTGATGTGCAAAACTGATAGAGACATACCCCAAGCGACTTACAGCTGTAATCTAATCAAAAGGTGGCGCTACAAAGTATTAACTTAAGGGGGCTGAATAATTTAGCACGCCCAATTTTTAAGTTTTTGATTTGTAAAAAAAGTTTGAAATATCCAATAAATGTCGTTCCACTTCATGATTATGTCCCACTTGTTGTTGATTCTTCACAAAAAAATACAGTTTTATATCTTTATGTTTGAAGCCTGAAATGTGGCAAAAGGTCGCAAAGTTCAAGGGGGCCGAATACTTTCGCAAGGCACTGTATTTGGTCAATAACAAAACTTTATCTCAATACTTTATTATATGCCATTTGTTGGCAATCACAGAGGTCAAATATTTTCTGTAAGTATTCACAAGGTTTTCACACACTGTTGCTGGTATTTTGGCCCTTTCCTCCATGTACACACCCTCCATTGAGACCGTGTCTGTGCCTCGACCTAGGTTGGGCAAAACTAAACATGGCGGTGTTCGCCTTAGCAATCTCACTAGGATAAAGACCACCTCCATTCCTGTCATTATTGAAAGAGATCATGATACCTCACATCTCAAAATAGGGCTACTTAATGTTAGATCCCTTACTTCAAAGGCAATTATAGTCAATTAACTAATCACTGATCATAATCTTGATGTGATTGGCCTGACTGAAACATGGCTTAAGCCTGATGAATTTACTGTGTTAAATGAGGCCTCACCTCCTGGCTACACTAGTGACTATATCCCCCGTGCATCCCGCAAAGGCGGAGGTGTTGCTAACATTTACGATAGCAGATTTCAATTTACAAAAAAATATGACGTTTTCGTCTTTTGAGCTTCTAGTCATGAAATCTATGCAGCCTACTCAATCACTTTTTATAGCTACTGTTTACAGGCCTCCTGGGCCATATACAGCGTTCCTCATTGAGTTCCCTGAATTCCTATCGGACCTTGTAGTCATAGCAGATAATATTCTAATCTTTGGTGACTTTAATATTCACATGGAAAAGTCCACAGACCCACTCCAAAAGGCTTTCGGAGCCATCATCGACTCAGTGGGTTTTGTCCAACATGTCTCTGGACCAACTCACTGTCACAGTCATACTCTGGACCTAGTTTTGTCCCATGGAATAAATGTTGTGGATCTTAATGTTTTTCCTCATAATCCTGGACTATCGGACCACCATTTTATTACGTTTGCAATTGCAACAAATAATCTGCTCAGACCCCAACCAAGGGACATCAAAAGTTGTGCTATAAATTCACAGACAACCCAAAGATTCCTTGATGTCCTTCCAGATTCCCTCTGTCTACCAGAGGACACCAGAGGACAAAAATCAGTTAACCACCTAACTGAGGAACTCAATTTAACCTTGTGCAATACCCTAGATGCAGTTGCACCCCTAAAAACTAAAAACATTTCTCATAAGAAACTAGCTCCCTGGTACACAGAAAATACCCGAGCTCTGAAGCAAGCTTCCAGAAAATTGGAACGGAAATGGCGCCACACCAAACTGGAAGTCTTCCGACTAGCTTGGAAAGACAGTACCGTGCAGTTCCGGAGAGCCCTTACTGCTGATCGATCATCCTATTTTTCTAACTTAATTGAGGAAAATAAGAACAATCCGAAAATCCTTTTTGATACTGTCGCAAAGCTAACTAAAAAGCAGCATTCCCCAAGAGAGGATGAACCAAAAAATGTGATCATATTACTCCAGTAATAGCCCTTGCTGTCTCTGCCTGGCCGGTTCCCCTCTTTCCACTGGGATTCTCTGCCTCTAACCCTATTACAGGGGCTGAGTCACTGGCTTACTGGGGCTCTCTCATGCTGTCCCTGGAAGGGGTGCGTCACCTGAGTGGGTTGATTCACTGATGTGGTCATCCTGTCTGGGCTGTTTGGCCCTGTCCGGGGGTGTCCTCGGATGGGGCCACAGTGTCTCCTGACCCCTCCTGTCTCAGCCTCCAGTATTTATGCTGCAGTAGTTTATGTGTCAGGGGGCTAGGGTCAGTTTGTTATATCTGGAGTACTTCTCCTGTCCTATTCGGTGTCCTGTGTGAATCTAAGTGTGCGTTCTCTAATTCTCTCCTTCTCTCTTTCTTTCTCTCTCTCGGAGGACCTGAGCCCTAGGACCATGCCCCAGGACTACCTGACATGATGACTCCTTGCTGTCCCCAGTCCACCTGGCCGTGCTGCTGCTCCAGTTTCAACTGTTCTGCCTTATTATTATTCGACCATTCTGGTCATTTATGAACATTTGAACATCTTGGCCATGTTCTGTTATAATCTCCACCCGGCACAGCCAGAAGAGGACTGGCCACCCCACATGTGCTCTCTCTAATTCTCTCTTTCTTTCTCTCTCGTCTGGCACTGCTTGATTTGAGTCCCTGGCGGCGTAGTGTGTTACTGATGGTAGGCTTTGTTACTTTGGTCCCAGCTCTCTGC
Source organism: Oncorhynchus kisutch (assembly GCF_002021735.2). Taxonomy (NCBI): domain Eukaryota; kingdom Metazoa; phylum Chordata; class Actinopteri; order Salmoniformes; family Salmonidae; genus Oncorhynchus; species Oncorhynchus kisutch. The sequence goes on along the minus strand of NC_034199.2, from coordinate 7,931,738 downwards.
AGGTCATTCACTAGGTGCCGCCGTGTGGTTCTGGGATTTTTGCTCACCGTTCTTGTGATCATTTTGACCCCACGGGGTGAGATGTTGTGTGGAGCCCCAGACCGAGGGAGATTATCAGTGGTCTTGTATGTCTTCCATTTCCTAATAATTGCTCCCACAGATTGATTTCTTCAAACCAAGCTGCTTACCTATTGCAGATTCAGTCTTCCCAGCCTGTGCAGGTCTACAATTTTGTTTCTGGTGTCCTTTGACAGCTCTTTGGTCTTGGCCATAGTGGAGTTTGGAATGTGACAGTTTGAGCTTGTGGACAGGTGTCTTTTATACTGATAACAAGTTCAAACAGGTGCCATTAATACAGGTAACGAGTGGAGGACAAGAGGAGCCTCTTAAAGTAGAAGTTACAGGTCTGTGAGAGCCAGAAATCTTATTTGTTTGTCAGTGACCAAATACTTCTTTGCCACCATATTTTGCAAATCAATTCATAAAAAATCCTACAATGTGATTTTCTGGATTTTTTTCTTCTCATTTTGTCTGTCATAGTTGAAGTGTACCTATGATGAAAATTATAGGCCTCTCTCATCTTTTTAAGTCGGAGAACATGCACAATTGGTGGCTGGCTAAATACTTTTTTGCCCCAATGTAAATCAACTTGGACATTTACTGCTAAGCTTTTAGCTAGTTATATAAACAAGAGTTTTAGTGTTGAGTAGGCATGGTTTTGGTCTCAGGAGTAGAAGATAATGATGTAGGCAGTGATATCACTAGGGCTGGACTAAAATAACTTGGGACCTTTTCTTTGATGTAGAACTTACTCCGAAACATGCGTTATGTTCCTGTTGTCAACTTCTGTCTGCAATTGCATTAATAAAGATTTTTGAATGATTTGATTAAAGATATTGTCATAATGCTAATTTCACCAATGAGCCAATGATTGACAAGGAACAAACCCAAACAAGAGCCTGGAGAGACCTGAAAATAACTGTGTAGCAATGCTCCCCATATCCAACCTGAGAGAGTTTGAGAGGATCTGGAGAGAAGAATGGGAGAAATTCCCCAAATACAGGTGTGCCAAGATTGTAGCGTCATACCCAAGAAGACTTCAGGCTGTATTCTCTGCCAAAGGTGCTTCAACAAAATACTGAGTAAAGCATCTGAATACTTATGGAAATGTGATATTTCAGTTTTTTTTATTTCATATGAATTAGCAAACATTTCTAAAAAGCTGTCATTTAGGGGATATTGTGTGTAGATCAATCAGGGGATTCAATATTTTTTTTTAGAAAAGGCGTAACAAAACCTAACAAAATGTGGTAAAAGTAAAGGGATCTGAATAAATTCCGGCACTGTAAGTATTCAACACCTTGAGTCAATACATGTTAGTCTCACCTTTAGCAGCGATTACAGCTGTAAGTCTTTCTGGGTCAGTCTCTAAGAGCTTTGCACACCTGTATTGTATAATATTGGTACATTATCACTATCTGTCAAGTTGGATGTTGATCATTGCTAGACAGCAATTAAATTGCCATAAATTGTCATGCTGATTTCAGTCAAAACTGTAACTAGGCCACACAGGAGCATTCTATGTCATCTTAGTAAGCAACTCCAGTGTATATTTGGCCTTGTGTTTTTGGTTATTGTCCTGCTGAAAGGTGAATTTGTCTCCCAGTGTCTGTTGAAAAACCAGGTTTCATTCAGGTTTTTGCCTGTGCTTAGCTCTATTTTATCCTGAAAAACTTGCTAGTCCTTGCCGGTGACAAGCATACCCATAACATGACGCAGCCACCATCATGCTTGAAAATATGAAGATTGGTACTCAGTGATGTTGGATTTGTCCCAAACATAACGCTTTGTATTCTGGACATAAAGTTGATTTATTTGCCACATTGTTTGCACTTTTACTTTAGTGCCTTATTGCAACAGAATGCATGTTTTGGGATATTTTATTTTCACTCTGTCAATTAGGTTAGTATTGTGGAGTAACCACAATATTGTCGATCTATCCTCACTTTTCTCCTATCACAGCCATTAAACTCTAACTGTTTTAAATTCACCATTGGCCTCGTGGTGAAATCCCTGAGCGCTTTCCTTCCTCTCCTTTAGGAAGGCCTCCTGTATCTTTGTAGTGACTGGGGTGTATTGATACACCATCAAAAGTGTAATTAATAACTTCACCATGCTCAAAAGGATTTCTGCTTTTTTACCCATCTACCAATAGGTGCCCTTCTTTGCGAGGCATTGGAAAAATTCCCTGGTCTTTGTGGATGAATCTGTGTTTGAAATTCACTGCTCTCATTAAAAAAAGTTATTTGTCTTGTCAAAACAAAGGGGTTGAATACTTATTCACTTAAGATATTTCAGCTTTTCATTTCTAATTCAATTGAAAAAAATGACAAAAACATAATTCCATTTTGACATGAAGTATTGTTTGTAGGCCAGTGACACAACATGATTATTATTTTTTTAATTCAGGCTGTAACACAATAAAATGTGGAATAAGTCAAGTGCTGTGAACACTTTATGAAGGCACTGTGTGAATTAAATAAATATGTTGCTCTCTTCCTAGAAGCAATAAAGCCTTTATTCCACACTGAGACAAGTGCTTTGAGAGGTATAGAGGTTTTCTTATGGAAAAACCCATTTAAAGTGACTCTCTGACATGCAGTACCGACGAGACAAAGTGAATTGAAAAGGCAATAATGTTGCTTACTGTAAGAGTACTATCAGGAATGTGGATTAGTACATGCTAGCTCATCTCTCATTTCAGGGCAATTAGTCTATGTTCTTTATTGCTCTGACGCGTTACCTAACTTAAATCAAACTTTAATGGGTGTAAACTATTCCACACATTATGCAAACTTTGCTCTGTATTTCTCTTCTCTGCTCTCTCAAAAATTAACAAGATGCAACAAGATGGTTGCTTTCGAACACCTTATAGAGTTACAAAGTCTAGTTGCTGCCTTCTTTATAAGTGAAAGACCATGGCAAATTAAGCAATGACCCAAATATCTGTTTTATTCCAATTGCAGTGTAGAGCAGCAAGCCTGAGGTATATGATCAGCACCATCCATTTTTAGATTAATAATCTATACAGTGATCCATCCTCCTACACAGATCATACTTCCCTCTCCTGAGGGATCCCCAGAGAAATGACACTCCCTGTCGGACAGCTTGCGGCTTATGTATAGGACGGGACGTTCCTCCGCTCGTCCCCCTGGGACAGAACAGCCCCCACCCAAGCCGGTGCTGGAGGCGTCGGTGTGGACAGTGAAGGGCTAATGGAAATCTGCGGCTATCAACACCGGCTCCAACCACAGCGTGTCTTTGAGGCTTCAGATGTCCATACCACCCTCACCGGGTTCCTCTTCTTTGTCATGTTAGTCAGTGGGGTGGCGAGGGTGGCGTAACTTGGGATGAACCGCCTGTAGTAACTTGTTAGGCCCAGGAACGAGCGGACCCCTTTCATGTCCCTGGGCCATGGCCGCTCCCGGATGGCCCGGGGCTTCTCCAACTGTGGTTTGATCAGCCCGCTGCCGATGGTGTAGCCAAGGTATTCAGCCTCGTTCAGTCCCAGGTGGCACTTCTTTGGGTTGGCTGTCAGGCTGGCCATCTCCAGGCTGGCCATCTCCAGGGTGGTGTGGTGGTCCTCCCAGTCCCTGCTGTGTATTACCACGTCATCAATGTAGACTGCGGCAAAGGCCTGGTGAGGACGTAACAGCGTGTCCATAAGCCTCTGGAAGGTGGCGGCCGCTCCGTGAAAGCCAAAGGGGAGGCGAACATACTGAAATAGTCTATCCGGGGTGGCAAAGGTGGTTTGTGGCGGTTTTCGGGGGCCAGAGGCACCTGCCAGTACCCTTTTTTGAGGTCGGTATGGGGTAGGCGTCGAACCTGGAGATGGCATTGAGGGCTCTGAAATCATTGCAGAAGCAAATAGACCCATCGGTTTTCGGCACCAGCCCGATAGGGCTGGACCATTCACTGATGGGCGGCATGATGACCCCCATCTTCAACATCTCCCTCCCCTTTTTCTGTACCAACCCACAGCGTGCCTTTGGTACCCTTTAGGGTCAGGGATTTGGTATTTGGTATTTTATTAGGATCTCCATTAGCTGTTGCAAAAGCAGCAGCTACTCTTCCTGGGGTTCACACAAAAAAAATGTATTTATTTATTTCACCTTATTTAACCAGGAAGACTAGTTGAGAACAAGTTCTCATTTACAACTGCGACCTGGCCAAGATAAAGCATAGCAGTGTGAACAGACAGCAACACAGAGTTACACATGGAATAAACAATAAACAAGTCAGTAACACAGTAGAAATAAAATAAAAAAATAAAAAATAAGAGTCTCTATACCTTGTGTGCAAAAGGCATGAAGAGGTAGGCGAATAATTACAATTTAGCAGATTAACACTGGAGTGATAAATTATCAGATGGTCATGTGCAGGTAGAGATACTGGTGTGCAAAAGAGCAGAAAAGTAAATAAATAAAACAGTATGAGGATGAGGTAGGTCAATTGGGTGGGTTATTTACCGATGGACTATGTACAGCTGCAGCGATCGGTTAGCTGCTCAGATAGCAGATGTTTAAAGTTGGTGAAGGAGATAAAAGTCTCCAACTTCAACGATTTTTGCAATTCGTTCCAGTTACAGGCAGCAGAGAACTCTAAGGAAAGGCGGCCAAATGAGGTGTTGGTTTTAGGGATGATCAGTGAGACACGTGAGTGAAGGAGGTTTTGTTGCGAAATAGAAAGCCGATTCTAGATTTGATTTTGGATTGGAGATGTTTGATATGAGTCTGGAAGGAGAGTTTACAGTCTAGCCAGACACCTAGGTACTTATAAATGTCCACATATTCTAGGTCGGAACCATCCAGGGTGGTGATGCTAGTCGGGCGCGCGGGTGCAGGCAGCGAACAGTTGAAAAGCATGCATTTGGTTTTACTAGTGTTTAAGAACAGTTGGAGGCCACGGAAGGGTGTGTTGTATGGAATTGAAGCTTGCACAGTGTCCAAGGAAGGGCCAGAAGTATACAGAATGGTGTCGTCTGCGTAGAGGTGGATCAGGGAATCGCCCGCAGCAAGAGCAACATCATTGATATATACAGAGAAATGAGTTGGCCCGAGAATTGAACCCTGTGGCACCCCCATAGAGACTGCCAGAGGACTGGACAACATGCCCTCCGATTTGACACACTGAACTCTGTCTGCAAAGTAGTTGGAGAACCAGGCAAGGCAGTTGTTAGAAAAACCGAGGCTACTGAGTCTGCCGATAAGAATATGGTGATTGACAGAGTCGAAAGCCTTGGCCAGGTCGATGAAGACGGCTGCACAGTACTGTCTTTTATCGATGGCGGTTATGATATCGTTTAGTACCTTTAGCGTGGCTGAAGTGCACCCGTGACCGATTCGGAAACCAGATTGCACAGCGGAGAAGGTACGGTGAGATTCGAGATGGTCAGTGATCTGTTTGTTGACTTGGCTTTCGAAGACCTTAGATAGGCAGGGCAGGATGGATATAGGTCTGTAAACAGTTTGGGTCCAGGGTGTCTCCCCCCTTGAAGAGGGGGATGACCGCGGCAGCTTTCCAGTCCTTTGGGATCTCAGACGATATGAAAGAGAGGTTGAACAGGCTGGTAATAGGGGTTGCGACAATGGCGGCGGATAGTTTCAGAAATAGAGGGTCCAGATTGTCAAGCCCAGCTGATTTGTACGGGTCCAGGTTTTGCAGCTCTTTCAGAACATCTGCTATCTGGATTTGGGTAAAGGAGAAGCTGGGGAGGCTTTTGTGCGACTAGCTGCGGGGGGGGTGGAGCTGTTGGCCGAGGTTGGAGTAGCCAGGAGGAAGGCATGGCCAGCCGTTGAGAAATGCTTGTTGAAGTTTTCGATTATTATGGATTTATCAGTGGTGACCGTGTTACCTAGCCTCATTGCAGTGGGCAGCTGGGAGGAGCTGCTCTTGTTCTCCATGGACTTTACAGTGTCCCAGAACTTTTTGGGATTTAGAGCTACATGATGCAAATTTCTGCTTGAAAAAGCTGGCCTTTGACTGACTGCGTGTATTGGTTCCTGACTTCCCTGAACAGTTGCATATCGCGGGGACTATTCGATGCTATTGCAGTCTGCCACAGAATGTTTTTGTGCTGGTCGAGGGCAGTCAGGTCTGGAGTGAACCAGGGGCTATATCTGTTCTTAGTTCTGCATTTTTTGAACGGAGCATGCTTATCTAAGATGGTGAGGAAGTTACTTTTAAAGAATGACCACTGACGGGATGAGGTCAAAATCCTTCCAGGATACCCGGGCTAGGTCGATTAGAAAGACCTGTCCGCAGAAGTGTTTTAGGGAGCGTTTGATTAGGGGTGGTTAGGGGTGGTTGTTTGACTGCGGACCCGTAGCGGATACAGGTAATGAGGCAGTGATCACTGAGATCCTGGTTGAAGGTAGCGGAGGTATATTTGGAAGGCCAGTTGGTCAGGATAACGTCTATGAGGGTGCCCTTGTTTACAGATTTAGGGTTGTACCTGGTGGGTCCCTTGATGATTTGTGTGAGATTGAGGGCATCTAACTTAGATTGTAGGACTGCCGGGGTGTTAAGCATATCCCAGTTTAGGTCACCTAACAGAACAAACTCTGATGCTAGATGGGGGGCGATCAATTCACAAATGGTGTCCAGGGCACAGCTGGGAGCTGAGGGGGGTCGGTAGCAGGCGGCAACAGTGAGAGACTTATTTCTGGAGAGATACATTTTTCGATCACAGAAGTCAACAAATGAGGGTGCCTGGGGACATGCAGGGCCTGGGTTTACCTCCCCATCACCCGCGGAACAGAGGAGGAGTAGAATGAGGGTGCGGCTAAAGGCTAACGCCTAGAGTGTTGGGGACAAAGAATAAAAGGAGCAGATTTCTGGGCGTGGTAGAATATATTCAGCGCATAATGCGCAGACAGGGGTATGGTGGGGTGCGGGTACAGCGGAGGTAAGCCCAGGCACTGGGTGATGATAAAGAGGTTGTATCTCTGGACATGCTGGTTGTAATGGGTGAGGTCACCGCATGTGTGGGAGGTGGGACAAAGGAGGTATCAGAGGTATGAAGAGTGGAACTAGGGGGTCCATTGTAAACTAAAACAATGATAACTAACCTGAACAACAGTACACAAGGCATATTGACATTTGAGAGAGACATACAGCGAGGCATAAAGTAATCACAGGTGTTGATTGGGAGAGCTAGCTAAAACAACAGGTGAGACAACAACAGCTAATCAGCTAACACAACAACAGCAGGTAAAATGGCGATGACTAGGCAGAGAGGGTCGGATTAACTACACACAGAGCTTGAGTTCGCGGCTGGGGCCGACAGATAAAAAATAAATAAACAGAATGGAGTACCGTGATTAATGGACAGTCCAGTAGGCATCAGCTATGTAGCCAAGTGATCATAGTGTTCAGGGGGCAGCAGTAGATGGAACAGGTGAGCCCCACTACGCTAGCGACACAGCGTTTAAAGTTAGTAGCCCTGGGCTAGTAGGAGCGTCTGCTCCGACGGAGGCCGGATGAAGGCACAGCGGATGGAGTATTCGTCGGCAGACCAGTCGTGGTGGTGCGGCGGGGCGCCGTGTCGACAGAGAATCCGAGCCAGATGGCGAAAGAGGTATTGTGGAATTTAGTTTGCTAGCCGGGAGATGTGCCTGGCTCACGGCTAACTGGTGCTAGCTTCGTGGCAGTGGCGTTAGCCAATATATCCAATCGGTAGCAGTGGTGATCCGGTGCCAAGGTCCAGAGTTTACAGCAAGGATCTGGTGGAGTTTTGGGCTCTAGCCGTGTATGAGTAGGGTTCGGGTGAACAGCTGTGTAGGCCGGGAGGTGGGCCTCAGGGAATAGCTTCGGTACAGGGTGCCACGGTGAGTGAAATCTAGCTGTGAGCTAGCTAGCTGTGAGCTAGCTAGCTAGCTGCAAGCTAGCTGTGAAGATCAGAAGTAGTGGTCCAAGTATTACGGCAGGAATCCGGCATTGCTGTGGAGAGACAGTCCGATATTGGTAGACAAGCGATATTGGTAGACAGGCAAGTATTATCCAGGCTAAAAACAGGGCTGGTATCTGTGCAGAAGGTAAAAGCCGCTAGCAGTGGCTAACAATGACAAAATATTGTAGCTAATTAGCTGGTTAGCTTCTGGAGATTCTTGAATGTGTTCTAAAATTGAAAATAATAGCGATTCCGTATCACATTGGGTGAGGCAGGTCGCCAGAAGGTATAATCGAATAAAAAAATCGAGAAGAGATTGAAAATAAATTGAAATATATATACAAAAAATACGAAAAAATACAAAAGTACACGAGAAGACAAAACAAACACGTCTTCACTGCTACGCCATCTTGGACGATGAAACATAATACAGAATGATATAATACAGAACATCAATATACAAGAACATAACTACATTCATTTTTAAAAAGGCACAAGTAGCCTATATATCAATGCATACACACAAACTATCTAGGTCAAATAGAGGAGAGGCATTTTTCCACGAGATGTTGCTTTATCTGTTTTTTTAAACCAGATTGCTGTTTATTTGAGCAATATGAAATGGAAGGAAGTTCCATGCAATAAGGGCTCTATATAATACTGTATGTTTTCTTGAATTTGTTATGGATTTGGGGACTATGAAAAGACCTCTGGTGGCATGTCTAGTGTGATAAGTGTGTGTGTCAGAGCTGTGTGTAAGTTCACTATGTAAACAATTTGGGATTTTCAACACAAAGTGTTTTATAAAAAGAAGAAGTGATGCAGTCAGTTTCTCCTCAACTCTTAGCCAAGAGAGACTGGCGTGCATAGTATTTAAGACTTCTGCATAAATTGGTCATAAAATTTAATCTGATCTTCATCTAAGTCACAACAATAGACAAACACAGTCTGCTTATTAACAGAGAGCCAAGGTGTCCCAGTAAAATAAGCTTTCTCTGAGGTAGGAAAATCCAACGTCCTCACAGGTCGCAGTCTCTACTCACCTTTCTCCCAGCTCCTCTTCTGGCACGCCTAAAAAGAGGAAGAAACAAAGCAATTAGTGGGCCCAGGTGTGTACTAACTGCCTTTACACGGAGTACCTATCCTCTGAGGAGGGTGCTGTCATGTCGTCTTCCTCCGGCTGGTCACTGAACTCTCACACTGTACACAAACTGAACACAAGTTGGTTAAACGTAGTATTTCAAGCATAAGAACATCAACAATTGTTCATGGCGCAAACCCCCATCCCCTCATGAGCACACATTTATAATTTCAGAGGATTTTGTACCATATTATCTTGATATTAGAAGAATCTCAGTTTTTATCACCTAACTCATGAGTACAGAACCAAAGGTTTAAGTTTCAGTGTCTTAGACGAGTCCATCTATGGTCCCCAGACATGACGTCATAATATTTCTATGTCACTGCTTTGGAACTCTTGTTTAAACAGTAAGTTTAAAGCTCACACAGCCATTTCTAAATCTAGCGGTGTATGGAAACCCCTTGAATCCTTCAGTAGCTGAAAGGGCAGAATCATGTTTTTTGGGGGTATTCTTGTAAAAGCTTGACATTTACAGTACTTTCTACCAGATTGAAGGAGTTTTTTCTTCTTCTACCGTTTAAAGTCAATGATATTCAAGCTTCCCTGCTAGTAATCGCTCATTCTGATTGGAAAACATGTTTGGCTTAATATACAGGCTCACGATTTTCCCTTTGTATCTAAATATTCAAACTACTTTCAGAGGATAGGCGTAGCTTTTGGTTTGAAACTGAATAAAGCATAGATATATCACAAAGCATTTAGATGGCCACTCAGACTGTAATTAAATCTTTGCAGAGAATTTTTAAGTCTTGCATCTTCAGTATACTGTATTTGAGGTGCTAGAAAGGTCTTCAAAGCAACCTCATCTTGCCATGTTCCTTTGACAGCCAATGACACATGGATGGTTCAATGAGACATGGAAAGTTTGGGGTACAATAGATTAGTCATTAGCATCAGTGGAAGTGTTTTGCTATGCAGTTAAGTCTATGTTTGCTGCTGAACCAGGATTGATATTGAATACCACTGAAATTCAGGATAAACTGTAAATCTGAGTGTAGCAAGAGGCAAAACACTTAAACAATCTGTAGTGAGCAAATAGGGACTACAGGTACAGTAACTTCAGAAATAAAGGAAACACTTGAGCAAATGAAGGATACAAAGTATATTGAATGCAGGTGCTTCCACACAGGTGTGGTTACTGAGTTAATTAAGCAATTAGCATCTCATTGTGCTTACGGTCATGTATGAAAATGCCCAGTTACCCATTATTTTGGCTACCATGGCTCGAAGAAGAGATCTCAGTTACTTTCAAAGAGGTTTAGGGGGTTAAAGTGTGTGTGTGTGCGCGTGTGCACGTCTCAGTCACCCGATCTCAACCCATTTGAACACTTATGGGAGATTCTGGAGAAGCTCCCGAGACTGTATTTTCAGTCGCCATCAACAAAACACTAAATTGTGGAATTTATCGTTGAAGAATGGTGTTGTATCCCTCCAATATAGTTCCAGACATTTGTTGACTCTATGCCAAGACGCATTGAAGCTGTTCTGGCAGCTCGTGGTGGTCCACTGCCCTATTATGACACTAAGTTGATGTTTGCTTTATTTTGGCAGTTACCAATACATCATATCATCAATATGTGAGCCCAATGTTGAAAAATAAATACACTTCTAAGAGAAAGACCCCAAAAGTGTCCAAGAAAAGTGTAAATCAGGTCAACGCAAAAAAAATGCCTGCAGATGTTTTTCAGGACAGTATTAGGGGAAGGCTCCACATTTTTCCTCAAATCTAGGCCGTTGACTTGTTAAGTGTTGACCTACCAAAACTGATTCTCATTAAGAGATAGTATCTTTTAACTTTTTTTATTGGAGTCACCACTACATTACTGAGCAGATTATGTATTTGTTATGAAGTGTCTCTTTAAAGCTTAATATATGTCATCCTGAGACAACAAGCGTTTGATCACAGCATCCTGAATAATTCACTTTACTCATGGAGAGATCTTCAAAGATTATTCTTCATAAAATGTCTTGTCAAATTCAATAACTTCTTTGAAATTACAGCGTAAAATACACCCCAGTGCATAAACTGCTCCTTAGAGATATTGAATACTAACTTCCAAGTTAAATAACCTTTGACAGTTGCTTGAGATTGTATCGATACTGAAACATGAAAAAAATCTATTAAATAAATTTCACGTATTTAGTATGCAAGTATAGCTTGCGTCATTGAGTTCATCTTGTGCCAATTTAAGATTAACTGTACTGTGTAAAAGAACCCGAAACTCCCCAAATACAGGCTGCGGGTATCTCCCAATCCCTGCCGCTGAAAACCATCCCTGCAGCATGATGCTGCCACCTCCATGCTTCCCTGTAGGGATGGTGCCAGGTTTCCTCCAGACGTGACATTTGGCATTCAGGCCAGAGTTCAATAGTGGTTTCATCAGACCAGAGAATCTTGGTCTGAGAGTTGCTTTGTCGTTATGGGGTATTGTGTGTAGATTGCTGTGTGAAAAAATGTATTTAATCCATGTTAGAATAAGGCTGTAACATAACAAAATGTGGAAAAAAAATCAAGGGTTCTGAATACTTTTCAGAAGACATTGTATTAAGGTACATCATCCTGAAATAAGCAATTGTGTCATGCACTGACACATTTTTCTCTAGTCTCGTGTCTTGTTTTGGGTCCTGTGTAGGAACCATGGCAGTCAAAAAGCAGGTGTGGTTCACTGATGAAGCGCTCCGGGCCTGTTTGTCAGACTGTCTTTGTTTCTCCTGGTCTGTACCATCAATGCCCCCTCCACTCAATCTATACTGCCATTCCAGCCCATACTGCCTCAACTCCCATACAATCGAAGTGGACCACAATGGAAATACATTTTTAAACATTTTTGCTTTATCCTCAATGATTTTGTTCATGCATTTTATCCACATGTGGTTGAACTTTGTTTTTAAAATGGTCAAATAAAAGTATTTGCTTCTGTAAACTGTCTGTCATAAAGCTCTGGGTAATTAATTATGTGATGATTGTAACGGTTTTCTTTAGGTGAAAGAGTCAGACCAAAATGCGGCGTGGCTATTGCGATCCATGTTTAATGAAAACAAAGTAAACACGAATCAAATACAAAAACAATAAATGTAACACGAAAAGCGACACGTAACACAGACAGAACAAGGACATAAGGACAATCACCCACAAAACCCAACACCAAACAGGCTACCTAAATATGGTTCCCAATTAGAGACAATGACGAACACATGCCTCTGATTGAGAACCATATCAGGCCAAACATAGAACTAGACAAACTAGACATGTAACAGAATGCCCACTCAGCTGACACCCTGACCAACCAAAACATAGAAACATACAAAGCAAACTATGGTCAGGGTGTGACAGTACCCCCCCTCCAAGGTGCGGACTCCGGCCGCAAAACCTGAACCTATCGGGGAGGGTCTGGGTGGGCATCTGTCCGCGGTGGCGGCTCTGGTGCTGGACGTGGCCCCCACTTCACCGTAGTCTTAGTCCCCCACCTTGTCGCCGTGGCTAGGAGGCCACGGAAGCGGACCCTACTTAATGACCCCACTGGACTGAGGGGCGGCAGCTCGGGACAGAGGGGCTCTGGCGCCTCTGGGCTGAGGGGCTCTGGCGCCTCTGGGCTGAGGGGCTCTGGCGCCTCTGGGCTGAGGGGCTCTGGCGCCTCTGGGCTGAGGGGCTCTGGCGCCTCTGGGCTGAGGGGCTCTGGCGCCTCTGGGCTGAGGGGCTCTGGCGGCCCCTGGCTGACTGGCGGCACTGGCGGCCCCTGGCTGACTGGCGGCACTGGCGGCCCCTGGCTGACTGGCGGCACTGGCGGCCCCTGGCTGACTGGCGGCACTGGCGGCCCCTGGCTGACTGGCGGCACTGGCGGCCCCTGGCGGCACTGGCGGCACTGGCGGCCCCTGGCGGCACTGGCGGCACTGGCGGCCCCTGGCTGACTGGCGGCACTGGCGGCCCCTGGCTGACTGGCGGCACTGGCGGCCCCTGGCTGACTGGCGGCACTGGCGGCCCCTGGCTGACTGGCGGCACTGGCGGCCCCTGGCTGACCGGCGGCACTGGCGGCCCCTGGCGGCGCTGGGCAGACGGGTGGCTCAGGCGGCGCTGGGCAGACGGGAAGCTCCGGCAACACTGGAGAGGAAGGCTCTGGCAGCGCTGGACTGAGTAGCTCTCGTAGCGCCGAACAGGTGAGAGACTCCGGCTGCGCTGGAGAAGCGGGAGACTCCGGCAGCGCTGGAGAGGCGAGGCGCACTGTAGGCCTGATGCGTGGTGCTGGCACTGGTGGTACTGGGCCGAGGACACGCACAGGAAGCCTGGTGCGGGGTACTGGATAGACCGGACCGTGCAGGCGCACTGGAGCTCTTGAGCACCGAGCCTTTCCAACCTTCCCCGGTTGAATGGTCCCGGTCACCCTGCCAGTACGGCGAGGTGGAATAGCCCGCACTGGGCTATGCAGGCGAACCCGGGACACCGTGCGCAAGGCTGGTGCCATGTAAGCCGGCCCAAGGAGACGCACTGGAGACCAGCTGCGTAGATCCGGCTTCATGGCACTTGGCTCAATGCTCACTCTAGCCCGGCCGATACGCGGAGCTGGAATGTACCGCACCGGGCTATGCACCTGCACTGGGGACACCGTGCGCTTCACAGCATAACACGGTGCCTGTCCGGTCTCTCTAGCCCCCCGGTAAGCACAGGGAGTTTGCGCAGGTCTCCTACCTGGCATAGCCATACTCCCTGTGAGCCTCCCCCCAAGACATTTTTGGGGCTGACTCTCAGGCTTCCGTCCGCGCCGCCGTGCTTGCTTCGCCAACTCCATTCTCCGATAACCTTCCGCACACTGCTCCATTGAATCCCAGGCGGGCTCCAGCACTCTCCCTGGGTCGACCGCCCACCTGTCTATCTCCTCCCAAGAAGTATAGTCCATACTCTTGCAGTCCAAGAGTATGGACTCTTGCAGGACTCTTGCAGTCCAAACCGTACTCCCATGTCCATGTCCACTCCCATGTCCATTCCTCTGCGTTGCTGTTGCCCGTTACCACGCCGCTTGGTCCTGTTGTGTGGGTGATTCTGTAACGGTTTTCTTTAGGTGAAAGAGAGTCAGACCAAAATGCGGCATGGCTATTGCGATCCATGTTTAATGAAAACAAAGTAAACACGAATCAAATACAAAAACAATAAACGTAACACAAAAACCGAAACAGCCAAATACTGGTGCTAAGTAACACAGACAGAATAAGGACAATCACCCACAAAACCCAACACCAAACAGGCTACCTAAATATGGTTCCCAATCAGAGACAATGACGAACACCTGCCTCTGATTGAGAACCATATCAGGCCAAACATAGAACTAGACAAACTAGACATGTAACATAGAATGTTACACTCAGCTCACACCCTGACCAACCAAAACATAGAAACATACAAAGCAAACTATGGTCAGGGTGTGACAATGATTTGATCTCAGACTTATCAACATGCTAGTAATTCAGAATCAAAATGTTTACATTTCAATCTTTTATGAACAACATATTTGTTTACATGTGCCTGACATGAACCCAAAGGGTAGGCCTGTGAATTCATAAAACCCATGTTGATAACCATGCAGAGAACATGACCTGGCTCCCAGATGCATAACCCTCTACAGTCTTCAAACCTGTGCATGGCTGCCAGATGATTGACTTGTTTCCATTTCTCGAACGCTTCATCATCTTTAACCACATCACCGTCCTGCATGATCATGCACGTCCTATGCCACTGACAGACAGGAAGCGACACCCTCTTTGATTACCTGTGGCACTCCTAGCCAGGGCTATCCCTGGAACCCTGGTGCCACCACTGTGGCTTTAATGTATTTTTCAGCGGCGTAGAGTGCGAGCACTGTCTATCATCCGTCGTTCCCCTTTATGTGAGTGCCTCTACATAATTCATGGAGCTACAGCGTCACACTGAGGACCACAGCGAGGCGCAGGCAGCCAGGAATCAAAAGCAGAAGGCAGGCAAACACAGCGTATTCATGGCTAGGGTGTCGTTGTTGTTAGCATAGCTCAAGTCAATGTGCGGTTTCTATTCAATTGTGAGGGATTTACTTTTAATTAAAAGTAGGACGCTAGGGACGTTTCCATTCAGAATCCAAAATTACCCCGTCATTTCCGCAGTATTTTCCATTTGAAATTTAAACAGAACAGATGTGTCATATTAGCACTATCAGCAAAAGGGAAAATGTCAATGTTGTAATTGGATTGGAACGACAGTGGAATTTTTCTCCTGTTGAATACAGTCGAAGACCTACAAGTGTTCAAATTAATCTGCAGACATTCATGTGAGCCAGAATATTCTGATGAGGTGAATCCTTCTCTTTCTATGGCCCGTTGCATAAGCATTTCTGCACTTTCTTCCAATGAAGTTAGAAGGAAATCAGGGTTTCAATGGAGCACATCAATCTGCTTTTTAATTTAAAAAGTACTAACAAATCAACTTTTAGTTTATTTTTGGGTTAAAGATACGCAATAAATAAAATACTGAATGCATCTCGTATATTACAAAGAGCAAATGCTCAAACAGAGCTTGCAACAAACATTTTCCCAGATCCTATGCTCAGATGGTGAAATAAAACTTTAGCACGCCTCATCTCTGTCCCTTGTTGGTTGTTTGTTCACTGTGAATATCACAGTCACTTGGGGGATGTGATATGAGTGCTACTCTAGTGTAAGGCCATTAACATGCAACTTGTAAAGCTCTTCATTTTCTTCAGAAGTAGGAGGGAGAGCCGGTGCCATCTGTCATTGTTTATTAGTCTGTCCTGGGCAATTCCATGGTAACAGAGTGATGCTGATTCTCACTTTTGCACTTTAAAATGTATGCCAAAAACCATTGATTGCAAAGTTTAACAAACCTTACCAAAGTGTAACAAACCCAGCAGTGTTGCAGTTTTTGACACAAACCAGTGCCCCTGGCACCTTCCACCATACCACGTTCAAAGACACTTAAATATTTTGTCACATACACAATCCATGGCTCAATTGTCTCAAAGCTTAGAAATCCTTATTTAACTTAAAAATGTTAATTTAACCTGTCTCCTCCCCATCATCTACACTGATTGATGTGGATTTAACAAGTGACATCAGTAAGGGTTCATAACTTTCACCTGGATTCACCTGCTCAGTCTATATCATGGAAAAAACAGGTGTTCTTAATGTTTTGTATTCTCAGAAGTCTTGCATACTGCACATTGAGCTGATATTTTGAAAGAGGTTGGCGAGGTCTGAGGAGTACAAGCCAATATCCTGAAACACAAAACAGACTTCATCAAAGTATTGCAGATTGTATGTAGGCATATGTGTTTTTTTTCTTCTAATGGACCATATGCATTTCATATGCAAAAAACCTTCACGTTGTGTTAGCAATGATTTTTTAATTGTTTTTATTAGGGGGTAGATCAGCTTTAATATTGCAGTTAGATTGAAGCTTCCATCAATATAATTGTCTGCATCACCAAATTATTTTGCAAATATACAGTACCAGTCAAAAGTTGGACACACCTACTCATTCAAGGGTATGTCTTTATTTTTACTATTTTCTACATTGTAGAGTAATAGTGAAGCATCACAAAATATGAAATAACACATATGATATAATGTAGTAACCAAAGTATTCAAAGTAGCCCCACTTTGCTTTGATGACAGATTTGCACACTCTCAACCAGTTTCACCTGGAATGTTTTCCAACAGTCTTGAAGGAGTTTCCACATATGCTGAGCATATGCTCCACATATGCTGTTTGCTGCTTTTCCTTCACTCTGCGGTCCAACTCACCCCAAACCATCTCAATTGGGTTGATGTCGGGTTATTGTGGAGGCCAGGTCATCTGATGCAGCACTCCATCACTCTCCTTCTTGGTCATATAGCCTGGAGGTGTGCTGGGTCATTGTCCTGTCGAAAATCCAATTATAGTCCCACTAAGCGCAAACCAGATCGGATGGCATATCGCTGCAGAATGCTGTGGTAGCCATGCTGGTTGCCTTGAATTCTAAATAACTCACTGACACTGTCACCAGCAAAGCACCATCACACCTCCTCCTCCATGCTTCACAGTGGGACTCACACATGCGGAGATCATCCTTTCACCTACTCTGCGTCTCACAAAGACACGGCGGTTGGAACCAAACATCTCAAATTTGGACTCATCAGACCAAAGGACAGATTTCCACCACATGATTGTATTTGTGTATTTTATTGTTTTGATGTCTTCACTATTATTCTACAATGTAAAAAATTGTAAACATAAAGAAAAACCCTTGAATGAGTAGGTTTGTCCAAACTTCTGACTGGTACTGTATATATCTATGTATATATATATATGTATGTATTTATATGTGTATGTATATGTGTGTTCATATGTGTATGTATATGTGTGTATGTATGTGTGTGTGTGTATGTATGTATATGTGTAAATACAGTACCAGTCAAAGTTTGGACACACCTACTCATTGAAGGGGTTTTCTTTATTTTTACTATTTTCTACAACAACAAAAAATTTATAAAAACCCTTGAATGAGCAGGTGTGTCCAAACTTTCTGTTTTTACTTTATTTTCCTCTATTACTGTCTAACCCTACCACCCCTTCACTAATTGGAGTAAACTAGTTAACAACAATGCTTAGGCCTCTACTTCCAGATTTGACATACGATATAAATGTTGCAGTAGTAGCAATGTTTCCACCAGCGAAATTAGGGTGACCACATCTAAAAAGGCCAAAAAAGGGAACGATTTAGCAGGACATTTGCGTAACAGTGGGCAGAATACATTTTTGGGGGGCATGGATCACGTTCAAATGGCGACACAGTTCTGCTGTTTGAAGGGCACTGCCTGTTAAATGGGCAATCCTTAGTTGTTACCTACATTGTTGTACTTAGAAATTAATGATATGTAGCCAATGATTCTTGAAGGATATAACCAATAAATGACTCATGAACTTAGTTCAACTGTTATAACCTCATCAGAACTCAAAATATAAACTTGTTTTTACTCCAATGTTTGTAAACAAAATAAATGTAACCACTGTATAGATTAAAAACATGGTTGAAACTATAATGAGGAGGATTATTCATGTCTATAATAAAGCTGTTTTGTGGGGAAAAGCTCATCCTGATTGGCTGGGCCTGGCTCCCCAGTGGGTGAGCTTGGCTCCCAAGTGGGTTAGCCTATGAGATCCTAGCCCTACCCATGGCTGCGCCCCTGCCCAGTCATGTCAAATCCATAGATTAGGACCAAATGTATTTATTTCAATTGACTGATTTTCTTCTTGAAGTTGTTCATATTGCGTTTATATTTTTGTTCAGTGTTGTCACACCCTGAACATAGTTTGCTTTGTATGTTTCTATGTTTTGGTTTGTCAGGGTGTGAGCTGAGTGGGCATTCTATGTTTCATGTCTAGTTTGTCTATTTCTATGTCTGGCTTGATATGGTTCTCAATCAGAGGCAGGTGTTAGTCATTGTCTCTGATTGGGAACCATATTTAGGTAGCCTGGGTTTCACTGTGTGTTTGTGGGTGATTGTTCCTGTCTCTGTGTTTGCACCAGATAGGACTGTTTCGGTTTTCACATTTTCATTATTTTGGTAGTTTTTTCATGTATAGGTTTTCCTTTATTAAAATAACATGAATCATCACAACACTGTATTTTGGTCCGACTCTCCTTCACCACAAGAGAACCGTTACAAGTGTAGCTGTACGTAGTGAAAAATAAACATGTCACGTGGGGATTTGTGAAAAATACATGAAAATGTACATGTGAAACTACACACTTGTCCAAAAACCACTTGTCTGTGTCATATCAACATTTCCAACAAAAACATTTAATGTGATTTGTTCATGTGTTTTTTGTAAGGGATCTGCTGTTACAATATGTTAACTGATGTATGCCTTGGAGGTGTTAGGTTAGACAAAGGCAGCAGAATTAAAACACTCAACCACCAGTTTGAACAGGTTAGATTTTCTAGGTTTTCTGAGGTTGTCACCTCAAACTAATATATGCACAGTTCAGTGTTTCAATCTTGAGGAGAATGTGTTTGTTACCTAGGAGCAATTTACTTTAAATTTAGGTTTGTTGTCCTGTCTATGCACAGCGTGTTTTGATTGGCTAGTTCTTCGTGCATTGTCTTACACAAGGGTGCATACTGAGATCATTTCCATTTTTTTCTGTCTGAAAATGAATGACACCATATTCTATCTCCCTCCTCCTGAGAAGTCAACATTATTTTCCAGATCACAGCTTTTACAGTCTCAGATAGCTCTTTTCCACAATAATCTTTAAACACTTCATGCATGGAGACATCATAACCTGCCTCACAAGTTTCAAGTTTGAAATGGAAAAAAAAAAAAAAAGTTTAGTTCTATGTAATAACCTAGTTATAACATGATTAACTGATAGACCTGGACTGTACCTAGGCTCTAGTAAAGGCTTCAATCACATCACGTATAGCCTTATGACACAAATATTTCATTGTTTAGTTGCCACTTGCCTACAGCTAATCGACATGGGATCCTTTTTCTATTTCCCAATCCTGTTGCAGTTGTGCTTGCTCACTCACTCGCACACATCACATCACATCACACAGTTATTTGGGGTATCTGGTGGTGAGGGGAGGAAAGGCCTTTTAGACCAATACTTCAGAGAGTGGCAGGCAGATGAATAGACCCTATCAAACACTCCTTCAAGAAGCTCCAGGTGAGCTCCCCCCTGCAGATTTCCATAGGAGACCCCCTTATCAAGTTCCATCTCCTTGCATCCCAGCTGTATCTCAAACTGATAGTCCCCGACCACAGTCCACACTATGAATGTATTCACTTAACTCACTGCCAACTCAAATGAGACGAGTCTATCTGTCGGCATGTGAAGCTTAGCTTTTTAGACGGGTACAAAGAGAGTTCTAATAAGACTTGAAGTGCACAAATAAAGGGTTTATGTTATGGAAACTTGGAAACTATTGTACTGTGTAGGCCTACTTAATATTAATATCATATGCGGGCAGTGTCCTTGAAAAGCTGTCGTGGAATTACAAAAACTGACAGGACAGCGCAACCCATTTCATGAGGCTTCACATCCCTATTACCACAATATACCTGTCAGGACCACATGTATTGGACTTCTGTTTGCAAAATGTTGTCCATTCTCTATTTTAGATCAAATTGGTTTTGTAATGCCAGTCACCGTTTGATGTGAATGTGTGAAAGCCAGGTACAGTGAATGCTTTTCTGAAGTTACATATGATGGATATTTCAGAGGCAGTGCTTAGAGAACAGAGCACCAATTTCATGGTCACATTTTTCCCGTTCCTCAATGACTGAGATGCCTTTGTGTACTCCCCCTCTAGTTGACACATTTTCACTGAACATCTCATATCACAGTCAGACAGACGACGCAGACTCTCATCCTCAGCTGCGGTGAGGAGGGGGGGGGGGGGTTGTGTGGCTTGATTGTGATTGCTCCGAATCGGTTGTCCTAAATAGATTTTTTTTAAGAAACAACTTATCTTCCAAGACACAGATGGAAGCGCTACACACCCTGAAGTGTATCCATGTCCTCCTTTATCTTGTTTATGGGTCGTAAACAGTTGTGTCCTAGTACAAATGCACATTGTTGCTATAAATCACATGAAAAACATAGTTAATGAAGCAATACGGGGGGCAATTGCTGATATCTTGAAAATGACTTATTCTAGCTAGCATTAGAAAGATAAAAAGAGTGTTTATCAACAATATGTGTATAGTCCTGGATAGCCCTTGATCATGAATCTCAGTTCCATTACATTACACATCAGTCATTGGACGAAGGCGTCTTCTGTACAGGTGAGTTTTGCTAAGATCCCCAATGCTCAATCTGAACATTAACACGAGTGGTACGTTATTGGAAGCATAAGGACCTTATCTTTCATATTATCGAGAAATAAAATAAATTTAAACGAAAGGTTAAATTGATACACACCTTGATAGGGTTAGTGTTCCCATATCTCCATGTTACAGCGCGGTAAACAAGAGGCGACCACCTGTGCTAATTATCTAGCATCTAGCATGCTCCGAACACCTGTGTGGTAAGCATTACAGCCACCTTTCAAGATGGTGGCAAGCATGTCTTTTTTTGATGATCTATGTTTGTAGCTGAAAAGCTTTTAGTGGATTTTTGTCTCCATTTACCTTTGTTTCATTTGGCTGTAAACACATTGCACAAAAGTGCAATACTGCATACAGAGTTTATAAGGAGAAATACAAAACTCTTGAGGCCTACTTGGATATACATTTTTTTTCCACCTTTATTTAAACAGGTAGGCTAGTTGAGAACAAGTTCTCATTTACAACTGCGAACTGGCCAAGATAAAGCATAGCAGTGTGAACAGACAACAACACAGAGTTACACATGGAGTAAACATTAAAACAAGTCAATAACACAGTAGAAAAAAGAAAAAAAGACTCTATATACAGTGGGGCAAAAAAGTATTTAGACAGCCAAGTGTGCAAGTTCTCCCACTTAAAAAGATGAGAGAGGCCTGTAATTTTCATCATAGGTACACTTCAACTATGACAGACAAAATGAGGGGAAAAAATACAGAAAATCACATTGTAGGATTTTTTATGAATTTATTTGCAAATTATGGTGGAGAATAAGTATTTGGTCACCTACAAACAAGCAAGATTTCTGGCTCTCACAGACCTGTAACTTCTTTAAGAGGCTCCTCTGTCCTCCACTCATTACCTGTATTAATGCTACCTGTTTGAACTTGTTATCAGTATAAAATACACCTGTCCACAACCTCAAACAGTTACACTCCAAACCCCACTATGGCCAAGACCAAAGAGCTGTCAAAGGACACCAGAAACAAAATTGTAGACCTGCACCAGGCTGGGAAGACTGAATCTGCAATAGGTAAGCAGCTTGGTTTGAAGAAATCAACTGTGGGAGCAATTATTAGGAAATGGAAGACATACAAGACCACTGATAATCTCCCTCGATCTGATGCTCCACGCAAGATCTCACCCCGTGGGGTCAAAATGATCACAAGAACGGTGAGCAAAAATCCCAGAACCACACGGGGGGACCTAGTGAATGACTTGCAGAGAGCTAGGACCAAAGTAACAAAGCCTACCATCAGTAACACACTACGCCGCCAGGGACTCAAATCCTGCAGTGCCAGACGTGTCCCCCTGCTTAAGCCAGTACATGTCCAGGCCCGTCTGAAGTTTGCTAGAGAGCATTTGAATGATCCAGAAGAAGATTGGGAGAATGTCATATGGTCAGATGAAACCAAAATGTAACTTTTTGGTAAAAACTCTACTCGTCGTGTTTGGAGGACAAAGAATGCTGAGTTGCATCCAGAGAACACCATACCTACTGTGAAGCATGGGGGTGGAAACATCATGCTTTGGGGCTGTTTTTCTGCAAAGGGACCAGGACGACTGATTCGTGTAAAGGAAAGAATGAATGGGGCCATGTATCGTGAGATTTTGAGTGAAAACCTCCTTCCATCAGCAAGGGCATTGAAGATGAAACGTGGCTGGGTCTTTCAGCATGACAATGATCCCAAACACACCGCACGGGCAACGAAGGAGTGGCTTCGTAAGAAGCATTTCAAGGTCCTGGAGTGGCCTAGCCAGTCTCCAGATCAACCCCATAGAAAATCTTTGGAGGGAGTTGAAAGTCTGTGTTGCCCAGCAACAGCCCCAAAACATCACTGCTCTAGAGGAGATCTGCATGGAGGAATGGGCCAAAATACCAGCAACAGTGTGTGAGAACCTTGTGAAGACTTACAGAAAACGTTTGACCTCTGTCATTGCCAACAAAGGGTATATAACAAAGTATTGAGATAAACTTTTGTTATTCACCAAATACTTATTTTCCACCATAATTTTCAAATAAATTCATTAAAAATCCTACAATGTGATTTTCTGGATTTTTTTTCTCATTTTGTCTGTACCTATGATGAAAATTACAGGCCTCTCTCATCTTTTTTAGTGGGAGAACTTGCACAATTGGTGGCTGACTAAATACTTTTTTGCCCCATTGTACATTGTGTGCAAAAGGCATGAGGATGTAGGCGAATAATTACAATTTAGGAGATTAACACTGGAGTGATAAATGATCAGATGGTCATGTGCAGGTAGAGATACTGGTGTGAAAAAGGGCAGAAAGTTAATAAATAAAAACAGTATGGGGATGAGGTACGTAAATTGGGTGGGCTATTAACCGATGGACTACTACGTACAGCTGCAGCGATCGGTTAGCTGCTCAGATAGCAGATGTTTAAAGTTGGTGAGGGAGATAAAAGTCTCCAACTTCAGTGATTTTTGCAATTCGTTCCAGTCACAGGCAGCAGAGAACTGGAAGGAAAGGCG
The DNA here is from genome assembly GCF_002021735.2 of Oncorhynchus kisutch. Classification (NCBI taxonomy): domain Eukaryota; kingdom Metazoa; phylum Chordata; class Actinopteri; order Salmoniformes; family Salmonidae; genus Oncorhynchus; species Oncorhynchus kisutch. Next base: position 7,908,293 of record NC_034199.2, on the reverse strand, counting down.
GCCAAATGGGGTGTTGACTTTAGGGATGATCAGTGAGATACACCTGCTGGAGCGTGTGCTACGGGTGGGTGTTGACATCGTGACCAGTGAACTGAGATAAGGCGGAGCTTTACCTAGCATGGACTTGTAGATGACCTGGAGCCAGTGGGTCTGGTGACGAATATGCAGCGAGGGCCAGCCGACTAGAGCATACAGGTCGCAGTGGTGGGTGGTATAAGGTGCTTTAGTCACAAAACGGATGGCACTGTGATAAACAGCATCCAGTTTGCTGAGTAGAGTATTGGAAGCTATTTTGTAGATGACATCGCCTAAGTGGAGGATCGGTAGGATGGTAAGTTTTACTAGGGTAAGTTTGGCGGCGTGAGTGAAGGAGGCTTTGTTGCGGATTAGAAAGCCGACTCTAGATTTGATTTTTGATTGGAGATGTTTGATATGAGTCTGGAAGGAGAGTTTACAGTCTAGCCAGACACCAAGGTACTTATAAATGTCCACATATTCAAGGTCGGAACCATCCAGGGTGGTGATGCTAGTCGGGCGTGCGGGTGCAGGCAGCGAACAGTTGAAAAGCATGCATTTGGTTTTACTAGCGTTTAAGAGCAGTTGAAGGCCACGGAAGGAGTATTGTATGGCATTGAAGCTCGTTTGGAGGTTAGATAGCACAGTGTCCAAGGAAGGGTCAGAAGTATACAGAATGGTGTCGTCTGCGTAGAGGTTGATCAGGGAATCGCCCGCAGCAAGAGCAACATCATTGATATATACAGAGAAAAGAGTCGGCCTGAGAATTTAACCCTGTGGCACCCCCATAGAGACTGCCAGAGGCCTGGAAAACATGCCCTCCGATTTGACACACTGAACTCTGTCTGCAAAGTAGTTGGTGAACCAGGCAAGGCAGTCATTAGAAAAACCGCGGCTACTGAGTCTGCCGATAAGAATATGGTGATTGACAGAGTCGAAAGCCTTGGCCAGGTCCATGAAGACGGCTGCGCAGTACTGTCTTTTATCGATGGCGGTAATGATATCGTTTAGTACCTTGAACATGGCTGAGGTGCACCCGTGACCGGCTCGGAAACCAGATTGTACAGCGGAGAAGGTACGGTGGGATTCGAGATGGTCAGTGATCTGTTTGTTGACTTGGCTTTTGAAGACCTTAGATAGGCAGGGCAGGATGGATATAGGTCTGTAACAGTTTGGGTCCAGGGTGATTCCCCCTTTGAAGAGGGGGATGACTGCGGCAGCTTTCCAATCCTTGGGGATCTCAGACGATATGAAAGAGAGGTTGAACAGGCTGGTAATAGGGGTTGCGACAATGGCAGCGGATAGTTTCAGAAATAGAGGTTCCAGATTGTCAAGCCCAGCTGATTTGTACGGGTCCAGGTTTTGCAGCTCTATCAGAACATCTGCTATCTGGATTTGGGTAAGGGAGATGCT